>NC_060275.1:93694991-94347252 GCF_021613505.1 Equus quagga
CGCGCGGAGGGGGCGGGGCCAGCGGCCGCGACTCCGCATGGGCGAGGGGAGGGCCTGTTCCGGAGAAGCCGGGCGGGAGGGAGGCGGGGCCGCGGCGGGCGGGAGGCGGGGCCTCGGCGGGGAGGAGGCGGGGCCACGGCAGCGGGAGGCGGGGCCCCTTTGAGGGTCATTGTGAGGGACACAGAGTGGCGTCAGTGTGCGTGGCACGAGCTGGGCAGGCAACATGAGGGCGGAGATAGGAGTCTGATGAGAGAAGACTGTGGAAAACAGCTTGTGGTTTTGACGATAATTTCTCAATTCCAGCCCCGTTTTTACAGATGAGGCAACGCAGGCTCGAAGTAGTGAAGTGGTTTGCTCGAGCCTCCCCAACTAGCCAAAGGCAGGATGCGATTGGACCGAACAACAGGTTTTTAAACTCTTTTCAATTCTCTTCAGCTGCCGCTTAACGAGATCTCTAATATTGCTCGTCTTGACCAATATGCATGAGAAATAACAGTAAAGATGACTTAAACTGAAACGACTTGAGGGAACACACATTTTAAAATAACATACTAAATGTTTTACCACCAATGTGGATGAAACTGTGCTGACCCGTTCATCCAGCACACTTTAATTCTAACTTTCTGGCCTCTAATCCTACATTTCTAAGACTAGTTTAGGTTAAGAATGAAGTTAAGGGATAATATTTAACCAGTAGTTTTCTTTTGATCTGATACACTGTATTACATACAGGATGGAAGATCTGTAAAACTGTTCCACCAAATTTGATAAGGTATCAAAACATATCCTAATTGTCATTAAAATGCATCAATATACCAATATATTTCAGTGTAATGTGGAATGTTTATATACGTCGGTTGTTAGGTGTAGGTGCTATTTGTCAACCATGTATGGTTCAAGAGAGAAAGTTTGGCTCCGTTGCTGACAAACATCTATTGTACAGGGTCCGAGTACTCAGTTTAGGAAGGCTGTCCCTCTCTTCCCTAATATCCTGCCCCCTGCACAATCAAACCCATTCTAAACCTCATCAAGTTTCTCCACACACCATGGTCCAACCACCCCGCTCCTCAAAATTCATACACCTGCCTTTTTTCCGAAGAAGGAAGATACTATCTGGCCCTAGTTCATTTGTAAATTGGTAACGAATAGGGACTGAGAAGTTTGAGTACAGAAAAAAATGGGACCATTCCCCATCTGAGAATGGATGGGGGAGGACAGACAAAAAGTGACAAAAGGACGTTTTTCTTCCCCCAACTACATCTGGTTTTGCTTACAACCTCTGAAAGTCACTTGCCTCTTTTTCCTCCCGAGGGAAGAGGGATTTATTTTTGCCTGTAACATTGTACAGAAATTTATAGACAATTACACTGGATATAAATTTGTCTAAAAGAACATCTTTTCAACAGATGGACTTCTAAATGAACGTGGACTTGGGAAATGAGGAATTCTCAAATGAAGTATCCATATAAATGACTACGAAAGGGAAGTAATTTGGGATAGGAAAATGTCTGTACATGGAAACTGATAATCAAAAATTGTTAAATGGAAATTCCACTAAAACTCTACGCACACATCAAAAAGTATAAAAGTTTAGTTCTTCACTCAAACTCACAACTTGTTGATCCAGTTTATGTTTATAACCTATAATTAACCTCTTGAGATGTGGGTGTTTAAAAACAAATCCTGAATACAGCTATCTTGTTTTTGTCCAAGGTTATATTCAATTGCCCAAATAAATAATGGCTCCCCCCACCCCGCTTAACCAATTTGGCTTTCATCAGCCACGTACAAGTATTTCAAGTGAACCTCTGACCTGAATTACCTGCGTAATGTAGATGATTTCAAGGTAAGTAGCCTAATTTAGACTCTTTCAAGATAAAGTAGCCTAATTATACACTCAAGAAGGGCTTTCTTAGCAGAAAACTAAGGAAAAAATGAAATATAATATTCATCCTGCCTATATAGGTTTAAAATAAAGCCATAAAAGGCAAGTGATAACTAGGAAAGACATCTAGAATAACCTTTCAAATTAGTAAAAGACATCTACCACACAAAAGCATCAGTCACAAAAGAAAAACCAATACCTAGCCAACAGTACTCATTTTTGTTCCTATCAAAATGACATATTTCACCATTGACAGGGGCACAAGGAAATGAACACTGTAACCTCTAATGAGGTACAATATTTAGAGGAACAATCAAAATATCTTAATGTTAATAATTTTGGACCTGAGTTCCACTTATAGGAAATCACAAGTGTTGTACAAAGTAATTTACATAGTATTTGCTGTAAGCACCTATACCAGAAAAAGATAAAACTGAAAATACCCTACACTAAGGGACCGATTATACAGCTATGGTATAGAGTGGAATACTGTGCAGTTAATCATGTTATATATATGACAAAGACATTCGAAAATGATTAATGTGAAATAAAATGGTGACAAATCACCACATCCATGATCCAATTTTATTAGTTACTAACATGTATGGCATATCTATCTGCCCATCTCCTCAGCAGCCACCCACCTGTTCAAGGCCACTGGCACCCAGAACCTTGTCTTTCCCTGTTACTAATCCACTCCCAGGACCTTAAGCTCAGTGTTCTTTGCTTCAAAGTTCTTTCATAAGGGGAGAAATTCAAATATTCTGGTGCTAACAACTGTCGCACTTTTTTTCCTTTTACTATTAATAAATAGTTCATACCCACTGTTTCTAAATTAAATTTATAACCTACAAAATGCTTTCAACACATGTATTAACTCATTTGATTCTCAAAACCTAAGAAGTTTTACTGTATTCTTTTTCCAGGTGAGACAACAAGATCAGAGATTTGCTTTTCCGAGAGGCCTCATTAATTGGTGACTCAAAGACCCAAACTTGAGTAAGATGTTTTCCTTGCATCCAGTCTACCCGCACTTTACCATCCAAAACTATGCTCTACAAGCAAAGGGCCTGATGCTATGTCTTACAATAATGACCCAATACACGTGTTTAAATTTCAGTTTTGCTAAACCCCAAATTTTAATCTGAGAGAGCAAGCCTAAACTTTAAATGTGCTACATTTTTAGTAATACCATACAAGCTTTAAAACGACAGACAGAAGTTAACTGATGAGTTCTGGTGATATTTGAAAAAACACAGACACCACTGAAGCCACAGATTTTAATTTTCCTTTCTTTTAAATGCCACACTAATTAAAAATAAGACAGTCCTGGATAATAAAAGTATTTACACATGGAATACAAAATAAATATAAAATAACTGAAAACAAATTATCCATTAATTCATTTTGTATTTCCACTGTTCATCTTCTGTTTCATTTTTCTTTGCCTTTTGTAAATCCTTTTCTTTCTTGCTTTCAAATCAACTTTTGGCTCTGGTTTTACCCACTGTATTTCTATTGGTTTTTCCTCAGCTGGTGTAACAAAAACATCTGCAGTGGGATCATGTGGAAGAATAGTCTTTGGTTCTTTCTTTCTCAGCTTCTGCACATCTTTCACTTGCTGTTTCTCTTTGTATTTTGCAGCTGTGATGGATCTTATGATACGCCGATGCTAGAAACAAACAGATGTTTTTGAAATAAAAATAAAGACTATATATGGCAATGATATTCACTTATGAATGCTATTTCCCTTCTCCCTGTGTCATTTAAAAAACAGTTAATTTACAAGACTGTATGCAGCAAAACCAAATTCAGTTTCACAGTTAACAGAACAATAATTACTTGACATTTGGGCCAGAACTCTGGGACGTTGAGGACCACTGAACAACAAAAACAGCTTACCATGTTTGGTGACTGGTAGTGAGGATTTTCATATAAAGTTGGTCCTCCAAAACTTCCCTGGAAAATCTTTATGAGATTTAAGACAAAACGAGGTCCTATTTCTACAAGAGCAGCATCTTCTTCTATGATCTTTAATAAAAAAACAATTCATTTTGGTTTGGATATACTATTCCTGAAAGGTATACTGGCTATAACTTCATTACAAATGTGCCTAAAAGAACTGATAATAAAATTAAGGTGGAAGTGAAACTTGGCAAGCATCAAATCATCAATATTTTCTGAAATATATTACTAGTTACAGGTAGTTGTCATAGGAAAATATAAATATTTTCAGTGTGTTCTTTTAAAATTGAATAATTTTGGGGCGAGCCTTGATGGCCTAGTGGTTAAGTTCAACATACTCTGGCCTGGGGTTGGTTTCCAGGAGAGGACCTACACCGCTAGTCGTCAGTGGTCATGCTTATATACAAAAAGTGGTGGCAGCTTATATACAAAAAAGAGGAAGACTGGCAACAGATATTAGCTCAGGGAGAATCTTCCTCAGCAAAAAAAATAAAATTGAGTAAATCCAATTTAGTCCATATCCTGTTTCTCACAATGCAAATATTCTTGAAAAGCTGTGGTTAAATGAATTTTTTAAACTTCGACCACTATAACAAATTGTATTAAAGCACCCTACAGGGATCCTTTAAAAATTTAAATTAACCCCTAAATTGTTTTCGTAAATCTAATTCAAATTTAAAAGGTATATAAAAGGATACATGGCCAAATTAATTTTTGAATAGGTACTGATTGTGGCACTTCTGAACTACAAATAACCTGTTGATTCAGGTATATCTGTCCTCAGAGGTTAAGAAGGAGGTTATATTTAAGTCACATTGCCAGGTACCCAAAATAACACAGAAAGGAGCCCAGTTTACTTCATATGCTGTCTGAAATTTTATCTTGCTGTTCTCTTCCACCTCTCCACTTTTGTGCAGACTTATTATTCTGCCAAACTTCTGCTTCAAGATTTCCAGAATCATCTCTCCTCCTGAATGAGTCACTGTATGACTCACCTAATAGTTCTCACTGAATGCCTTCTACAGGGGTTATGTTTTTCTAAGTCTTAACCTCCCCTCGCCACCAAGAGATTCTAACCCCTTGGGAGAGAACCTTATGTTTTACTGAATATATAGTGACTTGTTAGAAAACTCACACTGCATTATCAACTGATAGCCATGAAAAGAAGTAGGTAGAGATCACTCAAGATATGAGACAGTAGTTATTTGCTGCTACTCTGTGGGGAAAAGAAAGATATTTAAAACAAAAGGAGTTACTATTCTGTGTCTATAAATGCTGTGTCCTAATTTATTTCAAAGCATAATCAAAAATTAATTAAAGCTAACCTGAAAGTTCCGAAACCATATCCTATTATCCAAAATGGCGAAAGTAAACACATGGTCCACAAATGGTTGGCTTTTGGGATGATACCGTGGTGTACTAAAGATCTGGTTTAAAAAAAAGACATGTTAGTTCCTTATTCTATGGCCTATCATGTGTTTTAGGTAGCTAAGTTAACAAAAAGTCCAAAGGAAGACACCCATTTATAACATATTACTAAAAATACTTTCCAGAAAAGATATTTACCTGAATTAAGAGTTCTTTTAACAAAGCATAATGTGGTAATTCATCAAAAGCCTATAAAAATAAAGTGAACATATTAACAACAGCGACTGTTTTGTCTAAAATTGTGCTTGTTGTTTTTAATGTTAACTAAATTGAATTATATAACTATATCCATTAAAAAACCACCACGCAGAGTAAGAAAGTTAGATCTCACACACTAAATGAGAAACTTACAGGGTCAAAGGACAAAAGGGGTCGAGAACCTCTCAGACAGTTTCCAGTCATCTTCAGTTCAGCTAGGGTATGAACTAGGAAAAGTATAACAACAAAAATAATTATAACTGGCACAATTATCCCAAAAGATTACTTCAATTTTCTCATAAAAAATTTTAAATCGAGCCAACTTACTATTTTGGACAAGGAATTTAGCAGATGGTCCATGAGGTGAATTTGACAGCCTGAAAAATATGAAGGAAGCTTTCTCAACTAATTAGAACTTAGAATGTCGTAAATGCTTACTACCTTTTCAGTTTAAAAGACACCATTATATGCTCGTAATAGTCATATATTTAATTTTCTTTAAAGGTTTCAACTTTTGTGAACTCAAATGAGTTTGCTTCATTCCCTGGCCCCATCTTTTTACATGAAGACTGAAAGGAGCCTATAACTTAAGAAGTACAAAGAATAAATCCATTTTAAAAAACAAGTTCCACCAAGTCTTAATTAATACATTCTCTTACCACATATAGAGATCCTGTTTCTTCTTAGCTTCAAAATAAATACATTTATTGCAGTTTTTCATTTCACAAACCTAAATGGGGCAAAGTATAGAAAAACAAAATAGTGAACAAAAATGACTATAACAATATGCAATTAATATCTAGATTTTGCCAAAAATACTTAAGCAGGTTAATAAGCTACAAAGGTCTAAATCTAAATAAATTTATTTATTCACAGAAAAAAATGCTTCAAGGTCCTCTTAGGTATTCTGCCCAAGGTAAAGTAGATGTTCTGCCCAGCTCTTTGGTAGAAGCAAGGATTCTTTTTGGCCTAGCATTTTAAAGTAACTGGCCTCACTTCTCATTACTGGGAGCCTCTTCTTCTGACTACAGTCCCATGCACAAACTACAAATTACAAGGCCAACAACAAACGCCCTAGGGAAACAGTACTCTACAATTAGCCTCACCAATCTTAAGAAAATATAGTCCTTAGAGAACCAAAGCCATCCTTTAGTAATAGGCATGATTTTTAACTCCTCAGCTTTTCTTTCTGAGGAAGATTAGCTCCGAGCTAACTACTGCCAGTCCTCCTCTTTTTGCTGAGGAAGCCTGGCCCTGAGCTAACATCTGTGCCCATCTTCCTCTACTTTATATGTGGGATGCCTACCACAGCATGGCTTGCCAAGCGGTGCCATGTCTGCACCCGGGATCTGAACCGGCAAACCCGGGCCGCCGAGAAGCAGAACGTGCAAACTTAACCACTGTGCCAGCCCCATGCTTTTTGATTTCAACCTTAAGAAATTTAAGTCTTTTCTTTCTCATCTGTATTATCACTTCTGTGACTTGCTTCTATAAAATCACTAAGGGACTGATGAAAGGCAGAAGAATACAAAACTTATTTCAAGCTGAATTAAACTTCAGCATCTTGAAAGTTTACAAAGTCACACTTGAGAAATATGCAAAAGCAATACAGGAATGAAGTCTTGAATTGTTGTAACATTCATAAACTATCTAATATAGTGTCCACAAACTCTAAACTACTTGAGACTTTAAACCTAATAACTTAAAAGATTCTTAGATACAATGTTTTATTTCTCACTTGTCTTAGAATAAACACAACACTAAGTTGGTTGTTTTCCAGTTGAGCCTCAGTTGCTGGAAACCCATACCCTGTTTTATTTCTCCTACCTTCACTTGAAATTACAATACTTGTTTATGGCCTGTCTCCCCCATTAAAACGTAAACTCCATGATAACGGGGCGTTGTTTTGTTAAACATGGTTTCCACAGCATGCAGAATAATGCCATCATATAGCTGAAGTTCAAAAATTTGTGCTAAATGAATAAAAGAAACTTTTCATATATAGCTAAAGAGAATTATCTTAAAACAATTCTAAGTTTTTAAAAATTTACTTTAAGATGTAAGTTTACTATCTTCAACAATACTTTGAAAATTTAACCTATTCCTAGTTTGTAATACCTTAAGAGCAAACACCACATACATCACTTTTAATACTGGCAAAATATTTTTACAATGTGGCTTTTTGGGAATATTTAATAGGTGTTTTAACGTTGTTTTATATATGATAGTTTTTTATGAGTACCTACTATGAATTTAGTACTGTACTAGACATAATGAGAAAAAAAAGAATGAAATATAATCCTTGTCCTCAGGAAATTTCAATATGCTTGTTGAGACAAATATAAGAATGATCATGAAATAATATATACTGAAGCACTAAACTATGAGATATAGACAGTGAGTACTATATAAATTTAGAAGGCAGATTATTGAAGTTAACACTTTTATAAGTATCTTTTACTAAACAATTTAGAAGTCATTGAATAACTGACCTATTTTTTTTTTTTTTTAAAGATTTTATTTTTTCCCCTTTTTCTCCCCAAAGCCCCCCGGTACATAGTTGTATATTCTTTGTTGTGGGTTCTTCTAGTTGTGGCATGTGGGATGCTGCCTCAGCGTGGTCTGATGAGCAGTGCCATGTCCGCACCCAGGATTCGAACCAATGAAACACTGGGCTGCCTGCAGCGGAGCGCGCGAACCTAACCGCTCGGCCACGGGGCCAGCCCCCCAACCTATTTTTTATATGAACTATCTTTAGTGTTCCAAAATATTGTTTCTAAATAACAGTGTTCCTAGAATATTTCACTTTTATTACTTTCTGAAATTACCTCGTTAATCACAAATAACTTATCTTTACGATCCATTTTAGTATCTATAAAAAGAAAAAAAGAAAAAGCAAGTAAATAAAAGATTTCAAAGCTACTTCAATCCAATCACACAAGCTTTCTAGAAAATTATTCTAAGTGTTTTTATAATCTTCAGTTTAAATAAGATTTTATTAATTTCAAAATGATTAGATCTGAAAACACATGACCTCTTTAAAAATCTTCTTTATAAGTGTAAAAATGAGTGATTAAAAAACAGTCCTCAAGAATTATATACTGTGATCTAAGCAGTGTTTCTCAGACTTTCTGTATTCCATGAATTCCTTTCAAAAATGGAAACATTGTCACAAACCAAGGGCTATGTTCTAGGACTCCAGTTTAAGGAACACTCATTGAAAAAAATAAAATTTGAATGGAAGAATATTTCTTAAAATTTTGAATCATAGTTGCCAAAGAAAACAGATAAAAAACTAGTTTTACATTATCATAGAAAAAACTTATATAAATTCAGATTTCTCTTATTAGTTTCAGAAATCTAAAGATATTAACAGCAGACCCCAGTTTGAGAAACACTAGTCTAAAGAACTAAGGGATTACCTAGAATTAAAACCAAAAGCACCTCCCAATACAGGCACAAAAACAGCTGCATGACAGCAATGCCTCAGTTCCACCCTAAAAACTAGATGTTCTTCACTCGCCCGCAAGACACCCCATTCCTAAAAAGAACAGCTTGGCCTTTAGAAGTAGGCTGAGCCCAACTTAAAGGTCCTTCAAATCATACTCCAGGTCCATTAATTTTTTAATAAGAACAGTTTTTTAAAAAGATGCAGAAAGCAATAGAAGGCAGTCCTGAATCATTTAGAAAGACAAACCAGCTCATGACCTCCGAGAGCATTATAATGAAGGCATTCCTGGACCTTCAAGAAATGTTTTGATAATATTATGATATCTGTTTAAAGAAGTGAAGAGAATTTTAATGAATTTTGCAAAGAATTTCTAACAAAATGTTAATTGGAAAAATCTTGGCACTGAAAAGATAAACTTCTGAGGCATTGTGGTTCTTTACCTGACAAGGTTGAACAAATGAAGTGTGATTTGAAGTGGAAATATATAAATAGGTAAGTTTATAAAAGTAAATGTTTAAAGTATATGATACAAAGGCACCTGCTTTAGAATGAGGCATCAGCATTCTCAAGTCTTGCATTAAATGTCTTGTCCTGAAATTTATTCCTCTGGAAGAAAAGATGAGAATCCGCTCCTTATTTTTCCACTTGCCCTAAAGAAAAAGAAAATGTTAAAAGATTTTAAAATCTCACACTGAACCTATCTTGTTCTTTTAAAGATAGTTTTAAAAGTATCCAGCTTTTTAAATACCCTACCATCCTCTAGTTTATCAAGACTATAGCCATAACTCCACCTCTCTCCCTGTATGTGTAATTCAGGGAACTGAGATGTTTCACTATACACAGAATCTTTCCACTCTTGAAATCAGAATGGACTCCTCGTTCAATATTCCTTGCACAAGAGCACTTTAATATTAATTCACTACTTACTAAGTTCCTACCAGGAGCCAGGCACTGTTCTTATGTGGGAAGATGGTCAACAAAGAAGCAAATCAATAAAGGCAGGGAGGCATGAATAGCATGAAATCCTTAGACAACCACAACATGTCTGTCACATAGGCCATAAGTGGCAAAACACCATGTGATGAAGCAAGAAAGGAAACCTTTACAAGTCCCCATTTTGTCTTACGTTATAGACAAAACTTAGATTCCTTATCTAAAGCAGCAGCAAGCTAAAGATAGCACTTAGTTCTAATGAAATAACACTGCCAATGGAAAATTTAACTCCTTATATATAAGGTAAATAGAGAGACAGAATAATATTCATAAAAAGCCTCCAGGTAGCAAGGCAAAGAATCCTGACCCCTTTAATTCAATCTCTCAGCAGCATTCACTGGCCACAGCTGCCACCCAGAAATGCTCTCCCTGACTTCCTTCTTTTTGGTTTTTCTTCTTCCATGTCTCCAATTCCTCCTCTTGACTCTAAAGATTCTTTCTTAGCCTTCTTTTGTTTCTGTCCTCTTCAGGACAGAGTTCTCATAATCATTCTCATAGCTTCGACTGTCAACTCTACAGAAAGGTAAGGAACTCTCTGGAGCACTAATAATCCAAGTATTTGACTCAATACTTCAAATCCAACTCTAGAATACTAAACCTTAAATCCAGTAAATTTCCTATTGGTTTTTCTGATGATGCCACCCCTCATTTCAGTCCCCTAGGCGTTGAACATTCCATTTGCCCTTATTCTCCCATATCATAAACACTACTAAATCTGTCAATTTGTCTTTGCAATAACTCTTAATCCTTTCTTATTCACAGTGCCCTCATTCAGATCCTTATAATCTTAAATCTCCTAAATGGCTAGTCTTCCCAGACAGGAGCTCCTCCAATAGTTATGGCAAGACTAGCACCAGCTTAACCTTTTTAAACCACTGCTCCAATCACATCCTTAACCTCCTAGGATTTTCTAAACAAACTCCAAAGTGACATAACTTTGACATTGGATTCTAAAATACATTTATGTTTTTACCTCACTATTGCCCAAATCAACCCTACACTTTAGCCAACCTGGCTCTATTTTTCAGATTTTCAGCATTTCTTCCACTTCAACACATCTGATCAGTTTTTTCCCCTCTCCCTGGTCTTGTTCTCTCTCATTTTTGAATATCGAAATCCTGCCCTTCCTTTGAGATCCAGTTCCAAGGCTAAATTATTCATGATCCCTTACCTGATTACCTTCAGGTAAAAATGATCTTATCTTCTACACTTCCATTGAATTTCTCATATTATGACTAAGACCATAGAGACTGTGGGGGATTGGAATTGGCCACCCCAAGATATGTCTCTTCAGCATGAGGATTATTTGGGGCTGGTTACGTTTAAAAAACTGCAGACAGGAAAGAAACTCTGAAAAGTAGAATTTACTGACCCTTTGTTAAGAGACATTTACATTGTAAAGGAAATCTTCGTCTGTAAAGGTATCTCCCTCTCTATACCAGGAAGGAGGGATGACCATATCTCTAGAAACTCTCATCAATGTGGAAAGCAAGGACTCAAATCTGCATAATAATCTTACTCTTGTTTGCTGTACTTGTCTGGTAACCTCCTGAAACTGACTCCCCCCACCCCCAACATCCTCCTTTGTCTTTAGCTGAAGATGATATTTAAGGTGTTGACTTCAGCCATTTTGGCGAGTTGCTCAGGTTGCCTGAGCCTCTCCCATGTGCACACGTTATAAAGCTTTGTTTAATTTTCTCCTGTTATTCGGTCTCGTGAATTTAATTCATTTCTCCGGCCAGAAGAACCCAGAGCGGGTAGAGGAAATGTCTTCTTCCCCTACAATACTAACATATTTCTTTCTAGTTCCTTAAGTGAAGAGCGAGAGCACTAACATTTATGGAAAGTTTACTACAAGTCCAGCTTATTCTTCACAAAAAGTAAATCACATTTTCTTCCTCCTAATTTGCAGATGAGAAAAGAGCTCGAAATGTGCCTGTCAGTTAACAGCAGGGCTTGAATTTAAACTTATCTTTACTCCTCGGAGCTAACTCCTTTCCTAGTGCTTGCCACCACATCACACAGGGTCATGGATTTTTCCTATGTGCTAGAGTATTATGCCAAGCGCGGGGGACACGGAAATTAATAAATCAAAGGCCATCCCTGTCTCTACAGTATTCGATGTAGCTTTTACTTAAGGAGCTTTCAGCTGAATTAAAGTTAGGTACAATAACTTGTGTTCACCTTCTTTTGAACAAAAACCATTCACTTTTACGTGAATTCTTAGTTCCTTCTAAACTCCGACATCTCAGGAGGAAGGGGTCACGTTCTAGTTTTGCAATCCCAAAGCCAAAGAAAATCTAACTTCACATAGTGCCCGGCACGTTAAAAGTCTGTTGAATACAAAAAGAGCTCATGCTATCTAATCTAGCTTTCATTATCTCTTGAGTTAAAGACCTGATCAAACAAATCAAGGCACTGTTAAAAGGACAGCAACTTTTTAAAGAACCGCATAACAAGGGTCAGGTGCCCTGACAGTAGCTGACTACGGCAGGACATGAAAATACCAATCACTGGGAGAGAGATGCTCGATAGCGAGAAATAACTTCAGGAAAAATAATGCCCTCTAAAAAAAACATGATAACGGAGTAACTAGAAGACAGAACACTAGAACTGAGGACCCCGTTAAGTCCTTTCCCTGTGAACCAGGTAAGTGCTCTGAAGTCGGCCCCGTTGTTCAGCCGGCCGCCTCCGAGAGGGCGGCCATGTGCACAAGGGTTAGACGTAAACGTGGTGGCCAATCTAACCCAGAGGAGAACTGAGACCGAGCTCCCGTAACACCGGGCAACTATGAAAACAGCAGAGCGGTCGTCAGGCAAGCACCCCCAGGCAAGGCGCGTGCAGCCGCGGCCGCAGGTGTCACCCGGTGGTAGCCCTCTCTACCTTGCAAACGGGGCCTGGGATACGGTCTCTCTCTTCCTCCTCCGCCTCCTCTGCCATGTCGCGCCGCTTAGCTGTCGGCGTAGCATCTTTTTCGTTTCTTTTTGGTTTCTTCGCCTGAACCGCCAAGCCCCCACGCCGTTTCCTCTTGATCGCCGCCATCTTGCCTTGCCGCCTTCGCTCTCGGCCTTCCTTCCGGCTCAGCCGCTCGCTCCCCTTTTCCGATCTCTATGGTACCGTGCGCCGGCTCTGTGGTCCTCCTTCAGCTCTATGGTGCCTCTTTCCCGTCTCTGTGGTAGTGTACGCTCGGCTCTCTAGGCCTCGGGAGCTCTGTGGTGACGGTGGCCGAGGTGGCTTGTTCGTCCGAAAAGAGTGGCGGGAGCCGCTCCACTTCCTCCTGGTTTTCCCGGGAGCTCGCTTTCCCGGTGACCTGGCTGAGAAGGGCTTTCAGGCGTCCGGACTCCGCCGCAAAGGTAGGGTCTCGGCGTCAGTCAGCGTGCTGCCCCGCGGCGGGCCGGTGAGCGGAGTTGTCTGAGACTCCTGGAGGATCCTCAGAGGGACCGGGGCGCGCCTCCGATCGCGTATTGTGTTAGAGGCGCGATTGGGGGCGCCGGACAGCTCAAAACCGACTTTGGGGGGATGCGTAGCCCCCGTTTTGCGTGGCGAAACTGGCCCCAAGGAGAACTACCGAGTTAGGTGTCTATTTTAATTGTTCGCAACTTTTCAGGTGTTACTGTCCCCTTACTAATGACAAGGAAACTTGTCATTAGTAAGATAGATAAGATAGAAAGATAAATAACTTCTCCCAAAGTTACAGGGACAGTTAAAGTGGCAGAAGTGGGGTTCTGTCCTGGTCGACTGAGTTCATCGCCCCGGCCTCTCCCACTTGCCTCAGGGCGGGTTGAGATCGTGGGCCTCGCCAGCACTGATGGGGAGTTTTATTGTCGAATCTCATCAGGTGTTTCGTGATCCCCGGGAGCAGGTGCTGGCACCAGGAGCATCCCTTGGGGCCGAATGTGCCGTGGACGATGCCCCTCCTAACCCAACAGATCCAAGATGAGAATGACTACAGCTTAGTGGCCAGCCTTGACAACGTTAGGAATCTCTCCACTGTCTTGAAGGCTATTCATTTCCGGGAACATGCCACTTGTTTCGCCACTAAAAATGGAATCAAGGTTACAGTGGAAAATGCAAAGTGTGTGCAAGCAAATGCTTTTATTCAGGTATGGAAGGAGGCGCCTTTAAGCCTGTGACATATGATATTCTTCACCCAGTTTAGTGAATTCCTAAGGTCTTAATACACATCATTTAAGTTAGAGAACAGTGTATTGTTATTTGAATCTTTTTCCCTCCGGGTAACAAGTTCTTTTCCCATCTTGTTTTAGAGATAATGGTTAATAAGAATGTCTGAAATATATTAAGCTAAACTGTAGGGCAAGCGCTCTGCTGAGTGTTTCTATGTTTAACTCATTTCATCTTCAGTAATAATCCTATAAGATAGGTTCTGTTATTATTCCCATTTTACATATGTGGAAACTGAGGCACAGATTAAATGATTTGCAAACAGTCTCACAGCTGGGAAGAGAACCCAGAACATTTGTTTCCAGAGTACATGCTCTTTACCTCTACCTCCCTATTATTAAAAAAATACTTTTTTCTTTTATTGTTTATAATAGAATCTTTTATTACAAAGTAAGATTTTGTATGGTTCAGATAGGATTTCAGATTTAATTTAGCATTTATTTGAACACTTAAGTGCACAGTATGACCTCAGGTATAGAGGGATAAATAAGACATGGTTCCTGTCCTTAAAAGAAATTGAAAACTAATATCACTCACGCATTATCAGGTTATTTGGCAATTTTTCCAAGTGACCTTAGCCATCCTGATGGGCACAAAAAGGAGACGAGGGAGACTCATGTGAGAGATAGTATAGATCCAAGAAGCTAGATGAAGGACCCCTCATAAAGTTTTCCATGGGACCTAAATCACTGTTGCACATTTAACTATTGACTAGGAGTACATATTCTAATGGATAATAACGGAAAAAGCTTATGATGTTTTGATTGGTATTCAGAAATGATTTTCATGGGGTCAGCACAATATTGTTATTTTTTAAACATATAAAATGAAATCTAGAACCTTATGTGAGTTTTCATTCTTTGATATACATAATTACGTTTTCATCTTTACTTTTTTTCACAGGCTGGAATATTTCAAGAGTTTACAGTTCAGGAAGAGTCTGTTACTTTTCGAATTAATTTAACTGTTCTTTTAGACTGTTTGTCTATTTTTGGATCAAGTCCTATGCCAGGTGAACCATTTTGTTATCATTATAATGACGTAAAAGCATTATACAGAATGGTCAGAAAAATACAGAAAAAGTTATTAGAATATAAGTAATATAAACATTTCTTTAGAAAATTAATTGCCAATTCATTTTTCATTGTTCACAATCATGGATTCTGAATTTTCACAATAAAATAGAAAGTGTGCTTATCATTCTTCCCATGTTCGCAAAAATATTTACATTCATCTTTTAATTTACAAAGCTTTTGGGATTTTAAATTTGAACTGACCAAAAGAAGACTTTGAACATGTCTTAAGTATCTTTAATATTGTGAAATAAGTTTTAATTGCTTCTTTTTCCTAACTTGTCCAGAATTACAGTTAGTGGCAGAGAAAAATTGAAACCAATTCTCCTGACTTATGGTTTACTGTGTTCAAAATTTGTTTCCTTTTTTTCTTTATGCCCTGTTTGTAAGTTATGACTAGTTTCCTAAATGTTTTCCTTTAAAATATATATATTTTTTATTTGTTTAGGGAATAGGAATGTTTTTTAGAATAGTGAATTCAGTTGCTATTGATACAAAAATAAAACTACAAGGAACCCCCAGAAGAATGGTTTTATTTCATAGGAAAGAAATGTGCAAATTAGCTAGGGAAAATTCAGTTGTTGTTCTCTAGAAAATATGTTTTAATTTTGTACTGACAATTCCATTATTATTAATTTTACATTTTCTAATGCTGTGTTCCCCAGGTGGTTTTTCATAAGAGCATCTTCTTTCCCCCATTCCTCGCTGTGGCTCTCCATCCAGTAAGGGAAAGGAGCTAGACTAACCTGTCATATTCCTCCTCCTCTCTAGTGGTTTGCAGTGTCAAAACCCACACCACCATTAATCACCCTCTCTTTTTCTCCTAATTTGATCTTAAAATTTGAGGAAATGTAAAGAATATCTTCCAATGGAAGAGGTTAGAAGGGTCTTTATCATAGTGAACATACTGACATTATAGTACAATGTCAAAGCACTCCACTGTTGCACAAAGTGAACCTTCCAGAAATAGCATGGCCTGTTCTGCAACAATTCCATTACTTGCAGTAATGGTCCATGTAGATTCTCCATCCTGAAACTGTATATATATAAAATCCATAAGCTATTTCTGAGGTGTTCTTGGCAAAATGGAAAGTGATTTCAAAGAGTTAGATTACATCTTGTTCTGGTTCCCAATTTTCTTGCAGTTATTTTTGGAATTATCTACACACAGTTGACATCACGGAAGAAGTAATCCCTTCTTATAAGGAGATACATACCTATATGCTAGAAATTGGGCAGAATAAAGTATTCTTGCGGAGTTTTCTGTATCAGTTGAGGAGAAGCTGACCCCAGAGCTGTAAAGCTAAGCCCAGAGTGTGATTTGTTTCTATTGCAGGGACTTTAACTGCACTTCGGATGTGTTACCAAGGGTATGGTTACCCTTTGATGCTGTTTCTGGAAGAAGGAGGAGTGGTGACAGTCTGTAAAATCAATACTCAGGAGCCCGAGGAAACTCTGGATTTTGATTTCTGCAGCACTAATGTTGTTAATAAAGTTATTCTGCAGTCAGAGGGGCTCCGTGAAGCGTTTTCCGAATTGGATATGACGAGTGAGGTCCTGCAGATCACCATGTCTCCTGACAAGCCTTATTTCAGGTACTTGAACACAGCGCAGTGATGGTGAATGTTCTACTTCCACCTCTGCTTAGGATGCAGAACTTTTATTATCCAGCTTCTGAGAATTTCCAGAACTTTAGAGAGCTTTTACTCTTACCGCATACTTTTACAGATCAGGAAGCTTAAGACCCAGGAAGATTAGCTCACTAAAGCTTCATCATTAGGTAGTGTTGTTTCTAGATGAGTAGCGCAACTCCTAATTCAGAAACTAGTGGTCTTTGCATTGTTGTATTGCTTACTGCTTAGATCAAGTTACGTCCTGAGGAAAACTGGGCTTAAACTTTTGGAAAAGGTGTTTGTATTATATGGTACATCTCTTTTTCTTTCCTTTCAGGTTAGTACAGGATGGAAAAGAAAGTTAGATGTTTTCTATACACAGTCCATTCACTAGTATCTATTGGTCACCTGCTATGTGCATAGCTACCTTATTAAGCACAACAGGAATAGCTTAAAATCAAGGTGAAGAGGAGATATGTGAAACAGCATAGAAAGAACAAAATTGCATGCACTTAAGTACCAAAATAGTATATATAAATACTTAAGGAACCAGTAGATGAGTACTTAGGGAGAATTGGTCATGGTAAGCTTCCTAAGAGAGGGCAATTTTTGGCAGGAATCCAATGTCAAAAACCATCAATCTGCTCCTGATATTCTGACCCACCAAGTTATGAGGTGGCAAGTCTTTTCAAGATTAGAATCAGTTTGGAGAGAGGATTTAAATATTCTCTTTTGAAATATTTCAGAAGATTAAAGAGTAAATGAGCTAAATACATATGGAAGAGGTATAAGTTGTTCTCTATATATCTACTTTAGAAGAACTGCAGGCCCTTCTCATAGCATTAGGCAGTTAAAAATTTGGCTCAGGATTGGTTAAAATGTTAACCAAAATGGAACCCAGTGGAACCCTACTTAGGCAGTGATATGAATTAAAATTCTGGGCATTTTAACAGAGTATTTCAGAGGATGCTCATTTAAATGATCTTTCTCAGCATGGGTAACTAGATGGATCATGGTATGTTTCATCTCAGTATGGGAAATGATTTGGTGGTCGGGAACTGAGAGTAAATTTTTCTGAGTAAAATTTGAGGTGCCTGTGATGCTGGGGAGCAGTTGGATGTATGGCTAGAGAGCTCAGGAGATAAGCCTAGACTAGAAATTTAGGTTTGGGAGCCCTCATGGTGGCTGGACATGGATGAGATGGCTCAGAGAAAGAGGTCATGTTAGAAGAGAAAAGATGAATCCTCAGGAAAACCAGCACCTAGTCTTCTCTCACTGTGCTCATATAGTACTCATCAATGTGCTAACCCTATATCAAATGATCGATGAGTTCTTGCAGATTAAGTAAGCATATAAACATTTGTAAGCTGTCGACACACAAACTGCTGATATTACCAAGCAAGGAAAACCATATAACAGCCTGAAGAGCAGCCTAAGATACAGAAAAGCCGTAATTGCTTGTGGTAGTAAAGGACTCCAGGCTTGTAGCTGATGTAGATCGGGGTCTTCCATCACTCCTCAACTCTCTCCTCTGTTATATAGTTCTGATTTAAGGATGAGGAAAGGTCAGTATCAGAATAGGATTAAGGTAATGAAATTGAGGCAAACACTCCTGGATTCCTTTGCAACTGATTTTTTTTCAAAGCTGTTTATTAGTTGTTAGTTCCCTGGTACTCCTCCAGCATCCTATGGGAATCTTTATTATGGTAATTGTTATAGTGTATTGTCAACATTTTTTACATATCTGTTTCATTCAGCAGAATGAGCTTCTTAGGAAAGTTTTTTTTATTTGGATCCCAAAGCAGCTTATTGTTGGACAAATGAATAAATGAGTTGCTCATTTTCTACTGTAGGTTATCTACTTTTGGAAATGCAGGAAGCTCCCACCTTGACTATCCCAAAGATTCTGATTTGATGGAATCATTTCATTGTAATCAGACTCAGGTCAACAGGTCAGTTCTTAATATAGAGGTTGCCACTGATGATGAAGGTGAGGCTAAATACCAAATTTCTAATAAATAATTTTTTTAAAAAAAAAAACTTTGAATCTCTTGATGAAAATGTAGCATTTAAAAATCCACAGTAGGTTGCTGGGTTTACTTGGGGATTTGGGGTTCTAATAGTGAATTAAATTTTAAAAATGAAGAGAAAAGATTGGCAAATTGGACAAGTAGTTGATTTTATTCTTATATTTGCTCCTTGGTAGTTCTTGGCTAATTTTCGTTCTTTACTTGGAGTATGAGCACTGCTTTAAGTTGTCCAAATAACAGCTTTTTTTTCCTCTTCTACAGATACAAGATTTCTTTACTGAAACCCTCTACAAAGGCATTAGTCCTGTCTTGTAAGGTATCTATTCGGACAGATAACCGAGGATTCCTCTCATTACAATATATGATTAGAAATGAAGATGGGCAAATATGTTTTGTGGAATATTACTGCTGCCCTGACGAAGAAGTTCCTGAATCTGAGTCTTAAGTATGACAGTTCACTGTGATATTTCTGGATACATTTGTGATAGGTCATGTTCTCATTCTGGGTATAGTCCACTTCATTGTTTCTTACTGGATTTCCTAAAGGGAAGAAGTGTGGTGGAGATGGAAGCAAGGTCCCTGTAGCCTACTAGTTGCTGTGTGTTTTGTAAGTAAATGTTTTCATGTAGTCATAGGTTATCCAGTACTGGACTATCCTGTGGTTCTGTCTTTTGAACGCATGGGAATCATCATAAGCCAAGATGAATAAATCATATGCTCTATTCTATTTAAGTAGGACATTTCAAGAGTCTAAAAATTTAAAGTTTGATGAAGCCATATCTGAGATGTTCTATTATTTATTTACTATTAGAAAAAGCAAAGGCAAATGGTCATTGCTTATTTGTTGGAATTCCGGAGACTACATCTTAAAGCAGTAATTCTCCAAGTGTCGTAGCCAGATCAGCAGCATGAGCGTCACCTGGGAACTTGTCAGAAGCTCTGAGGTGGCCCAGAGATCAGGAGTTTAAAAAGCTTCTCTCCAGGAAATTCTGATGCATGCTAAAGTTTGAGAACCACTGTTCTAAGGGATACTTTTTTAAAAATAGCATTTAATTGCATTGAAGTAATTGCTTTACATCTCATTTCCTCACAAACCTTCTGAAGTTTAGCCATCACCAAACAAGTTTGAATAATTATATGATTTATTTTTAAATTATACATTTTGAAGAAGACTATGAACAAGATATAAAGTAGTCTTCAGAGATACAGATTTTCTTTTTGTTCTCAAAACTGTTGAGTGCAGTAAGTACTTGTTGGATACCATCTCTTTGCCTTTAAGAGTTTCTCAACCAAACCAAGGTGTAGAAAACCAGTTATTAAGTGATTTTGCACTTTCTTGGGTAATTTCCAATGAAATAATTTTTGTGGCATGTAGATATTGAATAAAGTGTAATACTAAAATTGTCTTATTTTTCAGTAGGAAAAAAATCTAACTTAAATGAAGTTTCTGTATGAGGTAGCAATAGCTCAGTGTCTCTAGGTAGGCAGGCACTTTGGGCCTTGTGAGTGGGACAGTTCTTCATGGGAAGAAACTGCCAGCCCATTGCAGGATTCATTTAGCCCCCTGGCCCTTAACCACTAATGCCAATCATTGTGACCACCCCCTCCACCAAATAAAAGCACCCCCGTACTATTGATAGTTGAGAACCGTTGAATGATAGTCACCAAAATTTGCAGGTGTATTTGGACCGCCCTGCCTTAAAATAGGCCACATAGCATCAGAGGAAATTGGTTTGGGGGTTATTGCAGCCAAGCACTTCAGAGAAATGCTCCCCCAGAACAGCGGCAGGTGCTAGTCATAGGCCCTTGTGCAATTCTGGGTATCTGGCCAGGGTGAGTACCTGATAACTCATAGGTCTCCCCAGCAATCTCAGGATGCCAGCTGGTACGAAGTAAGTTGGAGTTTTGTAAAGTACGGTATATGTTCAAGAAGGAAATGAATGGATCTACTAAATCTCCAAAAATATTTTGTTTAAACACAAAGAACAGAACAGATCTAAAACGTAATTCTGAAACTATTTAACCAGTCAACATTTCAAGGACTACTGTTTTCCTTTAAATTTAACAGTGCAGGGGCCGGCCCGGTGGCGCAGCGGTTAAGTTCGCACGTTCAGCTTCTTGGCGGCCCAGGGTTCGCTGGTTCGGATCCCGGGTGCGGACATGGCACTGCTTGGCAGCCATGCTGTGGTAGGCGTCCCACGTATAAACTAGAGGAAGATGGGCACGGATGTTAGCTCAGAGCCAGGCTTCCTCAGCAAAAAGAGGAGGACTGGCAGTAGTTAGCTGAGGGCTAATCTTCCTCCAAAAAAAAAAAACAAAAAAAACAAAAAACAAACAAACAAACAAAAAAACAGTGCAGTTATTTTGGGGTTTTGTTCACTGGTGTGTGTAGCACCTAGAACCATGCCAGTATATGCTAGGCATTCAATAAATATTTGTTAGATGAAAGAACATCCACTTTCAGATTATCTTCTAGCATCTTATTAGTCACTATTTAAGTCTAGTTATTTAGCTCTGAATTTATTTTGATCTAATGTATTTTTTAGAAGTTGAACCTGGAAAGAATTTGAAATAGATATGGATTTAATAAGCCTGACATTTTTGCACATTTAAGACTTTCATTTTAGCTGCACATGTCTTTAACTATTTACAATTCAGAAGCTAATGAGTTTAATTCTTTTGAAATCACCCTAACATCAAGGTACTGATTTAATAATTTCCTCTTTGTGTGTGTTCAATTTGACCTAGGAATTTACTAGTTCAACTTTGTTCTAGTTCCTACAAGAGACCACTAGGGGGCACGCTTCCTCAGGCAGAGCCCGTGCTTTGGGGACTACAAATTCATTTCCTATGTTGCATACTGAAGAATAGAATCTTATTTTTAAGACCTTTAGTTTTGCTTTTTGATTTTCTCATTTTCTTTTCAGTAAAATTGTGCTCACCATGAATGGGTAGGAATCTCTTTCCATTTTTAATTTGTTTATTCCCTGTTTGATGATGATGTACTTCCCTAGAATTGATGAAATGATTCAAAATAATTTTTAAAAATGATTTGTTAAATTCTACTTTTCTCATGAAAATAAGTCTTGTAACACAGTGATTTTATTGGAAACCACAGAATTTCTGTGGTGTTGTCAAGCAGTCCTAGTAAGAATTAGTTAGAATTGCTAAAAAGGTGGTATGTGTCATTCTCAACAGTTTAGGGTGGGGAATTTTTCAGAGAAGTGTAGACTCCCTCTCCTTCCCTGCCTTCACACTGCCTGCTCCTTGCCACACCTGAAACAAAATCTATTGAGTTCTGAGAAATCGGGGAAATTGTGCAGTATTTTTTCTTTTCCCAAGTATTTATTAGGTAGAGTTTTTAGACATGTGTCAGGTTACATGCATGCCAGCAGCAGTTGGCAGCTTTCCTGTGGATTTCCGAGTCCACAAGTGGACAGCTAATGCTCTAATCAGAAATGCCACTGGCGACTGTTACAGGTGCCTCTGGCATCCATATCTTAGTCACCACCAGGGTGTTTTTTTTTTTCCTTTTTCTCCCCAAAGCCCCCCGGTACATAGTTGTATATTCTTCGTTGTGGGTCCTTCTAGTTGTGGCACGTGGGACGCTGCCTCAGCGTGGTCTGATGAGCAGTGCCATGTCCGTGCGCAGGATTCAAACCAACGAAACACTGGGCCGCCTGCAGCGGAGCGCGCGAACTTAACCACTCGGCCACGGGGCCAGCCCCACCACCAGGGGTTTTGATAATTGGCAGAGTGAATGTTTGAAGTAGCCTTTCTTTTTGAAATAAGTAGTTTGTTGATCAATATAGTAGATATTAGTAGTGGTTCTCACTGGTAAAACTAGAGGTATTCAGCATATGTGAACTAAATTATTTCATAGTAGTTCCCCATCCTTGCGTGAAAATGCTGTAAGAATCTACTGAGGCCTGTAGTCTGTACCCTGAGGCCTGGTGCCTGAGGCTTGACCCCTAAATGGTCTGGCTTCCTGCCATTTTGTCCAAGGATTTCTGTTTGCCTGTTGCTGCATTAGGACAGTCCCACTCTGCAATATTAAGTTCACCTCAAGTGGACCTTTCATAGAAAGCAGTGGATGAACTACCGAAACAAGTAGGGCTTCATTGACCTTACAGAACAGGCTGCATAAATTTTTTTGCATGCTTGCTAATAAATGTTTATTAAAACCTGTATATAAATACATTCTTTTAATTTGTTGACTTTCATCATAGTTTACAAACTTTTTTTTTAAAACCAAGATTTGTAATTTATCCTATCAAATCTCAGTTTCTTTCTTTATTATTTCTCAGGTTGACATGTCTTGCTTGGGAAATCCTTTCCTACAGCATAACTAAAATAAGCCTTTATATTATTCTATTACATTTATTGTCTGTTGGATATTATATTTTGATCTATCTGGAATTTTTTATGTGAAGTGTGTAAAGTAAATACACAACTTTTTTATCAGTTTTATAGCTGTGTAGTTGATTTGAAATAATATTATCATATATTAAATTCTCTATTATTTACCCCCCAAAAAACCCCCAAAACCTGTATATAGGATAGTTTGATCTGGGCTTGAATGTTTTTTTCTAACTTGGTACAGAGATTGTAGGAAAATAGCCAACCCTCATCCACCTCCAGAATTTCAGTGTCTGTTAGCTAATTAAAAAGAATGTAAGGGGACGGTAAAAAGAATGTAAGGGGACCGGTCCGGTGGCTAGTGGTTGAGTTCGCACGTTCTACTTCAGCCCGGGTTTCGCTGGTTCAGATCCCAGGTGTGGAGTTAGTGCAGCTCGTTAAGTCAGGCTATGGTGGAATCCCACATAAAGTAGAGGAAGATTGGCACAGATGTTAGCAACAATCTTCCTCAAGCATAAAGAGGAAGATTGGCAACAGGTGTTGGCTCAGGGCCAGTCTTCCTCACACACACACACACACACACACACACACACACACACACACACACAAAAAGAGTTGTGTATGCCCATATTGGCTCAGGTCTGTTAGAAACATCCGGTGTTTGGATTGGATTGGATCATCCAGATTGCTGGTTCTCACCTACAGTTTTCCAAGTGAGAATGCAACTTTGTATTAGGTTGTGTTGTGCTGAACATTCTAATGTTGACTTTCTTAAAATTTGGGAATTTTGCAAAATAGTTAAGTTTTAAAACTTTTGGGAACAACATAGGTGCCAATTTAGTATCTTGTCATGTATGAGGCTATGAAAACTATACCATTCATTATCATCACCATTTCACAAAATATTTTAACATCAGAATTTCAGAAAATGGACTGTTAGCAACTCTACGCTAACAATAAAGACAAGCAAAATATTAAAAAGAAAAACAAAATGTTAAAAACAAATTTCAAATGCAAGAACAGCATTACACCATAAAATTTTATTTGACAGTGTTACACTTCATGCTATTGTTTTATTGATACAGGTTTGTCAGTTTGGAGACCTCACTTTGGGTTCTCACAAAACAGTAAAATTTTAAAAACTTTAGTGCCACCCAAAATGGAGTCTGAATGGCCACTTCTTTCGAGTACTTTCTTTTTATCACAGACACTTAAAAATCCATTTTCAACTGGATATATGAAAATGGAAGCAACTCTTCCAGGGCAGCTTTAGTCAGTTCAGCATGTTCTGGGTAAGAACAGCAGTCCCATCTCCAGACAGGGCTAAAATTAACAGTGACAGGCTGGATGACCAGTTAATAAGCACTGCAGAGAAGGTCAATGGAATATAGCTGCCTTCAGCCAGGGCTGCAACCTGAGACCTTGGTGCTGAGTGCCAAGCCTAAAGCCTTCTGGGAATTAGCTAAGGGAGAGCGGCAGCTGCCAGGAGAAAGCTGACCAGTCTAGGGCCAAGCCATTGGATTAATTAGTGTATATATACTGCTGCAGTAGAACACTGCTTACTACTATACCTCAGGTACTGGTTATTAGGTCTTACAGACTGAACAAGTGACTGAAATGAAGCAATTTCTTGAATGAAGAACGAAAATGTGGTTCCATAAGCACTGAGTGACAGAGATGTTGATAGACACATGGATCCCCAAAGACACAGGGTCTTTGAGCTCCATTAAATCAGCTCAGGTAACAGAAACAGTGAAAAAGGAAAATGTTTTTTATAGCGAAGACTCAAATGAATCTGATTTCTCCTTTGTCCCTGAATGCACAAAGAAGAAAGAAATAGAATTCGAGATTGACACTTTCTTTTCCTGGATACACAGTGGTTCAGGGGCTAAGGATTTTTTTTTAAACCACCTCGGTGAGCATTCCTTTCCTAACACAAGCCTTTTTAATCCAGTTTGGTGGGGGTAGCATAGGAGGATGGAAAGAGTATGATCATGTGTGGTTCAGGAAGTCTGCCTTATAATTACCACACTGACCTTGAACAAATCAGTCTCTCTTGTCCCCAGTTTCTTCATTTATAACAATCAAAAAACCCTTTCTGGCTCTAACATGGTATGACTTTAGTACATCAGATCAGGGCAACTGTTCCAGAGGGTCAAACATTTTCTCACAAAGCACTCTTAGTGACCTCAAACAAGTTATGATTAAAACTACTTCCAAATAGCATATTCAAGTGGTCAATAGTAAACTACTTAGGTATTGTGGGATTTTTTTAAAAATCAGAATTGAAAAGAATGAAATTAAGAGTTAGAAAAAGGGAAATGGAAGGTAATGGAGTCCCAGAAACAGAAGAAACTAACTTAAATGAAGCGGGTGTCTAAAAAAAAGCTTTCTTGCCCCCAGGTTAGTGATCAGGATCCTGGTTTCTAGTGGCTCTTGGGTATTTTACCTGTGATGCTGCTGCTAAGTGGACCTTTTTCCCCCGGGGTCCTTAGCTGTTCTGCTTTTGACCCACCACTCTTATGCGTTGATGAATATATTTTGTGGTCCAGAATTTTTGTCAACAAAGTTGGCTTTATTGTTGGCTATCTTGAATAGAGGTTTTCTCTTTACTCATAACAGAAGACCTAGAGGGAAAGACAAGACCATTTGTGCATTGTTCTTGGTTCTCGCCTTCTCTTCTTCCCAGCACGAGGTCAGTGCCTTCTTGAGCTCGAAGGCTGAGCTCAGTTTGAGGCAACTGACAGTTTCTCCATGTGACCAGAGCCCAGAATGCTGACTCTTGTAATAGGCCTCCAAAAGGGTACTAGTCTTGGGTTTTCTCCTTAAAGAGTAGGGAGCTCTTCCCTTGATTCAGATGGCAAACCACCGATATCTAAGATACCAGAATTGCTTTTAATCACAGCTTAAAAAACTTACCTAATTTAGGGCCTTTTATATAGTTCATGAGTTTTTAGGTGATCTCTTCTCAAGAGCCCAGAGATTCAGAGCCCAGAGGCCCTATAAGCGCTAAAAAGAGGATCTGTCTTCCCCATTTCCAGCCATAAAGATTTCCCATCTCTGATTTCTTAAGACTGGAGGAGTTGGGCTGGAGTAAGAAGTAATCTGGTCCAAAAGACTGATCCAGAAACACGGTTTCTATTAAGTGTTCTTCAGTCACCTCCTATTTAGACATCAAGCCTGCAAAATGTGTGGTTTTCATAGCCCCCATTGGGCTGAAAAAAAAAAGTGTTTCCACAGAAATATGAGAGACAAAATTTTATGAGCAACTTGAGAGTTTTTTATTTGCAAATCCCACTAACGACTCTGATTCATTCTCATCTAATGATGACTGTGTAAACTACAGAAAGCTATCTGGCACTTTAACTTCCTTCTCAGTAAACCAAGAGAGAGGGTGATTCCAAATTTGGAGAAGAAATCGGCACAAATTAAGTCAGTTGCCCAGGGGTCTCATAAAATCAGAGGTGGGCAAAGATCTGCCAGGGATCTCTGCTGGGACAGCACCTGGACATCAGCCTCAGCCTTCAACTCTCCCACCACAAGGTGGCAGCGTTCCGCTTGCCTCAGCTCCTCAGTCACTGAAAGGACGCTGATGTCCAGGGTGTGTATATTCTCTTCTTGGGATGTAAGGAGTTGTGTCAGACTGTCTTGTCTATGATATTATCTATGTTTCCAGGGGCTGATAAGCTCTAGCTCACTTTTAAGATGTTAGCCAGCAAAATGTTTTCCACACCAGCTTGGTGGGAGCTTTTCACAGTTACTAACCCTTAATCTTCTTTTGCGTCATGCACCAATGGCGTAACTAGAGAGTATTAAGTCACGGCCTAGCTTTCAGTAAGAATAAAAATAGCTGTTAGTTGTTATTTATCACATGATTACTATGGGGTCAGGCACCCCAATAACTACTTTATATACATTATCTCATTTATTCTCACAGCAACACTGAGAAATGGGTACTATTCTCATCCCCCATTCTACAGATGAGGGAACCAAGATTACACATAGCCAGAAAGTGGTGGTTCTGGGGTTTGAGCCCAGGCTTGTCTGTCTCCAGAACTAGAGCTCATAACCACCATGAATCATAAAGAAAAATTAGTTCACAGGGATGAAGTTGAAGGATGTGCTGAAGTCATGTTTGTATGATCAGACAAAATAGTTTGTTGGTGAGATAGTCATTGTTCATAAAGACCTTATTATATCCTGAAGTGAGGCCCAAATCTTTACCAAACTACAAAAGCATTCCTGTACCTTCACTTCAAGCATGTGCTACACTCCTTGCTTTAAATAAAAACCAAACCGTAGACAGTTTTCTCATTTGATTTAAAGATAGTGTAAGGTTTTATTTGCTAAAACTTAAATCATTGACCATTTCAAAAAGAATTCAAGTATATATAAATACAGTGGCTTTTTAAAAATTAATTTGGTCCCAACGTGCCAGTAGGGAAGTTTAATATCTTAAAAGTTCAGAGAAGTCCTTCAGGAAATGAACTTGTGTCACTGTATAACCCAGTTTGGCTTTTTCCTGAACTGATTTCTGCCACAGAGGCTTTCTCCCTCCTCCATCCCTTGGAATCAGCATTCCTTGCAGTGCCCTTTAGGAAATGCTGTCTGGTACAACAGCCATAAAGCACTTACCATTCCTTCGATACACTGCCCTCGGTCATGCCTCTATACCTTTGCATATAGTGTTCCTTCTTCCTGGAACGGCTTTTCTCCTCCATCTGGATGAACTGTTACTCACCCTTCAAAAAACAGCTCAAATGTAACCCTCTTTATGAGGTCTTCCGGCCTGCTTAGATTGTCTCTCCTTTCTGCTTTCATTGCCCTGAGACTTCAACTACAGAACTTATACTTTTCTTTATTTCTCATTTATTTATGTTTATCTCTTCCACTCTTGTTGCTTCCTTATGAGTAATGATCATGTTTTATTTGTCTGTATTCCCACTGCAGCTCTAACTGCTCCTAGTGCTTAGTAGTGCTCATCAGATGTTTCTTGAAAGAATAAATACAGATGAGGAAACTGAGGCTCAGAATGTTTAAGTGACTTAAGGTCACTTAGCTATTTCAGAGCAGAGTTGGGACTCATACACAAGGTGCCTTGCTCTTTTTGCTAAGCCTAGATAGCAGATTCGTGGCAGAAGTTCAGCTATTGCCCCACCCATACCCCACGGCAGACAATACTAATAAATCAAGCTCCACCAGACCCAAACTTTTGCTCTGGAGCTTCAAGCATCACTCTAGGAAACCACTAACAGAGTGCGCCCATGAGAGGACATATATTTGCCCTCCTTGCCTGATTCCACGCTATACCCACCTATGTATTTTTGTGAGCATAGCAGAGTTGCTGTTGATTGTAAGTGCTCCCCCCACTGCCCTGCTAAAGACAAGGTACCCTGTGCTGGTTCTTGGTGGCTCAGTAGCCTCTGTTCCCCTTCAGGGAGTCCCTAAGGTAGGGAGCCAAATCTTCCTAAACTTTCATTTCTCTATCTGCCCCAAGGCCTCCAGCTATTCCTAGAATCCTGATTTGGAAAAGCTGCTGCCCTCTTGGCACCCGGATGCTAGAGCAGATGGTGCTTCCCACCCATTCATACACCAAGGTTGGCCCAAATATTTTCCCCCCTTAATTTTGTAGAGGCACCGTTGGAATAATTACTAGTAAATGATAGGAAACGAATACCAATACAGCAGCCTGGAAACAGTCCAGCTTATGGAGCAAGAATTTCATCACTAAAGTCTTGCCCAAGACTGTTTTGGCAAACACAAAACTTACTGAGCATATCACCTATTCTCCTACCTGCTGCAGTTATCTCCAGAGATAATCACCCCGAATCCTTGATTTCCACCCTACTTTTCTGGGGCTTTGCCTCCCCAGCCCCTCAGCCCAGAGGAGGCTGTTCCATTTGTTCACATGACCAAGAGGAAAGTAGGTCACTCCTAGATTAATGGGCACTGAAGCACCCGCCCTCTTGCCCCTCCTGTAAAGAAAAGATGGTTTTCCTTGCTCCTGTTGGCTTCTACAGCTCAGGAGCCATCAAAAGTTATACCAAAATAACTCTGTGGCATGCAGCTGTCCCAGAGCTGTCTAATGAGGACAAAGATGAAGTTGATGCCCCATGCTCTCACACTTGCAATAAGTTTGGATGACTAGCTAGAGTGGTAAAAATAGCTAATATTTGTTGAGCACTTACTATAGACTAGATGCCGTGTAAGGACTTTATGTGAATAGTCTCATTTACTCTTCATTATGTTTGATATTCTAGAGACTATTCTAATCCTCATTAGAGAAAACTGAGGCTTAGGATAATTTGCCCAATGATACACAGAAAGTGGCAGAGTCTGGATTCAAACACAGGTCTATCTGACTCTAAAGTCCATGACCTTGAGTACTATATTCTTCTAACAATTAGAACTGTCCAGTAATTGAAGGGGCCACTTTGATAGGTAATGAGTGAGGCCCTGGTTTGGGAGGTATTTCATCAGGTACTGGACAAACAGTAATCTCAAAAATCTGTTCCACCAATATAGCCCACTCTGATGTCAGTGGCAATTTTCGATTTGCCAATATAATGGCTTCTTATTAGTCATCATCCTCTTCACATCACCACCAGCATTTCTAATTAGCACATACCATGTGTCAGGCATCTTCTGAGCAGTTTTACTTACATTAACTCATTTACTCACAACAACCCTATGAAGTAGGTATTATCGCCATTTTATAGATGAGGAAACTGAGAAGTAAAGTGACTTGTCCAAGGAAACATAGCTAATAAATAACAGAGCTGGGACTATAATCCAGGCATCTGGCTTTAACCCATTCTCTTAACAATACATTGTACTGTCTCTTGATATTTGATACATATGCCATACTTTTTTAAAAAATGTATCTTTTATTATCACAGATATATGGGCATACCTCAGAGATATTGGGGCTTTGGTTCCAGGTCACCACCATAAAGCAAATGTCACAATAAAGAGAGTCACACAAATGTTTTGGTTTTTCCAGTGCATATAAAAGTTATGTTTACACTATACTGTAGTCTATTAAGTGTGCAATAGCATTATGTCTAAAAAAAAAACAACATATACCTTAATTAAAAAGTACAAGCTAAAAAATACTAACCATCATCTGAGCCTTAAGTGAGTAGTAATCTTTTTGCTGGTGGAGGGTCTTGTAAAAAACTCAATATCTGCAAAGTGCAATAAAGCAAAGGGCGATAAAACAAGGTATGCCTGTAATATATATTTGTTGTTTTAAAAAAGTCATATAATATAGAAATATATAAAAGTTGAAAGTTCCCCATAGTCCTATGAACCAGAGATAACCACTGTTACCTTAACTAACTACGTATTTACATATATTTATGGGTTAGACTATTTTTAATGCTCACTAATATGTACTTTTTCATGTTTTTACCCCTATCAATATATCTGTGATATTTTCCTGTGACTCTCCAAAGCTCTACTTTATGCTTTTGAATGACCATATTATATGGTCATAAACATGGACTAGTGTTTCTACTGGTGGACATTTAAGTGTTTTCTACTGCTTTGCTATTATAAGTAAATCTTCAAGTAAGATATGTGTGTGTGTGTGTGTATGCATTTGTGCAAGTATTTCAAAAGATTCCCAGAAATGCTATTTCAGAGTCAAAGGATACATGCATTTAAACATTCTATTAACTTTGCTAAATGTCCACCAAAAAGGTGGTACCAACCAACAGTCCATCGACAGAGCAGTGAGAGGGCTGATCTCCCCACCCCTCTGACAGAACTGGGTTTGTATTACTTGTATTTTTCATTACCACAAATAGGATGGGTTAAAAATGGCATTTCATGTTTTGAATTGGTTAATTCTGTGTAAGATTGGAAATTCTGTTTTGTGTTTATTGACCGTTTGCACTTCTTTTTTGAACTCCCCTGCGTGTCTTTTATGATAGTGACATTGACTCCTTCTGCTCTGAAACTTCCTCCTCCTATGAGTTCCTTTCTGTTCTTTCCTGACTCTCCTAATTCTCTAAAGACTCTTTCTGAGTCTCCCTCCCAGTTCCTTCTCCTGCATGACCCCCAGGTAATACGATAATAATAATTACAATAATTAACATTTCACAGAGGCTTACTATGTGCCATATGTTAAGTAAAGCACTGAAAATAGAGTGCTCTTATTATTCACATTTTTTTAGATGAAGAAAGGAAAACTTAGGAAGTCACACTTTAAGTGGGAAAGCTCAAATTCGAGCCCTATCTGTTTTGATTCCAAATCACCACATATATGCTCTCCAAAATAAGTATAAGTGTCCTCCAAAGTTCTGTTCTAAGCCTTCTCATTTCACATATACATATTCTATGGGTTTCTTATCCATTCCCTTAATTTCAGAATCTATCTCCCTTAGCTTCTGGTCCATAACTATTAGCCTATTAGACATTCCCAAGTGGATGTGTTGTGGGTACCTCAGACTTAACACATCCCAAATGGAAATCATTATCTTCCTCAGACTTCCTAGGCCTCATCTCCAGCATGTTCCTATTTATGTTCCTTAAATTACAACCACTCAAGCACTTGCTTTTCCTCAGAAATATCAAGTGTCTCCATGCCACTGTGCTTTTGTTCTTGCTACTTGAAACGCCCTCCTCTAGTTTCTTTCCTACCTGCTGATATTTTACTTTCCTTTGAAGACCCAGCACCTGCCCTCAGCATGCGCAGTTCTGCACGCACGTTTCCAGCCTCACAAGTTCTTACTTGTCCTCTATGTTTACATTTCTATTAGAGCTTTACTACAGACTAACTTGTAATCTGCTCATGTGTGTCTGTTTTCCTGAGAGGACTATATCTTATATTAGTATTTCTAGTCCTTAGAAGGAGCTTGATATGTAAATGATTAAAACTGAAGTACATTTGTGATTTAAGAAAAAGACTAAACAACCTCAAAGTTTACTTCCAAATCTGAGATTGTCTGTGCCTTTTCTATACACTAAAATCTTATTTGAGGCCCTTGCAACTATCATTTAACCTTGGAATTAACTCCTGTTTCAAAGGACCAGTTCTGCTTTCACTTCTTTGCAGAGGCTTCCAAAGCCAAGAATTTGGGCTCCTGGCAATGAAAGTCCAGTGAGTGTTGTCACTGGGTTTCCGGAGGAGGTGGGGTGAAAAGCACAAGAGCACACTGGAAAACTAGCAGAGTTCCAGGACATCTGGGATGGATTATTCCAGCGAGATGCTTGAGCAAAGAGAACAATTCTTGTCCTGGTTTTTTTTTTTAGATCTGGGCTTTGGCAGCTTCTCCTGTAGCTTTGCTCAGCAGTTCTTGCAGAATGAGATACAGGCTTGTTTCAGGGAAAGAAAAACCTTTATCAATGCAACTTCTGCTACAGGAAAGTCCGTCAAAAGACATTTCTTTTCCCCTTATATGGACTTTCTTGGTCTCTTTGTCATTCACAGAGAGAATTAGTCTCCAAGCACCTAAAGAAACTCAAACTACCTGGGGTCTGAATTAGGTTATACCAATGCCTCCTAATTTCTCCTCCTCCTACGATTCTTTTCAAATCGCAGACAAGGAACAAGGAACAGTAAAAGACTGGAAGGAAAAGCAACTTCAGGCTACTGAGGAAATAGATTCACTCCAGTTCTTCCGAAGTTTCTCTTGTTAAATACAAGCTGAGGAGAACTTTAGCTCCAGCTTTGAGGAAACATCACGCATTTTTTTTCTCTGAAATTACAGGTTTTGTCCTTTCAGTTTCATTGTTACTACTTTCAAAGCACAAAATGTACTTTAGATATGTTCAGAGATTCAAATTCTCAAATATATGACATATGTTAATACTGCTTAAGAGTTATCCCTGATTTCAGATATTCTGACCTGTTGCCCTGGAAGCAAAAGGCAGCATAGTGCAGAGAAGAGGGAGAGAAGGTTGCTTTGCTGACATTTATTGAACACATACTCTGCCAGGCACTTTTCCTATGCATGTTATATACATTATTTTATTTAAAACTCACAACAACTCTATGTGGTATACTATTATCTGCATTTTAGTGATGGAGAAACCAAAGCTCACGGAGGTTAAGTGATTTGCCCAAGGTCACGCACTCGGTAACTGATGGAGGCAGCTTGAGACGACAGGGCTGACTCCAGTAACGCCTGTTCTTTACCCATTACTCTTCATACAAAATAACAATAGTTGGAGTGATCTACGGAAGTTTCTTATTTAACATTCTGACATATCTCCAGCATCTCAGAAAGATGATTATTGTTATGATTTTATTATTATGCCAACATTCACTGAGTATTTAAGACCTGCCAGGCCCTGATCTAAGTGCTGCATTATATACGATCTTTTTAATTCTCAGAAAACCTACTTTTAAGGAAGGTACTTTTATTTCATTGATGAATAAATAGAGGATGAGAGAGGTTAAGTAACTTCAACTAGGTCAGAGAGCCAAGTGTTGGAGCCTGAGTGTTCAATCCAGACAGTGTGCCTTCAGACTGTAAGCTGCACTGCCTACAAAGAGCACATTCTGGAGTCAGACCTCGGTTCAAATCCCAGCTCTGCGTCTTCCTGGGTAAATTCACTTGAACATGTCAGTCCTCAGTTTCCCCATATGTAAAATGGTGCTCTGGAGACTTACCTGCTGACCGGGTGTGTCCAAATATATTCTCAAATTCATCCAAGTCAGAATCCCTATTACATAGTGAAAGGAAGTGCATTTTTGAAATATGGTAGATCTGGGTTCAAGTCTTACTACACTTACCAGCTAGGTGAATTTAAATAAGATACCCAAACTCTGAGTCTCAGTTTCATCACCTGAACATGAGAGAGAAAAATCCTTACCTAATAGGGTTATTTATGGATCAGAAATAGTATTTGTATTTTACAATGCCAGGGAATTAGAAAGAATTCAACATTATAGTTATTATTAATATTGTTATGGTTATTGATTAAGAAAATACTTTCATTTACACCAGCAGGCAGGGGGCAGAGTTCTCCCGTATACCCTCCTAACGTGGGCATTACTGAGAGAGGCTGGAGACCCTCCTCCCCTGGATAATGACAAGGTGAGGACAGTCTTCTGTTGGGCCTACTGCAGGTGTGGCTGTGAGGTGGGTGGGGATAGGAGGGTCTGAATGTATTCTCTATGCTCATCTTGTCCCCTACCTGTCCAGCCGGGTGAGAAAGGTACCGTTTGTGAGCCAGCTCCAGTGAACTGCGATCAGGGCCCTAACTCTCACCCCATAAGGATGCCCCTCTCTGTCAGAGGGCTCTAGGGGAAAGCACATGGCCCTTAGAGTCACACTTGCTTGGGGCCAAACCTCCAAGACTAAGTGAATTTAGGCAAGTTCCTTTACAGAACACTGGCCCTTCTGTCAAATAAGAACTATCATATTGAGTATTCGTAAGGATTAAATACTTTATGAATAGGACCTAGCTCAGTGTTAGGGATTTAGTATACACTCACCAAATTTTAATCCTCTTCTTTTTTAAAAGAGAATAGTTCAAGGCTAACATCATTCTGAGATGAAAACAAACAGCAAGGATAAAGAAGGGAGCAAGTCTGCACAAAACACTCTCCTTGGCTTAAATTCTAAACATTTTTTAAAAGAATCTGAAGAGGTTCTTTTATTACTAACACTATATCCCAAAAAAAACTTGCCTTATGTTTAGGGACCTAGATTTTGAATATTTAGGAAGAAAAATAACTCATTTAATGTATTTGTTTACTTTGTATAAATGCATGTTGTACCTATCACAGGCTGTCAGCTGAGACACTGTCTTGTAGGATTTGGTTATTATGCTGAGCATGGAAAGAAATATTATAAATATTAAATATTACTGCAGCAGACCCCTATAATATTAGGTTCTGAGAGACCACCAGAAATCGACTAGTTACCTCCTATATAGGATTTGTCCAAATCCATAGTACAGGTTGGCATTTTGCCTTACTGGCAAGAATAATAGAGCTGAAGCACCCCTAAGTGAATGAATCTGGGAGAGGCCATTCTATCCACATATCCACACTGACGACCTAGTTGATGGCCAGGGCCAGAACTCACCTCTGCAATAGAGTAAGGAGGTTTTTTGTGTCTCTGCTTTTACTATGCTCACTTCCATATAAAAGGATTTGAATCATCAGACACTGTAGGTGAATTGAGAAACATAAGAGGTTAAAGAGAATCAGGTAGTAAGCACCTTAATTATAAACCAGACACAGGAGAGCAGCAGTGGAACTGAGGTGTCACAAGTTTGCATTTCAAATGCCTGCACTACATTTCCTCCTGGTTTCCCACCAAAGAGGAAAAGGAGTCTGAATTGAAGGCTCTGTACCCCTCACACTGTATGTGTATATTATACTTCACTGCACCTACCACTGCCATATGTGGCTGTGGATAACCAAAGTCACAGGGCTGAAAGCTGACAGCATCCCTATTTAAAACATGGTGCAGTAGTGGTTTCCATCAGGATTTCCCAAATAGCTGTAACCAAATGGATGGATAGAAATGAAATCTGTGTATGTGTCCCAAATTTGCCTTGCATTCTCATGCTACATCATTTTATTAGGCAGTTTTCCATTTAAAATTTTATTGCTGACCTCTCTTTCCAATCAAGATGGAATTAGAGGGACCAGATTTACCCTCCCACTTGAAACAACCAAAAAAATTAAAAATAGACAAAATATATGAAATTATCTTCAAGACACTGAACATCAGGCAACAAAGGACAGTGATTCCCTGAGAGAGAGAAAATAAGTGAGATAAACCCTATGATTGCCCCAGAGTTACTCCTTTGAGAGTGTTTCCAGGCCATGATGCAGGGAAGGGGACAATATGGAGCTCAGCAGACTCCCTGAATTGAAGCTATGGAGCTGAGGAGATTCACAGGGCAGAGTAACAGGAGGCAGCTGCACAGGAATATCTGCAGTGCATCCCCCTCAAGTATTCAGCAGAGTACTGATTAAAACATACATGTGTGAAAAGTGCCCAAGGCTGGGGAGAGAATCATCTGAAGGATGGAGGGATACAGTGCCTGGCATTTACACAGGGCCAGGTATACTGCCTGTTCCCACCAGCCAAATGAGAAAGCCTCATTGTTCATGGAGCCTTGGGTGGGGTACTCAGAAGGCTTTTGCCTCAGTAATGGGGCATAATTAGCCCTTGACTAAATGATGCTCTAGTCCCATCTAACAAATCTTAAAAGCAAGACCTAAAAGGACCAAACTGTAATTTTGGAACTGAGTTCCAGAACAAAGTTCAAGAATACTTATAAGAATACAAAAATACTCAACACCAAACAAGGTATCCAAACAAAGATTATAAAGCATGCAAAGAAGCAGAAAAGTGTGGTCCATAAAGAGAAAAATCAGTCAATCAAAACAAATCCAGAATTGACACAGATGTTAGAATTAGCAGAGAAGTATGTTAAAACTGTTATTGTAATTTTATTCCATGTGTTACAAAAGTTAAATGGGGACACAGAAAATATAGTTTTTAAAAAGACCAAAATCAAACTTCTGGAGATGAAAATCACAATGTCTGATAGGAAAAATACACTGAATGAGATTAACAGCCAGTTTGACATTGAAGAAGAAAAAATGAATGAACTTGAAGACACAGTAATAGGAACTATCCATGAGGAAAAGTCACAGGTTATCTCACTAGGTACAGAAAAAGAATTTCATAATATCAAACATCCAATTTTTAAAAATCCAACATCCATTACTGATAAAATTTTTTTAAAAACTCTCAGAAAACCAGGGGTAGAAGATAACTTTATCAAGCTGATAAAGAGTATCTATGAAAAAGCCACAGCTAACATCAAACCTAATTATAAAAGACTAAATTCTTTTCCCCTGAAATCAGGAATTAGACAAGGATGGCTGTTCTCGTCACTTCTCGTCAACATCTTACTAGCTGTTCTAGTGAGTGCAACAAGGCAAAAAAAAGAAATAAAAGGTATCCAAATTGGAATGAAAGAAGCAAAACTGTTTATTCACAGATGACACGATAATCTATGTAGAAAATACAATGGGATCTACAAAACAGCTACTAGAACTAACAAGTGAGTTTAGCAAGGTCATGGGATACAAGATCAGTATATTAATAAATAAAGTTGTATTTCTATATACTAGCAACAATCAGTCAGAAATTGAAATTCAAAAATAATACATTCAAAATAGCATTAAAATATGAAAAATTTAAGGATAAATCTAAGAAAAGATGCACAAGACCTGTCCATTGAAAAGTACAAAATATCACTGGGATAAATTAAAGAAGATCTACACAAATAGAGTGACACAATGTGTTCATGAGTGAGAAGACTCAATATGGTTAAGACGTCAATTCTCCCCAAACTAATCTATCTATTCAATGCAACATCAATCAAAATCCCAGCAAATTTTTTTGTAGAAATTGATATAGTGATTCTAAATTCCTATGGAAATGCAAAGAACCTAGAATACTCAGAACAACTTTGAAAAAGAACAAAGTCTAAGGAGTCACACAACCTGATTTCAAGACTTGTTTTAAAGATATAATAGCCAAGACAGCATAGTATTGGCATAAAGATAGACAAACAGATCAATGGAACAGAAGAGAGTCCAGAAATAAATCCACATACACACACACACAAACTTATTTTTGACAAAGGTGCACAGATAATTCAGTAGAAAAACGAATGTTTTTTTCAATAAAAATGGTTCTGGAAAAACTGGATATCCATATGCAAAAATAATAAACTAAGATCCATTCCTCGTACCATATAGGAAAACTGACTCAATGGATCATATACCTAAATATGTTTTAAACCTAAAATTACAAAAAAATCTAGAAGAAAACATAAGAGAAAAATCTTTGCGACTTGGGTTAGGCAAAGATTTCTACGATAAAACACCAAAAGCACAATCCATAAACGAACAAATTGATAAATTGGACTTAATTAAATTTTAAAACTTCTGCTCTTCAAAAGACACTGTTAATAAAATGCAAGGACAACTTACAGACTGGGAGAAAATATTTGCAAATCATATATCTGATAAAGAACTTGTATCTAGATATAAAAAGAACTTTTAACAGTCCATCATAAGAAAACAAACAACTAATAATAAATGGGCATAAGATTTAGACAGACATTTCAACAAAGAAGACACACAGATGAAAAATAAGTACATGAAAAGATATCCAAGGAAAACACAAAACCACGATGAGATACCACTAGATACCTAAAATGAAAAACACTGACCATGCTAAATATTGGTAAGGAAGTGGAGGAACTGGAATTCTCAAACCTGCTGGTGGGATTCTATAACATAACACAACTATTTTGGAAAACTTTGGCAGTTTCTTATAAAGGTAAACATAAACCTATCATATGATTTCACTCCCAAGTATTCACCCAAGACAGAAAAAAGCATGTATCCATACAAAGACTTATGCATGAACATTCATAGCAGTTTTATCTGTGATGAACCTAAACTGGAAACAGCCAAACGTCCATCATCAGGTGAATGGATAAACAAATTGTTGTGTTCATACAATGTAATACTCAGCAACAAAAAGGAATGAACCACTGATACACAATAACATGGATGAATCTCGAAATAATTATGCTGAGTGAAAGAACCATTATAACCGTGTAACTATATGATTCTACTTATATAAAATTCTAGAAAATGCAAATTTATCTATAATGACAAAAGCAGATCAGTTTTGGCCTGGGGGTAAGGTTGGGGGAGGGGATGAAATTAATTAATTACAAAGGGGCACGAGGAAACTTTTGGGGGTGACTCATGTATTCATTATCTTGATTGTGGTAATGGTTTCACAGGTGAGTAGAGATGTCAAAACTGATCAAATTGTACACTTCAAAATGTGTGTAGTTTATGCCAATAAAAATTATTCCATCACAAGATTATCACTGTTTAATGTTTGTCTTTTCTATATCTTCTCACTCCCACCCCACTACATTTAACTTTGATTCTTTTTACGTGAAACCTGAACTGACCAAGAAGAAAAGCCAAAAGTGTCACTAGGGTTATGCATGCATGACCTTCTTTATGCTGTATTCTGTCTGCCAAAGGAGTTTCCTCTCAACATCAACTTTTTCTTAAGTCTATTACTTTCTTTTTAATTCCATGAGCAGTTTCCAACCCCTAGAACGGCATCCATTCACGTAGTCTATTTCAGAAACTTCATCATCAGCATCCCATTGCTGGTGGATATCCAGCATGAGGATGGTTTTCAAACCTCGAAACAACAGCCCTACTGTCAGAATGCCTTTCTACTCCTCTGCTCCTTTCTGGGCTGGGACACTGGAGTAGGGCAATGTCTGAAGCCCCAAGGATAAAAGCTTATTACAAAGATGCAGCCCTTCCCTACCCTTGCAGTGTCCTAAATCTCTAAGTTGAATCCCTATTCCAAACGGAGGATGTAGCCATGCCATCAAATGTTCATTGCTAGATAAAATCTAGATAGGGCTCTCCTTTCATTGATTTTGAGGAAACTCTTACAATGTATATGCTGGGGTCTTTTTTCATTTCAGAAAAGCTGTGTTCAATGATCTCTTTGATTACTGTTTCTACTCCAAGTATTATAGTTCCTCTTCAGAGATACACACAATTCTTTGGCTGAATCTCTACTCTGTCATCCAAGTCAACTACTTTCTCACTGTAACCCTCCTCTCTCCTTTTCCTTTGCATTCTAGGAGAGCTTTCCAAGTTTGCCATATAAATCATTGGTTCTTAAAACTGGCAGGATACTACACCTCTAGAAGTATTAAAAATTCAGATTCTGGACACAACTCATAGGACTTCTGATTTGATGATCTGGGGTAGGGCTCAGGAATCTATTTTGTTGGCTTTATTTTTGTTTTTTTACTGACTTGCAATTCTAGATTTGGGAAATATTGCTCAACCTCACTATGACATTTTTAAGCCTCTCCTCACTATTTTCAACGTGGATTTGAGTTTTATTAGATTTGTGGTTTCCCTGAAATTCCTTCTTATTTCACTCTTAGCATTTTAATCTCATCTTTTGATCTCAGATTGTCATCCTTTCCTTTTAAAGTTTTCTCTCCTTATAAGTTTCTGATCCTATTACACAGATACTGTGCATATGTTCATGCTTCCCTTTAAAAAGCTATTCTGATCCCTATCCAGTCGTGTACTGCATAACGACCTTTCAGTCAACAACAGACCACATATAAGATTAGTACCAGATAGCCTAGGTGTGTAGTAGGCTATACCATCTAGGTTTGTGTAAGTACACTATACGATGCTCACACAATGACAAAATCGCCTAACGACACATTTCTCAGAATGAATGCCCGTTGTTAAGTGACGCATGACTGTACCTTATTTTCATAAGATTTTCTTTTTCTCTGAATCTGCAAAATGAATCCCCTTTCTCCTGTTATTTACTATTTTCATACTTATTTTCTGATTACATTTAGCTAACCTGAAATGAGATAAAATCTCTTCTTAGACCTGATATTTGCCAATGCACATGTGTGGATTGCTTTTGACTCTGTTCACTTGAAGACTGGTTGATCTTTATGAACTTTGCCTCTGATATTGAGCAAACCTGGGTTTTACGCAGAGACATCACTACCGATCTTATCAAGTCTTTAGCTGTGGTCTGTCAGGATAGTGACTGGTTGAACAACTGTTCGGGCACACCTCTTGCCACATGCTGCTACTAGGAAATAAACTTCCAGGGTTCTCTGAGCTCCCTGGAAGGGGAATCAGTACTTGGGTAAGGATGGCTATATATGGTGTTCCTGATTCCATCCAACCTTAGGTGCTTTCACAAGATTCTGCCACTGCCATACCTAGATTCCAAGATGAAAGTGTTACTCTTTTAAGATACTAGTTCAGGCATGGACACAACAAAAGTTTCTATATCATGTTCTCCCTCAGCACATCTAAGAAAGCAAAGAATTTTCAAAACAGAACACTTTAAACAAAGAAAAGAAAAAGAGAAAGAAGGAAGGAAAGAGAGAGAAGGGAAGGGAAGGGAAAACACACACACACATACGTACTGTACATACATACATCCATCACTCCTCACATTGTGCTTATAGGCCCGGGAGAAAATGTAACAAAACCAGCCAGTATTCACCTTCCTTAGCAGCTGAATTGCCTTTCTGAGCTCTCCTTTGGCAAAGCAGATCCTGCCCATATTATAAAAAGTTTCAGCCATTCTTTCACTACAGTCACCATAGCTGATGACCTGAGACTTCAATGAAGCCTTTAGGAGTCTGTAAGCTTCCTAGGGAATTAAAAAAAAAAAATCATCTTGGCAATTCTGAAAGAGCATGCTGGTGTTATTCCATGAGCTCTATGTAGGAGGCACCCTACTGCACACTGACATAACCCACCAGGATCAGTCAGTTGTGATGGGTTGCCTAAGTAATTTGTTTCTATGAGGAGTCAAGTTCCAAGATTATAATTAATAGTAATAGTTAATTCATATGTATAATAGTACTTAACTTTATGGCTACCCCATGAGACAGGAACTATTATTATACTCTTTTTATAGATGAAGGGATGGAGACTAATAAAAACTAAGGATCTGGCCCAAGATCACACAGCCTATAGTTGGCAGTGACAGGATTCAAACCAGACAGTCTGAATTCCACAGCCCTTGCTCTTTTTTTTTTTTAACTACTTTTTATTTTTAAAAACTTCAAACTTTCAGAGAAACTCAAATAGAAGAGAGAATACCCCTATTTTCACCTAGATTCACCAATGGCTATCATTTTTCCACATTTGCATTGCTGCATTCTTCTCTTTAAAAAATTATATATATCTATCACTATATTATGTAAATAATATTTTATATATACCTACATGTAAATACATAGATATATATTTTTTAGTTGAAAATAAGTTATAAAGATACTTCATCCCTAAATAATTAAGCATATATCTTCTTAGAACAAGAACATTCTCCTACATAACTACAATAACATTAGCACTCTCAATAAATTTACAATGATATAACACTACTAACTAATAAATGTTCCACATTAAAATTTCCCAATTGTCCCAATAATGTTCTTTATAACTTTTAAAAATCTAATATCCAATCAAGGATCACATATTGCATTTAGTTTTGATGATTGTTTAGTCTTTAATCCGTAACAGTCCTGCCATTTCTTTCACAATACTGACATTTTTTATTTTATTTAATTTTTTGCTGAGCAAGATTCGCCCTGAGCTAACATCTGTTGCCAATCTCCCTCTTTTGTTGCTTGAGGAAGATTAGCCCTAAGCTAACATCTGTGCCAGTCTTCCTCTGTTTTGTATGTGGGTCACTGCCATGACATGGCTGACAAGCAGTGTCAGCTCGCTTCCAGGATCCGAACCCACGTACCTGGGCCACTGAAGCGGAGTTTGCCAAATTTAACCACTATGCCGTGGGGCTGGCCCCCAACACTGACATTTGTTAAAAGTCCAGGCTGCTTGTCTTTTAGCCCAGTTCTCACTCTTAACTACTTACTATACAGCATATGATTTAGACAAAAGTTAGGGATACATTGGAAGTTATCCATAGAACAACATTGCTTATAGTGATTTGACTTCCCAATGTGCTTTCTTTAGAGGGAGTGAATCAATGGAGTTATTGCTGGCATCATCAAGAACTGCACGTCACCTTCTGCCTGTATTATCTCTGTTGACATTTATAAACAGAGCATTTCTCTGGAACTGGGTTGAACATGTAACCATCATCCTTCACATGTGGCATGTCAGAACAAACAAAGATGTCAATTGCTGCTGCTTTTCAGGAAACATTGCCAATGATTCAGGAATCTCAAGGCTCTATATTATCTTTGGGTTTTTCAGAGTACGAAAATGTGCATATAATTAGATTACTTTCCTGTTTATTTTTTCAGTGCACAAGTCTTTTGCCTCCTTGGTTAAGTTTATTCTTAAGTATTTTACTCTTTTTGATGATATTATAAATGGAAGTGTTTTCTTAATTTCCTTTTCAGATTGTTCATTGTTAGTGTACACAAATGCAACTGCTTTTTGTATGTTGATTTGGTATCCCGCAATTTGGCTGAATTTGTTCATTAGTTCTAACAGATTTAGGGGGAATCTTGTAGGGTTTTCTACATGTTCATTAGTTCTAACAGATTTTTTGGGAACATGTAGGGTTTTCTACATGTAAGATCATGTAATCTGCAAACAGAAGCAATTTTACTTCTTCCTTTCCAATTTGGATGCCTTTTCTCTCTTGTTCTGGCCTAATTGCTCTGGCTAGTACTTCCAGTACTATGTTGAATAGAAGTGGCAAGAGTAGGCACCCTTGTCTTGTTCTTGATCTCAGAGAAAAAGCTTTCAGTTTGTCACCACTAAGTCTGATGCTAGCTGTGGGTTTTTCATATACAGCCTTTATTATTCTTAGTTTGTTAAGTGTTTTTATCATGAAAAGGTATTGAATTTTTTCAAATGCTTTTTCTGCATCTTTGCAATGATCATGTGATTTTTATCCTTCATTCTGTTAATATAGTGTATCACATTGATTGTTTTTCATAAGTTGAACCATTCTTGCATCCTAGGGATAAACCCCACTCGGTCATGGTGTATGATCCTTTTAATGCACTGTTGAATTCAGTTTGCTAATATTTTATTGAGAATTTTTGCATCTATATTCATCAGGGATATTGCTTTGTAGTTTCCTTGTAGTCTTTTTCTAGCTTTGGTGTCCAGGTAATGCTGGCCTCATGAAATGAGTTTGGAACTGTTTTTTCCTCTCCAATTTTTTGGAAGAATTTGAGGAGGATTAGAGCTAATTCTTCTTTAAATATTTGGCAGAGTTCACCAGTGAAGCCATTGATCCTGAGGTGTTCTTTTTTTTTTAAAAGATTGGTACCTGAGCTAACCACTGTTGCCAATCTTCTCTTTTTTTTTTTCTGCTTTTTCTCCCCAAGTCCCCCCAGTACATAGTTGTATATTTTAGTTGTGGGTTCTTCTAGTTCTGGCATGTGGGACGCCGCCTCAGCGTGGCCTGATGATCAGTGCCATGTTTGTGCCCAGGATCCGAACCAGCAAAATGCCGGATCGCCAAAGCGGAGCACGCAAACTTAACCACTCAACCACAGGGCTGGCCCGGCCCTGAGAGCGCCAAACTTTAACCATTAGGCCAGCAGGGCTGGCTCAACAATTATGTTTTTGAATTGATCATATTTACCCGTTTTTCCCCATTTTGGACAAGCCATTTGCAAAATTCTTCAATTGTCGTCAGTGTTTCACAATCCTCTGGGCCCAATGTTGTTTGATATGCACTGATACTTTTTATAAAATATATTTCAACAGCATCTACAAAAAGAGAGAAACAATTATTGAAGGCAAGCTATTAACCTTTACAAGCGTCTAATTTCAGCTTTGGCTCAATTAATTAGACATTTTCATGCTTAAAGTCCATGCCTGTCCTCATCTCAGGTCTCATAAGGAGCCTCAAAACGTCTGAGATATGGTTTGATGTGTTCTGATTTTATTCTCTTGAGGAAATGCATAGATTTTCTGTAGGAAAAGAAAGTTTATGCCTGAACAGTCTTATCCTAAGACTCAAAATAACCACCATATTAAACTCCCAGGTGCAGTGCAAGACTATATTTTTAGCTAAATCAAAATCTGATAGAGATTGCTGTTTACTGGGGTCCGTTTGGTGTATGTGTGTTGGGGGGGGGGGCGGTGCAGAGAGTGTGAGTTTTGGTTTTAAAACTATTTCAAATATTTAGTTGTTATTGTTTAAAAATTTCCTTTTAATGTTGTCTTTTATTCCAAACATGTAATCAATCTGCAAAATGCAGAGAAGCAAAAATAAAATGAAAATTGTTATCCATACACATCACTCAGGAACAGGCACTGTTCACATTTTTTTTTTTTTACCACCGTATTAAGGTATAATTTATTCACATTCACCCATTGTCATTGTACAACTTGGTGAAGTTTTAGCAAATTCATATGTAGTTATGTAATCATGATCAAAATCCAGTTAGAACATTTCCATCATCCCCACAATGTTTCTTCATGGCTGGTTGCAGTCAATGCCTGCTCTCATCCCCCATCTTAAGCAATCTCTGATCTGCTTTCTTTCTCTCTGTATTTGACTTTTCTAGAAATTTCACATAAACGGATTCATACAATATGTTATCTTTTGAGGCTAGATTCTTTCATGTAGCATACTGTTTTGGGGGTTCATCCATATTGTTTCATGAATCAGTACTTCACTCCTTTTTATTGCTGAGGAATTTGCTATTTTATGTATATACCACATTCTGTTCACCCATTCACAAGTGATGAATATCTGTGTATGTGTATATAGTCTATTATATTCATCCACATACTTATCAGTTCCACTTCTCTTCATTCCTTTCTGTGGATTTGAGTTACCATCTGCTGTCATTTTCTTTCAGCCTAAGGGCTTCCTTTAGTATTTCTTTAGGGTAAGAATGCTACCCACAAATCCTCTCTGGTTTTGTTTATCAGGAAATGTCTTTATCTCACCTTCATTTTTGAAGGATAGTTTTGCTGGATATATTATTCTTCATTGAATTTTTATTTCAATACTTTTTGAATATATTATTCCACCACCTTCTAGCTTCCATTATTCTGATGAAAAATCAGCCATTATTCATATTGTACAGAGTTGTTTTTCCACTGCTGCTTTTAAGATTTTCTCTTTGTCATTCAGCAGTTTGATTGTGTGTCTAGCTGTGGTTCTCTTTGTGCTTACCTTCCTTGGCATTATTTCGTGATCTGCAGATTTTCATCAAATTTAGGGAGTTTGGGCCATTATTTCTTTAGATAATTTTCTGTCTCATTCTGTCTCCTCTCCTGGAGCTCCCATTACATGAGCATTGGTAGACGTGCTATTGTCCCACAGATCTCTCATGCTCTGTTCATCTTTCTTCAGTATCTCTTCTCTCTGTTCTTTGGGTTGGATCATTTCTAGTGACCTACCTTTGAGCTATTTCATTCTCTTTTCTTTTTGGCCATCTCAAATCTGATGTTGAGATCATTAATAAGCTTTTCATTCAGTTACTATATTTTACAACTCTAAAATTCCCACTTAGCTGGTTTTTAATAATAGTTTATATTTTGCTATTGAGACTTCCTATTTGCTAAGTAATTTTCAACATATTTTAATTCTTTGAACAGTTTGCTTTAATTCTTTGAACATGTTTATGATAACTGCTTTGAAGTCTTGCTAAATACAACATCTAGCCCACTTAGAGTCAATTTCTATTGACTGCTCTTTTTTTTGAGTATAAGCCATAGGTTCTTGTTTCTTTGTATTTTTGTCTCTTTTTTGTTGAAAACTCTTTTTTGTTGAAAATGTTTTAGATAATATATAGGAGCAACCACAGATTCTGATATATTTTTGTGGGGTTTGGTTTTGTTTTTTCCAGTAAATTGCCTAGACTTAAACTGTAGAATCTACATCCCCCATGGTGTTTGGATGTTAATGTCTTTGCTCTGTTGTTGTTGTTTTTAATAGACTTTATTTTATTTTGAGGAAGATTAGCCCTGAGCTAACATCCACCACCAATCCTCCTCTTTTGCTGAGGAAGATTGGCCCTGAGCTAACATCCATGCCCATCTTCCTCTACTTTATATATGGGACACCGGCCACAGCATGGCTTGATAAGTGGTGCATAGGTCCATGCCCAGGATCCAAACCAGAGAATCCCGGGCTGCCAAAGTGGAGTGCATGATCTTAACCACTATGCCACTGGGCTGGCCCCAATAGACTTTATTTTTTAAGCAGTTTTACAATCACAGCCAAATTGAGTAGAAGGTACAGAGATTTTCCATATAACCCTGACCCCATATATACACTTGTGATGGTTAATTTTATTTGTCAACTTGACTGGGCTAAGGGATGCCCAGATAGCTGGTAAAACATAATTTCTGGGTGTGTCTGTGAAGGTGTTTCTGGAAGAGATTAGCATTTGAATCAGTAGACTGAGTAAAGAATGTCTGCTCTCACTAACATGGGCAGGAATCATCCAATTTGTCCAGGGCCTGAATAGAATGAAAAAAATGGTGAAGGAATGGTGAATCCTCTCTCTCTCTTCTTGAGCTTGGAAATTCATCTTCTCCCGCCCTCAGACAATGGAGCTCCTGGTAATTGGGCCTTATGACTCCGAGACTTAACACCAGTGGCCCCCTCATCCTCCAGTTCTCAGGCCTTTGGCCTTGGACTGGGACTTACACCATTGGTTCCCCTTGTTCTCAGGCCTTGGACTCAGACTAAATTATACCACCAGCTTTCATGGTTCTTCAGCTTGCAGATGGTAGATCATGGTCCTTCCCGTCCTCCATAACCACGTGAGCCAATTTCTATAATGAATCTCCTCTTATATCTATCTATCCATGTATCCTATTGGTTATGTTTCTCCAGGGAACACTGACTAATACAGATTTTGGTACCAGGAGTGAGCTCAACACCATGGACTGCTACTTACCAAGGCCAACCTGGTAATGGCCACCTCTGAGTGCCCAATCTGCCAGCAACAGAGATAAACACTGAGCTACCAATATGGCACCATTCCCTAGGGGATCAGCCATCTACCTGGTAGCAGGTTGATTACATCGGACCACTTCCATCATGGAAGGGCAGCATTTTGTCCTTACAGGAATAGATACCTACTCTGGACACAGATTTGCCTTCCCTGCACTCAATGCTTCTGTCAAAACTACCATCCATGGACTTACAGAATGCCTTATCCACCATCAGGGTATTCCATACAGCATTGCTTCTAATCAAGGAATTCACTTTGCAGCCAAAGAAGTGTGGCAATGGGCCCATGCTTATGAAATTCACTGGTCTTACATGTTCCCCACCACCCCAAAGCAACTGGATTGATACAACAGTGGAATGGCCTCTTGAAGACTCAGTTACAGTGCCAGTTAGGTGACAGCACTTTGCATGGCTGGGTCAAGGTTCTCTCGAAGGCTGAATATACTCTGAATCAGCACCCAGTATATGGTGCTGTTTCTCCAATAGTCAGGATTCATGGGTGTAGGAATCAAGGGATGGAAATGTGAGTAGCACCACTCATTATTACCTGTAGTGACCCACTAGCAAAATTTTTGCTTTCTGTTCCCACAACACTATATTCTGCTGGCCTAGAGGTCTTAGTTCCAGATGGAGGAATAGGAGACACAACAATAATTCCATTGAACTGGAAGTTAAGACTGTCACCTGGCCACTTTGGGCTCCTCATGCCTCTGAATCAACAGACAAGGAAAGGAGTTACTGTGCTAGCAGGGGGGACTGATCCTGACTACTAAGGGGAAATTGGACTACTACTCCACAGTGGAGGTAAGGAAGAGTATGTCTAGAACATAGGTTATCCTTTAGGGCTTCTCTTAGTATTACTATGTTCTGTGATTAAGGTCAATGGAAAACTACAACCCAATCCAGTCAAGATTAGTAATGGCCCAGAACCTTCAGGAATGAAGGTTTGGGTTAGCCCACCACGTAAAGAACAATTACCAGCTGAGGTGCTTATTGAAGGCAAAGGGAATACAGAATGGGTAGTAGAAGAAGGTAGTTATAAATACCAGCTGTGACCACTTATAGAAATGAGAACTGTAACTGTCATAAGTATTTCCTTCTTATTTTGTTAGGAATACATTTGTATATGTATATACACATATTAAGCAAATATCTTTGTTTTCTTTTCTCTTTTATTCCTTTACTATGTATCATAAGATGTATTGACTTTATATCAGTATTTAATTATCATTAACTTTACATCATAGTTTTCAAGTGATAGGATATCAGAAGAGTAAACATCATTGAAGGACTTTATCTCCTCTTCTGGGGAATGGATTAGTGCATTTTCAGTTGTACCTAGGATAGTTGCTTTATATTGGGCAGAATTATGACCTTGTTATTGTCTTTACTTGGAGATTAAGTATGTTTAAGGAGATGCATATAGGTATCAAGTTGACAAGGAGAAGATTTGTGGTAGTTAATTTTGTGTCATTAATTTAGTTAATTTGTGTCAGCTTGACTGGGCTAAGGGGTGTCCAGATATCTTGTAAAACATTATTTATGAGTGTGATTGTGAGGGAGTGTCTTCAGGAGAGATTAGCATCTGAATCAGTAGACTGAATAAAGAAGATCCACCCTCAATAATGTTGGTTGGCATCATTCACTCCATTGAGGGCCCAAATAGAACCCCAAAAAAGGCAGAAGAAGAGTGAATTCCCTCTCTTCTTGAGCTGGGAAATCCATCTCCTGCCACTGGATATCACATAGTTGTTTTAAATTCCCAGTCTGATAATTCCAACATCCCTGCCATATCTGAGGATGGTTCTGATGCTTGCTCCGTCTCTTCAAACTGTGATTTTGCCTTTTAGTATGCCCTGTAATTTTTTTCTTGATACTGGACATTATGTACTGGGTAAAAGGAACTGCTCTGCACAGGCCTTAGGTAACATGGTGGTAAGGTGTTGGGGGAAGGGAAGCATTCTACAGTTCTATGATTAGGTCTCAGCCTTTAGTGAGCCTGTGCCTCTAGGCTGTGAACTTCACAAGTGCTTCTCAGTCCCCCTCTGCCTTAGTTAGGACAGGATGGAGAGGGCTTGAGTTGGGTATTTCCCTATCCCACCCCAAGAGTTAGGGTCTGGTAAAATAGTTTCTCTTGAGGACAGGCCTTGTGAAGCAGAATGCTCTGGCATATTTTAAAAAGGTTACTTTTCCCTTCTCCCTGCTGGGAGCAAGGGGGAATTTTTCTCCAATATTCACTTTGAGAACCTGGTCAAGCTCCTGGAGGTGAAACTCATGAAAGTGTGGGCCCCCACCCCTACCCCCACCCTGACTGGGTACCCTTGGAATCTTTAACTCTCAGACTTGTCCACAATGAGCTTCCAGAAATTCATCAATTACAGTTCAGATTTTCCTACCCCAGTACTGGCTCCTGTGGAGACTGGTAAATTGTGATTCTCTGTATTCTCCTGTCTCTCCAATTTTGGGGGCATCAGTTTGCCCTGTGACCTCATTTCTCTGACAGATATAAGAAGAGCTGTTGATTTCTCAGTTTGTTCAGCTTTTTACTTGTTGTTAGAATGAAGTGATGACTTCCAAGCTCTTACATGCCAGAACAGAGACCAAAAGTCTTTGCTCGGGTTTTCATGCTTCTTTTTATTTTTAGTCTGGATTTCTGGGGGTGACCCCTGTGTTTCCATAGCTTAGTGTTGACCCACTGACTTGGGAAGAGGTTGTGCTCAAATACCTTTAGATTGTCCATCTTTCATCCTCTGTTGATTGATCTGTATGTAGATTGGGGAGTGCATTCTCAGCTCTGCCACATTTCAAGTCTCCTTTGGTCATTACTTCCCACTGGACTCTCCAATCTCCCCTGCATTGTGGATGCAGTTTCCCAGTTGGCCAGGGATGTTGGGAGAGCTTATCTAGCCTTTCTATGGCTCCCTCATTTCCAGGTCCTTTGGGTTAAAATCTCTGACTGGCCTGCCACTCAGACCAACCAAAACAGCAACTTCAGGCTAGAAAATATGCAGGCTTTCCCCAGTTCATTTCCTACTGAGTTCGCCACTTTCATCTGATAAATCAATGGGTTTTTGCTCCTTTCTCCAATCTGAGTCAGCATCCTCTGCCAGCAAAGCTAATGGTTCTCCTGGCTAGCCCCATGCTGATAATATTGCTATTCTCAGGGACGGAGCTGGGGCAGTGGATGGACGGCAGTAGCCCCAGGCAAGAAGCCCAAGAAGACTCTTTACCCAAAGTCTAACAGTTTTTTGAGAATAATTTGCAATTTGCTGTCTGCTTATCTATTTCCAGTGCCCTCACATGGTTGGTTTGACCATTTTACTTAGCGTGTGTGTGTGTGTATGTGTGTGTGTGTGTGTGTGTGTGTGAAGAGGACTCACAGACCTCTTCACAAAGCCATAGTCAGAAGGCTCTACCTTTGTTTACATTCTGATGTACATTTTGGTGCAATTTTACTTACTTTGCAGTTCATTCTTCATGTTTACATATATGACTATAAACGATAGTATTTTTTGTGTCTAAAAATGCAAATTATTTTTTCCTTAATACTGTTTTTTAAATTAACCTTTTTATTTATAAAATCTAGTCCTTTTAAAGACTATAGAATTCCATCTAGTTAATATACCAAATTTCCTTTTCATTTATTGATGACATTCAGGTTGTTTCCAATTTTTTACAAACAGTGCCACAGTGAACTTTCCTTATATGTGTATCCTTTCCAATTTTACTAGATATTATCAAATTGGTGTCCAAATTTCATATCAGTTTACACTGTCACTCTCACCAGCTATGAATAAGCAGACCTGTTTACCCACAATCTGGCAAACGCTAGATATTTTCACATTTTCAAAATTTTCATATAGATGAGTGAAAACTTATCTCACTGTAGTTTTAAAATATATATAGTTTCAAGATGTGTGACCTTCTGCCAAATTGCCCTTCAGAGAGTTTGTATCAAATTGCTTTCATCAATCCTACATGTTATCATTTTTTAAAATTTTGACAATTTGATAGGAGAAAACTGGTATCTTTGCTGTTTTATATTTCTTGGTTATTACTATGATTGAAACTTTTTTCCATATGATTTGGCCATTTGTATTCTCTATGCCATGCTTGGTTGTTTTTTTTGGCCTATTTTTCTATTGAAAAGTAAATGTAAATTTTAGCTCTTACGTTTAGGACAATGATCCATTTCGAGTTAATGTTTGTATACGGTATGGCAGTGCATTATTATTATTATTTCTTTGGCACATAGACACCATTTGTTCCAATTCCATTGGTTGAAAAGACTATTCTTTTCACATTGAATTGCTTTTGTACCTTTGTCAAAAATTCATTGTCAGGGGCCAGCCCGGTGGCACAGTGGTTAAGTTCGCACGTTCTGCTTTGGCGGCCTGGGGTTCGCCAGTTCGGATCCCGGGTGCGGACATGGCACTGCTTGGCAAGCCGTGTTGTGGTAGGTGTCCCACATATAAAGTAGAGGAAGATGGGCACGGATGTGAGCTCAGGGCCAGTCTTCCTCAGCCCAAAGAGGAGGATTGGCAGCAGTTAGCTCAGGGCTAATCTTCCTCAAAAAAAAAAATTCATTGGCCATATTTATATGGGTCTATTTCTGGACTCTCTATTGTGTTCCAATGATTCTGTTCTCTGTCTGTCCCTTCACCAACACCAAACTCTCTTGATTACTGTTGCTTTATAGTAAATCTTAAAATCAAGTAGTATGATTTCTCCAACTGTGCTATTTTTCAAAATTGTTTTAGCTATTCTAGTTTTTTTTGCTTTTCCATATAAACTTTAGAGTCAGCTTGCCTATATTTACAAGAATTCCTACTGGGATTTTGATGTAATTGTGTTAAATCCATGGATTGATTTTGGAAGAACTGACATCTTTATTATATTGAGGCTTCCAATCCATGAACACAGTATGTCTCCATTTATTTGGTCATCTCTGATGGCTTTGATCAGGGTTTTGTAGTTTTCAGAACACAGACCCTGTACATATGTTGTTAGATTTACACCTAAGTGTTTCATTTGGGACGAGGGGACTATTGTAAGTGGTATTTTTAAAAATTTCAGTTTCCAGTTGTGCATTGCTAACATATAGAAATATGCCTAGTTTTTGTGTGTTGACCTTGTATCCTGTGACCTTGCTAAGCTTAAACTCACTCAGTAGTTCTAGAGGTTTGTGGATTCCTTGGGGTTTTCTACAGAGACAGTCGTGTTGTCTGCAAATAGGGACCATTTTATTTCTTCTAACCTATGTGTCTTTTTCTCGCCTATTGCACCGACTAGGATTTCTAGTGCTATGGTGAATAAGAGAGTGAGAGTGAAAATCTTGCCCTGTTGTTGATCTTAAGAGGCAAGCATTCAGTCTTTCACCATTAAGCACGATGTTAGCTGTAGGGTTTTTGTTCACGCCTTTTGTCAAATTGAGGAAGCTCCCCGTCCATCATGAATGTATGTTGAATTTTGTCACATGCTTTTTTTCCATCAATTGATTAGATTATATGCTTTTCATCTTCGGATTGTTAATACGGTAGAGCACATTGATTCAGGTTTGAATACCGAATCAGCTTGACATCCTTTTTTCCCCTTAGCTTTATTGAGGTATACTTAATATACAAAAAAAATCATATTTGATGTATCCATTTTGATGAATTTGGACGTATACATATACTCATGATACCATCACCACAATCAAAGTAGTAACATATTTGTCACCTCCAAAGGATTTCTGGTGTCCCTTTGCTTTTTTTTTTTTTTTGGCAAGAGCACTTAACATGGTATCTACTCTCTTAACAGGTTTCTAAGTACACAATACTGTAATGTTTTGACTTTTTCACATCAGTTTTAGGGACAGTAAAATGTTTCAAGGTCACGTCTCTCTTTTTTTTCCCTTCTCCCTAAAACCCCTAGTCCATAGTTGTATATTCTAGTTGTGAGTGCTTCCGGTTGTGCTACGTGGGACACCACCTCAGCATGGCCTGATGAGCAGTGCCATGTCTGCACTCAGGATCCGAACCAGTGACACCCTGGGCCACTGAAGCAGAGCGCATGAACTTAACCACTCAGCCACGGGGCCAGCCCCAGCTCATGTCTCATTGTGGTTTTTTTTTTTAAATTGAGATCACGTTGGTTTATAATTTTACATAAATTTCAATTGTACATCATTATATTTTGACTTCTGTATAGACTGCATTGTGTTCACCACCAAAAATCTTGTTGCCCCAACCCGACATTCTCAAGAAAAAAACCCTCACTTGATCATGGTGTATTATTCTTTTTACATATTGCTATATATTTTGTTGGAGATTTTTTTATGTCTATGCACATGAAAGGTATTGGTCTATAGTTGTTTTGTTGTTTTGTTTTTTCTTGCAATGTCTTTGCCTGGTCAGGGTAATACTGGCCTCGTAAAATGAGTTGGGAAGTATTCTTTCCTCTTCAATTTCCTGGAAAAGATTATGTAGGATGGGTGTTGTTCCTTCTTAAAATGTTAAGTAGAATTACCCAGTGAAATCATCTGGGTTTGGAGATTTCTTTCTTAGAAGGTTAACTAAAAATTCTTTTTTTTAATACTTAGGATCTATTCAGGTTATCTGTTCATCTTTTGAGTTGTTTTTAATTTTACTTATGGTATTTTGTGGCAGCCACAAGTTTTAGATCTTTTTATAATTAAACCTATCAATCTCTTCTTTTCTGGTATATCTTTGTGTACTCAAAGAGTTCTTCTTTCTCCAGTTTTTAATTTTAGTACTTTCTATTCCCGTACTATGTTCTCTTTGGGGTAATTTATACTGTTCAGTTTTGATGTAAAAAAATGTTAATCCATTTGGAATTTGGTGAATGACAGGAGGTGAGGATCCAGATTCTTTTTAAGTTAAAAAATTAGTATGCAAGAAAAGAATAAGGCAGCTTGGGAATCTCCCAACTCAATAATCATAAACTTTTTCTCGCTTAAAAATATTTCCAGGGGATTGGCCGCATGACTGAGAGGTTAAAGTTCCACGCCATCTGCTTCAGCAGCCTGGGGTTCGCAGGTTCGGAGCCCAGGTGCAGACCTACTCCATTCGTCAGCCATGCTGTGGAGGCGTCCCACATACAACGTAGAGGAAGGATGGCACAGATGTTAGCTCAGGGGGAATCTTCGTCACACACACACAAAATTTACATATTCACAAATAGATTATATTTCTTAATAACTATGAAGACTACTTAAAAAACAACCAATATATAGATGGAGTACAAATACTGTGAGTATACATGAGGAAATTTTTTAAAGGAGCAGGATAATTAACTAGAAAACACAGAATAAAGAAGTGTTTTCAATGAACATTTATGCTAAAGAAAACAATAATTAAAATATCAAAATAGCTTTGAAAACTAAAAATGAATATTTATTCAATGACATGGGGAAATACAAGAATGGAAAAAAGTAGGATGCAAAACTTTCTCTACAACTCTTTCTCTCTCTCTCACTCTTTCTCACATATGACTGGAAAATAATGTATACCAAAATGGATTACTTTTATAAGCAGAGAAAAATCAACATTTTAAAAATATTTAAATTACATCTTCACAAATCCCAAATTCCTCCCGATGGGCCATTGAATTCCTTAGTGTCCATTAGTCTGATCAAGCCAGCTGAGCATGGGATACTGTCCTCCTTCACCAGTTCCTTGGTGTCTTTCCCAAATCCCCACTTGCAAAAGGACGACCTTCCCTGAGAAAGAACTACTGTTGAAGGATGAATTCATCACTTGGCTTTCCTCTAGACCCCAAGTACCTCACTTCTGAAAAGAGGTCAAGAAAATTCTAGCTGCTACAAACATTCCCTCTTATAAGCCAGAGGAAAAGTGTCAAGGAGACTGAGAGTGGAGGAGGATGAGAGGAGGAGCCAGCATTTTTCTCTTTTATCACTGGATTTCCTCATCAACAGATACATCACAGGCCACATTCATAGCGTGTATAATCTCCACTCTTTATGCAGGTGAATTTTGCTGAGACTCTAAGAGAATAAAGGAAATAGAAATCAGAAGCTCTTATTGGTTTTGATGTTCCAACTAATTTGGGAGGCTACTGTGCCTAAATTCATATGTAAATCCTTTTGTACAAAATGGTGTCTGGCCTTATCTTTCCATCACAGGCATGAACAGCTAATTATAATTTGTCTATATTGATAGATAGACCAATCCCCAGTGTTCTTCCCTCCCATGACTGGGAAATAATGATAAGTGCAAGGCCACCTCTTCCACCTACCCCTGTGTTGGATCTCTCCAGACATGGCATAAGCCTTGGCTAGTAATGCGCTCGCCTCTGCGGTTTGGGGGCTGACTTCAGTGAACAAAGAAACACAGATAGAATGGGCCTGGAATAGAGAAAAATCACAAGGTAAGTACTCAAATGATGGTGTTTCACTGTGGATTTTCTAGTAGTTTTCATGGAATTGCTAGTTGATTGCGAGCTGATATATATCTAATCGTGGAGTTACAGGAGAGATGAATTTGAGTTCTGGCTCTGCTACTTCCTAGCTGTGAGTCTTGAGCAAGTAATTTCACCTTCATATGTAGAAAGAATATATTGTTCCCATTGATTAGGGTTTGGGAAAGAGTAAATGAGATGATGCATGCAAAGCACTGGGCTTAGTACCCATCATATGGTAAGTTCTCAATAATGTTAGCTATTATTATTTTTTATTAGGTTTCATGGCAAAAATAAAATCATAACTTTAGCTCAGCCTCTCAAAGTATCAAAGGAAGTCTAATAAATCTTGGATCCTAGAGCCATACTGCCTGAGTTCCTGTCCTTGCTCAGCGACTTACTGTGACATAAGGCAAGCCACTGACCTCTTCAAATACAAAACAGGGATGACAAAAGTAGTATTTGTCACAGACGGCTGTTGTAAAGATTAAATGAATTAATAGATGTAAAGTATTTAGAATACCACCTGGAATATAGTAAGCATCAGAGGAGTGTAGATTTTACTATTGTTATTATTTGTATTAAAATGGAAGGAGTAACACTTTGGAAAGAGAAAGAAGAGAGAAGACATCCAGTCCACACCCACCAGCAAGAAAAGAACCACCTGTGCTTCATATTTCACAGGTCAAACACGGTGAGGTCTTTCAAGAAGCTCCAGAGATCATCAGCCAGACTCTGGAGCTAAGACACAGGGCAGAGTTGTTATGAGTACAGGTCTGAGGTCGAGTTTTCTGAGTTTGATCAAATCCCTGCTCCCCCACGGGTTAGCTACACAACTTCAGCTGAATTCGCTGTAACTCTCTGGGCTTCAGTTTCCTCATCCTTAAAATGAGATAAAGTAATAATGGTGCCAACTTCCTAGGGTTGTTGCATAGATTATATGAATTAATATATCCTCAAGGGCACACAGTAGAAGTGCTCCATAAATTTGAACTATTGTTTTTCATTGTTGTTGGGAAACACTGATTATTTGCTGTTTTATCCATTTTGATCTGACCACTGCTTTAAAAATGTCTTGGACACAAATGCCAGATTGGCTTTCTCTGTAAGCAGTGGGCTCCCTGCATTCCCTAACATCTCTCCGTTGCATGATGTGAGTAACCTGGATTTTCGGATTGTCTGCAATGCCTTTTCTCCAGTATCAGTTTTCACAGATACTGCTGGATTACATTGCCCCTTTTCTATGATACAGGAAATCCAATATTTGATCCACTTTTGGCTATGGGAGATATGTGAAGCCACAAGCAGGGTTCTCATTTGAAGAGAGAAAAGGTGAATTTAAGTAGCAGTTTCAAGAGAACTTTCAAGGGCACTGTTTTCATTATGGCAGACTCAACATTCCTTCTTATGTTTTGGTTTCCCCTGGACATTTGTCAAATTAGTTACCTCCAAGTGAAATACTCTTTGTTAGTTTAACCTTAGACTTGCAAATACAACCAGCTAGACTAGCTTAAAGGACAAATGACAACATTACACGAAAACATCACGATTTTTCACTTAAAAAGCCTTTGAGTTTGCTGAAGACTTCAGTTCAGCTGCCGCTGTGGCTTTTTTCCTTGGAGTAGACTCACTCAGCTGCCTCTTCCTAGCACCCACAGAGATGAGGGGAAGCCTGGGAGGGGAAATGCTGTCCTCCAATCAGGTCGCACAGCAGATACACCTGCCCTGAGTCAGGGTTCTCTGTCCAGGTTATTTAAGGTTGAGGAAGGGCTCTTGCGTGGATGTGGAGAGAAATCAATCCCACCCCTTGTTCTTCTAAGAAGCCCAAGTTTCCCTGGGTCTGGGGCCAAACAAGGCTATCCTGGTGGGGTTCCAGTCAACCCACCAACCTGTTGCAAGTACTGGATGGCCTGGTCGTGGTTCCTCCGCAGCTGCTCCATCTGAGCAATTTCCTGGTACAGACTGACCAGATCCAACGTCCTATCCCCCTTAGCAGCAATAACGTTGCCAATTGCCTTTTCAAAGTATGCCAGAGCTAGGTTCAACCTATGGATGGCCAAGGAAGCTCTACAAGAAAAGGGACAAAGACGGAAAGTCACAGAGAGGCCACTTACTTTGCAGACACAAAAGGAACTGATTCTAAGAACTAAAGAATTTGGCCTTCACAGACCAATCATCTGAGTGGTTGGCTCAAAATCCAGCCTTGCTGTAAACAAATTCCTACCAAGCTGCATTTTACCTACCAGATTCCATGGACTACCATTCATCAAACGCATTAATATATCATGCTACCGTCTAATTTTATAAAAAAGCAAATGGAAAAAATGGCTTCCCGCATCATTTACCCATAAACATAGACTTTCTAAAATGAAAATCAAACTTTAGCACCTCTGGCTCCCTCTCTTTCAGGCCAAAGCAAAGTTTTGCTTTGTTTTGTTTGACTTATTTTTGTTTATTCCTCCTCAGTTAAAAATGACAGAGGATAGAGAAAACAATGTAAAGATTCCCCTAAAAGGAGGTTAAATAAATTATGGCACATCATACAATACTTCAGACATTAAAAATTATGTTTTCTTTTTAGACTAACTACATGGGGAGAAATTCAAAATGTCCTAAGTTAGAAAAAAGTTATAAAATCGTACTTAAAATATGATCCTGACATACATAGATAAACAGGTAGATAGATATAACTAAAATGTTCAGAGCAATTATGTGTGGGTGGTGATATTACAATTTCATTTTCTTCTTCATATCTATCTGTATTTTCAAATTTTCCAAAACAAAATGGGGAATATAATTTTTTTAAATGATAATAAAACAGTATTTCCTTAAGGTTTATCTTTCTAGAGATAGCAAGACACAAAGAGAAGGAGACGGGTAGTTCAAAGCTGGTGCCCACAGTTATTAGCTGTATGGTCAAACTCCAGGCACTCATATTTCCTTCCAAGTAAAACAAGGTTAAGAGTACCTAAGTTACAAGGTTGTTGTGAAGATTAGATCAAAAATTATATGTAAAAACGCCTAACATATAGTAGATACACAATCAACATGACTTCCGCCTCATCCCTTGCCCCCATCTTTGTATTCCCAAGTTGAATGAAAAATATATGTGTATGTATAAAATTATTTTATATAAGGCATTCTGCAACAGTTACAATTTATTTTAAGATGGAAGTTTTATCCTTCCTTTAAAGATTAGGATTAATGATCAAAAGAGCACTGGCATGTTATCTGATAATTCTTTACAAAAAAATTGTTTTGATCAATCAGACCACTATTTCCCTCGACCACAAGAACAGAAGTTATAGAATGATAATGCCCCTCATCAAGAGCTTGTAGGGAGACATTAGCCAAGCTGTCTCGCCTGAACAACCTTGCCTTATTTTCCCCACCTTTAAAATGGGAAAAGGGATTTGCCGTTCTAGATATTTGGTCAATATCAAACACAACTCAGTGTGGTATAGGCAATGAGCTATGGATTCAGATGATCCAGTTGACCACGTGATCCAGTGACAATGCTGGCTCTTCTACCTGTTAGCTCTGTCACCTAGATTCACTTAATCTTTCTGTGCCTTAATTTTCTTATCTGTAAAATGAAAATAAAAATACCTACCTCATAGTCCTGTGGTAGAGGACTGAATGAAATAAATTATGTAAAGCACTTAGAGCAGCGTCTAGGGTGTAGTTATTCTTAGTAAACTTGCCAACACTTAGAACAGCGCATGCACAATAAATATTGTACTCAATAAATATTGTGGAATAAATGAATGAAATGTGCATTAGAATTTATTATGAAAAAGGAACAAGGCTATCTTTCCTATAAGGCACAAAAACCTTTGCCACTACCCCATGTGACAGCAGTAAACATTCCCTAGACTCTAATTTATGGCCCTGTGGACTTAATAGTCTGATTTAGCTCTGGACATTCGGACATCTCCCCAACATTTCCCAATGACTTCTAGACTCATCTTGTTTAGAGGATGCAGGCATGACTCATGTATTTCACTTACTTACCACTCAGTCATCTGCCCTCCTGTACCGAATGCTTAGAGTTTTGGAAACAGATTGTTTTCAAGGACATGAAGATATTTGAAAAATCTAGGGAACAGTAAACTTTTTATTATTCTCTTTTTCTTGTGATAATCTGATGGGCCCACTCTCATATCTAAATATTCTGATTCTCAGAGGATCCCTAACTCAACAGCAAAACAGTTCAGGCTTGTTCAGGCTTGAACAAATTCCATGAACTTTGTTTCTATACAGAAGAGAACTTTCCTTAAAATGCACGTGTTGTGCATAGCTTTCATGGGCCTCCAACAAATTATCTTCATTAAGTGTTCCTTCCTCATCTTTTAAGATGTCATACTTAATGACAAAAGTAGGTGGCAATTCGGAAAAAAAGGTAATTTTAGAATAAGTGTGAGAGGCAGTGTCAGGATGGGCTAAGAGTCTGTGGGGTCAGATCAAAGATCCAACTCTTAAAGCTCGTCACCTTGGACAGTCTGTTTCACCTCAGTCCGTCTCCTTGCCCTCTCTCTAATGACATAATAATTGCACCAACTACCCCAGTGGTGGCTGTGAGGGTTAGATGGACACTGCTCATCAAGCTCGGACCATGGTGTATGTATTTGGTAAATACAAGCCTCTTTTATTATCATTTGAGGCTCTGAGAGTTTTGCTCTGAATATTTTCCTCCCTTTATAGAGACAGTACAGAATAATCATGTGATTCCAGGCCTCAGTCATAAAGCCTAGGCTTCTCTAAGCTCAGATCTTACCTGCCCAAAGCAATTGTTAGGTCTTTCTCTGAGACTTGTAATCCACAAACGCCTCTCCGATATAATTCTTTCAGCTCCATCATGTTTCTCTCTGCCTTCTGCAGGTTGAAATAGGCCTCTCTGCCAGTGAAACAGTCAAGGAAAATGCCAGGCACACAAAGTGCCCCCACTGCCCAGGGACCACAGTTAATAAGCAAACAAAAGGCCCCTTGGGGGACCAGCCCCATGGCTGAGTGGTTGGGTTTGCGCGCTCTGCTTTGGCGGCCCAGGGTTTTGACAGTTTGAATCCTGGGCATGGACATGGCGCCGCTCATCAAGCCATGCTGAGGCGGCATCCTATGTGCCACAACTAGAGGGACCCACAACTAAAAATACACAACTATGTACCGGGGGGCTTTGGAGAGAAAAAGGAAAAATAAAATCTTTAAAAAGAAAAAAAAAAAAGGGTCCCTTGGGAAAACAAAGGCATATTTGAAAATGGGCACTTCACTATGCTCTCTATTTTCCGTATGTATATGTCATCAAGGGAGAATTCTTTAGAAAAGGAACAGGGCCTTGGGTTTCCTGTGGTGGGTGCCTGAAGCCAGGGCTGGGGTGGGTAGTGAGCATTTGGAGGAATGAACAGAAACCGTCAATTACACTAGATTTCCTTTAGCAGCATCCACTGTGTGACAACAGTTACTCATTTTTCCCAAATTGCTTCCTGTGAATGGTAAAAGAGAGGAATTAATTTTGCTGAAAGGGACTTTCTGGGTCATTTAGAAAGTCCAAGCAAAGCAGGTTTTTGGCGAGAGGCAAATAGCAGGAAAGAAAATCCCCTTAATTCCCAAATATCCTTCTATTTCCCACATTTTCAATAACCCCCTGTTAAGGGCATAACAGAGGAAGGCCACATATCAGATTCTGCAAGTTGAGTATCAAGACCAACAAAGTAGAGAGGGGGTCGTGTAGAGAGGAGAGGCTGGGGACACACGGGCTCAAAGTAGGCTCATGATTACTCATAAGCATGAAATACCCTTCACAGTTTTCACATGGGGATGGCACCCAAAAGGCTGTCAACATCACAAGCTTTTTGAGGAGAGGCCTATATAAAAGTTCCCCTCTGGGGATGCAGAGAACTATTTCTTTTGTTTATTTTGGTTGGCCTCCAGCTTCATGGGCAGTATTCTTAATAGCATTTCCGAAAAACTAAAATGATCAGGAGTCCATTAAATCAGAGGTTTTTGGCTACATGTTACAATCACCTGGGGCGCTTTGAAAACTCTCAGATGCACCCCAGACCCACTAAATCAAAACCTCTAGGGGGACCCAAACAGCAGTAATTCTTAAAGCTCCCCAGGGGATTACAACGTGCAGCCTGGTTTGACAAACAGTGCCTTAAATCACCACCCATTCTCCTCCTTCTACACCACCACCACCACTACCACCCATGTCCTCATTGCTAATACTGATTTTCTTGAGCACTCAATGAAGAGCAGGACAAACTCCAAAGACTTTCAACGGGCTGAGGGATATATCCCCAGTGAGATCCCTCCCATGGCTCCACTCAGAGCTTATATGAATAGACAACAGGAGGAGCATTCATACCGTACTAGATGGAGATAAGAGGCTGGTGGAGGGCCTGGATGTTGGAATAGAGCTACAAGGCCTTGGTTCCATCTCCCACCCTCCTGTGCGAGAGGATCCATCTGGCACGTGTGGCACTTGGCCCTGACCACCAGACCCAGCTGGGAAGAGAAGGATATTGGTTCTGCAGGAGCCAGGCCACCCCCAGGGTGTAGTAGAGCATGACCAGAGCTTCCAGGATTTCCTTTCTTTCCTTGTCTGAGGTCGTTTTTCCCTTCCAGGTCAGCAGTGTGTTCTTGGCAGACTCAGCATGTTTCTTGGCCTGAGCTGGGAGGCCTGGGGGGTTTCAGGGTAGGTGGCAAGAAGAAAAACATTAAAAAGGTGTGTTCAGTCAAAGATATTCCTGAGAGGGGAGAGGTGGGCAGTGTGGTTGTTGTATGGTCTATAGTATTGGTTCCCAAAACTGGTGGGGCATCAGAGTTATCTGGAATGCTTGTAAAGAATACAGAGTCCTGGGGCTGGCCTTGTGGCATAGTGGTTAAGTTGACACATTTCACTTTGGTGGCCTGGGGTTCATGGGTTCAGATCACAGGTGCAGACCTATGCACTGCTCGTCAAGCCATGCTGTGGTGGCATCCCAAATACAAAATAGAGGAAGATTGGCACAGATGTTAGCACAGGGACAATCTTCCTCAAGCAAAATGAGGAAGATTGGCAATAGATGTTAGCTCAGGGCCAGTCTTCCTCACCAAAAAAAAAAAAGAAAGAAAAAAGAATACAGTTTCCTGGGCCCTAAGACCTACTGAGTAGAGTCTCTAGAGGAATGGGGTCCAGGAATCTATATTTTTAATTAACTCCATAAGTGCATCTTATGTAGCCACCCTGGTGTTAGTCTGTGGACCTCTGTTTGGAAATCACTGATGGAGAGAGGAGTGGAAGCTGAGGATCCCATTCCCAATTCTGCTGCTAATGCCACGTGACCTCTTCAACCCACAAAGCTTCTCCATCATCCTCCAAATGCAGAATGACAACAATAATTATAGAAGCTGCCCCTTTACCAAACACATGGAGATGGGCCAGGAACAAACTAGGTTATGCCACAGAGTGCTATGCTTTGAGCTTTCTGGCAGAGGCATTCTATAAATAAAAGGACCTATAAATACAATTACTTCCATCTGGGGATTTTTCCAACCCAGGATGAAGCTGGTGATATTAATTGGTCACACACAGACACGCACAAAGAATCAAATTTCTAAACACAGTGAGGCTCCTCACCAAGAACCTAGATAGGACCTGGTGTGTCTCCCCTTGTCTTCTAATTAAAGGCTAGTGCTCCAGGGCACGCACTTGAACTGCTGTTCATTCAGTTAACAGAGGCAGACTTGGGAAGATTCAGTTACAGAACTATTTCCTCATCTTCCAGCCTGGCTCACGTCGAGTGATCCCTGATGGGAAAGGGGAAGCCCTGGAGAAAAGAGAAAGGCCAGCAGAAAACATTATCCTAGTCCTCCACTCTGACGAAGACAGTCATGGCCGGCGTTCACTTTCAGCTCTCCTCTCTGAAGCATCTAGGGTCTGGGGAACACATTCGCCCCTGCCCAGTAGGCCCGCTGTGCCTCTCATTCTCACTTCACATTCCCAGTCCTCAGCGTGCTGTCCCTTTGGCCCCGAGAGCCTGGTTTCACAGTGTGCGTGTAGTCAACAGCATTGGGATGGTTTGAAAGGACTTGCAATTGATGCCTGCAGCCCTCCTATGGGCCAGATGTGCAGGACCTCCTCCGTGAGTTGCAACAATGAGAACAAAGCTTCTCTGGAAGAGCCCTAACAGTGAGCCTAAAGCTGAGAAGTCTTTGCAGAGCACTCAGAAGATGCCTGTTCTATAGGTTTCAACCGAAGAGAAAAATGGACTCTGTGGTGGGCTGTGTCTTAAGTTACCAGATAACAGTGGTCCTCAAACTGCACTGTGCACCGTAAGCACCCTGTTAAAATGCAGATTCCTGGGCCTTACTGCCAGTAGTTATGGTTCACAAGTTCTAAGGTGAGAACCAGGGATTCACATTTATAACAACCATCCTAGGAGATACTGACACAGGCGATCTGAGGACCACACTTGGAGAAACACTGAGTTAATAAAATCTTTATAGAGGAAGTGGGACTCATCTCCTTTTTGAAGAGTAGGTAGGATTTTGACTGATGAAGAATGAGAAGAGGTTTCTACTTGGAGTAAGCAGCCTGAGGCCAAAAAGAAAGAATAAGCCAGTGTGTGTGTGTATTTGTGCATGCACACACGGATGGGGTGGATGTGGGGGCATGTAGGAGTGTCAGAGAAGGCAGAAAGTTGACCAGTCTGACCGAAGGGGAGGTTTAAATTTAAAAACATATAAGGCGTGAATTGGACAGGTAACGTGGAGTCTTGGATGCCAAGATGAGGAGGCTGGATTTGATCTGTTAGTAACAGGGAATCTTTCTGTGTATTGAAGAAGATAGCGGCAACAGAAAACTGTTGGGGACATCAGACCAAGACACTAAAGTAGGAAACTGAGAGAGTCTTTCTATCAAACAGGTTCTTTTCCACAGCCAGGTGAGCCCTTGGGCATGTGTCAATAAGGAATGCAGGAGCCAAATTTAGAAGCTCTCCTGGGTTTGTAGGAAGGAGAAAAGTGAAACTGGATGAGCTATTGAAAACCACCCCCAAGTCAGCACAATACTCCTTCTGGGCTCCTGAACAGAAAACAAATAAGACAGCTGCTCCGAGGCTTTGCCAGTCTGCGCCTTCCCGCCCCAGAGTGCCCAGCGCTGGTCGTGAAATCTCCCGAGGACTGCTTTTCTTCTAAGCTCAGCAGCTGATTAATTATAGAGTTCCTTGTCTCCACTTGACCATGCTCCACACTGTGGTCCTTCTGATGAAAAAGCTGAGCTGGTGACCAACGGGGCTTAAGCAAACTGAACTAGGATCCTGATTTAAAACAGCCCATTAAACTTTAAGCCCTAAAGGGGAAAATCACTCCTTTCACCCTCCCAGAATCCACTCGGGTCTCCACAGTGGGGTGCGTGTACCCCTACAGGTGTGCAAGATGCCACAAGGGTGGAGGGGAGAAACCAAAACTCCTCTGCTACGTTTTCATCTTATCTTTTTTGTTTTCTACTTTGATGAATATTTATAACATTACATAATATATTAGTACCATTGTATGTAATTTATAATAAACACACATATACAGAGAGTGTTTGCTCAAATTTTTTCTAGTAATAAGGGAGCTAATTCTCAAGAGTTTGGAAACCACTGCTTCAGACAAATATTTTCCAACCTTTTCAAGTATGAAAAAACTCTTTTTTTATGTTTACAAAAAAATCTCACTTGGTGATATTTTTATAGCATTTCCTACATGAGAAAATTCATGATGACAAAAGTACCATGAATCAGCATCAGTAAAACTTTGAAATGAATAGGCTTTTTATTAATTTCAAGAACACCTTCTTTTATGTAAAAATAACACTCTGCATATATGTATATGTATAAGACGTATTTTCTCTCTCTGGGGAGGACGCTCACAGATTCATGCTCTCATTCCCTAACTCCAAGCCCCATCTCCTCAATTCCAATATCCGCTCTGAGATGGAATCATTTTCCTTTACTTGCCCTCCCAAGCCAAGGACACCACCCCTCTCCCTGCACCAAGAGTGCAGTAATTACAGAAGTAAAAGTCAGCATGGCAGCAAGATCTGCTCCTGGCATCGAATTCAGAAATTACAAGGACATATTGATGAACTGGAAAAGAGGTCCAGAGATTGTCCACTAGACAGGTCAATCGCTTGCTTTCGTTTGGGATGAGACTCCACCACTGACGTCTGTTACTATGACTCAGGCCAGAGAGAATCTGCTCAGAGCTACCCAGTCTGGGGAGGTTGCTGTTGTCACCTTACATCATCATCTGTATTTAAGTTAGCGTGGCTCAGTGATTAAGAGAGCAGGGTCTAGAGGCAGCCTTCCCAGGGACAGATCCTGGCTTAGCCACTTCCTACTATCCATGTGGCCTTGAACAAGTTACTCAATCTATCTGTGCCTAAGTTTATTGACCTATAAAATGGTAAAGAAAATACCTTCTACCTTGTAGGGTTGTTGCAAGGATTAATTTAATTAATTCATGAAAAAGGATTAAATAGTGCCTGGCACATAAGAATGAAATGAGTTTGAATAAATATTAGCCATTATTTATTATTACCAGGGTCCGTTCCTCTTAAGCAGTTTATTATTTGTCCTTTGGACACTTTTCATAGAGCTGCTTATAGAATCTTTATAAAAGGCTGCATTCTCAAATGCGAGCTCCCTTCAGTCAGGTACTAGGCTGCCTGCAGGTCAGATCACCTGGCTTTTATCATTCCCTGTTGTTCCTGGACCAGTTTTGTTTTGTTTTGTTTTTTACCAACTAGGCAGAGAAGGTAGCGCTCAAGACTTACGCTTCTTTTTCTGCAGTTTGCAACAATTATAATAGAGCCCCAGATACCTGGAAGGTTTCCAGTAAGAACAGGCTATTTGTTTATTATTAATAATTAATTAATAATCAATTAATTGCTTCATTGATAAGCAAAATATCAGGACACTGCTTGTCCACGTTACTGTATTCTCCTTCCTGAACTCTTGAAAACAGTTCACCACTAGGTGACCCACCACGCTGTTCTCTGATGCCCTTTTCTCAGCCGCTGAAACACTAGGCCCATTAGGATTACCACCAGGTCAGCTGGCAAGGGACTTCCACTTCCACTGTGCCTCACTCTATTTCACCAACCAACAGCCTTTTATACTCTCTGCTTTGCAAAGACCCCTCACTGTCCCATGTTATTGAGTCCTGAACCCCATTCCATCAACTGCTCCATCTTTTAAAACCTGAATACTCTCTCTAACGGGCTCCTTTCTCACTGCCTAAAATCTTCCTGGGTCTCCTTCTAAAATGATCTTCACGGGATTTTTCCGCCTTCTCTAGTTACCTCCTACTTTCCCTCATTCTTTTCAATATGTAGTATGTAGCATACATAGCCTAGTCTGCTGGCCCTGGTTTCTTCCCCTCATCCCTGGGATCTGACTTCTGCTCCACCCATTCTGTGGAAGATGTTCTCGTGAGGCCCCCAAAGACCTCCTACTAAATAAATCCAGTCACATTTCTCAGTCCCCATCTTGCAGCAGCCTCAGACACCCTTGGTGACTTGGCTTCTCCTCCTGGCTCCCAAAGCACTAAACCAACCTGGTTTTCCTTTATAAACCTTCTCTAACTGGTTCTTTGCTAACTCTTTACGAGGATCCTTTATTCCTTCCACTAATGTGTCCATTCTCCAAGGGTGTGTCCTTCAGTTTCTTCCTTTTCTCCTCTCTTTCTCTCTCTGAAGTTTTATCAACTCCTATAACTTCAACTTTGGCCTCTATGCTTATAATTTTCCGTTTCCCCTCCCTAGTTCTGGTCTCAAACATTCCTCCATGTTTATGATCCTCCTTCTCTCCTCCCAAGTTCTGGTCCCAAATTTCCAGCATCAAGTAAAAATGTAATAGTGGATTCCTCTATTGCAATTCAAAATCAATACATCAAAAATTGAACTCACCATTCCTCTCCCTCCATCCACTTCCCTTTCTGACCTATTTATCTCTGTAAACAGCACCTTCAGGGGCCTGAAACTTCATGGTCATCTGTGGGTCTCAATTTTCCTCAACCCCAAATGGAACACCAATTCTTCCTTCACAGTCTCCTTTTTTTAATGATAATTTTTGAATAAGTGATACATTTCCGTGGTTTAAAAGTTAAAATTATATAAAAAAGTAAATCTTGAGAGTTCTCACATCCAACCCTGTTCACAGCAAGCACCCTCTAAGTAACTTGTTTTTGTTTCTTTCTTGCGTATCCTTCAGTGTTTCTTTACGTAAATATAAGCATACGTTCTCATATCTCTCCCTCTCTCTGCCACACAGAACCAGCATACTGCATTGTGCATCCTCCTTTGCCTAATAATGTATCCAGGAGCTCTTTCTCTGGTAGTATACAGAGCTTCCTCATGCGCTTTTAAAAGGAGCATATATCCCATCATGTGTATTGGTCCTCTGGCAGTGGGTACACATAGTTTCCAACCTTCTACCTTCATAAACAATGCTGCAAAGAATAATCTCATCCATATGGTATTTTCTAAGTGTGTATTTAGGAAAGAGTCCCAGAAGTGGGATTTCTGGTTTAAAAGGTAAATGCATCTGCCCTTCATAGACTCTTAAATCCTTACCCTCTCACTCACTCCCCCTGTCACCAGCCTGGTTTTACACCTAGATGACTGAGATGGCTTCCATTCTAGCTATCAGTGCTGGATTGACCTGTCCAAAAGCACGCTTTGATTTATTCATCCCCCTGCTGGAAAATCTCCAGTAGTCCTCCTGGCCTACCAAATAAATTACAAATTCCTTAGTCTGTATTTAAAACCCACCACGGTCTGCCCGACGTCCCCTCCTTTCCAGGTTCACCTTCCCGTCCTGACCTCACCTGGACAGGGCTGTGACTGCTCTCTAAGCACCTACGCTTTCCTACCTCCAGGCCTTTGCCCAGGCCTTGTTCTTCATCAGAAATGCCCACCTCTTCTTCTGCCTACCCAAACCCCACTCATTTTTTAAGGGCTTTCTTAAATGGCACCTCCTCCTCAATCTATCACTTGCCACCCTCAGCCGGAAATGATTTCACCCAACTTCCCCAACATCCTGTACTTAAGTCAATGACATGGCATTTGCCTTTTGGCGCCTTCTATCGTAGTTACGTCTGTCTGGAGCTCACCTTTCGCATGAGGTTGTACATTCTTTCAAAGCAAAGACTGTGCCTTCTGTACCTTAGATTTCCCAAAGTGCTCATCACGGGATTTCGCACACACGAGTCCCTCACTAAATACTCACTAGTAGATGGTTTATTGAGAGAAATCAGCCTTTTGGCTTGACCCCCCTTCCCCAAGCCTGGAAAAGGCTCACAGGGAAATGAGGCAAGCAGGGCTGATGGCTATAAAACACGCACGTGTGCAGTGAGGCATGAACGCAGATGCAGACACCCCGCCCACATGGAAGGCTGGCTCATAAATTCTGTCCATTTTAGAGCAGTTGTAGGATTAATGACAACAAAATTAAGTGGAACTCAGCAAGCCCTCCATCCCTCTTGAAGGTTTGCTATTTTTCAAGCTGTTTTAGTCCATGGACCACAAACTTTAAAAAAAGTTACAGCAAAGGGACTTGGTAAGGACTACAACTGAAATAAGAGGCACTGGGCTCTTCTCAAGAAAAGGTCAAGATCATAATCTATTCTAGAAAAACTCCAGACTAGGCTTCAGAAAGTGTGGGTTCAAGGCTGAGTCCTCTTATATTATGTGGGTACTTCATCTAATCAGGAAGCTGTTTTTCCCATCTAGAAAAAACAAACACATAAAAAAACCTTCCTTTACAGGAAAACTATTTTTGTTAGTTTTTTGAGGAAGATCAGCCCTGAGCTAACATCTAGCAGCCAATCCTCCTCTTTTTGCTGAGGAAGACTGGCCCTGAGCTCACATCCATGCCCATCTTCCTCTACTTCATATGCGGGACACCTGCCACAGCATGGCGTGCCAAGCGGTGCCACGTCTGCACCCGGGATCCGAACCGGTGGACCCCAGGCCCCCGAAGCAGAACATGCGCACTTAACCACTGCACCACCAGGCCGGCTCCTACAGGAAAACTTTTTTCCCCTCCAACCTACTATCCAAATGTGGTTCTCCATTCACGTGGCAGGAAGAACTGTGAATCAGGGAAAAAACGATGGTGTTCCCACCATCTTTTGCGATATGACCTGTTTACCTACCTTGACTCAGCCTGGAAGCTAACTGGGAAAGTAAAACTCAGTCAGTTTGTGGCTATTCATGGAAACGGTTAATTTCAGAAGATGAGGGCCAACCTCCTTCCACAGATGTACCATAGTTATCTCCCCAAAGGGAGGTAGCATCTGGCCTGCTCCAGGTTCAGACAAATGTCCCCCTCAAACGCTTCTGGTACCTTCCGCTCTGGTTCAAGCTGCCATCATCTCAAGTCTGAATTTCAGCAAAAGTCTCCTAGACAGTGTTCCTGAATCTGGGCTCTCCCAGGGCCAAGGAGTGTACTTGTCCATACCAAACCAAGTGCCAATGACTTGCCAATTGCCGATTCCATGGGTCTCTCTTCAGCCTTCACCTCACTTCTACATTTGACCTCTCTTCTACCATTTGAAACTGTTGTAAGCACACTGTAATTCTTTTTGAGACCCTTTCTCCTCCCTTGGCTTCCATGACATGGACCCTCCTGATTCTTCTATTTCCTTTCCTGGCTCTGCTTCCGCTACCCATTCCTAATGCCCTCATACTGCAATCTGTCATCTGCCCTCTTTCCCTCTTTTTCCACATACTTTTTCTGATCAAGCTCATCCACTCCTACAGCCTCAACTTGCTCCTATGTGCTAATCCCTCCAAAACTGATATCTTTCCCAAGCTCTAGATCCACTTCTCAACTGTTTACTGAACATCTCTCCATGGATGTTCCACAGGTACCTCACCTCGGCCGTGATCCAGCCTGTCTGAAACCCAACTCAGCAGCTTCTTCCCCCTTCCCCTATCAACCTGTGCTTCCTCTTTAGTTCTCTATTTCAGCTAATTGTCCAGGTCATGCCCTATTCAACTTCAGCTCTTTCCTCAGCTTCTGACCCCATATGTAACTGTCCGCTAAATGTCACCAGTCCCACATACTATTTCTTCTGCATTCCGATTGCCATGGCCAATGCCTTCATTGACTCTCAGCTGGGCAGGATAATGGCCTTCTTCTTTGTTTTCTCTATCAGTTCAACCCATCCTCCAGAGTTTCTCACTCCACAATATAAGTTTGATTATGTCACCACCTCACTTAAAACCTTTTAATAACTTCCCAAACTCCTTAATACCTGGGCCCAAATTAACTTTCCAGTCCCATTACTAGTCATGACCTGTCTGTCCTAAGATGTCTTCTGTTCTTCCCTCTTAGGTCCAGAGAGAAACTACAATGTTCTGTATAAGGAGTTTCATAGAGAATGCCCTCACCTCACCTCCCACTCCTCAGATCAACACATATGGAAGGCCAACTTTGTGCTCTCTACCTCTCTCCTCAAAATCTCCATAGTAAATCTGTACTCATCCTTCAAAGGCAAGACAAATGTCACCTTCTCTCTGTAGCCTTCCTTGACCTCCTGTCCCAGTGGCAGAACCACTGATTTCCCTCATTTGTGTCCCCCAGAATTTTGTTCCTGCCTTTATTATGGTGCCTATCATAAGACCCCTGTATGCTCCCAGAAGGCAGGAACCACTAGTAGTCATTTATGTATCCCCAGTGCCTAGTACGGTGCCACCAGGCTTATAACAGAAACTCTGTAAGTGTTAAAGTAGCACGTTGCTAAATTTGCCTCTTATCATGAAGGCGGCAAGTTTCTGAGGAGATCAGCCTGACTGGAGTAGAGAGATCCCACATGAGAGATGACGTAGCTCCGTTAGGGGAAGAGTTTGTTTTGCTGAGGGCCTTCCTATGTCCCTTGAACATCACAGACAGGTGGCTGCCTGCTCTGCTGGTAAGGAAGGACTCCCGCCTCTACTTAGCCATGTCACGTCAGCCTTCTCTCAGAACACAACAGATGTGGCCTTAAGTCCTGAAAGGGCCTCCCTGTGACCTCACTGTGACTCACAGCATCACTGTCCCCAATGTCAACCACTCATAGTGTTGCCACATCAACAGTCCACAAATCTAAAGTTACATTCAAAACAAGCTCAAAAGGGCCCAAGGAGCCCTAAGAAGGAATATACTTAAGTTCTAAGCTTAATAAGTGAGGATTGAATTCAATTTTAACTTTTTCAAAAGTTCTGATTTCTGATATCTAGACTCATTATGACCCAGGTACATTGGTTCCCTTCCCCCATAGCCCTCAAATCTCCTAAGCCCTTAAATCATTTCTCTCGTACTGTAAGTTAGGCCCCGCCTCAGGACTCAGGTCCAAGGGGCACTTAAAAAAGCCCCAGGCCAGTGGCTTAGTTCTATCAAGCAGCAACTTGGCTGATCCATACTGTGTACCAGGGACCGTGCCAGGTCAAAGGAGACCTTGTCTCTGCCCTTAGAGAGCTTCTACTTCAGAGGCAGAGGCATTAAAACAAAGCCCCTGTGAGTCTAATAAGTACAATGAGTTCCATGGTAGAAGTGTATGCAGTCCATGCAGGCGTACATGGTTGGATGATGGCCAGAGAGCCTTGAGGTGGCTGTGTCTTTGGTTCCAGAAATGTGTTGTTGCCTCCTTCAGTCTGTCAACAAACATTTATTGAGCCTCTACTGCCAAGTTCCTGCCCTTGTGGAACTTACACTTGGGTTTCAGTTTTAGCAAATGGATTCCTATCTTCTTCTGTACCAGAGTACCTTCCAGAAGCACCAGTTCTCTAGAATGAGAGCTCTGCCTTTCCCTCAGCCAGACCTTCCCGGAACTTGAGTTCTGATCTTGGAATTCAAGTCATATTACTGAGTCTGCCTCCCCAGTGCTGAGTGTACATACCTGTCCATCTTCCCCGTTTTGGCCTGTAGCTGGAACCTCTGATACTGTCCTGTGCCCACCGCGCCTCAGTGTTCTCATCTGTAAACTATGGATAACAATAGTATCTCCCTCCAAGGGATATTATGAGGACTAAATGAGACTAGCTTGGCAAATGCTACGTACTTAATAAATTAACTATCATGACCATGGTTATCATCTTTACTTCTAAGATCCCTGCCACACTGCCTGCCTCATCAATGGACCTTCCCTCCTCTTGACGAGGTGTGAGTTGGGGACAGGAAGAGCCCTCCCCCCAGTCATCCCCACCCCCACCATGGTTGTGCGTGGGCTCAGTTTGGCCGTCACAGGCTGGCCCACCCAGACCCAGCCGGGGAAACTGAGTACCTCTCAGTGTCAGATAGCCATAAGCCAGGCAGGCCAAAGCCTGTGCACATTTCCAGTGTTCTTCCCCAAAAATAATCCGAGAAAGGATAGCGCAGCGAATCAGCTCCTTGTTTGCTTGGGTATTCTGCAGAGAGCAAAGAAGTCATTATGCTTTTTGGAAAGGAGTGAAAGTTCCCGCCCACGCTCTTAGCACTGGAAGGTGGGACTGAATTCACCTGTCACCTTTTTCTCTTCTCTTTCCCTCCATCCCACATCTAATCCATCAAGTCCTGTTGGCTCCACTTTTTCCTAAGTCCTAAAACTAAGCTCTTCTCCTCATTTCTGCCATGACTACCTAGTTCAAGCCATGCTCATCTCTCACCTGGCTGACCACCAGCCCGTCCTGGGCTGTTCCACTCCTGCCTCCCATGGTCTACTTTCTACATCATGGCCAGGTGACTTCTTTTAACCTTGTATTGTGAAAAACTTTAATGATATACACAAATAGAGTGGAGAACAACTCACTCAACTTCATCAGGTATCTCCTCCTGCTCTATCTTTTTCACATCTATGCTCCTCATCCACCTACCCTCTCCCTCTATTATTTTGAAGCAAATCAAGATATTAAGTCATTTCCTATTTCATAAGTATTTCCAAAAGATATGAACTTAGAAATATAATCACAAAATTATCTCACTAAAATATTAACAATAATTCCTTAATATCAAATATCTAGTCTTATAAATCTAAAAGTCACCTTATAAATCTAATATTTCTTTTACAGTTTGACTGTCCCTACATTGACATGTCTCCTGAGTCTCTTTTCATCTACAGGTTCCACCTCCATCTCTGATTCTTTTTATTGCAAGTCATTTGTTGAAGAACTGGGTCATTTGGTCTAAAGTGTTTCCCAAAGATGTAAAGTTTGTTGATTGCATGCTTATGGTGTCATTCGATATGTCCCTCCATTCTGCTGACTGCCTAATTCTATCATTCCTTCTGCATATGTTAGCTGGAATAATTCTACAAAGAGAAATCTCCACTCATCTACTTTCTGGCTACCAAGAGTAAAGTTCAGATCAGAAGGACAGGATACGTGATTTATTCTCTTTATTTATCAGCTTGCAAAATAATGAGTTTGTTCACTAGCATCCACCAATGGTGACCAAATAGCTTGTTTTTTATTTTATTATAATAATATTATAATATTTTTATATTATTATATTTTATTATTATATTTATTATGGATTTTTTAAACATATTTGATGTTCCTGAAGATAGCAAACTAATTTCTAAATCAGTGTTTCTGCTCCCACCATTCCCTCTGCTGGGGACACTTTTCTATGTCGTTCAGTCTCTCGTTTCATTTTCATTTTGTTCGCCTCAGAGAGGCCTTGCCTGCCCACTCACCCCATCACTGTCTATGGATTTACCTGTTTTATTTTTTTCTTCCTGACACTTACCTCTCTCTGATATAACACTATTATTTTTTTGTTTGCTTGTCTATTATCTGTCTCCCCAAATAGAAGATAAGTTCCTCGAGGACAGAAGTTTGTCCCTCACGGTCACTACTGTATGCCCAGTGCACAGAGAATATACTCACTCAACACTTGCTGCATGATCCTCTCTCTATTAGCAAGGATAAGGATGGGGTGAGGAGAGAGCCCCCTGCCCCTGTAGAACTGAGGGGCAGAGCTCTCTAAGAAATCACGGAATTGCACCTTCAAGTTAAAGATTTCAGCGACTTTACAAACACAGTCACCTATTAGCTGCACTAATTGACAAAGTCAGGCATTTATTTCCTGGTGAGGTGAAAACAGCACTTCAAGGACTCAGAAGACCCTGGAGTTTCCCTGGTTCTGATGTTTACCGATTGTGATGTGTTTGTTAGGCAAGATCACCCCGAGGCCCAGCTTCCTTTTCTACTTGGAAACCTATACCACCTACCTCATGGGGTTATTGTCAGGAAAATGAGTCAGCATCCAAGTGATCCAGCTTTGTTAAGAGCTATCTAAATGTAACCCACTACAGTAAGACACAGGTACGGGAGTCCACCGACTGCTCCCTCCTGACCCAGCTCCTCCCTAGCCCATTGCTTCACCTGCTCCCAGCTCACATACACGCATGCAAACACTGTCAGACGGACATTGCTCTCGTGCTTTGAAAACATCCATTCAGTCAGAATTTTTGCGAGTTCTCCATGGGCTGACCACAGTAAATACTAAGTTCTATTTTGAGGAAAAGCGTGATAGCATGAAAAGCCACTGGGATGGGAGTCCAAACCCTTGAGGTCTGTCCTGCACCGGACATTCTGTATTCATCCATCCCCAGACTCTGCCCTGGAGAAACCGAGACAAGCAATACGGGCTCTGGAGGCCAGCCCTGCCCTGCTGCAGCTGCTGCCCATCCTCCTGCCCATCAGGGCTGTGAGCACCAGCTGGGCTAGACTGAACCCCTAAATCTAAATCTTTGTCATGATTCACACTGGTCAAGGAGTTGTCAGGCCTTCAAAGCCCACACCTGCACTCCATGGCAGATGCTACTTGTCTGTGTCTAGAGGTGACTGTGAAATACCAATGAGCCCAGGCTAGGATGACTGTCCTTTGCAAGTTCTCTGGGTGATGGACAGAGGTAAATTTACAGATCTATCCTTCTAGGGGGGTGTCAGCTTCTATCATCCGCCTCTGAGGTGCCTCTCAGCCTTTCCTGAGACTCTGCAGACCTTTTTTTCACACATGTCCTTTAAGTTCATTTTTTCCTTGGCCAGGAATGGCCACAAAGTCAGTGTGTGAACTCCCCTGTGGATAAATGATGCTCTGGGAGCAGGCCAGTGCCTGCGTTCTAATAATGAGGGTCACTGTCATCCTATCTCAGGTTCCTGGATTTTGACTCTCGCTAAATATTTGCTCTGAGCTCCTAGTTCCCAAGTCCTTGCCTCGCTCTTAGAAACGTCCACCTGGCCTCTCCGACCTCTGCTGCTACCTCCCGTCTCTGGGGTTTGGGTTTGCTTATGATTCCACTGGGACCACTAGCACCTTTCCCAGATCCTTGCCAGGCCTGAGCCTAGACCTCTGCCCCGCTACCCTTGTTCTCAGCCTCCTGCCTCACTATCCTGGCCTTCTTGTTACCCCACAGATATCATCCTGAAACCTTTCAGGAGAAATCAAAACAATGTTTTTTAATTAAAGGTAATCAAACAGCAACAGGAAGAACCAAATATTAATTTTAGTTTAAAGCTCGGGGCACAAATATTCCAAGGAGGAATGCACAGCAGCCCAGGTGTGGAACCCAAAGCGAGGCTGGCTACCCAACTATGCTCTGCTTCGTTCTCCCCCACTTACAAAGAAATAAGATACCCTCCTCTGCTTCGTGTGCTCCACTGTGCAGTTAAGTCAGAGCTTCTGTAATCATGGACATACTATTAAATGGAAGGTAACGCCTAGCAAGTTTTTTGTTTTACCATTTTTCCTTTAATCAGCTGAGCGATTTTCTTCTGCGACTGGGCCAGTTTCTCTTTGGGAAGAGACATGCAGTCTGTGGTCTTCTCCTCCTTGGCTTTAGTGTCTTCTTCACTCTCTCCAGACCCAGTCGCCGGATACAACTCATCCGTCTGCTGGTGTGCTAGGATCCTGGTTTGCTGTGAGCTGTGGATACCAGAGAGGGACATGGAGTCATATCTCAAACAAGGTAAAACTGAAGGATAGAGCCCTCCCAACTGGGGACTAGAGGTATGCTTTCTAACATAAACTGGAAGGAATAAAGGTGATAAACTCATGTCACCCTCAAAGCCCAGCACAGAGACAGCAATGTAGGGGTTCAAATGAAACAGATTTGGTAAACCACCGACCTACATCAGAGTTGTAGTTCTGCTGCTTACTAACCATATGACACTAAGCAAGTTAGGACTTAATTTACTTCTCTGTAAAGGGAGGTCAATATGCATACATATCTGATGAGGTTATTGGATTAAATGAGATAATATGCATACGTCATGTATCATAGTGCCTGTTCTTTAGTAAGTGCTCTTTTAACCTTAGCTATTATTATTTTTAATAGCTCCATGACTCAGTTTCTTCATTTACAAAATGAGAGTGTTGTATTGGAAGATTTCAAAGATCCTTCATGTTCTAAAATTCTGATCCAAACCAGGAAAGAAAATGGATACAATGAAATAATGGAAAGGGAACTAACAGTTTGAGGCTAGACCTCACCTGTCCTCTTTCATATTTCTTAAAAGCTTCAACATGTAGTGGCCAACTAACTATAGACGATGTGGGCCCAGCAAGGAGAGAGGAGGGAACCTCACGCTGGGTCAGGAGCAGATTCAGAGGAGAAATGGCCTTCTCAGTTGCGTTAGAAGTAAACGTGTTGAGAAAGAACTGAGTAGGTTGAAAATATGCCCCCTTTCCCTCACCTGCCTCTCTCTCTCACACACACACAATGTACATCTCTGACTTCAACGCTGAACATAATTATGAATGGGTAATTAGAATGGTAAAGATAAAAGTCAAAGAGTTAATCTCACGTTACAAAAGAGATAAGTATATCCTAACATCACCAGAAAAATCAATAAAGTGATCCAGAAGAAACAGAATTCTGAGATCTTGAGAACAAGAACCATTTATAATTAATTATAAATAAGTCCCCCAAAGGAATCACCTTTATATTTGCAATAGTTTTTAAAAGTTCAACCATTGCATAGTTTGTTTTTTTTTTAAAGATTTTATTTTTCCTTTTTCTCTCCAAAGCCTCCTGGTACACAGTTGTATATTTTTAGTTGTGGGTCCTTCTAGTTGTAGTATGTGGGATGCCGCCTCAGCATGGCTTGATGAGCAGTGCCATGTCTGCGCCCAGGATCTGAACTGGCAAAACCCTGGGCCGCTGAAGCAGAGCGCATGAACTTAACCACTGGGCCATGAGGCCAGCCCCCTTGCATAGTTTTTAATACAAAATTTATCTTCCTTTCCCACTGATTAGATAAGTAATGAATGTTCACTGTACAAAAAAAAGGAGGGGACGGCGGCCAGCCCCATGGTGTAATGAAGTTTGGCGTGCTCCACTTCGGTGACATGGGTTCGTGGGTTCTGATCCTGGGTACAGACCTACACCACTTGTCAGCAATGCTGTGGCGGCAACCCACATACAAAATAAGAGGAAGACTGGCATGGATGTTAGCTCAAGGCTAATCTTCCTCAAGCAAAAAAACGAGGACGATTGGCAATAGATGTTAGCTCAGGGCAAATCTTCCTCAAGCAAAAGAAAAAAGGGAAGATTCAGAAAGGAAAATAAATGTCAAGTATAATTTTTTATGCCAGGTTTGAAAAATGACATGTTAATATCCATACAGAGTCCTGTTCTCAATAACCTATCCAGAAGCATGTGGGCAAACCAGGTCATGTGGATAGGAGAGCAACGTTTCTTCAGGATCGTCTACTGCCCACATCAGAAGTGTGCTTTCAGAAGACATGCAAACTCATTTAAAAAGCCAGGGAAGGCTAGCACTGCAATCTGATCAGAAGACGGTTGCTAAATTTGCCTCTTCCTTGCCTGGTGAATTCTGTATTCCTCCTTCAAGACCCAACTCAGATGTCACCTCAGCTAGAATTCTCGCACTAGAGTAGCAGTGGATACCCCCTCAGGGCTTGCGAAAATTTCCTCCAAACCTCTTCTATGGTGTGAATCACATTATAGTCTCATTTTCAAATTTTATTTGCTTTGTGTCTGAGTCTTCTGTGCTTTCTAGCAAGTAAACTCCAATAGGGCCAGGGCTGAGTTTCATTTGTTCCTGAAACCCTGATACCTGGCTCAGGTAAAACAAATGATGGCTTGTTACATGACGAACAAAGGAGTGAAAAAAAGAAAGTGCAAAGTCTTTAGGATGCTTCAAAAATACTGCGGGTAGGCAAAATCTGTGGCAAGAGATCATAACTGAAAAAAACGAACAGAAAGAAAATTTAGTCCCTCAATAGAAGATTTTGCTTAGGCTGCATATTTCACAGACCTGGAGCGGAAGTTAAATCTACTGGGGTCCCCGAAGAGATAGCTAATTACGGAGATTAAAAATGATTAAGTCCTAAATATTTTAAATTCAGCCTTGAATGAAATTAAGCTGAGACCAAGGCAGCAAGCTTCAGCGGCAGGGACCTCAAAGGAAGAAGAACCATCAAAGTCTTGAGAAATGACTTCACAACGTAGAACCCTGAACTAGCTTTGAACATCTTGTTATGAAACAGAAGAAAGATAAATGGAGACTATTGACCTGTCAGATATCGCAAAGGACAGTCAGAATAAAGAGAACAGGCAGGTTGAATGAGAGGCCTGCCTTGCCAGGTTTCTAACTTATTGTATATGTTGCCATCATAACTATAAATTCTGACTAGTAATATTAAATATGAATTATCTGACTATTTCCAAGACACTCTACTGTGAACTCCACATTTATAACTTCAACTTTTATAGTTATAACCCTTAACCTCAAGATTTTTTACAAGGTAGTACAGAATTAAATTATCCAGTACAGGAACCACTAGCCACATGTGGCTATTAAATACACACAATGGGGCCAGTGTGAATTGAGATGTGCTGTAAGTGTAAAATACAAACTGAATTTTGAAGACTTAGCATGAAGAAAAAATACAAAATGTTTCGTTAATTATTTTATATAACATTTGGATATATTGACATAAATATACTATTAAAATTATATTCACCCGTTTCTTTTTATGTTTTAATATGGCTACTAGAAAATTTCACATGACACATGTGGTTCGCATTTGTGGCTTGCATTATGGTCCTATTCGATAGCATTGGTACAGAGCAATGGTTCTCAACTACGGGTGAGTTTGCCCGGGGGACATTTGGCAGTGTTTGGAGACATTTTTGCTTGTCACAGTTGGAGCACTGCTACTGGCATCTAGTGGGTAGAGATCCGGGATGCTGATAAACATCCTGTGATGCACAGAACAGTGCCCTACAACAGAATTATCCAACCCAAAATGTCAAGAATGCTCAGCTTGACAAACCCTGGGATAGAGGAATGGTTAAAGAATGGACTCCAGTCAGACTCCTCCATCTGAATACCACTTATGAGCTGTGTGACTTTGGGCAAATTGCCTGATCTCTCTTTGATTCATATTTCTTATCTATAACAAAGGGTAATAACAGTGCCTCCTTCACAGGGTTGCTGAGGGAATCAAACGAGTCAATAGGTGTAAAGTGCTTAGAACAGGGCCTGGCACATAGTATTTGCTCAATAAGTATTAGCTATTATATTGTGAAATTTTTTATTTATTGTCTCTTCTTGACTTTTTATTTCATGCAACAATTTTAACTTACTCACTTTGTTATATTTAATTCCCTATGACTTCACCAATCTTGTTATAATTAACCTATCTTCATAAAAAAAATTAAAATTCCCCTTAAGTTTGGAAAAAACAATTATTTCCCATCTTGCACAAGTACAAGTGGATATTACAGCAGAATTGTTATTAAAACACATCACAGGGCCAGCTATGGTGGCCTAGTGGTTAAGTTTGGCAGCCCGGGTTCGGTTCCCAGGCATGGACCTATAGTACTGTGTTAGCGGCCATGCTGTGGCAGCCCACATACTAGAAAATAGAGGAAGATTGGCATGATGTTAGCTCAGGGTGAATCTCCCTCAGCAAAAAAAAAAAAAAAAAGCACTAACAACAAAAAAACACATCACAGAAGCTCAACCTTTTCTTCTGTGTAATATGCATGCAAAGCTCCTCACCCAGATTTGCCTTAAGTGGGAGATCCCAGTGTTTCAGGTCAGTGAGTGAGTGTAACGTCAAGTTTCCGTGGTACTTACAGATGGAAGCAGAAGTCCCAGTCGGTGTCATTGCTGACAGTTGGGATGCGGATGGGGCTGGCTTGCATCTTCTTCCTTCAAGAATGACATGTGAGGTCAGCTTTCGAAGAAAAGGCTTAGAAGGCTGTTCTATTTTCCCTCTGATAGACGCTATTAACATGAAACTGAAACTGCCCAAAGATATAACCCATCCTAATTCCACAAACCACCTATGCACACTCATGAATGGAGACCCCCGGAAAGCAGAAATTAAAGACATTTGCTAATTAAATCCCTGAATTAACTTTCTTTCCTCTAATTTGTATGCCATATTACCTCCAAAATCCCTGCCTCTTTTTCACTCCTTAAGCCAGCAGATTTACAGCTCCTGAATCATGAAACTATGGTCTCCTACTCAAGTCAGATATTGTTTTTGCAGGTAGGACAGCAAGATGGATCCAGGCAAAGCAACCAGCCCTCAATACTAAATGAAATATGGCCAATGTATTAGTTAATGCTCTTTGTCCCTAACGCCATCCTACTATTTAATAGGTGGTCCTAGTTAAGGAGCTAAAACATATGTGTCTATTTTGGTTGCTATTGTAGGGGAGGAAGACTTTTCCTCTACCTAATGTGGGTTCATCTGGCCAGAGAACGAATTAAATTCACATGAGACAGAATAGCAAGAGAAAATTAAACAAAGCTTTATGAGGACCATGGCCCAGGGCCTTTCTTCCCGAAGGAAGAAAGGGCACTGAAGAAGTGGAGTGCACAGAGTGGTTATATACCCCCAAACAGGTGCTTCACATATGATTAAAATGTCCCTCCCACAATAGTCACAAGATTGCCCTGTCGGCACAGCACTTGATGGACACGGCAGGAGGCAAGTCTATTGTCTTGAGCTGGGTGGTCACAGGTGAGAGCAGCAATCACTTCCTAGCCTAAGGAAAGATGCTTAATTCTTAAGGAAATGCCAACATTGGGAGGGGGAGTTGATCATAGGAGATTACCACACAAGTACAGTAAACAAAATGCAGATTTAAGTCCTTGCCTTTGGCATTGATTAAGACTTTCTAGAGAGAAGGTCATCCCGTTTCTTCTTCCTGGCACAGAGGGGGATATCTATACAGATGGAGCTTTCCTTTACAATGTAAATGTCTCCTAACAAAGGGCAAGCAAGTTCCACTCCTCAGAGCCTCCTTCCCTGTCCCAGTTTATCAAAAGCAATCAGCCTCAAATAATCCTCATGCCAAAGAGACATATCTTGGGGTGGACAATTCCAGTCCCTACACTATCATTAGCTGAGGGAGGAAATGGTTGAAACTCAGGGCAAAAAATTTGATTTATAATTATTTGTAAAATTCAACCCTCATAGCTATCCCTATCACTTAAAACCAAATCGAATGCATTTATCTCTTGAACATTAATACCCACCAAGTCGCTCCTCATCTCACCCTGCAGAATGTCACTCCTTCCCACCTGAGCCCTGACTAGCTCTCTCTAACTCAGGCTCCAAAACATCCACAATCCAAAACCCAGAAGGGAAGATTCACTAATTTCTCTTTCTAATCTCTACTACCAAAACTATGGCCAGGGAGAGGGGTTTCGACTTCTCAAACTCCTAAACTCTGCTCCTGTGAAGTTCCACACGGCCCTGAACGCTAATACCACACTTCGGAACCTCTCTCAAGTGCAAATCGCTTCCTTCTTTTCGGCAGTGGTTTCTGCGGAGCGTCGTAAACCCTGAACCCGACATCCCGAGCATCGTCTGAGCTTCCCAGGCTTCTTTCCTGCGGGCGGCGCCCGGCCGCAGAGGCTCTGGCCGGAGAAGCGGGAGAGGGCGGCCGCGTACCTGGCCGCGGGCAGAGAAGCCACGCCCCGGAATAGCCTCCCCGGCTCCCTCGGCCGGCAGCTCGGCTTCCTCGGGCGGCGTCAGCGCCTTGGCCTCGGCGGACCTCGTGCAGGGCGCCGCAAGGGTGTCTTGCGGAAGCGAGGCGCTCGGCGAGGTCTGCCTTTCCCGCCGCCGCCAGGGCTCTGGCTCGGGAAACAATGGGGTTGCCATGGGAACGGGACGCTGCAGGCCGAGCCCCGAGCGGCGGCGCCTGTAGCCATGGTGACGCGGAGCACTTCCGGACCTGCGGAATCCCGGGCGGCTCAGGCCAACCACGGCTCAGGCCAACCACAGCTCCCGCCGCGCCCTCTGCTTCCCGGTTCCCGCGGGCGTGACGCCCGGGGCCTGAGGCTCGTCCCCAAACTTCCCTCTGCTGCGGCGGAATCCTCCACTACTGTTCTTAAAGGGACTTCACCTCTCGGAGTTGAAAACGCAAGAAGAGGAGATAAATCCCATCAAGGGGTGGAAAAGAGCGCCGGGCTCCACGTCTCTCCCTATTTAAAGCTACGACTTAGCGGGCTGTATCTGGCGACACCCAGCGCCTTCCGCGCGCCTCTTCGCGTACCCTGCACCCCTCAGCTCCCTGTGTGTTCTGGCTCTGCGGCCAGGGAGGAAAGGCTCAGTTATAAGTATTGACAGTGCTGGCACTGTCTGTGTTTCCTCTCCCGGTGTGATGTGAGCTATGCATGGTTAGGAAAGTGGAGTGCAGGAAGGGGAGTAGCTTAAGAAATGGACCACTAGTTCTACCAATGGTTAGCAGTTCAGAGAATATTTTCGAGCGGGGTGGGCACATTTGGCAAACACCACATAGCTAAGTTGTGCAGCCCTATGTTATTTTACTACCCCTCTTCAGTGGCCCGAAATACATACAGTGGTGACGATAACTCAGATCTGACTGGAGCCAGGGCAATTGTGGCCAATACCCAAATGAACAGCACCGGCTCCGGCAGCCTCTTGTTTGAGAGTGTTATCATGAACCCTACAATGAACTGAGGGCCTGTCAAGTCAGACCTGGGATGTCCCTCTCGTTTTCAAAAAAGAGCAGGCTCGGTAGAGAAAGGAGGAAAATATTTACTAAGAACTTGAAAGCTGGTGTTTACATTTAGTGTTCTTTTCAGTTCTGAGGTTGAAGTTTAATTGCTATTGATCCAAGACTGCCAAGATAGCCTTTCTGGATTTAGGTTGGAGGAGCTATTTAAATGAGTTTGCTTAAAAATCTCTTTAGTAAAACCTGGTAGGCCTGTTAGCTCAAGGTTTAAATCTGTACCCTCAAGCTCCTAAGGCAAAACTTTAGAAAGATCCCACTCCTTTTATGCTCTGTTTTCTAAGGAAACTCTCAGAAGGAAACAATGACGAGAGCAATGAGCTTAGCTTCAAGAAGTTGAGGTTCTTGGGGCCGACTGGTGGCGCAGCGGTTAAGTGCGCACCTTCCGCTTCCACCGCCCAGGTTTGCTGGTTCGGATCCAGGGTACAGTCATGGCACCGCTTGGCAAGCCATGCTGTGGTAGGCGTCCAACATGTAAAATAAAGGAAGATGGGCACGCATGTTAGCTCAGGGCCAGGCTTCCTAAGCGAAAAGAGGAAGATTGGCAGCAGTTAGCTCAGGGCTAATCTTCCTCTAATTAATTAAAATATAAAAGTCAAGGTTCTGGTTTTGACTCTGTGTGGCCCAGGGCAAGTCACAGTCCAGAGGACCAAATTTTTTTGCCTATGCACGGACAGTATTTGTACCACTTACTTTCTAAAACCCTGTTCAGTTTCGAGATTCCATGAGGGTAAACTGCAGATTTTTGTGACTCTATGAACAATAATTAACATGTATGGTGATGAAAAGGAAGAACCAGTTTCCTGTCCTCCAACACTTATTTCCCTTACCCGTGTTAAGTTGATCATCAAGCTGAAAAGTTGTAGTTTTCTCTCATTCTAGGAGATGGCGATGAGGTTGTTTCTAAGCATGTTAAACATGGCTTCTCTTTCCTCAACACTAGCTTTTGCTGATCACTGTAAAGGGAAGTATGGGACCAGAACAGGCGCTGAAGTCCGGTTCCCAAAGCCAACACACTGCTTCCACCAACGTCTAATTAGCTCCGGCCAGAAGCATGTTGCTCTGATCTGTAAAGATTAGAAATCAAATTGAAGGAACTTTAAAGACTCTTAGCATTCCAAACCCCTGTGCTGTTTTTTCCTTCCCTCGCCATCTTAACCTGGCCTCAAAAGTAAGCTTGGTTAGAGTTGATGTGCATGAGGTTCGTTCAGACTCTGGGTTAGAATCCTCGTAATCTAGGTGGATGGTGCTTTCACGACGTGCTCACTCACATTCCCTCCCTTGATCCTGAGATTGAAGACGCCAGCATTACTGTTGCAGAAATCTCACAGAGGAAGCACGTGGAGAGGTACTTCTAGACTCTTCCAATCCAGGTCAAATGTGATTATCGCCAGATTATTCCAACTCCAGGAACTGTGAAACTTAAAAACAAGGAAAGCCAAGTAACCTTTCTCTTGGACTGTGTAATTTCTTGAAACAGATTTTCTGGCCTCTCAAGACAGGGTTATATGCCTTCATTCTGAGCTCCCACGGTATCCTGTCTACAGTGTCATCATGACACTTTCCACACTATATTGGTCCTCTCTGTTTACTTTCAAGTTCTCACTCCATGCATCTTTCCATCCACCCAGACAGAAATGCCTATTGAATACCTACTATGTGCCTGATACTGTTCTAAACATTTGGGAAGCAATGGTTGACAAGTAGATAAAGATTTTGCTCTCCTGGAGCTTCTCTTCTACTGGGTGAAGAAAAACAGAGGGCTGCTAGTAAACAATATGACATCTCTGCAAGTTAGAAAAAGGCACATGGCTTAGTGAATAGGCAGCAATGTCGTGTGAATTAGGAAAAAGTGTCTTCTCCTAGCCAGACTCGGGCCCCTGCCAAGGGTGAAAGCTTTGGGAACAGAGGACGGGCTGGATTTCAAGACTCACTCTCTCCCTCCTTCAGCTGGATGAACCACCTTACATGGAAGTGATAAATGATATGGAGAAAAATAAAGCCAAGAAAGGGATCTAGAAAGTGATGTGAACCTGTGGGGAGGCTGTGCTAGGTTATATAGTGTAGTTAAGGAGGGCCTCTGAAAAAGGTGGCATTGCGCAGAGAACTCAAGGAAATAAGGGAGCAAATCATGCAAATGTCCAGAAGAGCATTCTAAGATGCTAACAGCTAGTGCAAAGGCCCTGAGGCAGGAGCAAGTTTAATGGATTCAAGGAAGAGCAAAAGGGCAATTAAGAATGAGAGACAGGAGAATGGGTCAGTGGAAGAGCAGGGCATCAGGTCATGCAGGGCCTTATCAGCAATCTATACATGTAAATATCCATCCACCCACACACCAGTGAATATTGAATACCTACTAGGTGGCAGGCCCTGTTTGATGAGCTGTGAGTTCCTTGTGTGCAGGAGCTATGTTCACCATGGAGCCCTTAGCATTCAGCACAGTTCCTGGCATATTATCAATGTTCAGTAACATTTCATAAACTGAGTCATCTTCATGAACTTCCCGTTAGTAGAGATTCTGGCCTCTCAATGTGAATGTTTCCTACTGCTGCTGTTAACAAGTCACCGCAAACTTAGTGGCTTAAAATGACACAAATTTATCTCATAGTTCTGGAGGTCAGAAATCTGCAGTGGGCCACAGATAAGGTACCAGCAAGGCTGGTCTTTTCTAGGGGTTCTCCGGGAGAATTGTTTTTTTTCTTCTCAGTTTCTAGAGACCACCTGCATTCTGTGGTGTGTGGCCTCTTCCTCTATCTTCAGAGCCAGCAGTGTAGCATCTTTAAATCTCTGACTCTGACTCCTGCTTCCACATTCAAAGACCCTTTGGATTATATTGGACCCAGCCAGACAACCCAGGATAATCTCCTTATTTTAAGGTCAGCTGATAAGCAAACTTAATTCGATCTGCAAACTTAATTCCCCTTTGCCATAGAACAGAAAATGTTCACAGATTCTGGGGAGTAGGACGTGGACCTTTTGGGGTGGGTGGGGCATTATCCTGCCTACCAGAGTGTGTTTAACCTGACTTAAACGCATTGGTTTAAAAACATCGGGAGGTGACCCATAGGCAACACTTAGTACCTACCTCTCCTCCTGTTAAAAACTTACATTATTTGATTGTGTCCTGCTCCTTTTTCTCCTCTACACGTCCTCCATTTATGATCTGGCAGATCCAGTCACAGTTCTTGAATATCCCGTTTCTTCCCATTTTAGGGCCTGGTTTATAATGAATGTGCAGGAATGTCTCTTTTCTTCTCTTCCACTCACCTCCATCTCTTGAGGATTTACTCCTTAGGGGAGCCTTTCCATCTGCTGGAACCCACACTTACTGCTCCCTCAACCAGCTCCTACGGCCCACTTATGGCGACCATCATAGATGAGCTCTTATCCTTTGTTTCACTAATATGCCACACATCCCCATAATGCTTGACAGTGCTCTGCCCTGAGCCGGTGGACCGAAATTGCAACTCTGTGAACGCCTTGGTTTGTTGCTTTTTCCAGCTCACCCTTTGCCTTGCAGTCTGCCTTTAACTTTGCTCAAAACATCACCCCCATCTTTGCTGGATAGTGTTTCTGCTGCTGTCAGCACCCAGCATCCCACAGTTATGCCACATTGCAAAAGGCTGTGCTTCAACACGTTCTGGGAGCATTTCCCCGCCACAGCATATCATGTGTTTATCTTAAGATGGGTGGGTTTAATTATTAAAGGCTTTGGAGTCTGAAAGTTTATGCAAGGAAAACAAATTGATGACTCTTATTCAACCAATGTGAAGAAAAGGTCATTCTTGCTCACTCACTCTGATGAAGCATACAATATTCTACTCTTTTCTCTACATTCCTGTATAACACGATGGAAGCTAGTGTGAAAATGGGCAATTTGAAAACTATCCAAACAATTCTCACACATAGGCATAGACATTTAAATAGGATAGCCATGGGATCATTTTTAGGGCTATAAAATCCTGGAAGCAGATTAAATGCCCATTGATGAGGAGGGAGTTAAATATAGCACAGTCATCCTAGGAAATATGACACAGTTGAAAAGAATGAGATGCGTGTGCTGGCAGAGAACTATCTCTCTGATATTTTAAGTGGAAAAAGTATGGTCCGGAAGAGTGCATACAGTATACCTCTGTATTTAAAGGGGAAAGTAAAAAGGCCTACATGTACCTACAGACATAGAATGTCTCAGGGCATCCAAGAAACGTATTGCCTTTGGGGAGTTGAACTAAGGATTGGGGGCAAGATCAGATTATTTCATTTGTCCTCCAGTTATAGCCCAATATCTAATCATTGAGGTATGAATTTCTTTCATCCATAGACTTTGACATGTGAGGCTTTTCTTTCCATCTAAGGTGACTGGTTTGCATTTTTCTAGTTTTCATGCCCAGCTGAGTCCCCATGAAATCATCTTCTGAGCTTCTGGTTGGCCTCTGTTGACCTTCTCCTCTCACAGTGCATGCACTTGATAATTTAAAATAGCAATAACCTCATACACCATTTGCATTATTTTCAGTGATGTCTTTTGTCCTTTTTTGGGGGGGAGATGACATTAAAGTCACTGTCGTAAGTATGTGTGGTATGTCATGGCAACGAGAGCTGAAGTTGAGGCAGAATTGTGTTGTGAGTGAAGAGAGGTGGCCTTGTTATGTTGCATTATGATAAATAACATTAGCTACTTAAATAATTGCACCCATTTCATTGTCATCTGTTTTAATTATGATTTCAACCTGCAAGAATTTACCCTACATTTTTCTCAGGAATGAATTATCTTTGTAACATGATAGGAGAATGTACTTTTTTTTTTTTTAACCATGTGTATGAATTACCTTTTCAAAAAAGAAAAGAGAAAAAAATCTCATAGGCTTTTAAATAGTTAAAAAGACTACAGATCAACTGAGAGGCAATTTGAATGAAAGAACTGTGACGCAACAGCCCAAAAGTGGCTGATCCTGGGGGCAGAATTCAAGATCAACCCAGGACCTAGGAGATGGAAATGATGTGACACATCGTGTGAGAGACTGCGGGCCACTGCTGCCCGTGGAACATAATGCAGGGTGTAAAAACCATCAGGCCCAAATGCTATTGACCTGATCTTCGAAAGCCATACAGCTATGCTGATAAATGCACCAAAAATCAACAACAGAGATGCAAAATGAAACAAAACTTTATTTTTTGCAATACCTTCTGTAAATTACAAAGGCAAAATGCTAAACTACAGCATATAACTTTTCAATATTTAACCAGAGTACTTGTAATAAATATGCATCCTGAAACAAGATAAAAGGCTACACTTCGTCAGGGAGCCTACAAAATGTCTCAAGTCTTATACTCGGCAGCATTTCTGTGCGGGGCCGGCAAGGGGGTTGTTTTGTGTTTTCTTAAGAGCTGTGACAAAAAGTCCTTTCACATTTCTTTGGAGCATTTTCAAAATTGCTTAACTATGAACAACTTAAGAAAAGTAACACCAAGCATGAGGGTCATTTTCGCTTTGCTGTCGTTGGTCCTCATCCAGTACACATGAACACGTCATCCAACACAGCCAGGCGCCCTCTGAGCCCAGGCAGCCCTGTGGTACGTGGGCCCTGTTAGAGCAGGACGTCACTTTTAGCGATCTACTTTGGAGATTTCTGTATTCAGTTTGCATCCCTCAGTAAGATTGCTGTAAGGGAGGCTGCAAGCAAGTTAGAAACATTTTTAACCTGAAAGTAAAGTGAACAGAGATATCTTCCCCCAAGACCTCGGCTATGCACCATAATGTTTACCATATCAGGATTTTGAGTTTCAAAGTTGAAAAAACCAATTAGTACTAACAGTCCTTCCAGAGATAATTCATGGGTGCTGGTGGAGCTGGGACATTCAAAATATTCAACGGGTAACAAAAAGTATTTACTATATTGAGAAATGTGCTACAGTTCTGAGGACACAAAGGCAGAAAGTCTAGGGGTACTGGTGGCAGCTCATATTGAGTTTGGAATACATAACTACCCTTTGCTATAGCTGAAAACTTTGAGGAAAAAGTTGTATTTTTAAAAAGTCTTAAGCATGGTTACCTACAAAATATTTTGTTAATATAGTCTAATGTGAATTTCACTTATTTAGGGGTTTAGATATGAAAACATCTTTAAGAGCCAATAAAAATACTGTAGAGAAAAAAACACTTTTAAAAAACTGAGGTTAAGAACGATGAGGCATTTCTTTTGGCTGTAAACACCCAGTTTACTGTCCCTTGTTTGAAAAACAAATGTTTGGAATTCCTGAGCTTCGTGAATAACAGCAGGAGGCAAGTTTGCATAGAAAATTTGCAATACGAACAATTTACCTAAAAAGGACTTTTAAGGACAATTTGCTTTTGTTTTTAAGCTTCATATTTTAGTTAATGGTACTCATCAAACTGTGAGACTGACGAGCAGAGTGATGAGATACATAAGGCAGATGGGGAAAAAAGATGGAATTCGAGTTTTTAAATCCACAGGATATCATGATAAAGGGTCCTAGCATGCACCACATAGCTGGTGCCGTACTAATTTGGTTAGAAATTAAATCATGTTTTGAGATTGGAAACCAAAGGCAAAAAGAGCCCCCTGTGCTGGAAAGCATGGCCTGAGCGCAGGAGCTGAGGCAGCATTCACTGCGTGGAGGCATCAACATATCACTCAATGAGGATGAAGCCACTTGGCTGGTCAGGTACCGAGGAGGGTGCCCACCCGCCAGCACCAGGACCAGACTCCTGCGCATGGCTGATCCCAGCTCTTGGATCCGAAGGGATGACAGGGCCTTTCACGTCCGCTGCTTCAAAGTCTCTAAGCAGTTCTGAGGAGGACAGTCTTCTGGGACCAGCCCTCACAAAGAAGCCTTTGGAAAGGGAAGAAGCTAAGCTAGGTCATGGTGCATACCATGATCGAGAACAATGGCAGTGGCCGCCACCAACTCTGGATCTAACACACAGATGGACAGGAAGGGGGCAGTGTCCTGCCAAGGAATCCACTTTACTTCTTCTGAGACTGGTTTTTGCACATGGTAAGGATTTGCTTCAGTACTTTCTGGACATCTTCATCCATCTGACCCTAGGAAATTCAAACAAAAGACACTCACTAGAACCTAGGTTCAGTCCTGGCACTGTCTCCTCTAGGGAATGAGATGGCTGGCTGGGATGAAGCCCTTGGCTTTTTCCCTCTGATCTTCCAAAGGAAGATTAGCCCGATCAATTCCCACATTTCTATGAGGAATTGAGTCAAAGGGGGGCCCTGCTTCTCCTCGGGAGGATGATGAGGCTGGGTCTGCCAGAGCCCCCAGCAAAGGGTTTCTGGGGTCTCAGTGGCACAGGTGAGCCCAGCTAGCCCAACCACCAACAGTCACAGGGGCGAGACAGTGCTGCTGGCTCCGAGAATATGGGCATGCCTGGAAAATAAAGCCCGGGCTCCTCCTTCTGATGGGGGGTAGCAACCACATCCTCCTTCATTTCTCAACAAATGATGAGGCTGCTCTGGGGATCAGGGCACGGGGCTCCTGACACAGAACCCAAAGCAAAGCAAAAGGCATTTTAAAGCTTTCCAATGTAAAGGATTCTCCTCGAATTCTTGTTTGTTCTACCAGTTTATGATCTACTAGTTTTGGGGCAACCTCTGCTGCAGTATTTTAGGATACCCAGATACTTTGGGGGCTCTTACCATACCTGTACAGCATACAGAAGATGCATTCTGTAAACCGATATGACCTCCTGGTGTTGCTTCTTGCATTCCTAGGAAGAGACAGTCTGACATTGTTAAAGAGCTTAGGAGACCTTTAAAAAACAAAAACAAAACCTATAAGAAAGCTGTGGTCAAACACTACTCAAGTGATTCCCTCCACCTTATGCTAGCATATGAGGCTTTCAATATTGTAGGTTCACTGGGTTGTATGTTTCTGAACACAGTATTCTTAAGGAAAAAAAAATCTGCCCATTTCCTGTCTTGGTATGTCAACTCTAGAAGAAAATTCATGTAAAAAGTAGTTATTATAATCCCAAATTTGTTGCAAAAAAATATATGTACACATTCTTATACAAATACATGGAGACATTCACACAAAGTAAATAGTGCAAGGAAATATATCCAATGAAAAAAGTGATTGTCTCTGAGTGGTTGAATTACAGATAATTTTTATTTATAGGAAATTTTTCAGGGTTTTCTGTATTTTCCAACTTTTCTACAATCACCAAATATTTATGAATTTAATTAAAAGTATACTCTTGCAAAGAGAGTTATTGATCACCCACTATACAGACAGTGTTGTATAATCCCCAGGGAGTTCAATTATTCAGCTGTCAGTGTAGCAAGCAGCGAACACAATGCTGGCACCAATTTCAAATGGTTCCTCAGTACAGCTGTTGATGCTTCTATTTCTCCTTGTTGAACTATCATTCTAATTCTTCTCGGAGACTATGTCAAGATCTTAACTCGGCCCTGAACTCTTCCAAGAGGAGGACTTCCCTCCTACTTCATGAAGAAAATTGAGACTATCGTATACGGATCACTTCAAAAGCCCCTCAATACCCATTCTCACCTCCTTCCTCTCAGTATCACAATATGAGGTGTCTTTCCTATCAAGGACAACCTTTGCAACCTCAGTCCTTTGGAGTTCACACATTAGAAGGTGTGCTTGCTACTTCTCTCTGTGTTGCTGCCTCTCACCTTTTGGTTACCCTCACTCACTCATTTATCTTTATCTCCTGATTGCTGTCTTCCTTTCCGTCCCTGCTTCTGTCATCATTTGGTTGACTTCAATATCCAAGTAGATGAGCCACCTAACACCCTGGCCATTTGGTTCAACCTCAGCTTCAATGATTTGCTCCTCTTTCTAGCCACTCACTCTCATGGTCATTGCCCTGCCTCTGTCATTATTCTGAAATCTCAACTGAAGGGCTCCCAGCCTCTGCTATCCCACCGTCTCCTATCTTTCCAGCAAACCTGCTTTAGGCATCTGCCTCAGCTGTGATTCTTCAGTCCCATCAGATACTTAGCTACTTATTCACTTCTCTAGCAATCAGCCTACTGCAGTCCAGATTCCACCCTGCCATTCCACTGGGATTGTTCTCACCAAGGATACCAAGGGCCATCTAAATGCCACATCCCAGTCCGTGCTGCTTCCTACTCATCCCTTCGAGACTCAGCACAAGCATCACCTCCTGCAGGAAGCCTTTCAAGACTCACCCAGATTGGGTAATCACATTTCCCCTGTACACCCACAGCATGCTGGACATCTATCAACGGACACTTACCACACTGAGTAGCTGGTAAGCCATCATATTGAGCATAAATTCCATGAGGGCAAGGACTGTGTCTCATTCATTTTTATCCCATCAACACCTTGTATAGTACTGATACATAAGAGCTTATTAAATGCATGTTGAATAGCTGTAAGAATGACTATATAAACTATTGGCACTTTAAGTCGGTAATAACCATTTTTTCAGAAAAATGATCTGCATAACACAGTAAGGAGCATCTTCTCCTCCTGATTATTCCAACCGTGCTAGAGCTGGTAACACAGAGGAACTGGTATTGCTTTGTGGCCAGCAAGGCTAAGAACTGCAGAAACCTGCATTCACCAATATCAAGTCTGTACTGAAGAAATCAAAAGATCCAGGTCCTGTTTGTAAATGGAAGCTAGAGACAGTCCAGGACACATGGACCCTTGATTTCACATGGAAAATGTAACATCCCCTTGTCAACCAAAACCTTAACAGATATTGTGGTAGGCTAAGCAATGGCCCTCCAAAGATGTCCACATCCTATCCCCAGAGCCTGTGAATGTTACCTATACAGCAAAAGCGACCTTGCAGATGTGATGAAGTTAAGGATCTTAAGATGGAGAGAAAGATTATCCTGATAACATGAGTGGGCCATAAAGGCAACACAAGGGTCCTTATAAGAGGGAGGCAAGAAGGTCATAGGGGAGGAGGAGACAGAAGGACAGAACCAGAGGTCAGAGTATGTGTACTGAAGATGGAGGTAGGGGCCATGCGCCAAGGAATTTAGGGGCCTCCAAAAGCTAGCCAAGGCAAGGGAATGGATTCTCCCCTAGGGCGTCAAGAGGGAACCAGCCCTGCTGACACCTTGACCTTAGTCTAGTGAAACTGACTTTAGATTTATGATCTCCAGAACTGTGGATGATAAATTTTTGTTGTTTTAAACCAAGTTTGTGTTGATCTGTTACAATAGCCAAAGGAAACTCATACAGATATGAGCGGACTTATCTGGGTGAAATAAGGAGAAGGCAGCTTCAGATATGTCAATACGCAACTACCAGCGATCCTGGTGCCTAATAAGAAAAAGCTCTTGCCACTGCCAGAGACGGTAATGACTATCGCAAAAAAAATGGAGAAGGGGTGAAAAGTCAGAGTGGATGAGTGAACAAGAAGCTCACTCCCCTGTCCTGCCAATTCCTCCTTTCTCAGAGATACACCTGACTGACTTCATTGCAGATAACCACTGGAAATTCCACCAGTTCCTTCCTTTGCTCTCACCAAGGAAGTATGCAGTCAGTTGCTCACTGAAGTACAACACTCCTTTCGGCTGGGAATCTTTTTGTTCACTCCAACCTGCCTAACAGCTGAGTTCGTACGTGACCTGCCTCCCCCTCCATCCCCAACCAGGCCCGGGAAACAAACAAGCCCACTCACAGCCAGCTGGTTCTGGAGCTGTTTGACCTGCTGCTGCAGAGCGTCCAGCTGCTGACTCTGCCTCTTGGAGGAGCTCGCTGAGTAGGAGAGCTGCGAGAGGCTGTTCAGGGCCTCCTTCAACTTGGCGACTTCCTTCGACATCTCATTTATCTAGTGAGAAAGGAAAACTGTATCAATAGTCAACAACGTGCCTGCAGAAGCAAAATTTCAGATATTTCCAAGCCTCGACTATAGCTTTTATTAGCCTCTGGGACTTGAGACTTTGGAATAATTCCTTTATTTTTTAAAGAAAACTCATAAAGTGAAACAGATAACAATAACAACATGAGGCAAACCAACAAAGCCGTTGAAGGCCATCACATTCAAACAAGGGCCCTGGATTAAATATTGTGTTTCGGTGCATGACGATAACAGAAGATAGGACGGTGACTTCCTTCTTTTACCTTTAAGAGGAGTACTGTTGAAAAAATAAATCAGAAGCAGGGTTTCAGGTGTCTTTATTTGGAGACCGCTTTGTTTTGTTCAACATTGCTGACATGAGCAATCAGGAATAAGTTCTAGAACCCCTGATACCCCGGACATCTTACTTTAAAGTGAATGTAACTCGCCCTCCACCTCCCAACTCCCGGCCCCCATGGCTTGGAAGCTCTTTCTGAAACACTCACTACACAATAATAGAAGAGAAATAGTGCTCTAATGAACGCCATTCAGAGCATCTGTCTCAGGGCACTAGGGGTGTAGAGCAGATTCAGGCGTGGAACCATCCTCCACTTCTCTCTCTGCTTTCCTCCTTCCTCTAAAGCAATTCCAGCACCATCTCTAATTGCCTGCCCCCCACATTCCTCCCTTCCTCTCCTATTCCTCTCAGAAGGGGAGGGCCCAGGAAGACAGCTTCTGTACTGACTCAAGGGAAAGCCCATGGAGCTTCGGGAAGCAGGATCAAGTCTGGGAGTATTTGGGTTTCTGTATGATGGAGGAATCTGTCTGGATTCCAAAAGAGTTGAAGTTCAAGATGGGTCACAAATGCTTTTCAGTTTGTGGGTTCACTTCTGATCCCTGACATTTGGCAGAGCTTCTGTAAAATCATTTTTAAAGGGAAAACATGCATCACATATGTGAAAACGCTTTAGTCTAAGGGAAGTGGTAGAAGATCAGTGTTTTTAAAAAATAAATGTCCAACATACTATTCTTAATGTGGCTTTGGGGACAGATAGAGACATGTGCGGAGCTCCTGAGCGTTCACAACAGGTTACTGCTGACAAATGCTAAAAATGTTAACTATAGTAAAAGGCTGAAGGCCCCAGGGCTTACTAGCAAGAACCCAACAGCAATAGAATCTCACCGACCTTCTTATCTTTATCCTCCTCCAGTTTTGAAGAGCTCTCAGAATATCTCTTCATTTCTGCAAGCTCTTCCTGGGCATGCTGGAATTTTTGCAGAAGTTCATTTACTTCCTGCTCTTTGGATTTCAAGACAGTCTGAATATTTTCCTTTTCCCTTTTCATTTGTGAGACCTCACTTCTAACCTGGGTAACCTCTGAATGGGCCTTCTCTTTCTCCTTTACTGAATCCTTTAATTTCGATGCCAACACACTCATTTCACTTTCTAAAGACGACTGGAGCTTTTCATAGGCAGACCTGGGCACCATGGCATCCGTCATCACAGCCTTCTCGTCTAGGAGCTGTTTCTCCAGTTTTGCCACCTCCGCTTCCTTGCTGGCAAGGTGCTCTTTAAGACCGCTTATTTTTTCCTCCATCTCTTTTGCAGTAGTCCGCAGCGTGGTGATCACTTGCAAATGTTCTGTGATGGAGACAGAGTTCTCTTTTTGCGCATCGACCAGCTGTTTGAGCTGGGTCAACTCATTTAACACTTTTGAATACTGAGACTTCATTTCGGACAGTGCCTCTTCCGCCTTAGCCCTGGATACGGTCGTCACTTGCATCAGTTTCTCGTGCTCCGCTTTATGGATATATTCAGCTGTTATGTCTTCTAGAGATTTCCTCTTCCTGTAATCCTCCAGCTCGGCCTGGGCTTCTTTGTACAGCTGTGACAGCTCACTCACCTGTTTGTTGAGTTCATCTATCATCCTGTTCATGGCCTCCTTCATGTCCCCAGCCTCATCACTGGCTTCCTGTGTCATCTGACTTTTCAGTGTATCTTTTAATTTCATGATTTCTTCTTGGGCCTCTTGGTATTTCTCAAACAAAAATGCTTTCTCTTTATTCATATTCTCAATAACAGAGCAATATGAACTTTTCATTTCTTCGAACTCTTCCACAGGCTGCTGAACCACTACACCTTTCTCCCTCTCTACGAGTTTCTCCTCTAACTCTCTCACTTTCTCTTTATTTCTTTCACTTTCTTCTAACGCCTTCTGGAGATCCTGCTTTAGCACCTCTATCTCCTCCTCGGTGATGCTGAGCTCACGGAGATGCGAGTAACTATCCGCGCTCTCAGGTGAGACGAGGCCCAGTTTCATCTGCTTCTGCACACGAAGGACTTCTTTCATAGCCTCCTCGTACTTGCTCTGAGTTTCTTTAAGTTTCTGGCTGAGGTCGGAGCCGTTCTCTGAAATCTCTGCATTATTCAAGCGCATCAGTTCTGTCCTTCTGGACTGGAGCTCGGCCTGCAGCTGTTTCCTCTCGGCTTCAGAGCTCTCCAACCTCTTCTGCAAGTCTTGCAAAATCTCTTGTAGTTGCTGAATCCTGGCATCGCTGTCAACAGTGGATTTACTCGAGGAATGTGCTAAGACAGATGGAGAGGAGTTGGAGTCTGGGGGAGAGCTTTCATTAGCTTTGCCCAGGGCTGGGGCCAAGTCAGTTTGAGTGGAATGGTAAGAGTCAAAACTGAGGTCTGCTTCTGCCTCCTTGGGAATTTTGGCCTGGGAAAAAGGCAAGAAGGAAATGGCAGCAAAGGTGTGGTTAGGTGAGCAAGAATGAGAGGACAATCCAGAACTTACACAGGGGAGAGCAGCATGAGCATCCTGCTTGGGTCCTCTCGACCCATAAAAAATACGATCTGGGACATGAGAGTCGGATTAATGACTCTAAGCTTATTCTGTGCTCTGTTAAGACAGATTATTGGTGCCACTTTAAAAACACTGGAAGTGTTTTGGCTGTAAAGCCTCTGACTCAAATTTTTCTTTGTTTCTCATATTATTCCAGTCGCCAGGAGGGTTAAAGGACTTAGTGTAGCTATTTCTTCTCAAGTTCTTAAATCTGCTAAGTGATCCACTAAATGAACGGCTAATCATATATATAATTTTTCATATTATAAATATCATACTATGTATAGAATTACATATAATTTAGCAATTTACAGAAATAGAGTTAACAAATAACTCAAGAAGCAAATAATTTGGAACTATAAGATGATTAAGGCTAACTATTAAAAAAGAAGAAGAAACTTAATGTAGATGTTTAAAACAAAATATCATCTGACTAACCCTGAAAAACCCAATAGCTTGACCCTACACAATAGTCGGTGGTAGCAATCTGTTTACCTACCTGTAATTTATCTTGTAATTCCTTATTGTGTAAGGTAAGAGAGGCAACTTTTGCTTGCAAAAGGACAAGAAGATCTTGTTGGTCAGCTTCAGAACTTATATCCAATAAGCTATCAGCACCTGGAAAAGAGAAAAGCAATTTAAAATAATATTTAAAAAATTAAATGGTTATTTCTCTGACCTCTAACAGACTCACTTTCTACCCAATCAAGTTCTTCTTCCTCATCCTATGAACCGCCCCCTGCCCACCAGCAGGATAGAGGAACAATTCTTAGGTACCAAAGTTTCCTTACTGGGGTGTTCCTAGCACAGTACTAGATGCCTGGCTGCATACATGCTGATCTGAAAACTGATGGATTTGGTCATACATTTTCCATTCACTGGATTAAGTGTTATACCTTGGTTGTTTATTGTTCCTCCCACACCTAACAAGTTCCATTTCTGTGAATCCTTTTAGAAATAGCTCTGGAATCTGGTTCACTTTTTATCCCCACCACCATTACTCTAGTTCAAACTTTATCACCAAACTTGGAAACTCTGCCAACAGCTTCCTACCAAATCTCTCTCTCCTCTTCCTAGTAAAAATGTAGCCTGCACAACACTGTTTGACTAATCTTCCTAAAACACACTGTGGGAGGGTCATTTCTTTGGTTCAAGTGCTTTAATTGCTCTTTCTCCAAAAATAATTTCCAAATTCCTTTATCTGGATTAAAGCCTCTGAGATTTGGCCTCAATCTACTCTGTCAGGTTTATGACTCATGACTTCTTTCTCTAGATTTTCATTTTCCTCAGATTCAAGGTTTCCATCATACCTTCTATATTCTCAACACGGCTGACTCTTGCATTATTTATCCATACGACTGCCCTTGCAGCCTATCTCTGGCCAGATGACTTAGGCATCCTTCAAGACTTATGTCAGGCTGTGCCTCCTCCTTAAAAGCATTCACTGACCACCCTAGCATGAAATGGTTTTCTCTTCTCTGAATCCCACAGCAAACACGGTTGCTAAACCACCACTTTTTGACATCCTACTGGTTACCAAGCTGAATTAGCCCCTAAAGCAATGCTACTCAAAGTGCTCACTGAGGCACGACAGGAGCTTGCTCCAGAATTTTATTCAATGTTCCGCTTCCTTCATCCAAAAAGTCTTCCTATGAAAAACAAAAGGTCAGCTGGACAAAACAGTGCGCTTAGTGATGTAGCTGGATGACTCTCTGGTGCAAACTCCTTATTTACTGTAGACTGGCAACAGTTTACAGACCATACTCTGAATAGCACAGATCTAATGTTTTTACTGTTACGTTTTTTATTTTGTCACAGCCATTTAACGCAAAGATGAAAACATTAATCTGAACTTGGAATGATGCAAAATGACATTTCTTCATAGAAAAGCTTACTTCTGACGTCTGGTGCCTAGCCACAGCTTCATGAGTCCCCTGATAGGAAGGCTGGTGAGTTCGGAATGAACCGGGGGTTGGGGGGCGTGACTATAATTCTAAGCCATAGGAATTATTTCTAAGACACAGTGGATGGTTTTTAAAGTATCCAATCTAACAATTGTTCAGTTATGTTAACACTGCTCTCCGCCAGGAATTAGAAAATTTAATATTTCTAAATTCTGTAAGTTGAAAGCTCGAAACACATATGAAATGCATAACAGACTAAGAAACTGGATGCTGGAACAAAAAGGGGCCTTTGAAATAATCTACCCTACATTATAAATTGATTCTGAAGGTACCGTACTACATTCTTAGAGGGTAAGCCACAGGATAGACTCATCAGACAAGGAATTAAACCCTGTTTTGATGAAGACAATGTGACGTGTATGATTTCATCAACGCTCTATCTTTGCAGGTGTCTACTTAAAATCCAAAGTAGAAATGTTACATTGTGGCAGCCCTTGAGATCCTCAGTTGACTCTCCCATCAGGAAATAACCTGCAGCTCAGCTGAAAGGAGTGCTGCCTGCTGACAGCCTGCAGCCGGCGGAGCTCATCCCCAGATAATGTTTTCAAATGTGTAAAACAGAATGCACAGGCTACAGTAATTTAAGAGCTTATTTTGTAATATACCAAATAACAAGATCCGGCAGCAGGTCTAATAACTGCCATAATTTTTAGTAGAAATACTGTAAATGACATTTCAAGATATCTGCAGTAACATTAAGGTGACCTGACATTCTCCGTGAATTCTCTTGGTGTCAAAGTCACTGGTCTGCTAATACTACCGGGGGTTATTGCCTGTATTCATAACTGAAGGAAGTGCTAACATTTGGTTAGGGACAAATGAACACAGAGATACATTATTTCACACCCCAGCTCGGAGACTCCTGAAAATCCTGGGGAAGCTTCCGTGAAGCACAGAGAGCTTCAGCCTGTGCAGTATCAGCAGGCCTGGGGTGACACGCCAGGGTTCTTGACCTCCCTACACAGAGGAGCCCCCCTTGGCCTTTGCTGTCATTAAATGGACATGTAATAGAGACCGGTCAAAGGAACAAAAACAGATGCTCCTTCATCTTACCTGTAGTGCTGTCACTTAGTCTGTCTTTGTTTTCCCGTATAGAACTGATCTCAGCCTGCTGGGACACAAAAATGACTGAAAAGAATGTTCCTCAAGGTAACATTCCACAAAAGAATCAAGCAAATTTTCCTCCTTGAGTTTACATAGAACAGAGTTGGTGTTATCCTACTAGAAAAAGAGCTAGAAAATCTCAAGGAAAGAAGATGATACTTGGGGCTGGCCCCATGGCCAAGTCGTTAAAGTTCCAAGTGCTCCGCTTTGGCGGCCTGGGTTTGCAGGTTTGGATCCTGGGTGTGGACCTACTCCGCTCGCTGGCCATGCTGTGGAGGCATCCCACATACAAAAAATAGAGCACAGATGTTAGCGCAGGCTAATCTTCCTCAAGGAAAAACAGAGGAAGATTGGCAACAGATGTTAGCGCAGGGCAAATCTTCCTTGCCAAAAAAAAAAAAAAAAATTAAAATATAAGTAAATTAAAATGACAATTATTTACTAAAATATAATTTCTAAAACATTAGATGCTCCAGAGGGTACATTATCAAAATATTTTTCAGAAATTTTATCTAGTAAGTACAATACAAATATTGTTTAAGATTATAATAATTTTATGTAATAGCTACCTTAGAGGGCTATGTCGTAAAACTTGAGATGGTAAATACTACTTTCATAATTAAGTCCAAAGAAATTTTATCTATCTGGGTAATACATTGATTAAAATACATTAAAAGTACTTTCTAGCTTTATCATTTTATAAATTATCTGCTATTATCATGTTGTTATTAATATTTCTAAGAGAAATGGTAGTAAATGAGAACTGCCAGGGAAAAGTAATTTTATAAGGGAATAAAAATTTTTTATAATCTTGGATTGACAATTGATCCTCTCAAGATTTCCTCTAAACCTTTGTCCCTGAATATCTGTTAATATATTGCAAAAATTCTTATAACTTCAAAGCCAGACTCTCATTTCAAAACAAAATACACTGCCTTGCCAGAAATTACTATGTTTCATCTAGGTGAGCCACAGACCACGATAAGAGAGAATTTTTCAGCAAAGGAACTTTCGTAAAGGCCCACATGCTAAAAATAAAGTGGCTTACTTTTGGCAAGTGCTTATCTTTATGAAAAGCTTTTTTTCCACTTAAAAAATATATACTTATTTTTATTTTTTCAATTATATTAAGGTACAATGCATCCATTTAAAGTTTACAATTTGAGGAGTTTTGACAGATATAGACCCATGGAACCACCCAGCTATACAAGCATCATCAAGATACAGAATATTTCTATCACCTCGAACAGTTTCCTCAGGCGTCATCAGAGCCAGTCTTGCCCACCCCATTCTCAGGCAACCGCTACTCTCCTTTTGGCATGTTCAAGACCTTCTATAAATGGAATGTCATAGGATATTAATTTCTTTGTGTCTGGCTTCTTTGACTCAGCATGATGATTTTCAGACCCATCTATGATGCTGCTTATACAGAACTTCCTTCTTTTTTATGGCTGAGTAATATTCCATTGTATGGATATATCTCATTATCTTTATCCATTCACTTGTTGATGGACATGTGGATTGTTTCCAGTTTGGGGATATTGTAAATAAAGCTGCTATAAATATTTCTGTGTAAGTTTTTTTGAGACATATGTTTTAATTTCTCTTGGGTAAACACCTATGAGCGGATATCTAGATCATAAGTTAGGTGTATGTTTAACAAACTATCAAACGGTTTTCCACAGTAGTTGTGCCATTTTACATTCCTAGTAACAGAATATCAGAGTTCTAGTTCCTCCACATCCTCACAGACAATTGGTATTTTGAATCTTTTGAAACCTTAGCCATTCCAAATGGTGTCACTTTTTATCTTTTAACGTTTTTATTTTTGTTTCTTAAGAAATGAAAATCTTTTTTTTTTTTTTTTTTGAGGAAGATTAGCTCTGAGCTAACTGCTGCCAATCCTCCTCTTTTTGCTGAGGAAGCCTGGCCCTGAGCTAACATCCATGTGCCCATCTTCCTCTACTTTATATGGGGGATGACTACCACAGCATGGCTTGCCAAGTGGTGCCATGTCCGCACCCGGAATCCGAACCAGCAAACCCTGGGCCACCGAAGCAGAACGTGTGCACTTAACCACTTTGCCACCAGGCCGGCCCCTGAAAGCCTCTTTATAATCTATTTCTGAAAATCATAATTTCTGATATTATTCTTAGAAGATTTTAGGGTACTAACTCTAAGAACATAACTTCCTTCCCCTGCCTTGCCTTGAATAGATATTCATCCTAAGAGTTGACTAATAAAATCTGGTGAAAGTGAGAGAAACGATAGGTTGATAGAATCTTCGCAGATCAATGTGCATCCAAGTTAAAAGAAAATTTGTCTTTAGTAATTCTTATATGGGGGAAATAAATATATAATATACCACTGGAATTTCATTTTAATAATTATAAATTTTACTTTCTTTCCAAATATAATTTCCTAGTGATTGTTAGGTAAACAGATATTGAATTGAAATATGCCCCTATTCCTTAAAATACTTTCCAACCACAAATCTACAGAATCAGGCGGAATAAGACCTAATGGATTTTCTAAAATTTCTAAAATAAATACATATTACCTTTATAATCAGGAAAAACTTTAATTAAAAAAATACAATTACTTCTCAGTAAAACATCAGAGAATAACAAAAATTTCTTTCTTTTTAAATGAAGGAAATGAATTATTACTTAATGAATATAGTTTATTCATCCTACCGTTTTTCATTTTTTAAATTTTTTTGTGAGGAAGATTCACCCTGAGCTAACATCTGTTGCCAATCCTCCTCTTTTTTTTTGCTTGAGGAAGATTAGTCCTGAGCTAACAGCCGTGCCATTCTTCCTCTACTTCATATGTGGGGTGCCTCCACAGCACGGCCAGTGAGTGAAGTAGGCCTGCACCCAGGATCCAAAACTGAAAACCCCAGCTGGCGAAACAGAGTGTGCACAGCCTTAACCGCTCAGCTACGGGGCCAGCCCCTCCTCCTACTCTTCTTTGTATGGAGTCCATGCCAGGAAAAATAATCAAGAGGTGCTTCATGATGAGAAGGTTGTGAACCTATCACTGAGAAGTATATTCTGTTTCACCCAGTGTTATAGCACTTAAATCAAGTCTATTATGTATCATAAAATTCAATAGCAAAATTGAACACAAAAGGAAATACCTTGAAGGGTGCTTCTGCAAAAAATATTGATTCCTTTCCCGAAAGTGGTGTTGAAGTTATTGATCTTGGGGAAGACATATCACTCAACTAAAAAAACAAAATGAAAACCAGTGATAAAGAATGTTTCCTCAAAGTCTTTTCTTCTCCAGTGCTGAAGAATTAACCTATCTATCTAACCAATGCAAATTAAGTCAAGGGTAATCTATTTTCAAAGTAATTCAGCTACCTCAAATACTTTTTCCAAGTTTGCAGACTATAACTGAGTAACTTCACTCCTATATTTACTAGAATCAATTTCATAAATCCATGAAACGTTTATTGTAGGTTACAAATATTCTTAATGAATATGCTAACATATTTAAAATTACTCATCAGATGAGATATTCCTGTTAACTTTTTGAATATGGATTATTCTTTTTATGGCCTATGATTCTTTTAATAACAAGCCCCAGCCTGTTTTTATTGCCATTTCATAGATATCCATGCTTCCTCCACTATGCTGTAGTCACTGTAAGTTCAGATATGAAAGCTGCTTTTAATATTAGCCAAACTTAAATGTAATTAGAAAGGCAAATATATTTTAACAATGTTTTTAAAAACCAAGTAAACTTCATTTTCAACCAACTGCCTCACCAGCTATCCATTCTCCCCTGCTTTACGAGAACTGTTAATATGAAGAACTAAAAATAGATTGAGCTTATTATCTTAAGGAAAAAGCATCTGTCATAAGATTTTGAGACATTTTTCTTTGAGGCTTTCTAAAAAGATACTGTTCCATTCTTCAGTTTTGAAATAAATAAGAACCAACATTATTTCCACACTAATAATCAAAATCCTTCATACCACAAATTGAAATTTAAAACCACTGAAGACAATTGTAAATCTGCATTTAAGGGTCAGTTCTAAACCATTTCTTTTTGGCCTAAACACAAAAAGACAAAATTATGGCTTGGTTGTTGTATGCTTGCTCATTGTTGGTTTGCTCATTTTTACCTGGGTAGGACTGACAGGAGGTGGTGGAGCTTTGCGTTTTTTTGGAGTTCCACTTCTTTCTGAGCTTATTTTAGAGACTTGATCATGCTGAAAGTTATCACAGTCCAAAGAATGGAGGTGGGTTAGTTAGGTTAGTAAAGTCTGGGCAAACAGCTTCACCAAACAATGAGAAAAACCTCAACAGTTCATGCGTTTCTTACTTTATCCAGATCTGAAATCTGCTACCAACATAAAAATAAGTAATATGCATGCTCCAAGTTTTCTTCCAGCAGCCCATGCTTTAATAGCAAGAAAATAAAAAACACAAGACAAAACCAAATTAAGTTGGTGTGGAGAACTGGGAAAGTAGAGGATGAGGAGTTGTGTACCACAATTTAGAACTCAGAATACATTCATAGTCTAGCTTTCATCTTAATGCAAAGCAGTGATATTTCCCCCATCTTGGCATTACTTCCATTCCTTTTCTTAAAGAGTGTAAGTATGCGGGGGAGGGGGGAATGTCATCTCTGACAAATAAGTAACCCAGTTAGTACATAATAAATTCAGTATTGAGTATTTGCTGTGTATAACTTTTTCAAGAACCTTGATGTATAAACAAATAAAACAGCCAAACATACATCTTGTTAATAAAGTAAACAATAGCGACTATGTTTTTAGAAAAAACTCCAAAATAACAGGGCAAACTTCTCAATTTCTATCTGTGTAACACTAATGACATTTTAGAAAAGCCCCAATCAAAATAAAAAGAAAAGCTAAATCTCTTATTTTCATTAAATATGTAACATTGCCATGGATGTAGTTCTCCAATCCATGAGCTATTACATGCACTTGAAATATTACAAGTATTTAAAAGACTGTTATTCATTCTCAGAGTTTAAACCACAAACATTTTCACACCAATTGGAAATATTAGTACACTTCAGAAAAAGATGAATCTATAAGTAGCAAGTTTAAAGTTACATGCTTTAGAAAAAGGGTAAACCATTTAGTAAATATTTACCACTTTATAACAAGGAATCATTTATTCTAAAGATATTTCACTCAAGTGTTTTCAACATAGTCTTTGTCACTTTTCTAGTGGACCACAGAGTGGTTTAATCAGAACATTTTCAAATTCCCACAAGGAGAGATGAAAAAAAATCACCTCCCCCAAAGATAAATACCTGCTTTGGTTTTGTTGGTGTCTTTAAATCTATAGAAGGAAAAGTGAAAAAAAGAAAACTATAAGAATCATAATGACTCATATCCACTTTGGGTGGCAGGATTCACTCACACTCACTCACACACACACTCACCCACCCACCCCATACACAACATTTAACACTTCATTTTTCTTCAAGAATATGTTTAAAAGAATAATAAAACATATCATACTGTACAAATTCCTTTATCCTTTAGGGAAAATGGAGGGGATGAACTTAAAACAACACTGGTTATTTTCTTTCACATACCAGCATCCTGAGAGATTTTTGATAACAGAAGGCTTTGAATTCCTGCCTTTTCTGAGAGTTTGGAATAATGTAAGGCATTGTGTCCAAGAGAATCTGCAAGATTTAGGTCTGCACCCTTTTTAATTAAGGCTTCCACGATGTTAGAGCTGCCGATCTCACAAGCCAGCATGAGAGCAGTTCTAGAGAAAAAAAGAGGCACTAAATTAGTACTAACAAATGTGAAAACTCTTTCCTGGGAAATCATTTCATCTTACAAACAGGGACAAGAAGATTAAGTGCCTTTAAACCTGTACTATACTTAATCTTCTAGGGAATTCAAAATGGAATGCTATCAAGGTGAAATTAAGTAGTTTCTTTAAAAACTTCAGATTAAATCAAAACATTAAACCATATTAGGTCCAATAACACAGACATAATCTTCTGAATATGATGGAATTTAATATTGGCACAAATCTTGTCTTCTCACCTCAAGCATTTGAAAGTACCCATACATTTTATTAGGACTACTTTTAAAAAGCAACCGATATGTTTACTTTTATTCAATTTTGCATGAAAAGTCATAGGAAATGGCCCATTCACTTTAGTATTTAATAATCTCATAACTGATTCAATGATGTTCTCAGAGGTCTGGGGAAAAAATTTTAAGTGGAAACAGATCCTTGATTATCAAAAAAGGCAGAAAATAAAAAAGTAAAGAAGTTAAAACCACTTTATAACAAATGATCTAAAATACAGCTGTGATATTTTGAAAGACTCTCCAGATGTGGGTATTACTGAAATCAGATGATTTCTAATTCTACGGTACCTTCCATTTTTGTCCCGGGAATTTACATCCGCTCCATGATCCAGGAGAAAGTGGCAGACCTCACTGTGGCCATTTTGTACTGCAAGAAGCAGTGGTATATTCCCATCCTAGGAGACAAATTCAGATTAAGACTTGAACTCAGACACCAAATGCCAGAATGGCAAAGGTCTTCGTTGTTTCTACATTCATTCCTGAATTGTCCTGCTGGTCTTATATTTGACTCACCATGAGAGGCTGTGCCCCAATAGGGCTGCCATTACATCTTAGCACAACTCTTTCTGTGGAATTCCACTGACTGTTAGCTTTTCCTCAGGAGCCTCAGCCATCGGGCTGCTTGCTCCCTTGGCTATCACTCAGTCTGGTGATGATGTGAGTGAGAGTGGAACACAAAGTATGTAAAGGCTCAAGGCATGTGTACCACATCTACTGAGGGATGGTTTTGGAGAAATGCAGGACTGGTTTCATACGGCATCGGTCATTCCCACTGTCCCCTAAGCAGCTTCTTCTGAGTGAACTACAGGTATCCCACCATGCCACTACTGTCTTCTCGGAAAGCATACCCTTTCATAATCTTACTAGGTATCAAAACAGAACACAAATTAGTTTGTCTTTTACTGACACATGACTAGATAAAGAGATCGATGGAAAGAATGATTTGTTTAATGTGTTACAATATGACAACTGGCAATTCCTTTGGAACAAAAGAATACTAGAGCCCCATCTCATATACCAACTACATAAGGTGGATTAAGAATCAAAATATTACAATATAAAACAAATGAAAAAATACTAGAGGAATACAGAGGTGACTATTTCCATAATCCTAGGGTGAAGGGGCCTAGCTCAAATGACACAAACCATAAAGAGAAGCTTTTATTCTGCTCTTTCCTTGAACAAACTCTACAAATGGGGTCAACAGTAATTTTTAAGGTAGATGTATTCAAAAGGCAAAGGAAAAAAGTAAGCCATTATTTTAATATACAATTGCTGCTTAAGGATTATTAAGGCTCCTCTTAAAGTAGAATTTCAGACATTAAAACCTTATCTCTGTAAAGTTATCCTTTTTGGTTATAAAGTGCTGACATTCAGGAAGTGTGAATTTATTTACAGATTCATATGCTCACTTCACAATATCTCCATCAGGTATAAGTGTATGCTTAGCAATTCCCACATTACAGCAAGAAATTTAACCCTGGAACTAGGAGGAACAAGCATGTAAATTTATACTCACAATAGCCCAGCAAGGTTAAAACAGGCTAGAAGCGGTCTTCAAAGCTGGGAAACCCTAACCAGGAGTACCCAAGGAGGTACACACAGTGCAGGATGAAAACAATAGAACTTCCACTTAGATTTTTTAGTTTAAAAAATCAAGAAATTAAGCCTAATTAATCTTTAAGTTGATGGTAGACTACATATATATCCTTAGATACAAATACACATATAAAGAATTTGCATGGGGCAAAATGTTTTATTAACAACTTAGGGACCAAAGATGGATAATACTTAATTCCATTTTGCAGAAGAGGATGTAGGTTGAAAAGCAATAGAATTGTGCCACATACTTAGGTCTCTAAAGTCTTAAGCACACAGTGCTCGAAAAACCAGTGTTCATCTCCACCTCTAGTGGCCACCTGGTACTTACCAAATCCTTGAGGTTTATGGGGCTTTTGTGCTCACAAAGAACCTGCACAGCTTGAAGGCAGCCCTGTGCCGCTGAGGGGAGGAAAATACAATACCACAGCTGATCACAAAGCTACTCTCACAACGGGGTCATCAAACACTTCCGGGATGGAAAATGTCGTGTTCTACCCAGTTTGCACGCATTCCCTCCAGTTGCATTGGAGAGAGATGCTGTCAGGAAGGTTAAGTAAGAGGTGTTTCAAATTACTGTTTAATTTTAGTGTTATTCGGCAACTGCCTGTTGCCTTTAGGCAAACGTTTGACCCCGCTTTTCATAGGACTTACCTTCTCCAAAACTAGCACTAAAAGAAATTTGTAAATCTAATCATCCCAGAGTTCAGTTGTCAACGTTTTATCACTTGAAGCTGTGTGACAGTTAGTAAGACAAAACGAGAAATAAAATTGATTGATGTTCTTTATGATCCTCAAGTCAAAAAATCTGTACCACACATTACTGGAAATCTACAAAGGTTTATGAATATCTCCTATATAAGAACCTTAAATTAATTAAAATATAATAGCCATGACAATTTTTACTACTTGTTTGGTGGGCAATCGATGAATTCTAGATGTATTCCTTGGAAAAACTCTAGACACTTTGCAAACTGAGTAAAATAAGAATGTGTAGGAATGATGACAGATAGTAGCAGCAGGAGTAATGTGGTAAGCTTAGCGGCTTGAATAAGGAAAATGAAAAGTTAGTGTTTCTTATGGCAGGAGAAGACAAGTAAAAGAATGAAAGTTACCTGCATAATGTAAAGCTGTTTTCCCAGAGCTGTCAATACTTTCAGCGGGGCATTTAGACTACAAGACAAAAATAAACAAATACATGCAATAAAATTCAGTTCATCTTTTTCCTTCAAGGTGTGATGCGACTTATTAGGAAGAGTAGAAACATGAATAAGTCTCAGTTACCACATTCCAGGGGCCTACAGTCCCTGATGGAGAGGGAGACCCATCTCCAAGTAATCATGACACAGGCAAACTGTCACCCTTTGTTGCTTTGACGGTCCCTCCTCTCACTTACGTCGTCACTACATCACCACTGTGTCATCCCCACCAGCTAACAAACACGCTCTAGGATTTCTCAGTTTGATCCCACCTTTGATTCTCCCCTTTCACAGAGCCAACTGCTTGTTAAGAATTGCCCACACACGGTCCATCCTTCCTCACCTCCCATTCATTCCTGAACCCACTGCAGTTGGGCGTCTGCCTTCAAGACTCCACAGAGATGGCCTTAGCCAAAGTCACCAACAATCTTCATGTTTCCAATGACAACAAACACATTTATCCTCCCCTTACAACCCCTCACCTGTCATCCACTCCTCCCCCTTTCCAGTACCCCATCCTCAGCTCCCAAAGCACTGCCTGGCCCATCCTATCTTGGCTTTCCTCCCACTGCTCTGGCCACTCCTTCTCCTTTAGCCAAACATAACACTTTGGGGTTCCTCGGTGCCCTCTCTCTAAACTCTCTTCCTTGGTAATCTCACCTACACCCATAGCTTGAAATACTATCTAGAAGCTAATGACTCCCAAATGTATATCTTAACAATAATAACAAAAATATTGCATAAGTATTAACTATTATGTGCCAGACGCTGTTCAAAGAATTGTTTTCAGGCTCCTAAAACCCTAGTTAGATACTATTATTTAGCCCAATTTTCAGATGAGAAAACTCAGGTACAAAGAAGTTAATAATTTTCTCAGGTCACATTAAGTGGCAGAGCCAGGATTCGAACGCAGACAGGCTGGGCTAGAGCCTGTGTTCTTATCTGTAGACGACAGGGCTTATCTCGGAGCACCAGGCTGGATAACCCACTGCCTACTTCACATTTCCGTTCTGAGTCTCACGAGCACCTCAGATGCAGCACAGCCAGAACTTGTGCCTGCCCTCCCCAACGCCCGGCCTGATGCTCCGAGACCCCTCCCCGTCTCTGTCAACAGCACCACATCCATCTAGTCAATTAGCCAGAAACCAGAGTCGGTCATCTTTGATTTCTTCTCCTCCTCCTCCCACATCTAATTTACTATGTCCTGTCAGTTCTGTCTCCAAACACAGCCCGGGTCTACTCTCTTCTGTTTCTCCACTACCAGGACCTGGTCTAGCCAGCACCTTCTCACCTAGACAGCTACGAGAGCCTCCCAGTGGGTCTCCACAGTTCCGCCTTTTCACCCTTTAATCAATTCTCTGTACAACCAGAGTGATCTTTTAAAACTGTGAACGTCACTGTTTACTTACAAGCTCTTTTTGCAGTTCCACACTGTACGTAGAAGAATTGCAGTCTGCCCATCATGACACACGAGGCCTCTACCCTCTACCCTTCTTTCTCTTCCTCACTGCCTTTGCCCTAGGCCCACTCATTGGCTTTCTTTCTTCCATGACTAGTGCCTTTCCTACCTTAGGCCTTTTGGACTTGCTGTTCTGTCTACTTGGAATGCTTTTCCTTTGGCTCTTTTCATTGTTGAGTTCTCAGCTTAAATAGCACCTCCTCCGGGAGGCCTTCCCTGAACATCCACCTCTCCCTTCTCTCTCACGGTACACTGTTAATTTTTTCTTAGTGTTGTGCAATTTGTAACATGTATTTGTATAATTGTTTACCAGATTGCAAGCTCCACCAAGACAGGCGCTGCTCAGTTCATGCCTGACACAGTGCCCACGCCCAGGGAACACTTGCTAGAAGAAAGAGTGAGGGGAATAGTGGGTTCTCAGGGGAGGGAGAGAGTTCATTTGATTTTAAAGGCTCTCAGGAGGCTCTGTGTGCCTTGTCTTGAGGAGACAGAACTTTGAGAAGTATCTCCTGCAGACACATAGTAAGAGCAAAGGCCTAGAGAGGCCAGAGAGAGGAGAAAATGCAGAGGGTGCAGTGGTGAGGTGGCAGGAGATAACAGGGGTCCCCTCACAGAGGGCACAGGTTGCCAAGATGAGAGATGGAGAACTGATGAGAGAGACAGAGGACATGGAAGCCCCAGGTTTAAACAACTATCGCGAAAGAAGAACAGCATTCAGACAACTTGGAAGCGAAGGGAGGCAAGAACAGGCCACACTGGAGTGGAATGTCTGTGCGCCCTTCAGTGGTGAGAAGAATGGAGATCAAGTTACGACTCACCACGCTGTGGCCTAATTTTAGAACAGCACGAGGAACAGTTTAAAGGCTTCAAAGATTCCAGAGAAAAACCAATCCATTTGCATAACCAGATATAAAATTACATGAGAGGCTAGAATATCTGGTCCTTGCCCATGAGGATTTCCAGCTCATCAAGTTCATTCTTCCTTAAAATCAGAGCCAGATGCAAAGTCTGGATGGCCAAGCCAGGATGGGAATGGAGATTTAAAACACGAGTAAGTTTAAAAAATGGAGGTAAGACCAAGAGTGTGGAGGCAGGGCACTTGGGCCAGCCAACGACTGTCATTTACCCAGAGTGCCCAGTCCCAGAGGAGGCAGATAAGAAAAGTTCTATTTTCATTGGTTTCAGGAAGAAGCCTCATAATAAAAATAATAATCAGAGATGTTGATCTATTTTTCTTGAATTTCGCTTCAGACCTGTTAAGGTTAAGCATTCCCGGCATTGGCGGTAGCTTGCATCATGTAACACAAGACAAGAAGCCGTGTGATCGACAGAGCAGGACCAGTTGAAGAATGTGACCACATTTCTGTATTAGAATTGCAAAGCCAAACTAAAGCAAGACACCGGGTCGTAGCCAGTGCTCCGAAGGCCGAGACAACAGCTCGACAGAACAGACAGTACTCCAAACAGATATTTTATTGCTCTCTGCTGTTCTTGAAAACAGCCAGCTTGCATTTTGACTGGAAACAGCTGGATGTTACTGAACAGACTGCTATTGGGATTTCATTAAATATTCATCTTTAAAGATGAACGGAAGTCATCACCCGAAGTAATCATTATAAACTTCCTGGCAAGGTTATCAAACCAGGGAGTTGGCTTAAAATTATAAAGAAGAGTAAAACCAAGAACTTAAAAACCAAGAGCTAAAAGCTCATCAAGTTATATTCAAGGCAATAATGGTTGAAATTCTGCTTCTCAAGGAGAGTTGCATTCTACTAATGATTGAAAGAATACCAGGATATTGGAGAGCCTATATTGTAAGGATCTCCAACAGCCCGGAAAAAATTAAGAACTATTTGAAGGGCATACGTCCTTCTGAAAAGAAAAGGGGCTGAAGAAAGGGGAGAAAAAGGCTGGATCCAAGGAAGACACTCCAAATTTTGACTAGGATGCTCTTCCCTACCAGTGTAATTGCTATGGAAATAATCTTCTCCTTGGCTATCATTTCAATAATGAAGTGCTTCACAGGAAACCCAGCTTCTGAGATAGTGTTTAAGGAGTGTGTGAGTGTGTGTTTGTCCTTTCACAGATAAGGTTGTTTTTAAATTTTAAAAGTGACACATTTCTAATTTTAAGCTGTTGCCATTTTACCTGAAGAAGCTTCTTGATGCATTCATGGTGGCTGTTCTTGGCTGCGAGATGCAAAGCACTGTGTCCTAAATGGATTTAAAAAAGAAAATTGGAAAAAGAGGCCACACATTTTAAATCTTTCTTATCTCTGTAATGAAGTCAACTACGAGGAAACAAATTGTTCTCCAACAAAGACAGAATTGTTCTTCTTGCGAGTAAGGCCTCAACTGCTTATCTGTAAAGTTCATTGTGACACAGGTGGGGAGAACACAGAGCATCCTGCCCACTGGGTAACATTCAGGGTCCACTCCAACTGCCGTTCTCTTGGGGTACAATTAAGCTCCAGGCTAGAAGCTTGCGGTGGACTCAGGACATGCAGCTTGAAAGCTCTGCCTTCAGCTGTCAATATGGATGCCAAATACCCTGCGTCCACAACAGTCAGACCAGGCTACGACAACCACAGGCCTAGGACCCCAGTAAAGGCAGCCTGCAAGCCAGCAGAGAACACACCAAACACCCACACACCTCAGTCCCCACTGTGACCTCTCATTCCTCTCTCCTCCAAAGACACTCCAGCCATGAATGGAGATTACCTGGAGTTCTCAGATGGTCAAAGTTCTTATGGAGAAGAAGGAAAAGAGTTATAAAAACACCACCATCCTATTAAAGTAGCATTTACTTTACGTCCCCTTCATAGAACAGGACTCCAACATGAGGCTCTCTGATGTTTCTGCAGTCAAATAACATTAGGAAATCCTAATGCTATACCCAACTCCCTCCACCGCTTAATGGGCCTATACAATTCCTCTGGAAGAGGGCTTAGGGGCAGGCTTGGTATGGCTACCAGACCAGCAGGCTCCCACCCTAGGGCCTGTCCAAATTGTTCTTTGCTTAGCCTAGATTCTCTTCCTCAAAACTACCCAGCTGGCTCTCTCCCTTCTCCCGGATGCCACCGCTGAAATCCCGCCTTCCGAATAAGGCCTTTCCTGACCTCCCCATTTAAATTCCCATTCCCCCTCAACCCTTTTTATCTCTACACTCTGCTTCATTCTTCATCTTCATAGCACCAAGCACCTTCCAACACTCCCTTCCCACCGCCCCCCACTTCTCTCTCTCTCTCTCTCTCTCTCTCTAGACACACACACACACATTTACGTAGTTAATTGTTCTTCTTTCCCCACTAAAATATAAACTCAGTGAGGACAGGAATTTTTGTCTGTCTTATTCCCTGCTATATCCCTAGTGCCTACAACACTGCTAGCACACAGTAGGCCCTCAGTATATACGTGTCCATTTGAATTAGAGGGTATATTCATTACAAATGTCTGGGGAGGGGATTTGGGGGAGGCAACCAAAGTTACCACTGCCAGCCAACCCAATATACCTAGTAAACTCTTAAATCCTGCGATTCCTGAAGTATTTATCCAAGATACCCTCAATGTAACACCTGTAAACAATCCACACTTTGGAACATGCTTAAAGCTTGGTTTCTCAGCCTCAGCGCTACTGACACTTTAAGCTGTGAGGGCTTGTCTTGTGCATTGTAGCATTTTAAGCAGCATCTATGGCCTCTACCCACAAGACGTCCAGTTGGGACAGTCAGAAATGTCTCGAGACATGGCCAAATATCCCCCGAGGGGCAAAATCACCCCTCACTGAGCACCACTGGCTTAGAGGAACAATTTCTTTTATTTGGTGGTCCAGTTTCCAAATACCATTTCTCCTTTCTGACTTAGTCTTCACTCTCTTAACACTGACCGGAAATCCACTAAGTATTAGAGAATCCTATGACTAGGAATTACCCGTATTTAAAAATTAGAGGGTTTTAGGACCACAGTGAGCTGCACAAAAGCATGTACAAGGTCAAAAGGTCGGATTCTTTGTTTTCTGAGATCGGCTGTACTGAGAGGTTTTAAGGGCATGTGAAGGGGGCAGTTTTTTAGTGGGGGTGGGACGCTGAGAGGCAGGAATCCCTCCGCCCTCTCCCAACCGGATGAGCAACATTAGGAAATGAGGAAAACGAGACCCTTGGAAGTAAGAAGACAAAGATCTTTTCTTCCCCTTCCTCCTCCAACTGCATGAGACCCCTCCTCTCAGGATACACAATGCATAATAGTGTGAGTTCACTTACATTATGCATTACAGAGGCTTTGGGGGGTTAGCCTGGCCCCCAAACATCACTTACACCAGTGTTTCTAAGGACAAGCATATTCAAAGTTTTAAACAAATGCCTTACAGATGAACTTTTGGAACCTATCCTGATTGTAAGTAGAAGACTGTTTATGTCGTGTACGCGATGCATTAACTTTTGTCTACACCGTGGACAAAAGCTGTTCTACATAAACAGTGCCCACTGGAGAAAGGCACGGCTCTCCAAAGACAAGATGGCAGGGAGATTTAAACAACCCATCATAAAATAAATTACAGATTTTCATTTCATACCTGGAAGTAAGTACTGTGTTTCTAGAGAAACAAAATTCTTTTATTCCCTGGCCCGGTGATGTGTTTTCCTAATCAGGAGCACAGAAGTATTTTTCACTTAAAAATCTGAACGAGGCCTCATTCCCTGGACGACGTTACACTGACGGGAGATGCCTCTCACCACTACCATTAAAACACAATTCTCTTTCCAAATGCAAAATTTCCTGGAGGGAATATATCGTATTAGTGACAGAATGTCACTATAACGAGACAGTGCATAAGTCTGGCCCCCATTCCACTGCAGATCTGTCTGGAATATCAGGAAGCAATTTCCCTACAAGCAAGGAACAGGGCGGCCCTAATTCAAGTGCACTCCAGCAGAACTTTGCCTGTAAGTAAAAAGACCAGCGCTATTTGTAAGTCAAGAGTCATGGGCTAGTGCAGGTGGTTTCAGAAGCCTATTATTAAAGACAGACCAAGAAGTCTAAGCCATTCTAGCCACACACCACCTTCCCCCAAACTACCTCAGACCATAACCATTTATTCGGTTATTTAAGATCACTGGAGAAAACAGAGAAGAATTAACTAACATAAGAGAGGAATTTCTGATGGGACTGAAAACATACCCTTCGAGAGCACATGAAAAATTTTAAAACCAATGAAGTCATAGGATACAAAGATACGGCTAACAAATACCAGAAGACCAAAGTTTGAGAAACCATAATTTCAGATCATAATACAGAAACATTTAGAAAAACAAAGACAATTAAGTGACTCAACTAGGTAAGAAGGTTTAAAATATTTTCTTAAAAACCAGAGTTTCAGAATGCTGAATATATTTAAACAATAAAAATATACATTTATTGGGGCCAGCCTGGTGGCGCAGCAGTTAAGTGCACACATTTCACTTCCGCGGCCCAGGATTCGCCAGTTCAGATCCCAGGTGCGGACATGGCACCGCTTGGAAAGCCATGCTGTGGTAGGCGTGCCACATATAAAGTAGAGGAAGATGGGCACAGATGTTAGCTCAGGGCTAATCCTCCTCAAAAAATAAATAAATATGTTTATTTGATTCTTATGTATAATTTTAAATATATTTAAACATTATTCTTAGAAATCCTCAGCTTTACATCAAATTTTTATCCCTGAAGCACAAGTCCATTCACCTTGTTATATTCCCAGGAGAAAGACGATCAGAGCATAAAAGATTTATTTACAATAACCGTTCTTACTATTAAATAGAGATATGAAATTATCCCTTAGTCTCCCCAATACAGACTTGCATAATGTTTTATATAGAATCAAAAGATTTTTTCACGTGTGCATGTATATCCTTTGAAACATTTTCATGGGCAGGTTATGCTGATGGTTGTAAAGGGATGGCCCTTCTGACCTCCTATACATGTGAGTTAACTGCAAGTACTATCAATCATACGACCGTTTTTGGTTTTCCATTATTGAAAATTAAAATATGAGATACACTTATGGGCTATAATTTGCAGTTACATTTTAAATGGCCCATTCTCTAACGTGCCTGAGTTTCAAGATGAATATTATTTTTTGTGTTTTCGCATGGTGTCAAATTTGAGTGGGATTAGGGATATAATGGAATAGAAGGCCACCCAGAAATCAAAACAAAAGCTAACCTGCACCCAGAGACCCTAGGGAAGAGCAGGGGTTCTCAAGCTCTCCCCCTTCTGAGGACTCTGTGCATTATGGTACTGCCATACCTCACCTCCCTCTCTCCGAAGTCTCTCTTCTATGAGAAAAAAAAGTTTACTATGAAAGTCATATGTGCAAAGGGATCAGAGAAAATTTAAGATATGGAGAGTGACAGAAACTTTCCATCATCCTTCAAACTCTGTGTCTACCTCTTTCTAAAGCAAAACCTTGCCTATTTTTAACTGGAGGAATTGCTGCCCGGAATTTACCAGCTTCCCATAAAGCCGGGTGTGGCCACATGAGATCTGTCCAGTGAGACTTGACTGTGTGCCTCTTGTGGGCTCTGCTTGCCCTTCCGCTTGCTGCTGCTAGGTTGCAGACTCAGGGGGAGCCATCTTGGGCCATTAGAACAATCATGACACCCTGAAGGGTGGGGCAACAGGAGGAATCTTGGTCCCTCACGGTGCGGAGCTGAGCTCCCTTACCAATTTGGGACTTTGAACTCAGAGAGAGAAAACTCTATCTTGTTTAAGCCACCTTGTCACATTGCATGAAATGTACACACTCGCTAATACAGGGAGTCTGAAAGCTGATGCTTCAGAGAAGCATCGAAAACAAACAGAAGATTCTGTGGTCTTCAATCTTCTGTTAATGTTTCTGTTTAATCCTATCTCACACCCACGGTGCTAAATGCAGTCATCTAGGGAGTCAATGTTACTATTTGTCCAGGAGAAGTGTTCTTTCTCTAAGGAAACAGACAGAAATGTCAGTTCTTAACTCAGTGAAGAACAAGGGCAGACAAATCAATGACAGGGGCTGGACAATCACGTAGGTGCAGTCCAGAGACGGCGTGGTGAGCCTAGGAGCTGACTTTCCCGCCGACCGCTACGTGCCTGTGGTGCCGTTTGGTGACTAGGCAATTATGAAATGGAGGAAAAACCCTCAAACCAAAAACATAAGTCATGAGCTTCTGCAAGTCTTTGCGTTTTCTTTTTCTCATTTATACAATGAGAGCAGTCGGCATGATGATTGTCAAAACTTTTTTTTTTTTCCTTAAAGATGTGAAACCTTTTCAAAAGCCTCACATGTAAAAGAGAAGAAAGATGATCTGGAGGCAGTAGCAATAATTATGATAATAGAGGACCCAGATGCAGTGAGCCTCACTGTGTGCTGGGCGCTGCTAACACACCCACACTATCATCTCATCTAAGCCTCGAAGGCCATCTAAAATGATAAGATTGTGGATAGTGCATTGTAACTACACCCAAGGCATTATCTTCTGACAAGCTCCTAAGATTGTAAAGGATCCACGAAAATTCTCTGCTCAGACTTCCAAGCATTTCAAATGGAAGGACAGCGGTTAAAAAATAGACGCTAAAAACTCTTTGCTTCTCCAACTTAAATCCAGTCACCAGTTTAAAAAGAAACGGAACCAGTTTGACCATCTCATAGACTTTGTGGATACAAAGAATAAAAAGGGTCAGTGTGATATATCGTGAAAGCAAGCTTTTTCCGAAGCTGTACGGAGCAGTAGGATTTATGGTAACAGATTTTTGGACCAGTTCTCAGAGGGTGTTGGGGTTGAAGATGACTGTATCTCAGTAACAATATGGCAATTCTTAAGGTAGTTTTACTGAAAAGATACCACCTTTAAGAGCTGAGCCATTTAATTCATCCCTTAACCACCATAAAAAGTGTTTTGGACCAATGATGACTACTAAGGCCCGGTGACTAATGTCTTTGTCCTTCCCTTGGCTTCTGACACGCTTTCTTGAGAGGAGAGATAAGGGGTGGGTGTTACAGCCAACAGGAAGGACATAGGCACGGGCAGTAAAAGCCCTCACATTTATCTTGTTTGTTGTGACAGAAAAAAGTTTGAGAAGTGTTGTTCCAGATAACAGAACAGACATTTCCATACAGCTTTTTCCTTCTCTTGCTCCTGTGATCTCTTGACGTGTTCTGAAGAAATCGGGAGAAGTTAGTGCCTCATTCAGACCAAAGTGCCGACCTCATGACTGAAAATGGTAGGTGAGGGGGAAGTGACTGGCAGCTCTGAGACAGTTTTGACTCATGGAATGCCTGGACAATGTTCTGGGGCCATAAAGTGCGGTGGATTCCACCCATTTCAATCAGAGTTGGAAAAAAAACGGACTGTGGCAGTTCCCACTGACCAGCCCAGAGAAGCATCGTGGATGGGTGCGCAGTGTCCCCTCTCCTGTTGCTTCTTGGAAGGCAGTGTCATCCGGTCAGCAAGGAAGTGGGCACCGTGCTGGGAAGTCCAGGTCTCACTGCCAAACACGTCACCAGGCTCTTCAAAACTGAATGAGGGATCTGGTAGCAAACACAAACTCTACCCACACAGTGTTATATAGCCACAAAAACTACGCTGCTTAAGAGCTTTTAGTGTGGGAAATGATACTGGTAGAACAGTTAAGGAAAAAGAAAAAAGGCAGGATGTAGAGTTTATTATACAATGTGATTTCAACTATGAAAAAATATACCAGGGAAAATCTAGAAGGAAATATAGCAACATAGTAAATATTTTTTCTTGGTAGGAGTAGAAGCTTTGGTTATCTTCCTTATAGTTTTCTCTATTTCCCCAATTTTCTACAATGAGCATGTATTAGAGAAACATATTTTTCACTATAATAAAATGATAAGGGAGAAGAGATGCTTGGTTATGACGGAAATAACTAGATTCCTGTCTAAAATCTATTTCTTTTCTTTCTTTTTTTTTTTTTTTGAGGAAGATTAGCCCTGAGCTAACTGCTGCCAATCCTCCTCTTTTCACGGAGGAAGAGTGGCCCTGAGCTAACATCCATGCCCGTCTTCCTCTACTTTATATGTGGGATGCCTGCCACAGCATGTGCCAAGCAGTGCCATGTCCACACCCGAGATCTGAACCAGCAAACCCCAGGCCACCAAAGCAGAACGTGCGAACTTAACCACTGCGCCACCAGGCCAGCCCCTAAAATCTATTTCTTAATATCAAGTGCAGTGAAACAAAACTATATTTCTCCAATTTATTCATTCCAAGCTAATCCGTTTACATTATGATTTTCTTAGGAAATTCTATCTTCTTAAGAGGACACACATCTCATCAAGGGTACTTTAGCCAACCATACTGCTCTATGTGTATGTGGTATGACTGTAAAAGCACTAAAAATAAACTTTAAAAACAAAGAAAATAACTGGGTCTTGGGATTAACGACGACTTTAATTAGTGCAACATAAATTAGCATTTCCCTCAAGGTAGTCACTTAGGGAAACCATTCATTCTTCTACTGGTATTGCCATTTCTCAAAATATTTTTGGAGCTCCTTGTGGCACTACTCAAGAAAAAATTTCTGTTACTTCAATCATTCCCTATTTTTAACCAAAAATCGTTCTACCAGTTTGACGCCTCATTCACCTGATTTGACTTCAAGTGGCTGTTGCCCTGTCCTAAAAAAAAATCTATTCTCAAAGAATAAAGATTCCCAACCACTGAGAATATTAAATTTTTATTTATTTATTTTTTTTGGTGAGGAAGATTGGCCTTGAGCTAACATCTATTGCCAATCTTTCTCTTTTTTATTTCTTTTTTTTTTTTCCTCCCCAAAGGACATAGTTGTATATCCTAGTTGTAAGTCCTTCTAGTTCTTCTGTGTGGGACGCCGCCACAGCATGGCTTGATGAGCAGTGCTAGGTCTGCGCCCAGGATCTGAACCAGAGAACCCTGGGCCACCGAAGTGGGGCACGTGAACTTAACCACTACATCACCAACAGGCCCCTGAGAATATTTAAATTAAAAAAAAAAAGTGTGGGGCCAGCCCGGTGGCACAGCAGTTAAGTTCGCACGCTCCGCTTTGGCAGCGTGGGGTTCGCCAGTTTGGATCCCAGGTGTGGACTGCTTGTCCAGCCATGCTGTGGCAGGCGTGCCACATATAAAGTAGAGGAAGATGGGCACGGATGTTAGCTCAGGGCCAGTCTTCCTCAGCAAAAAGAGGAGGATTGGTAGCAGATGTTAGCTCAGGGCTAATCTTCTTCAGAAAAAGGAGAAAAAAACAGTGCTAGACTTTTTGAAAACAATTCTGAAACACAAGTTTTCCAATTATATTTTGAGTAATAAGAGCATTCTTGCAATACCTGATTGACAACCCTCCGCCCCCCCCCCCCCCCCCCAAGATGACTACTCTGAGGCGGCCAGTGTTTTTTGGGGGAGGGAAAGAGATCTGTCATGAATTAATGAAAAGCCTAGATAAAGACTACAGAGTTAGGCTGATTTCATATTCTAATCAAAACTAACAAAAGCCTATTAGGAGGCAAAGATTTTCAAGTGCACTAGAGAAATAAAAAGCCATCTGTAGTTGCTTTGGTCCATCGGTGTGGCCAGCAGGAGGAGAACCCCAGGCTGGAGATCCCTGGGGCTTCTTCCCACAGACAATGTTCATAAAAGATGAAATTACACTACCTTTTCTCTCTACTTTCCTTGTTCATCATTTGTCAACACTGGCTTCACATAAGAATCACCTGGGGAGCTTTATAAAAATACTAGCTGCTGGCAACCTCCGGACAATGGAATTTGAATCCCAGAGCATAGAGACTGAGTATATATATATATGTATGTGTGTGTATGTGTACACTGTTTATTCTTTTTTCCCCTTCTTTCCCCCTTTTCCTCTTTCCCTTCTTCCTCTCTTCCTCCCTTCCAGTTCCCAGGTAATTTCCATACACTGAAACACAGGATGGAGTGGGAACCATGGCAACTGGTCCAGATGAGGATCATGGCTTCGGTCCACAGAGCTCATCTCAGCTAGCTGACAAAATGAGCTCCTAAACAACTCACTCCATTTACCACTTCAAACCACGATTCATAAAAACAAAAACAGGGAATACTGCCCAGTCCATACACATAGTCTTAGAAAATAATATTTTTAAAAAGGGAGAATAAGAAGCATACAGTCTCCAGCTGACTAAGCACATATGAGATGAAAACACATTTGTAAAGGCACAAACGATGAGACCACGTCAGAGCCTAGTTACTGGAGGTGAGGCTATGCTCTTCTTTTGGCTCATCTGTAGACTGTAAAATTTCCACAATGAATATGCATCACCTTTTGACACCTACTCTTGTGCTGGTCTGTTGACTTAAGAAATAAAGACCACATACCGGCAGTATCTTGGGCTGTCACATCCACGCCATGTGTAACCATGACCCTGAGGCATTCCACGTGTCCTTTCGTGGCAGCAAGATGAAAACTGGAAAAAAGATAACACAACCTCCTTAAGATTTCCTCCTTAGAGTTCCTCTCTGACAACGTTTTTTGCCTCTTCATGTACACTGACTTTCTCTCACTTGAGCTCTACAACTACCCAGAGAGTGGGTATTACTATCAACCTCATTTTACAGATGAGGAAACTGAGGCTCAAAGGGGTCCGATAATTCACTCACTGATACTTTTTATTAAGTAATGGAGCAGGAGCTGGATCTTAGGTCTTCTAACCTAAATACTAGGCCTGAAAAAAGTAAGATTCAACTACATTGTCTCTTTAAGAAACAACAGTCAGAGTCCCTACAAGATTCAATTCCTAAATAAGGACTTTATCAACATTTTCTGTTGTCTAGTGCCTTCATCAAAGCTGGGTTTTTTTTTTTTTTTTTTTTTGAGGAAGACTAGCCCTGAGCTAACATACGTGCCCATCTTCCTCTACTTTATACGTGGGATGCCTACCACAGCATGGCATGCCAAGCGGTGCCATGTCTGCACCCGGGATCCGAACCGGCGCACCCTGGGCCACTTAAGCAGACCGTGCAAACTTAACCGCTGCACCACCGGGCCGGCCCCAAAGCTGTTACTTTTAAGTAATATACTCTGTAAAGAGAAACCTAAGTCAAATAATAGTCAAGGTTCTTGGACAACATCAATGTCAAATCCACAGCCGTGACGTAGCTGAATAACAATAGTTACATACAACTTTCGTTAAGTGGCTAATGTGTGCCAAGCATCTTACTACTCACTGTTATGCATTCTCTCTCTCTCCATTCTCATAACAGCCTTTTGAGGTGAGTCCCATTACTAGCTCCACAGGTGGCCAGGTGTCTACACTGCATCAGGGGCAAACAGCATTAAAGAAGGCCCACAGTTACGCTCCAGAACTCAGTGCCACTTGGGAGTCCGAACCATGCTCAGCATGTTTAGACTTGCCATTGAAAGAAGGCATAACATCCAAATGCCATGCCAATCATCCTCGCAGGTCCCAAGGGTGAAGGGCACTCCTACAGGCAGAAGGAAAGCACAGTTCCACTGGGCATTCGGGCCCAGAGGCTGAGAAGGCCAAAACCCTTGGGAAGGTCCCCACCTGGAGGGCTTCCCTCTTCTCAGTCTCCCCCTATAGTGAGAAGTTATGGAGCCCTCTGCTCCTTCCGCTGCCTCAGTTCTGTTTAGGGAATTACCTTCTCAGGATACGTGCCGTGCAGCACCTTAGTGTCTGTACCTCCGAATTAACACCTAGGCGATATGTTTTCACAGGACAGGACCTGTCACTGGGGCCCAGGTCATACCCGACTAGCAAATCTAAGAACAAAACCAATTCAAACCTAAGCCCGCTTGTCTCCACACCTCTGCTCCAGAGAACTAGGCTGAGGGAGGGTGCGCAGATCAGCGATGGGGAGACTTCAGTTCTGACTCAAAGCAGCCCTCGTCAGCTAGGAAGCTTTGGGAAGTCAGTTTCACCTCTCTGAGCCTCGATTTCCTCCACTGTATAGTTTGGGGATTGAATCAGATGATTTCCTCTGTTCCGTCCAGCTCTAACATTCTGTTATTTTAGCAGCCCTGGCTCTGATCACACTAACTCTTTCTGCATTTGTCAGCAATTTATGTGTAATGTTTCTTTACAGTCAAAATCCACTTTGTAGGTGACCTCACTTACTGTGCAACTTTGATCCTCTAGAATGACTTGGGAACACGGTGACTTGTTTCAATGGAATTCCTGATTAAATTCAGCTTAACCAAAAGAACCTCCCCAAAGCCAGTCCAATACTACCTCTGTTTTCAGCATTGTTGGGGTAGCTTAATTTCACAATAAGTGAAGTTCACTTTTACGCAGCTAATCATTTATTTTATAACTCATCTTGGTGGAAGGTTTCTAAAATTTCTCCAGCCTTAGTTACATAATTTAATTGCTCTTGAAGACTTAAGTCACCACTAAAAACCTTAACCATTGAACTATGCTTTCCAGGCTATTAATCTAAATGTCCCAGATCATTAAACCCTGATATTTATTAATATTTATCTTCTTTTCTTAATGTCTGTGCGTTTGCTTCTAAGCTGTTCACTCTGCTATCTCCTATGACCAGGGGAGAAATCAAAACTCTCTGGACAAGAGGGTAGCCACATTCTCTGCTAAGGCTAAGAGTACTAGGATGAATGATAAGCACGTATATACACACACACACACACAGCATGTGTGTAGATATAACTTTTTTTGGATATATAACTTTTGACGGAAGGATAACGTATGTAAAGAAAAGTACACGTATCACAACTGTACAGCCTGCTAAATTTTCACAAATGGAACATGCCCATTTTACTCCCATACTAATAGAGAAACAGAACGTGGCCAGAGATCCAAAAGCCCTCTTCCTATCTCTGGCTAGCACCCCACAAGCTCTCCATGTGCCCCTTCTCATTACTAACGCCCTTCCCCATATGATATTTATATTTTTTCTAGTCTGAGGCTTCTGGGATGACCTCTGGATTGTACCCTATATTTATAAGGGGTTGGAATTGCAGACACATGTGACAATGAAGCATTATTGACACCACTTCTGTACATTGATAAATGTCTGATGAATGTGATGTGCTATTCGATGACGATTTGGGAGTTGTAGGGCATTAGGATCATTATCTGGAAGGTCCATAATCATTACAAAGCAGAAGTGAGATGTTAGGAAGCTGGGCTCAATATCGAATCCTATGAAGACACTGTCTTAGACGTTGCTTTTTATTCTTTTTATATTTATTTATTTAGTTAAGATTTTATTTTTCCTTTTTCTCACAAAGCCACCCAGTACATAGTTGCATATTTTCAGTTGTGGGTCCTTCCAGCTGTGGCATGTGGGACGCTGCCTCAGCATGGTCTGTGCCCAGGATTTGAACCGGCAAAACCCTGGGCTGCCGAAGCAGAGCGCGTGAACCTAACCACTCGGCCATAGGGCCTGCCCCTATTTTTTCTTTTTTTTAGATTTTATTTTTCCTTATTCTCCCCAAAGCCCCCTGTACATAGTTGTATATATTTTCAGTTGTGGGTCCTTCTAGTTGCAGTATGTGGGACGCCGCCTCAGCATGGCCTGATGAGCGGTGCTAGGTCTGCGCCCAGGATCCGAACCTGGAAACCGTGGGCTGCCGAAGCAGAGAGCAAGAACTCAACCACTCGGCCATGGGGCCAGCCCCCAAGACATTGCTTTTTAAAATGAAATCCCTGATATCAACCTAAATCAACCCACCTTTGATGGCTGTAACATATTTTATTGAGGGATCCAGTTAATTAAGGTTTCACTGCATATGATTAAGTAAATTGTGTGTGTGTACGTTTTGCTTTGCTCTGCCTCTCACATTAGAGTTTAGATTAGAAAGTGACTTTTTCCTCTATTCTGGGAATTCTCCAACTATACTCCTACAGAATATTGCATCCTGCTGAGAAAACACGATAATGAAAGTCTTTTTCAAATTCATAATTTTCTCCTCATATATTTTACCTAAAACTTCAGCTGTCACTGGTCTTACAGATAAAACGAACAAAGTACAAACAAATATAATTAGAAATAGCTAATTATATAAGGCTCTCTGTATTTGTAATTTTACACCATATAATCTAATGTATTTTTAGCTAGTAAAATCATTCTCAGTTGATGTGATTCAATTAAATATATCATTATTTCAGGTGTCTCTCAGAGAAGACATTTCCAGATGTTTATTGTGTTCTGACATCACATAAACGTTGCTGCTCTACTTTCTAAGATACACAGGCATGGGGATAAGCATGAAAGGGAAGACTTGAGCATTTTAGCCAGAAGTTTCTGATGCATTTTCGAGACAGACAAGGAACTCTACTATATATCATCATTCCTTCTCGCTGATTGGCATTTCTGGGAAATGGGAGCAAAGCCAGGAAACACTATGTCTAAGCCTGGTCTTGGGGAATATTCGCTAATGCTGTGCATCCTCTGTTTGTCCCTCCAGATCTGCCCGCCACCTTCAACCCCTGGGCCTGTGGCCCAGGAAGCAGACCTCTAATGAACTACATCCAATGGGCTGCGTTGCCCTTTGGCTTTTGGTTGGGTTCGACCAATGGAAGACACTTACAAGAGCCAGGAGGATGAGAGAATGGAGTTCAGGGTCCTATCCCCTCCACTCCCTCCCTGCCAGGCCGTGCATTGGCAGTGGCTATCTTCCTCTATGGAGTTCACTGCTCTGCGGGCCAGCTCTCCCAAAGCGACAGCTGCAGCTCCCTCTGGATTTTGGCAACTGCTGTCTCTCCCTGCCTCCCTCTTCAGGTCAGGAGCACAGACGGATTCCCACTGTTAGCAGCCCAGGGCTACCTTCCCAACCTCACTGGTGTAATCAATCCAGTCACAAATTTGTAAATAGTTCCTTTCTTAAACTTCCATCAATTATCCTATTTGAGGGTGCTACCCGTTTCCTGTGGAGGCCTTGAATGACACCAACGTTGGGTATTTTGTGTGTGATCATCCACAGGATGAACTCTTAGGTTCCTGTGGATATTATTTGACTAAATATTTAAAAGGGCAAATGCAGGCTTTAAAAAGAAAAAGTTTCAACTCTGCATATAATTGAGTTGACTATTTAAGATACTTGGGCATTTTGGCTAAAATGATTTGAGAGAAGAATGTGCCATATGACTTTAATTGTACAGAATATGACAACCGACTTTAAGAGTCTTCTCATATAGTCTTAGGGGAAAGCAGGAACTAGTTTAAAAGATTCAAGAATACACCTCTCCAAGGATAAGAAAAACAACTGACTTTAGTAAGAGCCAGTATTCAGTCTAGAATGCCCCATAGGCAATAAAGAAAAGCTAAAATTCAGATTTTGAACTGTGGATTCGGTTTTGAAAGAATAACCAATACCCTATCCACAACACCTTTGGGCACACACAGTTGTACACGCTACAACTGTGTTCTTCAATTGGGAAAGTGTTTCTAAGTTCCACGGGCATGTCCTGTGCAATAACAAGAGTTGTTCAGTAATGAATTAGAAGTAAAAGAAGGTTTAGTAAAATCTTCAGTACCATATACTATAGTCTGTACTCTTTCTCTCTATATAGACACATATCTATATAGATACATATATAGATATTGTACATACTATATACTACTCTATACAATATATACTATATATGCTACTCTACACTATATTCTACTATTAAAAAAAGTCTGTGGGAGCCAGCCCTGATGACTTAGTGGTTAAAGTTCAGTGCTCTCACTGCTTCAGAAGCCCAAGTTCGGTTCACAGAACCACACCACTATCTGTCAATTGCCATGCTATGGCAGCAGCTCACACAGAAGACTAGAAAGGACTTACAACTACAATATACGACAATGCACTGGGGGTCCTTGGGGAGGGAAAAAAAAAGAGGAAGATTGGCAACAGATGTTAGCTCAGGACAAATCTTCTTCTGCAAAAAAAAAAAAAAAAAGGAAAGGGTGAGCATGGGGCTCACTCATGCTTTTAAAAAAAAAACACCGCTAAAAGAAAATCTGAGGGCCAGACTTCAAAAGAGAAAATATAAAAACAGGAAAGAATAACTATCAAAACATATAGTTGTTTTGGTATCTATTGATTATTAATTCCTTAAAAATATCCTATCTTTTTATCTAATAATATATCATTGCCATAGAATTTTAGTCAGGCAATCATTCTACTACCTAACTTAGGACATAGTGTCTATAACCTGAGTTTGCTAAATCAATTACCACATAAAAGAAAACCAAAATGGTCGGTGTACTGATGGAGTTTCGTCTTGTTTTCATGAAAGGTGTGCAAATACAAAAGAAATAAGGCACAAATTCAACAACGAAATGACTCTGTCAGCAACTCCCTAAGAACCCCTCGTCCTTTATGTTACAGTAGCATTTATACGTTCAATCTAGACATCTTCCATTTGAACAGCAACCAACTACCAACAAACAGAGCTGGGCCGTTCTGTTAATTCTCCTCAGAGAGAATCCTGCTGGACGACAGCAGCTGCTGTCTTCTTTCTCGTTCATCCCCCAACCCCTGTGCCTAGAAGCAGCTCTTCACCAGGAGTGGTATACATTGTACTGTAAATGCCATTGCACAGAAGGACAACACGGGAAAATTAAATTATTTCTTTTGTGTATTTAATTTGGATATCTAGTCATTTTAAGGTTTTAACTTCAGGAAATCTGGTCCTTATTCCTAATATCCATGATTTTGAAAAATTAAAACTTCCAACATAGCTTTGTTAAAGCTTAGAGGAAGGACATACACATATAATCAGATGAGGGTGCATACTGGGGAGGTAATACATGTAATCTGGAAGGGCTCAGACAAGCTGGGGGGTTCTGCACTTTGCCACTTATAAGGGTGTGATCTTAGACAAGAGCTTTCTGTATCTTGGTTTCCACATCTGTAAAATGGGCTGTGAGGAATGAATGAGTCATATGTAAAAGCAATTAGCAAAACGTGAAGCATGTAGTGAACACTCAAAACAATGCCACCAATTATTACAGCCTCACCAACACAAGGCAAGACACAGAGTCGGGGACATGTTGCACTTTTTCCCAATGTTCAGAAAAAACAGGCTAGCAGAAGTTAAATCACAACCACCATTGCTTAAGAAATGAAGAAAGAAGGAAGAGAGAAAGAAAGGAAAGAAAAGTAGGAGGCAGAAAGAGGAGAGAGAGAGAATGACAACAAGAAAGCTATGTGCATTTCCACCGAACGGAAACTCAGGAACAAAGCTGTAGACAGTCGCGGATGACAAAAAACCATCCAAGCCTGTGTCAAGCTCACACTTGAGCTGCTCACATTCTGGCACCTTTCACAGAAGTGATAATCCCCAAAGCAGGGTTTGGCAGCAGCAAGTCATTAGCATTCAAGCTCTGAATGTGAACAAGAACACAGCCAACTTTTACTAAGACGCTCCAGTGGAACGTGGGGCTTGGTTGGGTGGAAAAACGTAATTAGCCAGTGACAGAACCTGGATTCATAGATGACAGTGCATAGGCTTCCTTTCTTAGGCAGTGACTGATAAAGGGAGGCATCCTTTGTGGTGGCAGTCCAGGTGACTGATAGGTTGGGGGCCACCCCCTATCTGGATGGCAGGAGGGCATCTGCGGGGTTACCTCAGGCTCAGGGAGCAGATGGTGCCCCAGGTCAACACACGACTAATTTAAGAGCACGGTGGGTGCTCTCTAACGGCCTGTGTCCTGGATAGCTGGTAAAAGAGCACACCTCTAGATAAAGAGTTTGCAGACTTCAGGGAGGTGGGAGAAAGTCAACAGTAGGTTGATTACACCCCCACCCCCGCACCCAATATAGACCATATTCTTGACAATGTTAATTCTAGGGCATTGGAATAATCCAAGTATGGGATAGTTTTGATATTTCTATAGTTGTATATTTTTATAAGTGCTGCTACTGCAATAGCCAAATATATTCATTCACTCAGATATTCACTATCATACTAGAGTGTTTATGTGCCAGACACTGTTCTAAGCACTCAGAAAGGTGGTGAATGAAACAAAGTTGCTGCCTTCACAGACCTCAGCTTTTAGCAGGAAAACTAAAGATAAGCTAGTGCTTCTTAACTGGGGGTGATTTTGTACCACCCAGGGGACATGTGGCAATGTCTGGAGATATTTTTGATTCTTGATGGGGGCGGAGGGAGCAGAGTCTACTGACATTTAATGTGTACAGGCCAGAGATACTGCTAAACATCCTACAACGCACAAGACAGCTCCCCACAACGCACAAGCATCCATCTAGTCCACAATGTCAACAGTGCCCAGGTTCACAAACTCTGTGATTATCCATAAAACAAATGGACAATGCTGAAATACACTTCTGTTCAAACAAATTAAACAAAGACTGAGGAAACAACATGATATTTTAACCTTTTCATTGAGAGATAATTCACACACCATAAAATTTACCATTTTAAAATGTCCAATTCAGTTGTTTGTAGTATATTCCAAGTTGTGCAACCAAAATCACTATCTAATTCCAGAACATTTTCATCGACCTAAAAAAAATCCCTGTACCCATTAGCAGTCACTCCCTATTCCCATGCCCCACCAGCCCCAAACACTCATCTCCTTTCTTTCTCTGTGGATTTGCTTATTCTAGACATTTCATAAAGATGGAATCATACAATGGGTGGTCTTTTGTGTCTGGCTTCTTTCATTTGGAATGTTTTCAAGGTTCATCCATGTTGTAACATGGATCACTACTCCCTTAAAAATATTCCATTGTAGGGGGCTGGCCCCGTGGCCGAGCGGTTAAGTTGGCGCGCTCCGCTGCAGGCGGCCCAGTGTTTCGTTGGTTCGAATCCTGGGCGCGGACGTGGCACTGCTCGTCAAACCACACTGAGGCAGCGTCCCACATGCCACAACTAGAAGGACCCACAACCAAGAATATACAACTATGTACTGGGGGGCTTTGGGAGAAAAAGGAAAAAAATAATAAAATCTTTAAAAAAAAAAAAAATTCCATTGTATGACCAAATGTAATATTACATTTTATTTATCTACTCATTGGTTATGGACATTTGGGTTGTTCTCTACTTTTTGATTATTATGAATAACACCGCTAAAACATTCATGTACGAGTGTTTGTGTGGAGATGTTTTCAATTCTAGTGGGTATACACTAGGAGTGGAATCGCTGACCTATACGGTAACCATGTTGAACTCTGAGGAACCACTAAACTGTTTCCTAAAGTCGCCGTGCCATTTTACATCCCCAGCCACAACATATGAGGTTCCAATTTCCCCACATCCCCACCAAGACTTTCTATCATCTGGCAAATTTTAGTTTAAGAGATGAGAATTTTAATTACAACCTAAAATTTCCAGAGGAGAAACAATTAAGTCTTTCTTAATGAACCCTTTGAAGTAGTTATTTCAGTTAATTATCAGCTGAAATTTCCCCCTAAAGGAATATAAAAGAGTAAAATGCAAAACAAATTAGGAACATGGCTTGGCTTTTGTCTCTATCTAGGCTTTTACTTCTTATTAAAAAATGTGGCCTTCCTTTTTAAAGACAAGAAATGCCACTCAAGAGTCTCTACAGTAATAGATTTTATGAGAGATTTTGTTGGTTTGTTTTTCTCTTCCTTTGATAAGTCAAGAATTCAGTGGAGGAGGGAGGGGTATAGAAACCTTTTATCCACTCTACTAACGCCATGCTCAGTGACAGGGACACTTGTCACTGCCTAGGGATAGCAGGGCAGCTTCTCCAGATTCTAGTGTAGCTGAAGTGACAGCACTTCAATAGCCTACGTCTTGGCTGCCGGAAGAGCGGTCTGTGGACCAGGAGCCTGTTAGAAACGCAGGCTCTCAGTTCCCATCCCACATCTACTGAATGAAAAGCTGCACTTGACAAGTTCCCCGGCTGATTCACGCGCATATTAACGTTTGAGAAGCCCTGCTCTAAGTGGGGAACAAGAACCTCAAACCGTCATTTTTACCAAGGCACCCATTGTTTCGAAGTTCTTTTGAAAACATAATCCCCTTCGGCTTAAAAGCATTCTCATGGGTATGTTCAACAAAAACACAAAAAATCTATGCTGTTTTAAGTTTCATTATAATAGGGAATGTTGAGCTTTGCTTATAAAAGCTCAGATGGGCCCTTCCACAGAGATGTAACTAAAAGGCAGAAATAGAGCAGCCTGAAGATTTACATACTAAGACTTTGATCCTTTGCTGTTTATTGATATTTGGAATTTCTCTGCTTTTGTCACTTGGAAAGTTCCCAAGGTTTCTGTGCTTCAGAGTTTTGTGACTCCCCATCTCTCCCCCTCCCTATCTCCCTCTGCCCCCAAGAGAAGGTCAACCCACTGTGTCCCCAGGAACCTCAGACGGCAGCTGGATGGCAGCCTGAAGGTGCAGTGGAAGCAGCAGGAGGGGCAGAGAGAGTGGCCTAGGAGGCCAGGGTACCACGGCTGGGTTTGCCGCCTTATTGCCGTGCCATCCTGACCGAGGTACTTAACTTCAGTTCCCTCACCTCTACACCAAGTTTAAGGCAATTAAATAACAACATCATCAACAATAATAGCAGCTTATCTATTGAACCACAATGTACCAGCTACGTTTAACTATTAGATCCCCCAACAAGCCTAGGGGAAGGGTAACTATTATCCTCATTTTACGGAGGCACAGAGAAATTTAGTAACTTGCCCAGAGTCCCAGAATGACTAAGTAGAGGCTGGATACTAACCTGGGCATCCTGCCTTCAAAGTCGGCCCTTCACTCCACGCTGAGAAAGGGCAATGTTGGTTAAATCACTCTGTACACTGTGAAACGCTATATAATATAAGTTATGGGCTGTGCTGCTCTTTAAAAAACAAAATTTAAACTAAAAAAATGGAAGTACTTGGCCAAAAAGCAAACGCGGGCTTTTCACTGGGGCAGATTAGGGTTGCTAGGTGCTCTCAAAAAGACGGGAATGTACCCCAAGTGCTGCAGCAAACAGGGTCTGCAACAGGGGTTTTGTTTCCTACAAAACCACTCAGCACGTTGTGCAAACCTTCCAGAAATAAATACCTCAGGACGAGGCTGGGCTATTTCTCAAGGCTATAACCCAAAGGGAATTTGACCTGTTGCTATTCAAAAGCCCATGAGGGATGGCCTAGAAAGTTCCTTCTATCGTTCAGAGTAATAAACACAATTCTTCTGGTTTCTGAGCGCCAGCTGAGACATAGATTTGGAGGAGATATAAACTCACAAGGCTACTTTTAGAAGACTTTGATTTTTTTAGGCATATTCATTCACAGAAAATTTCACTCAAACCAAACTCTTTCTTGTCTCCTTCAATACTACACCAGCTCCTGACACCAAGAGAGCTAGCAGAATGAGGTCAAGGATGTGACAGGCTGGCTACCATGATTGGGTCTCCAATTTCTCCTCTGCCTCTGCAACTGATTTTCACCGCCCGAATCAAGCAAACCAACACCCACACAGAGAAATGAGCATCCACCAAACACTACCAGCCCTGGCCAAGCCTAGAATTTCCAGTGTCTTAGAAGGTTCTAGAAGGATAAACTGGTCCAACATCCTCATTTCATAGATGAAGACACTGAGGCTCAGAGAAGTTAGGAAATGCTTCAGGACTTGAATTCACTGGCCTGACTTTAAGAGCAATTTCTTCCGAATATAAGCCCATCTCCCTCCTTTCCTTTTAAAGTCCTTTCTTTTTTTTTTCTTTGAGGAAGATTAGCCCTGAGCTACCATCTGCCGCCAATCCTCTTTTTGCTGAGGAAGACTGGTCCTGAGCCAACATCTGTGCCCATCTTCCTCTACTTTATACGTGGGTTGCCTGCCACAGCATGGCTTTTGCCAAGCGGTGCCACGTCTGCACCCGGGATTGAAGGGACGAACCCTGGATTGCTGAGAAGCGGAACGTGCGGACTTAACTGCTGCGCCACGGGGCCGGCCCCTAAAGCCCTTTATTTCTAAGAGAGGGGCCACCACTGTCAGCGAGACTCAGGAATACTTCAAGATAAAAACCAGCTTTCCATAATCCTTGAGAGTTTCAGCATTTCCCTACCACCTAAAATCGCCTGTATTTTTATTGCATTCCTTTTATAAGACATCCTTCTGGAGAGAAAAAAAAAATATTAAATCACATTAAAACAAAGCAGGGAAATTATTTAGATTTAGTATTTAATCCAAAGTCCTTTCCATGGCTCACCAGGCTCTACATGAGGAGGTCCGGGCTCCCTCTTTGACCTCAGTTTCTAGCTCTCTCCATTCACTTGGCACATCAAGCACCCTCCCACCTCAGGGACTTTGCCTTGTTGTTCCCTCCAGCAGGAGAACAGTTCCAGAAAAGTGCATGGCTTGGTCCTTCATTCCATTCAGGGATCTGCTCAAATGAAGATGTCTGCTCTGAGAGGCCTTCCTTTCCCAGGTTTATTGAAAGTGGCCCCTGGCCCCTTCATTTTCTTCAATGCACCTGACGTTACATCAAAGAGGCATATGTTATTGTCTGTCTGCATGAGGGCGAAGACTTTGTATTGCCTATTGCAATTGTCCTAGCACAGAGAAGCAATTTTTTTTTTAGGTAATGCAAATCTTTAGTTTTGAATTTGCTTCTTAAGCGTGAAGTTTCTATTTTGAGTTTCCTTAAACTAAAGCACACCCAATAAACTAGCATAACCATTATTCTCAGGTTGTAATGTAAGCTTTTAAGAGAGAAGCTGTGTCCTTTATGGTATGTTATTATAAGCTTGATTTTGCTTCCCAACATCATATTGAACAGTGATTCTTAAAGTGTGATCCCCAGGCCAGTAACATCACTATTAACAGGAAACTTGTTAGAAATGCAAATTCTTAGGATCCTGCCCAGACCTGAGGGTGGAGTCCAGCAATGTTTTAATAAGCACCCCCAGGTGATTCTGATGCATGTTTAATTTTTCAGATCACTCACATAGTTGAAAGTAGTATGAACGAAAAGTCAGTATTCGGTTTAGGTCTCAGCTCTGCCATCCCCAAGTATGGGACAATAAAGTCACTCAAATTCACCAGCCTCAGTTTACACATCTGGTCCATATGATCACTGAAGCTCTTTTTAGCTTTAAAAGTCTATGATTCCAACCCAGCACTTATTTTGCTGCAACATCTAAATTCTAACGAGGTCACTGAGCTCAAATGAGGCTTAGCCCACACCAAATATTTCAGTGGGACAATCCTAACAATAGGATTAAAAGATCTGGATTCCCATTTCAGATTATAACCTGAAGGTAAGGAAAGCAGTACTGTCTAATAGCTTCTAGTTATGAAAGCCTTGAAAAACTAAAATTCTCCTCTGCCAGTGGGCATCAACCCTGTCAGCCCAGAGAGAAACGCCCTGGCTTTCAGCTATTGCAAAGGCAGTGCCAACAGGGACTCTGATCACTGCTTCCGGTAGGAACCACATGGCAGAAAGTTTGAGAAATGGAAACATTGGCTGCCTTTTCCTGTTAAATGTGTCAGATAGATATAATAAAAGATGACTGGCATTAAAAAAATAAAGGCTGTAAAAATAGGATTACTGTCTTTGAAAGGCCCATGATGTGCTAATACAATCAGCAGTGCTACTTCTGGGGACAGGAGGCAGGAGACACTGAGAGGAAAGACCACACTTAAGCCGAGCATCAGCTCTATTTCTTCAGGATTGTTTCGTTTCATAAATGCGGTCTGGAAATTGCACTTGGGGCATTATGAAATCTCCATAGGGCAAATGACTTGTTTCTTGTATTTATGATAGACCCTCAGACTCTAGTATCGAGAGCCTAGAGTGGGGGATTCACACTAATTCCAGAAGAGATGTCACCCACTTTGGAAATCAGAAAAGGTTTCATGAAAGAGATGGCAAATTGGGCCTTGAATGATACGCAAGACTCGGTGGGACGGGGTGGTGGTGGTGGCATTTTGGAAGATGTGAATTTCAGGGATCCAGTGGGGAGGCAAGAGAGTCTCTAAATGAGAAGCACGTGCTAAGTGATCCTGCGTGCCTCCACCCGGGAAGCGTCTGGTCGCTGTCAGCGTGAGAGCCTCTGCTCCAGGTGCCCTATCTCATGGGGTTAGACTGAGGGGAGGTCGCTGCTGTGTGGGCCGAGATCCACGCCCGTCTGCCCCTGTTCTGCTCTCTATCACAGCGAGCTCCATTTCCCAGGCTCTCCTGACCTCTGCATGCAGCGGTAGGTCCAGCCACTGGAGGGCACGGCCCACAGACAGGAGGGAGGAGCAAAGCCAGACGGCTTCCACCCTGAGCAACAATGACATATCCGAGTGTCTAAGAGCCTTCGTTCTCAACATACTAATCCAGCTTTGAAAAGAGTTTCAAAATGAAAAATCCTGTGATCCCATCAATATTTTATCAATGTACTTCTTAATTTCAAGATCTATTCTCATCAATTTGCACCACTTCTGTGGTACAAGTCTTCCTTTTGCAACAAGATCTGTTCAGCTTTAATATATAACACTATTTCCCTTTAAAAACCTTATGAATCATACTACTTTAATATAACTCACTTTAAGCCAAAAATTACCTTTCATTTTATTTTGTGCACTATATATATATATATGCACATATCTGTATGTATGTGTATGCTAGAAAAAATTTCTCCTGGACTCCCTGGGCCTTCCTCAGGCCACCTGTACCCTATGGGCTTGGGGCACCTGGGGTCTCACGTGGAGTGTCTAGCGCAGTGGTTCCCAGTTTAGACTGATCATTCAAATCACCTGTGGTGCTTTAAAACCCCCATGCCCAGACTGCACCCCACACCAATTAAATAGGAATTTCTGGGGGTGGCGCCCAGCATTTTTTCCAAAGCTGCCCAGGTAATTCTAATGGGAGCCAAGTTAACCGCTGATCTAGTTAGTGTCAAGTGGAGTCCTGAACTTGAACTGCTTTGATAAGCCCTTGAAGGGAAAGAAGCAATAGCCATGGTGTCACTGTTTGTCTTTCCCATTTGGGATGGCCTCTATTCATGCTGTTACCAACACCTACACTGTCCTCTTCCCCTGTGCCCGCCCAAATCGTCCTGATCCATTCTTCAAGGCACACCTCACATCACACCTCAGGCAGGAAGCATTTCTTAGCTACCCCAGTGTGTGATCACCCCCCCTTAAATCCTTTAGAGTTGGTATTTTACCGCTTAGCACTTAATTATTCTCCAGGACTTTTGTTGGTCTTGTCTTCTCAGCTAGATGCTGTGCATCTTGTATGCAAGAATCATATTTTCTCCTTCTTATGGATGTGCTTACAACAGAGTTTTGAACATTTTAGACTCAGGGAGTACCTGTGCCTGTCGATTAATGAAACAAACATTTGGGCCTATTTGCAAGGGATGAACAGAGGTTGTATCACCTTCAAAAATCTATGTGACCAAAAGCAGAGAGGATATGCTAAAGAGCAATTATATCCTTCAGTTTATCCCACCGTCAATATCAACAGGTCTTAGGAAAGGCAGAGCGTGATTTTGCCTGGAAGGTGATTTCGTAGGGAAGGAGGCTACAATTACACACAAAATACGTAGTGTAGTGTTTTTAGGGAAATTAGTTTCACAGCTGTATGTGAGAAGAACTGGAGAAGGCTGACGAGTGGTATGACTTGATTTCCAAGACTGAACTGCTGGTATGAAATATCTAATACATCTCAACTCTGAGAAAACGCAGGGACAAAAGTGTAGCAAGCCACCAGCCAGAGAAGTCCCTTAACACACTGATTTGCAGAACTCAAGGACTACTTTCCCTATTTTATATTTAAGCTCCACAGAGGTATCTAAAAATACTTGCACAAGTTCTTGCTTTCAAAGTGAAAAAAAATCAGGTTTCTGAAATGTGGGATATATGTACATATCCTGATATATATATATATATATATATATATATATGTGTGTGTGTGTGTGTGTGTGTGTGTGTGTATATACATATATATATATGTTAGGTCTATACACACATGCCTGGGTGGTATTTCTTCAAACACTATAGTCCCAGCAGTGATTTTATTTAGTCTGGTTGTTCCTAAGACAAACACACACAACTTTAATTAAATGCACATCCAAATATAGGGGAAACCATCTTGAAACAATTAGACCGTTCTACGGTAAGGTTTTCCGGCAATGGCAGCCTCCCACTTCCTTACCTCCACGTGGAGAGAGAACAGATGGGCTGAGGGAAGCCAAGCCTGACTCCATAAACACAGCCTGCGGCTATAACTCTGCCCTGTTCTGTTTTGTTCTCTTCTGACCCAAGACACCACCCTTCTTTTACTCTTTCCTAAATGAATTCCAGTCATACAATTGCTTTCACTTTTTTTAACCCCTCTTTGATCAGTTTGAGAGAGAGAAAATTTTCAGGCAAGGTTTCTTATCTATCCTAAAGGAAATATTCCAGTATGAAACTGAAAAGTCTCAAGAATTACCAAATCACCCATCTGGTTATTGACCTGGGGTTATGGAGGCTTCTGGAGAATGTCTGCCGACATGGCTGCCTCCACTGCCTCATTCTTGGGACTTTCTGGGTCATCTGGTTCTCTAGGTAGGAAAGGCTGAGTATTTAAATTGCTCTGGAAGCTGGGAGAGTAGAAGTGTCACATTGTGATGTTCACCAGGACAGCTCTTTTCCTCTTGAACCCCAAGTTAATTCCCTCCTAATTAATTTATCCATGAGATTTTTAACAGCAAAGAGAGAATGTTTTCTCCTTAAGAACCGTGCTCAAAATTCACTTCCCACAAATACCAACTGAATGCTTCTTCTGTGCCTGGAACAGTGGAAAAGACCAACACAACACCACCAATCATAGAATCCTTGTCCTCAGGGGGCTTACGGTGTTGTAAGGGATGCAAGTCTTTCAGAAAACAAAGATCTTTCTTAAGCCATAGAGATGTTTCTGTTGTTCTTGTTCTTTCAATGCAATAAAATACATCAAGTTCTAAATCAAGATTCCAGTATTTCAAAGAGAAGAAAAATCAAAAAAGGACTGAGGAGATGAGGGAGGAAGTCATTCTGGACTGGACATAGAAGCTGGGCCAACATCTGGACACTCCCACACGAGGGGAGGGCAGACAGCAGACAGCCTCCCCTCCAGTAGAAGGCAAGCTTGAGAGAATGTTTAGCTAAGGGTGGGGCCAGTGGGAGGACAGTGAAAGCCACCATCAGGACTCTAGGCTGTCAGGCAACCGGGAAACATTGCATATTACTGAGCAAAATGACAAAATGGGTTATCACAAAGCCTAGCTAGAAAACAGGCCTCCAGCTTGATTTTGACATGGAGGTGTATAAATTGAAGGGCGAATCCTCATGAGCAGGCACAGAATGAGGCCAAGTACTGCCAAGGACCTAACTTTCAAGCGGATGATCCAGTCTCGCCCTTTAGAGACAAATGCAAAACATTCCTTACATGCCCACAAACACACGCTGGCCCTGCAAGCTCCATGCGGCTGGTGGAGCCAAGAGGGTCAGCAGAGGTGACACACCATGTTGGTCTGTCATGAAATCAGAACCACTCCTAGGAAGTTACCAGTCCACATGCTACCAAACCAAATGCATATGGCAAGAACAGGAACTACAATGAAAAAGTCTCCATAACTTGAGAAACATTTTCAAGTGTGAGGGAGACACCTGTGTGCTCAGGCAAGAATGCTGAGATTAGACCAACGCAAATACAGCAGAGCAGGCTTCCAAAAGTAAGACAGCTGAAGCCGAGAGAACAATGCTGCTTGGGGCTCACTGTTAAAACAGAACTCTTGGCCTTGCGTTGTTACCTGACACCAAAGACATATGAGATATTTTCCAGCCCCACAGCTCTTTCCCCTCCAATTCTGAATACTAAGACCATTAGATTTGAATGAAAATACGAAGCCAGATGGATTTAATTCCACAGTGCCTTTGAAAATTAAACTCTTATAGTTATCAGTTAATAACTTTAATCATCAAAAGGAATATTCCAAGCAGAAAAATTAAATGTTAACACATGATTACTTATGGAAAATCTTGCACTGAAAAAAATCATTTCTTCCTCTTCCTTTTTCATATAGTTCCTCTAACTTTCTAGGTAATAAGTGCCATTGAAGAAAAAAATGGTGGACTTGCAAGTGCAAAGGTAGAGCTGTTAGAACGGGTTCTAGAGTTAATTCAGGGATTGCTGTATTATCCGAGCCTTAGTTTTATCATCTGCAAAACAGGGGTAGTGATTTTTGTATGATTGCTGTGTGCATTTCTACTGTTAAAAGAGAATAGAATCAAGTACTGATTCACGCTTCAAGGATGAACCTTAAAAACACTATGTTAAGTGAAAGAAGCCAGACACAAAGGGCACCATATAGTATGATTCCACTTATATAAAATATCCAAAATAGGCAAATTCACAGAGATAGAAAGCAGACTAATGGTGTCACCACTTAATGGGTACAAGGTTTCCTTTTGGGGTGATGAAAAATTTCTGGAACTAGATAATGATGGTTGCACCACATTGTGAATACACTTAATGCCACTGAAATGTAAACTTCAAAGCAGTTGAAATGATAAATTTTATGTATATTATACCACAATTAAAAACAAGAGAGAAAGAATAGAAAACAACATTCTGGCCATCTCCTCTTTACATAATAAATATCTCATCGACAAAAAGTCTAAATTTATTACTGTGGTTACAGTTGTGGCTAAGCTGCTAATCTAAATTTGCTGTCTTCTTTTCAGTGAGTACTGTCCTGGACAAAACTACCAGGAACAGTTATCTGCCCTTTCTCCGGGATGGCTATGGAAGGATGTCTTGTGCAGATACCTGCAAAGCTGAACTGGGAGGAGCAGGAGGCAGGAAAGCTGACTCTATCAAGGAAATTACAAGCTGGAGGGTAAGAGGTTTAAGAACTAAAACTTACATAAGGTTGAGTAAGCAAGTGACTCAACAAAATATTAGCCAACAACCAAAGCCCGCCTACTACCAGGAGTCCTGACTACCAAGTCAGAGTCCACCAGGACATGGCCCTGTGCCCCAGACCTGAGAGACAGGCCTCTACAAAGGTGGAAGGTCAAACCAAAACTGAGGGGGAGCTCAACCTGGGGCTTTGGCAGAGAGGACAAGCCCAGCTCTTAGAGGACGCAATACCGATCTAAACAAGAACACTTCCCTCTTCCCTTTCTGTACCAACTAGCCTGGTCCCCAGATAAAACTCAGACCCTTAGGCTATCTTGTGGCTCCCCAAACATTAGGGTTGGTGTCTTTGCTATGGGTGAAATCCAGTGGGTGCTAGGAAGAGGGTTTAATTGGCAAAATTTGCTAACATGTGATGCTCAATCTTCTCCTCACATTCTGCCTTTTATTCTCACGATCTATCCCTCCATCTAGAGTCAACCTAGTTTCTAGATGATGATTCTCTCTGCTTGAACCTACATGGGACACTTTAAAAGCTATTGAGTCCTGGGCCTCTCCACAGAACAAGTGATTCAGAACATGGGGTGGGCACTTTTTTAAAAGCTCCCCAGGTGATTCTAATGCAGGAGCTGCCAGCATTGAGGACCGCTCATCTAGGGGAGGAAGGGAAGGGAGGTGGCTTTATGAAGTGCCTACTGTGGACTGGGGACTGTGCTAGTTCCTTACGTATAGTATCTACAGCTGTAGGTGCTCCTCCTATATCCTCTTGGACTTGTTCTGGCCATGAGCATTATGGCCCCCCTGGAGGGAGAGATCATCAGCGATAGATGCCCTAGTTTCCTTACCCCTTGGGTGGGATAATCCTGAGGCATACTTTAAACCTGGGATAAGCAAACCAGTTCCATAAGAAGCCACACAGTTAGTGTGTTAGGCTCTGTGGGCCATAGAATCTTTGTCTTGACTACTCAAACCTACCATTGCAGTGCAGAAGCAGCCATGGACAATGCTAAATGAATGGATTAGGCTGCATTCCAATAAAACTTTATTCACAAAGATAAATAGTGGGCTATAGTTGCCCAACCCCTGCTCTAAGTCTAAACAGATTTCCAGAGGTCCCCAGCAGGAATGGGTTCCAGTTGTCTAAAGCAGTAACCTGCCAATAACATGCTACATGGGCTTCATTCTCTTACCATGCACTTCCTGGGATCACTGGCTATAGAAACTACTTGCACTCAAATCCTTGTCTCAGAGCCCACTTTTGGGGGCATCCAACCAAGGTCAGCATCTTGTTTTACACTCATAACCACGCTAGTGGTTGAATACTATCATCTCCATTAGACAGTGAATAAATTAAGATTTAAGGACTGCACAACTCCTAAGTGATAGAGTCCAGATTAGAAGTGTATTTAGCTCCAAAGTCAATGATCTCTCTACAATATGACAGAGTGAGGATGAATACAACAAATAAATACACAGACATACATACACAAATACTTAATCAAATACCATATGGTTTAATTATGGTGGGCAAGAGCACCACATATGGCAAATCATAAAGCAAAATTCATGCCACTCATGTAATTACTGATCTATGTTAAGGAAGGGGTTTTAAAAGAAATAATATGAATAGTAGGGTTTGAAGGTTACGGAAAAAAATCACTCTTTTATGCTGTTTCTAATCTAGGATAGAATTCATTTCCCACCTACCAGTTGGTTGCAATCCTGGTGCTGCTACTTCTCTGATGAAAGCTGTGATTATACCTGGGAACAATATAGCCGTTCCACATAAAGCCTAATGTATAATTTGGAACTTGAAGAGAAAAGAACTGCGCAGATTAAAAAATACTCTTACACATTCGAACATGGGGGGCTGGGGGACAGCAGTTTCACAAAGTCCTCTGAAAGGCACTTGTGAAGTTCCCCTACGGATCCTAAGGATTCCAGAGAACAGTTTGAGAACCCAGAACTGGCACAGTGAGAAACCAATCTTTTCAGCTTACGCGGTCTTGCCCTCGCTGTCATGTTTGGTGGCGCTGGCCCCCTTCTTGCCCAGCAGGGAAGCCACCTTCTCCGCGTCTCCATTCTCCACAGCCTGCAGCAGCCGGTCATCATTCTTGTTCCACTCATTGGTCTGTGGAGCAAAGGGGAGATGCAGAGCTGGTGAACAACGACAGTGGCCACAGTCGTACTGACCAGCAGCACCTCGGTCCTCCCCGTCGCCCACCCTCCTGTCACTCAAATCACAAACTGCCCCCAAATGGGCAACTTAGAAAATACCTTCCCCTTCACCATGGAGACACCCAAGAAGGCTGGTTTCCCAAAAGAAAACATCAACAGTTCAATGAAATAGCGGCCAGTCAGCAAACTCTGAAATAAAGTAACTGCTTTTAACTGACGTTGGGAAGATGAGGCAACTTAAAAAGACCTCATGGCCAGTTTACACATTAGCTTATTTCTAGCTAAACTTGACAGCTGACTCCTCAGAACACTGCCCTTTGACCTGGTCCACCGCTCACTGGGCCCGCGGTGTTACAGAACCAAACCGGCCAACAGCTCGGGGTTACCTCAGAGTTCATAGACACGCCATTTTTCATCTGCTTTTATTGCCACTCTTTCTGGCTTGCTTACTGGGCCCTGATTTTTGAGTTGCATATTGCTTTTAAATAGTTGTCAAAGCTACCAACTCAACAAAGTGTCACCAGAAATGAAACTTCTTCCTGATCAAGCTATAAACATCAAATAGCTTTGAGGAAAGCCTTTACACCCCTTAACGCCCAACCCCAACAATAATATAACTATGCAATACCACAGTAACAGTAAAGCTTTCATGTGCACAAAAACTAGGTTTTACTCTTAAGAAGGAAAGAAAAGATCTCTCTATAAGAGCAATGGACCTTGAGTATAAGACTATGAAGTTTCAAACAAGAAATGGCAGCAACGGGGCCGGCCCCATGGCCGAGTGGTTAAGTTCATGCACTCTGCTTCAGTGGCCCGGGGCCTCACTGGTTTGGATCCTGGGCGCAGACATGGCATCACTCATCAAGCCACGCTGAGGTGGCATGCCACATGCCACAACTAGAAGAACCTTCAGCTAGAATACACAACTATGTACCGGGGGCTTTGGGGAGAAGAAGAAGAAGAAAAAAAGAAGATCGGCAACAGATGTTAGCTCAGGTGCCAATCTTAAGGAAAAAAAAAAAGAAAGAAATGGCAGCAGTGAGCCATTGAAGGTTTTGGAGCAGAGGAGTGAGAGACTAAAATCAGTGACTGAAGAAGAGTCATTGGGAGGTTTATGAGGAGTATAGGATTACTAATGGGAGAAAAGATCCCGGGGGCACATTAAAACCCCTGGCTCACTTTGCAGGCTCAGCCTGCCCACCAGACATTCCCCAGCTAGGCCCACTTTCTGGCCCCTCCAGCTGTGGATACCAACACCCTGGGAGAGACAACAACTCCCTCCCCAAAACTTTCTACAGACAGGTCTCCAGGGCTCTCTGCTTCCTTGTGACCTCTGAAGATAAGAACCTCCTGGCATGTCATATTAAAGGCTTTGCCATAGACCACAGGGAAGTACACCAAGGAGACGCTGGAGATTTAAAAGCTAACAGGAGGGAATTTTACAGGACCACAGTCTTCCGTGGTCCCAGTGTGTTCCCAATCTCTCTGCCCTGATGGAACTGGGAAGCCCAATAGGACTCTGCCTTCTCATAGAGCAAGGGAGGGCCCAGCAGACATCCCAGCGCCCCTCCAACCCCAGCCTAGAGCCAGGGCCTTTAGAGAAAGCCACAGGCCATGGAGGAGTAACATAGGTGGACCAGTCCCATTTCTTGGGACTCCCTCTTCCCCCGTGGCCATCGCTGAGTGCAAGAACACAGGGAGGATGAGGTAGGTTGGAATGAAAATCAGAAGTTGGTCCCCTAGGCTGCACGAACTTGAAGTCCAGAAATCCAGATTGGTACTTACACGCTATACACCTTAAGTCACCCAAAGCATCTCTGTGCCTCAGTTTCCCAAGGCTTTAGACCAGAAGACCATTGTGATTCCTCTGACGCTCAAAAGGCTTAATCTATAAAATGCCCCAAACCAAACTTTGCTAGGAACTATCCTAGAGCAGTCCTGCCTGTGGTAATGGAAATGTTCTATACCTGAACTGTCCAAATCTGTAGCCACTAGGCCAGGAATTCTCGCCCAGGGGATTTTGCCCCTCAGGGGACATCTGGCAATCTCTGCAGACCATTTTTGATTGTCATGACTAGGAAATGCTAATGGCATCTAGCAGTTGGAGGCCCAAGGTGCTGCTAAGCATGCTAAAATGTACAAGCCAGCCGCCTCCCCCCAACAAAGAATGATCTGGCCCCAAATATCAATACTGCATTAGTCACCTGTGGCTACTGAGCACTGGATATGTGGCTAGTGCAACTGAGGAGCTGAATTTTTCACTTTAATGTTAGACTTCAAGTGCCAGCGGTTGGTGGCTACCATACAGAACAGTGCTGCTTTACACGACGGCTCTCTAAATATTTTTAACGTAGTAAGAATGTGTTTGGGCCAATGTCATCCACACTTCTCCTACAACAATCAATTTACCCACAAAAATGACATCAAGTTTTATCTTTAATTACAAATCAGGTTTCCTATTGGAGGAACGCAATAAATCTACTGCCCCAGGCACAGGCATTTGTTAGCAGAATGGGAAGCTTTACTTAACAACAAAATGGAGCAAACACCAAGAAACAGATTGCAGCTTATTTCCCCTAGACTGCATTTTACAAGCCAAAACAAAGCAAAAAAGGTTTATGGAAGTACATTTAGGATCACTGATTCCTACCTTCATCATTCCGATGCTACATTATTAGTGTTGTCTTTTAAAATCCTCCCCAAACTTAAACTGATCAAATTAAAACTGGATTTGGAAGATCAAAAGGATATTAAATCTCAGACAACATGACTGAAAGTACTGATGCAAAGAAAGACCACATGAAAGGATTCTCCTTCTCAGCGTCACTAAGGCATTCAACTCTCGAGTAGAGAAAAATCTGATTACAGGGGTTCCCTAAAATTAGTTACAGGTGGATCTTTAGGGAGTTCAATTTCTATAGGACACAATAAGAAAGATCCACCCTCCCCTACTCTGGGGAAGACAAGGTCAATGGCACATCCCTTGAGGTCTGAAGTTCTTTTCTCTAGAGTCTCTCCCCACTGCAGGCCAGAAGTTACTTTTCTCTCAGAGCAGATGAGGCAAAGAGAACATGGCTACCCACACACAAATATTTAATAAATTTAATTGAATTATAAATTAACTTCTTAATCCTAAACCTGTCCATGGAGCTATTCTCTACATCTTCTCCTATATAACTATTCCATCCGGTGCCATATCCTGTACCAAACATTCTGAAACCGGGGGCCAACTTGCTATAACTACACTCAGTTAGTTGTCTGTTTGCAAAAGTAGTTAGACATGCAGTACTAAAGCCCACCCTATGGACAACATCTCTGACGCTTGGGTCACCATGGCAACAGATGCTTAAGCTGTTTTTCAGTAACTCAGAGTCAACTCCTTGTTCAGTCCAGGCTGGTTAAGACCAAAAACTCATCAACTGGGCCTGCGTGAATGCCGATAGATGACCCTTTGACCTCATGGCCAAAAACTCCACCTTCAGATCATGCTAATGCCATTATTTTGGGAACATGCATCCTATGAAGAGCCATGAAGCTTGACTACACTTGCGCAGATCATCTATTACCGCACTTATCCTTACCTCCAATCATCTATTCCCACGCTTCAGACCACTCTGCCCCTTTATCCCATAAATATCCCTAATCCCCATTTTCAGGGAGGCAGATTTGAGACTTGTTCTCCCCTTTCTTCGCTTGTCTGCCTTGTGAATAAACTCTTTCTCTGCTGCAAACTCGTCATCTCGGTGATCAGCACACAGCGTGTCTGGCAAAACGCGCCGGGTTCCGTAACAATTCCATGGCCAAACACAAAATGAGACAAAATATGTGTTTAATGTATACTTTTAATGTCAGTGCTCCTGGGAATCCTGAAGTAAATTCCTCCCCCATCTCCATTCCTCTGCTCAGTGGTACCAAACTGAAATCAAGCATGAAAATGAATCTTAAAAAGTAATCTTAGTCAATCCACTGTCCAAAAGTAGAGTTGGTCAGATAAATAGGTTGTGATATAATAAAAAATATATATTTGGTCTTTGTCCCGGTTCCTAGCACTAGAGCTTCTAAAACCAATGGAATTTTCTGAGTGATAGGGGTGAGAGGAACATCTTTTGTTATTCCTTATGAGGCCCTTTCAGCCTTACCTGAGTTTACATTAATGAGATGACTGGTGGGGAGAAGCCCTTAGAGAGCTTCAGGATTTGGGCTGGTTGCCAAAGGAGCCAACCAAGTAATTAGAGGGTTAGAACTTTTAGCTCCCCACCCCCCACCTCCAGGGAGTGAGTCAATCACCAACGGCCAATGATTTAATCAAGCATGCCTGCATAATGGAACCTCCAAAACAACCCTAACCATGAGGTCTGGAGAGCTTCCAGGTTGGTGAACACATAAAGGTGCTGGGAGAGTGGAGCTAGGAAGGCACGGAAGCTTTGGGCACACACATGTCCATACCTTGCCCTGTGCATTTCTTCCACTTGGCTGTTCCTGAATTGTATCCTTTATAATAAACTGGTAATAGTAATGAAAATGCCTTCCTGATCTGTGAGCCATTCTAGCAAATTACCGAACCTGAGGGGAGGGTTGTGGGAACCCCTCGACTTTATAGCTGGTTGGTCAGAACTGCAGTTGGCCCAGGATTTGTGATTGGCATCTGAAGCAGGGGCAGTCTTGTGGGACTGAGCCTTAACCTGTGGGGTCTGACGCTAACTCCAGGTTGTGTCGGAACCGTATCAAATTATTGGACATCCAGTTAGTGTCAGGAGAGTTGGAGAATCAGTTGTTGATGTGAAGAAAAATCCCACACATTTGGTGTCAGAAGTGTTTTGTGAAAGAAGCAGATTTTAGGAGAGGTGAAGTTTGAAATTTTGCTATAACACCCCAAAGTAATTCACTCATACTCTGGAAACAGGGAAGGCCTGTGGAGACCACCATCATATCTGCAATATCCCCTCACCACCTGCCATGGAAATCCCCTCCTGTAGTTGGCATTCCCTCACAGGGCAGGCAAAGCTCTGCCTCCACACTGGGCTCCTAGTTCCCTCAGAATGGTGTTTTCAACCTATTAGTGGGTTAATCCAACATTAAAAAAAAATTAAATAGAAAAAAATTAAAAGCATCATAGATGTATGTACCATATTTAATAAGGTTAAACGCTTTACAAAACCTTTGCTTCTTATGTATGTGTGTCCTGGTGGTGATATAAAATATATTTCTTTTACTGAGGAATGACAATCAAAAACTTTGCACGCCACTGCTTTAGAAAGGTCTGTCATCCCATCCGTCTAGGGAAAGGCTTCCTTCCGAAGCCTAGCTCACACCCTGCAGGCACTTCAAAAGCCTTTCCTGGTGAGCTCGCTCTGCTTCTCTCCTCCATCATGTCTCGGGGGACCGGCCTACTCATCTCCACTGAAGCCCAGAGTCTAGACTTGATGAAATATTGCGTCCTGGCTTTTGTGTGCTCCTTTTGTCTCCCTGTCTTGAGCTCCCTCAAGGCACTGACAGCAGCCTTTATTTCTTACCCCCGTGGTGCCTAGCAATTGCTCAGTATCTGTTGCTGATTTTAGCAGGAATTTCTTCCCCTTGCTTAACCTAAATCTCTCCTGGCTTAGCAAACATTTGTTTTTTCATTTCTAAAACTCTTTCATTCTTTTGCAAACAACTATTTAATTATGTTATAGGTTTTATTTTTAATTTTACAGGCTCAATAAATCCAACTTAGCTTTTCTAAGACCCATTTCCCAACATTTTAATCATAGGTACACTTTCTCCGAATCTCTTCCCAACTAAGCAACCAAGCCTTATCAGTTCATCAGGGAGAAGCCCCTGTCTCCCAGGTGTGAAAACCACCGGGCTATTTGTTAAATATTCAGACTCCCAGGCCCTGGAGCATCTGATTCAGGTGATCTGGGGTGGGGTCCTGGACTCACTCAGGTTCAGCAAGTGCTCTCTGATTCTTACTGCAAGTTTGGGGGAATCAGAACCTATGCTAAGGCTAATCAGAGAATTTACTTGAAAGGATTTTCTTCCTCCGTGAAGCGTATTAAGGGACAGGGTGGGAGAAGGGAAGAATTCTTCACTTTTCCTTGCAGAACTAGGTATTTTGTCCCCCACAAAAGCTGAATACATATAGGCTTTCCCTAGGAGTTGCATGTGCAACCTGTGTACAAGACATATATAAAAATGTTAATGAAAGCATTGCTCATAATAGGCAAAAATGACAAATAATCATATGTCCAATAACAGAAAATGGATAAATTATAATCAAGCACCAAATTACCACATGGCAATAAAAATGAACAAACAACTACAAGCAACAATATGGATGGATGCTAACAACAATATTGGCGAAAGAAGCAAGAGGCAAGAGTACACAATAGTTTGATTGCATGTGTATAAAGATGAAGACAGGAAAAATGGATCCATATTGTTTAGGGATGTATACGCAGATGGCAAAATTATAAAGAAAAGCAAGGACAAGGTTACAAACAATCGAGGATAGTGGTTAGGGGTGAGGGTGTGGCATTTGATCAGGAAGGGACACCTGGGAGCATTCTGGGGTCTGTGTTCTATTTCATGACCTGGTTAGTGGCCCTACAGAGGTTTACTTGTTAAACGCTACATTCTTGTTTCGTGCACTTTTCTCTCTATGTGATTTATTTCACCCAGAATTTAGAAAGAAGTCTTGTGGTTCACTTTCTGGTCAAATCAATACCGCACCACGTGCCCTTGGGCCGTTTGTATTCTCACTTGCTGTTTCCTCATCTCTAAAATGCAGGCAGCCTCGTACGAAATCTGTCTCTTAGGAGGCCTACCAACCCAGGTGAGAATCTGATAAAAGTTACGATCCTTCCTCAGAATAATGCACATACACACAGAAGCTTGTGTACAATTGCAGAGGATTCTCTATCTTAAACCCAAACCCCCAGCCCATCCATAAACCCAAGTTAAGAATGCCTGATGTAGAAAAAAGAGGCAGGCTTCAAGTTTAGTGCTTTGGAGTTGAAATCCCAGCTCTACCACCTCCCATTTAGGTGGTCTCAAGCAGGTCATCAATGTCTGAGTCTCCATTTCCTTATCTGTAAAAGGCGGGGGAGGATCACACCTACTTACAAATTATCCCGAGAATTAAATGTAATGTACATGACGGGCCTGGCACATATTAGGCACTCAAAAAAGAGTGATTATCATTATGACTGAGTTACATGATCTGTACTCTTCCTTCATGATTCATGCTCTATGAATCTTTTAATATTTACAATTTAGGACCGATAGTCCACTACCCTTTCAGAGGCAGATAACGCCCTAATGCAAATTTAGATTCACAAATTTTCTACTATGCTCCTTAAAAATCACCTTTTAAAGGGCTCTAGAGAAAGCATTCACAGACACAAAATTAACCATTTTATTGAATAGGGCTCACTTTTCCAGCAGACTGTTTAAACAGACGCTATTTCAACAGAGCACATTAAGCCACATTTGCAAGTTCAGGAAGCCATATGTTACGTGCCGGAGACATGTGTAACGTGTCAGCTATGAAGGGCAGCATGTGGGAAAGGCGGACCTTACCTTCAATGTGGGCTCCAACAGTCCTGCTAATACATCACCAGTGAGATTTTCAATGGCTGGCCTGTAAGTTTCCTATTCATCAAATCATTTCCAAATGACACCCACTTGCTTTTAAGAGTTTTCCCTGCCTTTTGAAAACCCTGCCTGCCTGCCTTCCTCAAGGGTAGCAGACACCATGTCAACCGTGTGATGAACGCCAGGGCTTTGGCAACTGACAACGTCTGCCCTTGGCCAGACATGGCATCACCTTCTTTTATTTTGGTTTAATCACTGGCAACTGAAAAACCAGTGGAAACTCAGTGGTCACAGACATCTGGCTAGTGGGCAGGTTTGACTTTTGGAATCTATCAACCCAACCAAAATAATCCAGTGGCACAGAGCAATCTAAGAAGAGAAAGAGTTTCTTTGACTTTCTTTAGGAAAGATGTTAAAACCCTAACCACCACAAATTAGGAGAGCTCCCGTTGTCTGGATCTGCTGGAGCAGCCGCTGGGAGGAGTGTATTTGAGAGATTATTTTTGGAAACGCCACATTTCTCCCTCTAGTTTACGGAGAGCAGACTATTTTGCCAATATAATCAGTAAGGCTAAGATGAAAGTTAGACAAAGTAGACAGTGTTTTCCCTGGGAAGATTTCAGATTCATACCATCCAGAAAAAAGAGCACACACCTCATATTTTAAGACAGAGGACAAGACACAGGCAAGCTTCTGGACCAGATGATATTTTCCCCTGTGTACTGTACCAGACAGTACTTATTAGATGTCCATCTACTAGGGACAAAAGTAATATAGAAAATTCTATAGATGCTGCATTCATTCATTCATTCAACAAATATTTACTCAGTACCTTCTATATAGCCGGCATTCACTTATTCAACAAATATTTACTTAGTACCTTTTATACAGCCGGCATAGTCTTTATTGAATTTTCTATATAGTTGTGGAGATAAAATACAGCCAAATGAGAAATATGCCAACAATACAAAACAGGGTATTAGAGTGGTAAAGTGAGCAAAATGGTGAATTGACTCGAAGGGAGGGACAACTTTTAGCTGGCAGGCAGGGAAGCTTTTTTGACTAGATTATGAACTAGACCTTGCAATGAGTAATATTTAGATTAATGGAAAGAAGACGAGACACAATGACTGAAAAATGCAAGATGCTTTTAGTAAATAGTGAGTTGATCCAAGTGAGGCCTTACAAGACTGCCCTCCTTAGTGTCTACGGAAAACCCAGAAAATTACCAATACATCATGACATAAACATTTGACAATTCTCCCAGTTTTAACAAGCCCAGCAGTTTCATACAGACCTTTCCATTTAATGTTAGTTACTTCAGACCAATATATGATAAGCTCATCCAAAATGAGTTTCCTCTCTCCTACGTTTTTATTTCAGATTACTCACACATGTAGGTTACTGTGTCCCTGCTATTCACCCTGAAATCCACCACCCTCCCTTTAGTAGACTATGTTGGTGATTCCATATAAATGCAGAATTGTGTGTCATGGACATAATACATAAATACCTCCATTCCAAAACAGACTGGACACTCTACCCCACCCCCTTCACCAAGCTACCCTACTCATTGCCTGCCTCCCCAGTCAGCCGGACCAGTTACTTCCCCTAGTTTGGCTCTCTCGTGCTTCTCTTCCACAGCTTTTGGCACAATTGTAACTCAATAGTATTTCTAAAGTATCTTTAAAGGTCTGTCAACCTCCCACTGGACTTGGAATTCCAGGGCGTGGCCAATGGCCAGCATCTGTCTTGTTCACCACTAAACCCCTGGCCGCTCGCCTACTGCCTGCCAGATGGTAAGGGCTCAGCTCAATTCAGCGCTGCTCATTGAACAGCTTCGTTTTTCTTCCTTCTACCTTGGGAGCCACTACTGATTAACTCCTTCTCCGCTGATGCCTTTGTGTCAGGCTACAAATGTACTTAAAGTCTCCAAAATCCTACCAAATTCTCTCCTTGACTCTGTTGACCAATATTAAAACATTACTCTATATTTTAAAACCATGTCACATGACGTAAAAGCAGTCTCATGGAGAGAGAGATAAGTCTTGGAATGGGTCAAGCCAACTTTTACCCTCCAGGGAGAAAAATGGTTCTACCCAATTCAAATGGCTTCAAGCACTCATTTATTTAGTATCTCTATATATCAGGTACTGTGCAATGTCCTAGGGATAAAAAGATGTATATGACATAATCTTGGTCCTTCAGGAGTTCACAGACTTCTAAGAATAGAAACATACCCAATAATTACTTACAATATTGTTTGTTTTTTTTTTTTTTTTGAGGAAGACTAGCCCTGAGCTAACTACTGCCAATCCTCCGCTTTTTGCTGAGGAAGACCAGCCCTGAACTAACATCCATACCCATCTTCCTCTGAAAGATACAGTTTTAAGGTTTTGTTTTGTTTTGTTTTTTGTTTTTTATTTTACTTACAATATTGTTTGTTGTGCTAGGCCAGTGCTGTGAATGAAGTACGTCCTATCAAAGCCCCGAGTGGACACTTTAAAGAGTAGAAAGCTAAAGCAGTTCAACTTAAAGGAAAATGAAGGCATTCTTTAGGATGAGCAAGATTTAAGTGTGTTTATAGACTGAGGAGAGCAAAGGAGTCAGTGGAGAAAGACAGAATGAAAAATATAAGGGGGGAAGATGGCATTGAGGCTTCAACCCAGGCGGAAGGCTGATCTTTGTAAATTAGAGTCATGTTCTGCCTCTGAGAGAGTAAAGAGGGAGAGGAGGGTGAGCAGAGATGCGGTAGTAGAGAGGAAGTCAGTTTGTGTTTTATAGCTTCTGTTTTCTTAGGGAAGCAGGAGGCAAAGTACGTAAGGTCAGTGGTGGGCTAAGAAGCTTGATAAATGTTCCAATAGCTAATGTTCCCAATAGCTCCTGGGGGAAATGAGAAAGGAAACCCACTTAAAATGAGTAAAGGGGTTTTCAAGCAGCCCTGAAGGTCCAGCTGAGAGTAGGAATTATAACTCCATAAAGAAACCATTTGGTAATGTCATGTGATTTTTCACTGGAAGCACCGGGTAGGATGGGAGCAAAGGGTGGTTAGCTTGATCCATGACTGGAGACTAGAAAGACAGGTAAAGCAGAGATTTCAGGGTCAAAAGAATAGGAGATGCCAGCAAGCGGGTATTTGAAATGATCATGGGATCAGGGACGGATAAGGATAAGGTCTAGAGCATAGTCCTCTAGATCAGAGGCAGATTGTTGGATAGGTCACTTATAAAAATGTTAAGAGTTCCCAGGATAGCAGAAAGGAAAAATGGGAGTTGGGAGCCAAAATCCTGGAGAAATATCAAGCAACATACAAGTCCCAAAAAGATAATGAAGAAAGCGAGATGAGAGTGGCCCAGCATAACCAAAGAGCAGTGACTGACAACTGAGAAAGGAGTGATGACATTGTAGGGCAAGTAGGTGAAGCCCTCCTATGAAGGAGTGGCTTCTTGTGCTCTGCTGAGCTTCTACTATGTCCTAGTCCCTTCTGGGTGTCCTAAAGAACTGATTTCATTTAAGTCACCATAACCACCTGTACTGGGATGAATAGTGTCTCCACAAAATTCACGGCTTCCCTGAATTTCAGAATGTGACTTTATTTTGGAATAGGGTCTTTGCACATGTAATCAAGTTAAGATGAGGTCACACTGGATTAGAGTGGGCCCCAAGTCCAATGACTGGTGTTCTTGTAAGGAAAGAGGGAAGACACCGAAGAGACAGAGAAGAAGGCCATGTGAGACAGAGGCAGACAGTGGGGTTACGCTCCCATTAACCAAGGAATGCCAAGGATGGCTGGCAAACACCAGAAGCTATGAGAGGCAAAGAATGATTCTTCCCTAATGCCTTTGGAGGGAGTATGGTCCTGCGACACCCTGATTTTGGCTTTTGGCTGCCAAATCTGTGAGAATACAGTTCTCACAATTATATTAAGCCACACAGTTTGTGGTAATTTGTTACAATAGCCCTAGGAAATTAATACACCACCCTACGAAGTAGGTATTATTATCCTTATTTAACTGATGAGGAAACTGAGGCTCAGAACACATGAGTACCTTGTTCAAAGTTACAAGACCAGAAAATGGAAGAGTGGGGATTCAAACCCCAGACCTTCGGTGCCCTTTGCACTGCACAGTCCCGCCCCCTACATAGGCCCATCACACTGAGAAAACCAGGCTGAACACACATCTTGGTGTGGTGGGCCATGTGAGGCGGAGGGAGAGACCTCAGTCTGGTGGTAGTGAGACTGGAAACTCAGAGTTCTAAGTCCCTCTTAAATGCAGGAACCACACCTAAAGCAAACTCAATTGTCATTAGACAAAAGCATTTAAAGCCTGATTATCTACTTTACAAGCATGTTCGCAGTAAGGCCTTTGAATAGTAAGCTTAGATATACATTTATGTAAATGGGATTTGATTTACTCAAAGAAATACTCATTGCTTAAAAGGAGGTACAAGTGTAACAGTAAATAACTTAAGGCCTGAGCGAGGCTTTCCTTGCACACAGACAGATACTTGGAGACACGTCTGGCTATAATCCAAGCACACACTAAAAGTATTTTTGGCATGTATTTGAGCATAATAAGCAGCTACAACCCCTGAGCTTTGCTCTTTACCCAAGTGGCACAATAGAGGTTTCACATGAAATATCCAGACAAAATGATTTCATCCACAAAGTCTTAAGTCAAATGCTTAAGTGCACTTTAAGCATCTAAATGGTCAGAGTGGAGGATCAGGGTGGTCTCTTATTCTGATCATGCTTGGGCATCATGCCCAGGCATCATGCCCTTTATAGATGTTAAATGATTACCCAGGGACAAAATGATACCTAAAGAAATTTACAAGCAAAGGAAACAGTCCTTGAAGACATAAAGTCTATGTGAGATCTGATTGCTCTGTATTTTCTACTACACCACTCCTTCCTGCACCCAAACCTACACCACACACACACACACACAAACACACCCTCTTCTGGAACCAGTTAATTCAACAGGTGAAAGCTAGGATCTTCAATGGGGTAGGGGTCGACCCCAGGCCCAGGGCATCTCAATTGCCTATGACTTGTTTTCTTGTTTGAGGACTAAAAGAACATTTGAGGACCACAAGGTTAGGGTAGGAGGTCAAGGCAGCTCCCCATATTTGACGTCCCCTAACCCTAGCCAAGTATAAGTCATTAGCGACTACAGTCGGTTGAATGGTGTCCCCCAATCATTCACGTCCACCTGGAACCTTAGAATGTGACTTTAACTGGAAACAGGATCTTAAGACGAAATTATCCTGGACTTAGGATGAGCCCCAAATCCAACAACTGGTATCCTTATAAGAAGTGAGAACAGAGATGGGGGAAGAAATCAGCATGAAGATAGAGGCAGAGATTAGAGTGATGTGTCTACAAGCCTGGAATCACTGGCAGCCACCAGCAGTTATGAAAGAGGAATGGGACAGCTTCTCCTTCAGAAACTCCAGAATGAACCAACCCTGCTTATGCCTTGACTTTGGACTTCTGGCCTCCTACTCTGTGAGAGAGAAATTTCTGTTGTTTTACGCCACCCAGTTTGTGGTAGCCCTCGGAATCTAATCCAGTGACACGTGGAAAGAGGGTTGCTCAACCAGCACAGAATGCCACACACACACACACCAGCCCATACTCCATCCCCACTGACTGCAGGTCGACAGCAAACTTCTGCAGGAACCACAGATGACACTGATTTGTTTCTTGCTTGTTCACAGACAGTCACCAGGCAGTGTCTTGGGCACAGACACTGAAATGGTGAACCTGGCATAAGGTGGCTGTGTCTAGCATTTATCTCAAGGCTGGTGGGACTGCCAAACTTTTAAAAATTTAATTCTCTATGTTTTTCAAATTTTTTTAAAGGAAAAAAAAATTATGCTAAAAAAATCAAGTGACTGTTGAACATAGTGTTTCTCAAAGAGCATGGCTACACGGCTGCCCGTTAGAATCACCTAAGTCTTTCTGAAAAAATACAGATGCTAAATTTTAAACATTCTGTATGCGATTCTATTGTCAGCCAGAATTATTCTTCCCCTGACAACAATGAAGATGGCAAGTTAGCCTGAAATTAACCACATTTGTATCTGTTAAAACGCTGAACTAGACAAGAGGGTGAATCTCAGCATCCATGCCTTTTGGCACATAAAGATGGAAGCAGCAGCAGCAGCAGCCCATCAAGACGCCCGTCAGAGAGAAGAGTCTGAACCAAGCTCACTGCACCTTCCTTCAGAGAAGCCCCTCATCTTGATGTCCCTACCTTGGTTAGTGGTGCAGTCACCCAAGACAGAGACCCCAGCTCTGTTCCTCTCCCGCCACGTCCCCAGCCAATTACTCACCAACGACTGTCTATCAATGCTGCCTCCCCAGTTCCTTCCTTCGGCCAATGTCTTTGTTTAATCCAGTTTAGTTCAACAAACACCTTTATGGTCCTTACTTTTGCCAGGCATCATGCTAGACCCTTTAGATGGGGTCTTCCTCTTTGCTAAGTTCCTGGGGCACAGTGACAGGTATAGATACTTAGAGAACCAGGGAAGAGGTTCTGGCACAGATAACTGTTTATCTGGGACATTTTGATAGCCTCTTAACTGGGCTTTCCACTTCCAGCTTCCCCCTTCCTTCCTCCAGGCCACCTTCCATGGTGGTTAATATTCTTGCCTACTGTTCTGGCTCACTTTCCTATACAAAATCATCCATGGCTATCTATGGCCAAGAGATCTCATACTCTTTAGCACCTGTCCACACACACAACTGAAGGCTTTTCTTAATCCAGTTTTAAACCTTAAATTCCACTCTGCTCTCCCTCTGGTCCAAGCCCCCCGCCCCACCCCCACCCCATCCGGAGCTTGGCTCCAAGATCCAAGTTATTCTTTCCTCTTCCTCATTGTAACTACTCAAGTAACTTTCCCATTTCTCATTTTTATCTTGTCATCTCTCTGCCAACAAGGCACAAAGTTGTTCCCTGCCTTCCATTTTAACAAATTTTTACACTAGCATTCGAATTAAATGGTTTTCCCATTTCACATCTTCTTACAGAGAGACAACATAGTGTAGGGCTAAGAGCTTGGATTCTGGGTTCCAAATCCTTGCTCTACAACTCACTAGCTGTGTGACCCGGAAAAGTCATTTAATTTTGTATGTCTCAGTTTCCTCATTTGTAAAACAGGAGATAACAGCACATTTAAAAATATTTGACTTCCCAAACAGATTGCACTTGATGGTAGAAACCTTCCTATCCTTCCATAGTGACCCTCCTACCATAGATAACTTGATATTTTCTAACAAATCAATACATTAAAAATAAGTTTTCTCCAGGGCCAGCCCAGTGGCATAGTGGTTAAGTTCACGTGCTCCACTTTGGTGGCCCAGGGTTCACAGGTTCGGATTCTGGGCACAGACCTACACACTGTTCATCAAGCCATGCTGTGGCAGTGTCCCACACATAAAATAGAGGAAGACTGGCACAGATGTTAGCTCAGGGCCAATCTTCTTCACAAAAAACCCCCAAAAAACAAAAACAAAAAAACCACCTTTCTCCAGCTTGGAAGAAACATTCCAGTATTCCAACTCATCACTACCATTCCAAATGTCCATCTACGCTACAACTGAATTTGGAAGCCTCAAAAAAACCGGAAAGTGACTTAAATATCAAAATACTACATACATATAACCACAATGTTTAATGTTATCAGAGGTTAATTTTAAATAGTCTAAATTTTTAATATATTTGAGGAAAGAGATACCACTGATTTATTTATAACAAATCTCTTATCATTCTCTAGAAAGGGCATATCTATTATAGCCTTTCCACACTCCAATAATAGCAAACCCAAAATAAACTCCAATATCCACCCACAAGGGAAAAAATCTGGTTCCAAGAAATTATTTCTGCCTGACATCTAAAGGCAGAGGGGCAGCGTTTTTAAGAGCACAAGACAGGGGCCATGATCTTTATCAGTCTGATCTTTCTGAGGCTTCCCATGAGCCTGCGCACAGATAGCCCTTTTGCAGTCCTCTCCTCAGTCCCCAACAAAAGCCCAAGAAGGCTTAACCCTGTAACTGCACATTTCTTAACAAAAGAACAGAGACACTGGCAGATATGGAGAACTTTGGAAAACTCATCGAGGATCCCATATGTGAGGCCTCATTCATTATCCTTTTAGAGCCCACAAGGGATTCCAAAAAATGTTGTCTTAGAGTTTTATGATTCTGCTAGACACCGAGTGCCAAGTAAACACACAGAAAAATCACCAAAAGGGGTAAAATTCTAGTCAAGCAATGTTGGAACTCTAATGTGTGGTCTTGGGCTATGGATTTTGACCTTAATCTAATATAGATGTCAGGAATCTGCAGACTGAACACATACACTGCAAATGAATGAGTCTATTTATTGTTAAAATGGTGAAATAATAACAAAAACACGGATGCTTTTGAAATTCTGAAACTCCGTTTTCCAGGGCATGCTACACACAAGTTATTATCTCGTAGAGACAATTTATACTCAAAGTCACTTGATGTACAGCTAGTGGTGTCCCACAGACTGTAAGTTCAAGGGCAGGGGCTATGGCTTTTACATCTGTACCCAGGCACCTGGAACAAGGGCTGACACATGACCAGTGATGAATAAGTGTTTGTTAAGTGAACAAATGTTTGCCTGAGTAAAAGATTCAGCAAAGTGCTGGGCTTTTTTAAAGATAATGTTGCTCCTAAAAATCCCAAGATAGTCTTTCCTCTTCTCCTCTGCAACTATTTGAATATTATTATCCCAACATTCTCATCTTGACACCTCCCTGCGCTATTTGGGCATCAACTGACTCCTTCTGTCTATTCTAACAAATGCAAACTCTTTACATGATCAGGTCCGCAATCTCATTCCCTCTTATTGAAACACAGTATAATAGAGTGCTTTAAAGTGTGGACTCAGAAGCCAGACTGCCTGGGTTCAGAGCCCAGTTCCACCACTCTGACCTTGGGCAAGTTACTCACCTCCTGTGCGCCTCAATTGTAAAATAAGAGATAATGAGAGTAACCTCTACCGTAGAGTTGTAAGAATTAAATGAATCAAATATTTGCAAAACATTTAGAGCAGTGTCTGCACATAGTAAGCATTCGGTACATGTTAACTAACATGGTTATTATGCACACTCTTAAGGGAATGCCTATTCTGTTATTTTGAATGACGGTTCTTTTCCTCTAGGATTGACTGATGTTCACATTCACAATACAATCCCTTGGCCAAACCCAGATTTACTGACTTGCTATAGCATAGATGAGATACACCATAGACTATGTGCAAGTCCAGAAGCTCCAGCTGCAACCATACTCTAAGCTAAGCTACTAAAGTGATTTGGACCGCAGGAGAATTCATCAATGTCTTAAACATCTTGAACGATTTATCACTGTCCCATTCAAATGAAATGCAAAATATAAAATTACAGGAAAACTTGGATCTGCATAAGAAACTATGGAAAGATGATATCCACAAGTCAGAAACTTCAGGGAATTTCTTACAGTTTTAGGTCAGATGGGACAAGTTTGAAGAAAGGCCAGTTGGACCAACGACGATGTCAAGCTGCCCTCTTGACTGCCAGGAAAATGCCCGAAACAGATCCCAACAAAACTCCTTTCATGGTGCCTAATTCAGACGGATAAAGGGTGATGGTCAGTGTGGGTCACGTCCACCTGGCTCCCACTCGATGTCACCATGAAGTGTACCACATGTCAAGAGGACACTGAAAAAACACGGAAGACCAATAATACAGGCATGTGTGGCCAGTGCCTATGGAAGTAGACTGTGCCTGGACAAGAAGGGGGCACTGCCCCAAGGAATTCCAGGCTGTCACTGACACCAAATTCTGGCATAGACAGGAGCTTCTTGCTATATTAGGCCTTCCGGCTGCTGGACTTCTGAAATGGCAAAGTGCAGGAAAACAACTATAGATTTCCCTTCTTCTTTTTTGGGGGGGCTGGGGGGGGGCTGAAATATTTGAACAGGAATTTTATAATATCTGATAGAACCCACCTCTTTCCTCAATTCCAGATAAGCATAGCCCTCCCTCTATAAATATCAGCTGACAGAAACAGCACAGGTCCTAAGAAAAGCTTCAGCAGTCCAAAGAAGAGAATTTCTTTGAGGAATCAGAGCACATTTGTTCCTATGAAACAGAATTACCCTTTAAGAAACAAGAGAAGTTTCTTAATGTGTGCTTTCAACTAGATTCAGGAGAAAAATATGTCTATGAAACTGCTCTATAGAACAATCTGGAATCAAAGCAGACAGCATGGAGACACCAAATTTAAAACGTGCTGGAAACAGTGAAGAGCAGACTGAGGAATCTAGGGAATTTGGAGTTAAAGACAAGTTTAACTCAAAGGAAAAGAAAAAAAAAACCAGTAAAACGGAAAGGAACAAAAAGAATCCAGACAATATAATTTATGATGTAGGAATCTAAGCAAAATTAAAAAATAAAACTATCCTGAGCTTAAAAAACGTTTGTCTATAAAATTAAATGACTCTCCAAGAAGTAGCTAGAATTAGTGAGAGGGGAAGGCAGAGAAGAAGTGACCAGTATCTTGAGACATATTTTGCTGAAATTTTTGAAATTTGAAGGATAAATTAAACTCTGTTGGTATCCAGGTACGAAACAGGTTATTTTCAAAGGCTCCCCAAATCGGGCAAGGTCAGATTTCTCCAAAACGGTCAACCCCAGAAGACAGTGGACCATCACCAACAGAGTTTTGAGAGGAATCAGGCATCATGCAGTAATTCTATCTGAAAAATAGTCCTTCAGGTGCACAGAAAACAGAAACGTTCTCAGACACGCAGAGACTGAGAAGGCGCTTACCTAAATGCTTCTTTACAAACTTTCAAAGGCATGGCCAAGAAATGAATCAAACTAAGAGCCCCTAAATCTAGAAATTTTGGTTAATATAGATGTTGTATGGCAAAAGAAGGAAAATTGTCATTAATATGGCTATAAACCAATGAAGATGTAAAATAAACTTGGAACTTGAAAACAAGGATGCAGTGTTGACGGCCATCACTCTGTACTAAACAGTTAGACTTGATTCGAAATTTAAGACACCATATTTTCCTCCAAAACACCATCCTTGCATAAAGAGCATCCTGCTGGAAGGTGGTGATCTTCTTGGAATGTATGACAGGTACTAACTCAGATAACCCCATGATCCCCATAGGATTTTTGAAAATCAAACCATTCTCAAGATCTGCTTCCAAAGTTTTATGCTAGTATGACTTTCCTTAAGTTGTCAAAAATCCTTCAAGCTCAGCTTAAATGCCACCCCTTTACTGCCAGCGCATCGTGTACCATATTAGAATTATTTGTGTGCTTATCTCACTTATCTCTGAATCGTTCTATTTAATACCCTGATTGTACCAATTACAGTATCCAGAACATAAAAGGGATTCTACAGATTTTAGACAATAAAGTAAAATGTGGCAAACATTAAAAAGATCATTCTTTTAGCAAAAGTTTTTCATGTAACACTAAGGAATTTTTGTGCCTTCTCTCACTATCATCTCAATTTATTCAAACCCACATTGTACACAGACTTTTATGAAAATGCTTCAATTTAACCTGAATTCCAATCTACTTAATCAAAAGCCTTTCCAAAATGTGTCCATAACTATAGAATTTTAGGTCGAGTTGGCACAAAAAATACTTGCATTTTTCTCGTACACTAGTATACATATTTCAGCTCTGCCCCTTCCTTCACAAAAGGTTAAAAACCACCTAGCTCGGGAGCTGTTGGGAAGATTAAACAAGATAATGCATGAAAACCACACAGGAATGTGCCTTGCATATGTGAAGTGCCGAGTAAATGTTGGCTATGATACAGACCAGCTGTATCACGTACCTTGCATTGTGTGATGCCTCGGGACGCCACAGGAAATGAGCCCTATGGCCAGGTTTCTACCCCTCAGGGCCTACAGGCTGATATTCAACTCGTATCCTCGAAGAGATGCAGACCTCTGGTACCACCATTTCCCTGCATGCTATACTCCATCCTGATTTATTAAGCTCTGGGCACTTAAATAATCCCTGTAGAATTAATTTTCCTAAAACACTTCAGTGATTCCAATAAATTACAAAATAGTCAGGATATAAGACAAATAGCCTTTGGAGGCTCTTTCTAAAGTTCACATTTTCTAGTCTTCAAAATGAAGGCTACAATATGATTTTTAAAGTTACTTGGAAGATTTATATTGTAATAAAGGCATTTTTCCAAATTACCACATGCATTTACAAATGCCAAATGATATTCAGGATATCCAGTTGTTGAAATATAAGCCAGATTGTGGGATGAAGTCATAGTTATTAGGCCAAGTAAGAGAAAAAACTGACTAAAAGCCTTAATGTTCAGAGATTATGAGAAACGTAAAAAATATTCAGTAATTGAGGATGTAGGACACACAGAAGACAAAAGAGTTATACAAGTAAATACTCTAGCTTTTCATTAAGTTAACAGTATAATTCTTTAAAAATATATTTACATAAGAAAACAAGATTCATTGTACAAAAGTTCAAAAACTACAGAGAATTAAAAAGACTAAAATTAATAGAATCACTTTCAATCCTATCATTCAAGAAGAATAATAACCCTGTTAATTCTTTTGTACCAGTTCCTATTTTTTCTATGCATAAAGCGAATATTTTCTTTTCTACCTGCTATCCTCACCAGGTAATATACGCTAAACATTTTCCCATATCAAGAAAGAGCTACATCCAAAGTTCTTACTGCTAAAATGGTAATGAACATCTAGGTGGCTGCCAGGTTTTCACGATCAGAAACAGCTCTGCCTTGAACATCTCTGAACATCATGTCCGTATAGCACAGTGTGCTTTCAGGAATAAATGAGATACGGTACAAGTGCTGCTGGAATCTTCCCAGTCTGCCAGTTAATGCTTCAATTCATAAGTTTACAATATTTTTAACCTTTCAGACCCCTAGTGACATCACTCAACATAAATGCTTTTCCTTCTACCAAAACACCTTTGGCGCCTAGAGTCTATGATGGAATATCAGTATGATTTTTCCTTTTGCATCAGCATTAGAGACAAAGCCCACTGCCAAGGACAGAAAACTACTAAGTGACTCAACTTCTAAAAAAAACTGGGGTTGGGGGCTGGCCTGGTGGTGCAGCAGTTAAGTTCACACGTTCCCCTTCGATGGCCTGGGGTTATCTGGTTTGGATTCCAGGTGTGGACATGGCACTAATTGGCAAGCCATGCTGTGGTAGGCATCTCACATATAAACTAGAGGAAGATGGGCACAGATATTAGCTCAGGGCCAGTCTTCCTCAGGAAAATGAGGAGGATTGGCGGCAGATGTCAGAGCTCAGGGCTAATCTTCCTCAAAACAAACAAACAAACAAACAAACAAAAAATCCTTCCTCCAGAAGTTACTAAAAGGTAACACAGCCAGCCCTGTTAATATTAGCTTCTTAGTCTCTACCAGAATACTGAGGAGAAGGGAGAGTAAGAGTCCCTTAAGGAGAGGGCGTGCTCAAGCTTCCAGGTACCCCACCTCACTCCCTGCCCCCCACCAAGTGGTGGGCATACAACAGAATCACGCAGAGATTGGGGGTGCCTGCAAGAAAGAAAAACCAACTTCCCTTTCACTGGTTGCCAATCTACTTAGGCAGTGGATTGGCTGATTTCCCTGTGTCCTTCTGAGCAGGAGAGAACTGAAGAGAAGGGGCTCCGGGGGGGAAAAGGAGGGAGGCAGCACCAAGGAAGCAGCTGACACACCCACAGTTTGGAGAGGCAAGGACCAGTGAGTTTCCTGGGACTCAAATGGACACCATGGAATGAAGCCTGACTTGAGCCATCTTGCTCGTACCCTAACCAAGATGGCTGCCCCAGGGTAAGAGGACCCCGGCAGTGAGGGGCGTTAGAAAAAGTCTAGCTGGAGGCAGACCCCCTGAATCAGGGAGCTGAGACCTGGGATGTACACTGAGCCAGCTGTTGGCCAGAGAAACAGCCTTGACCAGCCAGAAAAGGACAGCACCTGCACCCAGCTAAGCGTAGACATGTCCACCTTCCCTGCTCACCTCCATGCTTCCTCTGTCCCCAACCTCTGGGGGGGCCAGATCCCAAATGAGCACAGGGCAGAAGGAGTGACAGGGCAGAAGGAGTGACAGGGCAGAATATCCCAGGTCTCCCTCAATTCAAGTCCTTTGAGACAGATTCAAGCTGCACTGGAGGAAAGAGAGATTTAAATCAAGTTTGAGATGGATTTTTCAAACTGGATTCATCTCTGGAAGCTTATGGAAGTTGACTGGTGTGAAGGGACAGGAAAGGAAGATCCTGTTTGGTGTGGTTGAAGGCAACGACTGAAGAGAGATAAAGACCCTTTCAAAATTACCCCTATAACATCGGGACAGTTCAATAGAACAATACATCCTGAATATGGTTAAATACACGTGTTCAATAGGGGCATTGCAGCACTGACCTAGACCTGGGCTCAGATCCTGGCTGGGCCTATTCATTCCTTCATTTACTCATTCAGCAGATATTTACTGAGCCCTTCTGTGCACCAGACAGAGCTCTGAAGACCAACAAAGGCCCTGGGCTGTGGAAGGTTAAATTCCGGAGCATGTGTGATTCCGGGGAACTTCCTTAAACTTCCTGGGCCTCGGATTCCTTCGAGAATCTTGTTCTCATGTATCCTCCCTAATTAAGAATCCTGGAAATTAAGTATAATAAAATAACCTGGGAACTGAGATGAACAGCTTGTGTTTCAGAAACACAAGCCACATGGAGGCTTCTAAACATAGAGAAGTTACTCCAGGCTCTCAGAATAGAGCAGGGGCAAGTGGCTGCGAGAGGAAGGCGGTAATGGTTTGCTTTGTGTGTCAATTACAGCCTCATTATCATTGTTTCTAGATAGAAGGGGGGAAAATCCTCTAAGTATCAAAAAAAAATCTATATTAGTGACTTTAAATATCAAGCAGGATGAATATTTTAAAAATTAAGGTAAGTGCTAGTCCTTTGTAAGGTAAGAGAGACTCAGAGGAACTGTCTTGGTAAAATTAGTGAGGGTAATTCAACACACCCAATACTACTGCTATATCAATATACACTATCAAATCCATGGGCCACATTTTTCCGGTACTTGTAGAGAGTAAGGCCCTCCCGGGCCCTGGTCCATGGACTGCAGCTCAGTATCAGTGCAGAGTAGAAATGCCACACGCCTCAAACACCACCTTCCCTGGCAGCAGGGAAGCCCCAGTGAGCTGACCTCAAGGCCACAGCCCTCTTGGGCAATCTCTAGAAGGCTGCTGTCCCTGAACACAGCCATGCTGGACCTGTGCCTCTGCTTTTTCTTACTAAGCCATCTCCAGAGGTCACTCCACTTCAGGCCCTGTGATTCTTGCCTTGCCATGGCTTTAGGAGACGGAAAGCAGACAGCAGGAGGGGAAGGCCATCGCTTCCCCCTCCCTCCACCTTCGCTCCCTTAGGACAACATGCCACCCTGGCCATGTCTGGACTTCCCGAGGGTCAGGACATTCGTCACTCGGGTTAATCCTCAACTTCCCTGCTTTGAATCTGTGTGAACTTCCCCCCGCTGCTGCAGTCTCAGCATTTTCAACTGTCTTCTATCAAAACAGGAGCTGAGATGGCAAAGTTTACCAAAAAACTTGACCAGAGGATCAGCCTCTTAACTAGTTGTGTCCTTAAGTTATTCTTTCCCAAACTATTTATAAGAAGCCACTTGCTATTTCTTTTTTTTTTCTTTCCTTTTTCTTTTTGCTTCTGCAAAAGGGAAGCACTTAGGTAGCTGAGGGCCAAGAAACTGGAAAATGGAAAAGCGATATGTAAGACAACTCTGCCAACAGCCTCCACGTGTCCAGGTCCGAAAATGCAAAACCCCCCACAGGTCAAAAGTACTAAAGCTATTCTCTTGCTTATTCTAAAATAAATAAGTAAATGTATAAATATACAAATTAATAAATGTCTTATAGATGAGTTTATCTAGGGTATATAAGTGCAAAAGAATTTCCCATTTACTTAAAATATAAACACCCAAGATGTACTTTGTTAAATAAAGTATCTCCGTTCTAGGTAAAGATAAATAATGTAGTTTAAATATATGTATGTGAGCATATTTTCTCAATTCACAACATTGCACATTTTTATCTGTTTATCTTAAGGTTTTAAAAACAAAATATAACCACATAACAGAAAATTATAAAAAGAGAGACAAGAGGAACATCCACACCCATAATTTGATACTCTGCTAAAAACAAAGTTCAACATTTAGCTTTCATTCCTTTTAGTCAATCTTCCTTAGTGTCTCTTTTCTAGCACAACTGACTTTTGTCTTGCTGTCTGTCACTCTAATATATTAAAAGCAACCTTATAGGGCAATAAATTGTTATTTTATAGGATACACAAAATTCCATAAATTATTTTTAAAAACTTAATTAGCACTCCTCTGTTGTTCAGTATTTAGGTTATTTTCAGAATGTGATACAAAGAACACAGACAGAAACATATCTGCACATACAGTTTTCAAAAATATCTTAGATAAAATTGCTTTCCATACAGAAGACCAGCAAAGTATGAGGGTACTGGGTATCATCATTGTAGAAAATATTTACAATGACACAACAATGGGCAAAACTTGATAATTGTTTTATTATGGAAATATTTAAACATATCCAAGAGTAAAGAAGATAACTTAGCATCTTCTTCGATGACTGTCAACTGGCCTCTGTCTCATTTCTGTTATACTCCCATTGTAAATACTTCCCTCGCCAGATCATCGGAAGTAAACCCCAGACTACAGAGCATAGCATCAATAAATATTTCAGTATGTGTCTTGAAACGATAAGAACTCATTTTTTAAAAACACAACCACAATACCATATCGCATCTTAAAAAAAAATCACACTAATGCCTTCAATACAGCAAATATCCAGTCAGTATCCAAATTTTCCCAATTGTCTCATAAATTTTTCCTGGTTTGTTGCAATCAGGATACAAATAAAGGTCCTTACATTGTAAATGGCAGTTCCATCTCTTCAGCCTCCTTAATCCATAGGGCCCCTCCCTTCCCACTCGTCTTTTTCTTTAATTTACTTGAAGAAATAAGGTTAATTGTCCTATAGAGTTTAAATCCACTGCATCTCATAAAGACATTTAACATGTTCCTCTATCTACTTACTTCCTATAAATTGGTAGTAGGATCTAAAGGCTTGATCAGATTCAAGTTCAATTTTTTTGGCAACAATAAGTACTTCATAGGAGGTGCTGTGTAACTCCACCAGAAGGTACAAAAGGTCTGGTTGCCTTTTTTTTTTAAGTAGGGTCTTTGGGTTCAAAATTAATTTTTTTCTCTTTTTTTTTGGTGAGGAAGATTGGCCTAAAGCCAACATCTGTTGCCGATCCTCCTCTTTTTGCTTGAGTTAGATTGTCTCTGAGCTAAAATCCGCACCAGCCTTCCTCTATTTTGTATGTGGGACGCTGCTACAGTACGGCTTGATGAGCAGTGTGTAGGTCTGTGCCCAGGATACGAACCTGCAAACCCAAAGCCGCCGAAGCAGAGCATGCAAAGTTAACCACTACACAACCAGGCCAGCCTTGAGTTTAATATTTTTAACATTTTATTATAAAAAATGCCAAGAGTTTTATTATAAAAAAAATTCAAACAAGAGGAGAGAAAAGAATATAATGAATCGCCATGTATCCATCACCCAGCTTTAACAAATGTCAACTCACTTCCTTCACATTTCATCCATGCCCTCATTCACTTCTCTCTTCCTAACCTAGACTATTTTGAAGCACATCCCAGACATCATATAATTTCATCTCTCACTATTTCAGTGTATATCTCTAAGAGACAGGGATTTTTTTTTAATAGCATTATAACGTCTAAGACTTTTAAGAATAATTCCTTAATATCATCAAATCTCTGATTAGTATTCATATTTCCTCAATTGTAGTGTAAGATATTTTTGGAATTTGATTTTAATTTGCAGTGTCTGATTAATGGTGAGGGAGAACATGTTCAGTTTCTGGCAGTGAATTATCTTCTGGTGTCCTCTGCTTGTTTTGAATTGAGTTGATGGGCTGACAATAATAAAGACTGATGACCACTTTTGCTACAAATATTTTCTCAGTCCGTTATCTGCCTGATGGGAGGTGTACCGAGGCAGTCTGCCCTCATGTCTATGTACTACCTGGGGAATGTAAGCTTTCTAATTCAAATGCACTTTGTGATTCCTTCTACTGCTTCTAAGCTCAGAATGCCTTCCTTCCTTCAAAGATACAATAAGTATTCAGTCCTGGTTTTTTCTAGTTTCTCTAACTAATCTGCATTAAGTACATTCAGGTCTTACATACTTAGAAAGCTATTTGGGTTGCATAAACCTCAGAATTTATTTCCATGACCCCTAAGTCACAGACATTGAAAGAAAACCAAGTGTTTCTAATAGTGGTCTATTTCTAACTGATTTGAATCCTTTTGCAGACTACCCATAAATATAGTTCCCCTTGCTCTCAAGAAAAATTCCAGTCCCTTCTAGAGAAAGGGGGCCCTGTCCCCTGGTTTAAAGCACTCTAAATAATGAGGATGTTAATTAGTTCTATGCAAGAGTGAAACGTAGGGATTAATTTAAATCACAATAAAGTTGGTGGTGGGGGGTTGAATGGTTTCTTCTTTAACAGTTACCAACACATTTTAAATAGACCCAGGCCCTTTTAAAAGGCGGGCATTTATGCTGCACAACCTTGGTTACCTAGGAGACCCCACCTCTCCATTCCACCAGAGCCTGTCACCTCAGAAAAGCGGCTTCAGTTTAATAGACGGCTACTTTTCTAAGCCTCAATCAAATGGACAGTAGGAGTAACAGAAGAAAAGTAAAATTCAAATATTACCTCAGCTACAGCCCTAGTATTTTTTTTAAGCAGGAATTCCCACGGTAGCAAAGCAGGATTCTCGTGGAAAGTCACAAGGAAAACTATGCTACAGCTCTCATCAGTTTTCTATATTCTGCTTCAGACACCAAGGCAAAAAAGCATAGACCAAATGACTTATGAAATAAGTGTAGCAAGAGTGTTGAAATTTTGAAGCATTGTGTAAATACCAGTCCACGGTCTACATCACACTTAATGCTTGGATCATCAACAGAAATTTAGCAGTGAGTACATTATGATTGAATGTGTGGTCAACTCATTCATGGATTAAAACAAAAGGTCCGTTGACAGGATCAAATGAGGGAATACATGTAAAAGCACATCATTATTAATAATACCACCGGAAAGTTAGCTTTTATTAACTCAGCTTCTGAAATCCCACTTTTCTTATAAAGTGAGCCGAGACTACCACTTCCGCATTTCCACCACGTGATGGCTAATTTTATGTGTCAGCCCCACCAGGCCACGGTGCCCAGTGGTTTGGTGAAACACTGGTCTAGAAAAATACTGCGAAGGTATTTTTTAGATGTGATCGACACTGAAATCAGTAGACTTTGAACAAGGCAGATCATCTCCATGACGTAAGTGGGCCTCATCCAAACAGTTGAAGATCATAAAAGACAAGACTGAGATCCCCAAAAACTAAATGCTGTCTCAGATTTAGAACTACAGTATCAATTCTTCTCTGGGTCTCCAGCCTGCCCTGCAGATTTCGGACTTGCCTGCCCCACAACGGTGTGAGCCAATTCCTTAGAATATCTAGATAGGCAGGCAGGTAGGTAGACAGATAGATAGATAATGGATAGATAGACAGGCAGACAGACAGATCGATCTATCTATAGAGAGACAGATATAGATATATAAATCTATATATCTATATTCTGGTTCTGGTTCTTTGGAGAACCCTGACTAATACACATATCGCCATCACTCTATAGCTGATCTATAAAAGTTAAATTAAGTTTGTAGTTATCTGGTTGTTTCCACATTAACAAGCTTTATAAGTTTCCACTAAAATTAGAGTACATGTTGGTCTGCTAGGGCTGCCATAACAGAATACGATAGACTGGGGGCTTAAACAACGGTGAAACCTTTTCGCACAGTTCTGGAGGCTGGAAGACAAGGTCAAGGTGTAGGCAGATTTGGTTTCTCCTGAGACTTCTCTCCTTGGCTTGCAGATGGCCAGCTTCTCTCCATGTCCTCACAGTCTCTCCTCTGTGCACGGGGCTCCCCAGTGTCTCTAAATTTCTGACACCAGTTAGATTGGGTTAGGGCCCACCCTAATGGCCTCATTTTAATTTAGTCACCTGTTTAAAGGCCCTTTCTTCAAATAGGTTGACATTCCTAGGCACTGGGGGTTAGGGCTTCAACATATAAATGGGGGAAGGGGATGGCAGACAATTTAGCCCACACCATAGGGTGTATTTGGAAAAGTCTGACTTAAAACATAGGCTGCACGGCATACACGAAACTCACTTTTGGGGGGACGCACCTAAGGGATAACTTTCCTCTAGACGAGTCAAAAGTGTCCAAATATGCAAATACATTTAGACATTGGTTGGCAGAGAAAACAAGAGATGATTTTAAATAAGAGCCTCAAAGCCACGGCATCAAGGCAGACACTCTGGATTTGAGGCACTGACTTGTCACACAGACAATATTTCATGCCTTGCTCAGGTGTAGAAAGAAGCAGGGACTTACTCATTTGAGTCTTGCTGTGATTCTCCCCACAGGCTAGATGGCAATAATAGAATCAGTTGCCAAATCCCTCTTAACCCTGGGGCTGGGTATGATAGGAAATCCTTGTAAATATATATTAAAGACATAGTTTCGACCACAAGCTGTTCAGTGCCTGATCTGACAGGCAATATCTGTAGGCATCAACGGGAGACTGGAGGCCTTAGAGAAGGCCAGAGAGAGGAAAACGACAGTAGGAAGAGAAAAAAGGAAACAGAAGAGAGTTAAGAGAGGGGATGGAAGATGAAAGCGGAAAAAGCCAAGGAATAGGAAGGGAAAAGCCTGGGAAGGCAGGTCTTTGTCCCTCCTTTCTGTCATTGCACTTTCCGGAGTCCCACCTCTGACTGTTAACAAAAAAACGCCAGAACTTCACAGGCGAAAAGCATATGTACATTTCCAAAGATTTTCCACCTCTGTGATCCCTCCTGTACCCCAAACAGCCCAGTGAGACCTCATGCAAGTACTAGTATTTTATCTGACAGATTAAAAACAAACTGAAACAGTCATTACAGTGACTTGTAGAGTCTGGAAGCAACTGAACGTTCTACAGACGAACTCTACTCCACAGAAAACATAAACTACAATATTTTTTTCACCCCATCGTCCTTCCCTTAAACATTTTGGTTAATACATAATCAAGCTGTGTGATATATGCATTTTTAAAATGCTGTGTTCACTCCTTCTCTACAAAATTTCTTTTTGGCTCAATACCCTTAAGAATTTAGATTTGTTTAGCTTTAAAGATACCTCACTCGCAAACAAGCTCTGAGAGAAAAGTGATAGAAAAATGATTATTTACTAAGGAAAATGAGAGTGATTATATTAGAAGGAAGAACTCTTATCCAAGAGTAGAATTCTCCTCCAGAGGTGACCTTCCAAACATTACAACTTTTCTAGAACAGTCTAAGTGAGTTAAAAATAAACCTCAGGAAAAAATACAATTGATGAACTTTTATTAATGGGGGCATGGTAACACGGCTCTTGTCATGAAGTAAAATAAGGTTACGGCACCCGAAGAAGGAAGGAGTCAGTCCTTGGCTTCCCATGTGTGTCTTATACCTCGGAGTTTGGTTGACAACCAGACTTTTCAGTGGCATTTAGATGAAAACCCAGGCTCAAATTCAAAGCTGGAAGGTGATACTTGTCCTGGGACAGAGTTCAAAGTCCTGTATTCCAGGCCCTTCTGTTAAGGTCTTGGCTTTTGGTAAATGCACCTGCTGGTGTGCTACTGCATTACCCCAAGGAACACCAGTGCCAGAACATTCTGGGAGCTCCTCTGCCTATAAACTTATAAACTGCTCATATACTGTGGCAGATTATAGTTTCCAAAAATGGCACAGCAAGATTTCTGATCCTATATGCTCTTCCAGAACCTTGCCGCCTGCACCAAGAGGCAGAGTCTATTTCTCCTCCCCTTGAACCTGGGCAGGACTTTGTGGTATTTTCAACTAAAAGAATGTGGCAGAAGTGGTACCACGTAACTTCAGGGCTAAGTCATAAAGGGTGATGTGGTTTCTGTCTGGTTCTCTCTCAGGATGCTTTTTTGGAACCCGGCTACCACACTGTGAGGAAGTCCAGGTGACATGGAAGGGACATAAATGTTTTGGTCAAAAGCCTCAGCTAAGGTCTTAGGTGAGAGCCAGATCAACCACCAGACAATGAGTGAATGAGTCACCAGGTGATTCTCACCCCCAGCCCTTGAGTTTCCCCAGCTGAGGTCCCATATCATGGATCAGAGACAAGTTGTCCCCATTGTACTCTGCCCAGAGAATCTGTGAGTGTCATGTTTGTTTTATGCCACTAAATTTAGTAGTCATTTGTTAAAACAGCCCTAGAAGATGAGACATACATTACAGCTCAAGCTAATAGCCAGAGGCAGAAAGAATCAACTGATTAATTTTGATTTTATACATTTCTGACCTTGGGTCTGTCTTGGAAGTAGGGAAGAGTAGGCAGGAAGCAGAAACACAAACACTTAAGTGCCACCTTCCCTGTGCCAGGCACCATGTGAGGTATGAGAAGGCTTCCAAAATCCCTATGAGGTTTCAGTGCACTCTCCATTTAAAGATGATGAAGCAGAAGCACAAGAAGGTTTTGTACCCTACCCAGGATCACACAGCAAGTGGTAGAGTTGAAGTCAGATCCTATATCTACCCAAGTCTAAAATTCACAATCTTTTTACTCTCCCAGTAGAGACCAACCTGGGAGCTTTAGCCCTAGCTTGGGATGGAGGAATACAGGAAGGGTCTCAATTTGATGGGGAGCGAGAAAATTCCATTAATCCATGAGCACTAGTCATTGTGTATAATAAGCCCCCTGCCACACACACAAAACTTCAAATACAATAAATTCCATAATAATTACAATTCAAATTCATTTCATACCTTATTAATCTTGGTTTTGATTATGTATCTTCTCAACCAACAGATGATAATAGAATACCTACATTAAGTTAAAGACCCATGAATTTTCTAGAAGTGTATTAGAATAGGGTTTTCATGCTGAAAGACATTGGGAACCACCAACTATCCTCCTCGTGTGTAATTAAGATTTATGCCTGGTAAGTTGGACAAGTGTGCTGCCACACCAAAACACAAGTTGCAAATGACCAACATTCCGTCTGTGTTTATTTAATAAAGGTGGTTACCAAGGGATCGCTCTTAAATGGCGGACTCTGAGAGGCACCCTGAGCCACAATGCATTAATTTGCTAATTTTCTTCCCATTGAGCACTGGCCAGCATTCTGTCTTTAGCTAACGGTGACATAGGTGCCTTCCCACTTTCCACAAACGGCAGCAAGCGACAGGGATGGCAGGCAGAGAAGAATGAGCCTTTCTCTGTCCTCTCCTCGCCTTCCCTGGTCCGTCAGGATACCCTGCGGAGTGGGTTAGGAGGAGGTGGTGGTGGTGATAGATTGGGAAACAACTTCATTACCCATCAGGAATGTAGAGCAAGTTCACTGCCTTTCGAGAAATGGGAGCAGGCTCTGTTCAGATCTGTGCTAAAGAGCAAGAATGCTGGGACTTAATGGCCGCCTTTCAAAAGAATGACAACTTCACCAGAGTCCTTTGCTTTCACATGCACATGGGATGCTGAGTAAAATGCACAGGGCCGCCTCCAGCCTGCAACAAGTGGGCATGCCTGGGGTGGGAAGGTACACTCTCTCTTCCCAGGGCTCTTTTCTTTAGCTGCAGTAATCAGCATTCATACCCTTAAGAACCAAGGCAAGTCCTACCATGTGACCACCCCTAGGCTACTCTCGCTGCTGCTGGTAAGCTCTTAAATCACTGCATTCCACAAGGATTTTTTCTTCCCAAATGGGGGAGAGAAAGGAGGGAATTACAATATCTAAGGAAGTTGGTTTGTGCCAAAACAACTAAGAAATTCCAATTCATAAAACCAGATTTTATTAAAATTGTACAGTGATTACTTTAAAAGTCTATGTGGCTATATACCAAAACCCATAATTTCTACTTGCGAGCTGTTCAGCTCTGGTTAAATGGAGAAAGAAGAAAATGAGAAAATGTGCTTTCAAAGATCTTGAGTCCTATCATCATTAACTGTAGGCATGTGAACAATTTAAAGATATTTCTTGTGGTAACTCTTTAAAATAAACAGCCTTAAAAATGAACCACCAAGACCAGCCAGGTGGCGCAGCAGTTAGGTTTGCATGTTCCACTTCAGCGGTCCAGGGTTCCCCGGTTCAGACCCTGGGTGCAGACCTATGCACTGCTTGTCAAGCCATGCTGTGGAGGAAAACGGGCACGGATGTTAGCTCAGGGCCAGTCTTCCACAGCAAAAAGAGGAGGATTGGCAGCAGATGTTAGCTCAGGGCTAATCTTGCTAAAAAAAAAAGAGAAGTTTAATTCACAAATGAAGGAAGTGCACATCCTTCATCTTATTAAGTGCACAACTGGGATCAATCACATTCTCTCTCTCTCTCTCTCTAAATGTACAACTTGAAGATTCACACATTGGCCACTAGCAGTCAGAGAACATTTCTCCCAACCATGCAGAGGAAGTGTTTCACCCATTACAAAAAAATACATGGCTGGCACGGGAGCAGGATGAAGCTTTAGCTTGAAGGGTCCTCCATTCTTCCCCAGAACCCCACCAATCTGGCAACCATGGTTGGAAGGCAGAAGAGGACAATTCTCATGGAGAGATACAAGAAACAGAAACTGGAAAGCAGGAGGAGGAAGTGGAAGGGTGGAAGAAGTGGGAGAGAAGATATTTTAAAAATTAACCCCAAATTCATAATTAGCTAGCCACAAGACAAAAGCAATGACCTTCCTGACCTCCGCCAGTGTATTCTCTGAATGGAGACAGAACTACTGACCCAGGAGGTACACGGAAATGGCCTCAATGGAACTGGGCATATCCCAGGAACCTCTGCCTCACCTGGACTGTCATATCTCAATTCCCACTTATCTCAAAAGATGGGGGCATGCAAACCCACCCACACTTATCCTTTAAAACCTAAGCCTTTCCTATGACACAGAATATTTGCCTATTTGCCTCATCGTTTGCCACAAACAACTCCAGATGTATTTTATCAGGCATTTCCAACGTCAGAGATCCTTACAGACTTCAAATTCCTAGAGTACAGGAAATATGGTTGTTTTTCTTGCTGTCTACTGCAATTACCCAAATACTGCACACAAATACATAACTGTCTGCCAGAAAATCCTTTTTCGTAAAAGCCTCATTTCCTTTAAAGTGTCTGGCCTTATAAGGATTCTGGGAAGACTGATGATAACATCCTTAATTTATAACTGAGGTAACCGTGACTCTCTCATCCATCTCTATTCCTTCATCCAACAAAGATTTAGCGAGGACCTCTTCTGTCCTGGGCTGGGGATTCAGCAGGGAACTAGCCAAAGCCTACGTCCCCACAGGGCTGCTGCTCTAGGGGACAAAACAGGTCGTAGCCAAAGAAATACATCACAAATAAAGAAGTATTATGTCAAGGGTGATAAAAATTTAAAAAGTTGAAGTGAGGACAGGAGTGTAGGATTTTATATGGGGTGGGGGGCATCAGGGAAGACCTCTCTAGATGATATTTGAGCAGAGACTTGAAGGAAGGTACCCAGAGACGAGTTCTTAAAGGCCCTGAGGCTTAGGTGGGTTGGGGAGGGGTGGGCGTCCAGGAACTCCGAGTGAGCCTGGAGCAGAGGACTGTGAGGTCAGAGAGGGGCTGTGCACACGGGGCTTATAGACCCGATAAGGACTTTGCTTTTACTGAGTGGGATGGGAAGCCACTAAAGGACTCTGAGCACAAGAGTGCCAAAAGGATCACTCTAGCTGCCGGGGAGTAAGAGCAGAAGCAAGAAGACCAATTCTGATAAGACATGGCTGCTGCCTGGACCAAGTGGTGGCAGTCAGGACAATGACAGAAAGTCAATCTGAGGACCTATTCTGAACATAAAACTATTATGCTTTGCTGATGTGACACAGAGATTAGGGCATCTGAATTAGACAGGCTTGGAGTCAAATTCCAGTTCTGCCACCCTACTGACCTTGGTATCAAGTTTAGACTTCTCTGAGCCTGATTCTTCCGTAAAATGGGGATAATACCACCTTCACTGCAAAAGTAGAAATACTATATACAAGTGCTCATTACAATACCTGGATGCTACTTTTTAAAAAAAAATCTTCTTTCATCTTTGGTTAACCCAAATACTCCTGACCCCTAACAAAACAACATTCTTGTAGGGAGGTGTCAGGAGAATTTTCATGGTGCTAAGGTCCTGTTCTCTGACCCATCCTTTCTTTGATGGCTGGAGTTGACTTTCATCACAGGTTTATCCTCTCAGCATAGCTGCTGTTTTCAAGGTTGGGTTATTGCAGCTCTAATCTTAATAGAATCAACAAATGCTATCCACGCTCCTTATCAGAGAGATGGACACAAACAGTAAATGAAAAACAGAATCCTGGGGCTAAGAATTTCTGACAATGCCAGGAGGATATTTGGACATAGTATTTCTAATTGTATATTAAACACTCCTGCTCTTATACTCAACAAAAGAGGGTTAATTATTGTATGTTACTAGATTTTTAAACCTGGGAGTTCTTGCCTCCTTTCCTGTCCAATAATTACAGTTAGGCCAATATTTCTTTCTTATGGCAATGTATGATCAAGATCATATGACCTTGAATCCAGCAAGAAGTGAAACCGCTCAGCCCTGAAGATCAAATAGAAAATCACTCTCTGTCTTCTTGGCTGGAATGCTCAGCAGAAGATACATGAACTTAATTGTGGTTCTTTCACTTCCCCATCCCCATTAACCCAATGCCACATTTACATGGTCTCCTCTCTAAAAATTTGAAATTATTTTACAAAATCTCATTTGTGTTTAATATGACTTTTAAAAGCTATTCTAAAGAACAATGGGTTGAGGAATAGAAACTATCAAAGTAGAGGTCTAAAATGACCTTTTTTTTTTCCTTTCTTTTTTTTCCTCCATGAAGCCCCAGTACATAGCTGTATATTCTAGTTGTAAGTCCTTCTAGTTCTTCTATGTGAGCCACAGCCACAGCATGGCTACTGACAGATGAGTGGCATGGTTCCAAGCCAGAAACTGAACCTGGGCCGCCAAAGCGGGCATGCCAAACTTTAATCACTAGGCCATCAGGGCTGGCTCTAAAGTGACTTATTAATGGACACTTACAAGTGATAGAGAAATCTAGCAATAGAGGCTTTAGAGTTGAAACTTAGAAATCTACTTGAAGGATATAAACACAGTTTTAATAGAACTATAACTCATTATGCAAAAAGAAAATAAAATTCAAACAGAGCAATAGATCAGCATAGTAGGATTATCTCAGGAAATTACACCCAGAGAAGATGAAAACATCTAAAATTTCCAATTAAACAGCTCCTCAGTGAAAAGAAGAGTCAAGCCTGAGGGTCTTCCTTTTGAAAAGTTTTGTTTTTTTAACTCCAGTATTAGAAAGTATTTCTTTGCAGTATCTTTGCATATGTTTTTGTTATTTTCAAAATATAACACATTCTCACTATTATTAACAGAAACAGTAGCAGCAGCAGTAGTCCAGAGTTCATAAGCACCAAAATCCATGCATCATCTCCGTTAACTCTCCTGACGACCCACGAATCAGACACAGCTGTTAAGTCACAAAGCCAAGTTTACTGCAGAGCTAGTAGCCAAAACCCGTGAGCCCCAACTGCTATACTTCACTGCCCCTTCCTTAAGGCATGAACCACGGCCAAACCCTATTTTGCCATCTCTTACTAACCAAAGGAATCAATTGTTCCTCCTCCTGACTCTTAGTATCATTTGTCCCCATCTCCTGGAATGGAATTATCAGTTATCTTTTCTCTCTTCCTCTCTCACCTGCGCATCCAAAGAGTTTTCAAGTCTACTTCCAACATGCCACTTGAATCTACACCCTCCTTTTTGTCCATGCTTGACCTCTTTTTCCTTGGGCCCTTTATCCCTTCTCACCTCAATAACCACCTGCTTAACCCATTCTCCCTACTGCCAGACCTAATACCTTCCAAGTCACCCTACGTACAGCCCTTCCACATTCAATTTCCTAAAGTGAAGCACTCGGGCAGGTTTCTTACTCGAAAGCCTTTAATGACTCCCCAGTGCTTCAGAAATTAAGCACGATCACTTCATCCCAGGAGTCATGGACCTAAATGCCCCAAATCAGTTTTCTCCCCTTCAATTTTCCCAAAAGTCCACCTCACTACAGTGGAGTGGACCACATGGAAACACCTATGCATTCCACCTCCACAACCTCGTGAAGTCCAGAGCTGACTCTGTCAAGAATGCTGTCTCTTGGAATTCTACTCATCTTTCAAGATCCTTCCTTTACTGAGTCTTCCCTTCCACTCCCTAACCCTCCTTTGGGCATGACAGCTTTCTTCTCTGAACCTCCTCACCACTGACCTTTTCCAATTTCACTCCATGTTATCATTTCCCTCATCCTGACCTACCACCATCATCACAGGCTCTGAAAAGTCAGGGATCGGGTCCTGCTCACTTTAGCATCTTCTGGAGCACTCACTGAAGGTGCTCAGAAAATGCTTATTCAATTTATCTTAAAATCCACTCTGTAGAGATTGTACTTTCTTCTGAACCTTTAAAGCATGTATTTTACATCATTTATGCAGCAGTCGGATTCTGTCCTGAATACTAACTCTTCCACATGCAAATGTCCTGCCCCCACCCCCCAATGACAAGTGCGGATTCTCTCAAGGCAAGGACCATGTCTCCTATGTCATGGATGGATCCAGGACCTTGTATAGTAGGTACTAATTATGCATTCTTACGTATTTACATGATTTCCCTTATAAAGCTGCATTTCTCCAAGTTTGTTCTGTTCCTTAAGATGGATACCCAAAGGTTGTGTAATAAAAAATATTACCATGTGGCACTACCTCCCCGCAACAGACAACCTTTCCCTTTCTTAGATATCTACAATGAATATTAACATCTTAAAAGCACTGAGCAGTCCTGTAACAAAGAAATCTATTTATTTTGCTGAACAGTACATTTTCCAAACTTATTTGTCAACAAGCAAACTTCTTGTGTGTAATACCCGTTAATATCCAGCAGTGCCACTTGGGGAAACTGTCCTAAAGTGTCCAAAACAACATCCTATATATGACTAAGTGCTTGGTAAATAACACATATAAGACATTTTACAGTTCACAAACACTTTCAACACATTATTACAACTGAACTCCCTTAACAGACAGACTTGTAAAGTAGGAAATTAGAAAGAAGGGAAAAATCTCACTGTCTTGCTTCCTCCCACACCTCTACTTCTCAGTCAACTTTCCTTCCTTCACGTGTCCATCAACTGAAAACTCCTTGAGCCACTGTGAGACATTAAGGATACTATGTGAATCAACTCGTTCTTCCCATCAAGGGACTTGTTCCAGCCTCATGGAACTGAAAGAGTCTCCAGATATAAACTCTAAACTGTTCCCTTGACTCTTGGGGAAAAGGTGGTAGGTTTTAGGTTCAGGAAATCTACCTTGAAGTCACACAGAAATTAGGTACTTGATGAGTAATAGGACTTTAGCTTGAAGGAAACTCATGAAGTTCCAAATTTAGAGATATATCAATAAAGATTAGGTTCAACTGTCTATAAAAGGAAATGCAAAATAACAGTGGCTTAAACAAGATAGAAGTCTCTACACATTAAGAGAGTCTGAGAGTAATCAGTAGAGAGCTGACACGATAGCCCCAAAGACATTTGAGATTGGGGCTGTCTCTATCCGTTCCACCAACTTAATATATAGCCTGCATCTTTTTTTCTTTCCTGCTTTATCTCCCCAAACCCCCATGTACACAGTTGTATATCTTAGTTGCAGGTTGTTCTAGTTGTGGGATGTGGGACGCCGCCTCAACGTGGCCTGATGAGTAGTGCCATGTCCACGCCCGGGATCCGAACCCTGGGCCGCCTCAGCGGAGCGCGCGAACATAACCACTCGGCCACGGAGCCGGCCCCCTGCAGCCTCCATCTTTAACATCACCTCAGGGCCCAAAATGGCAGTTGGAATGCTAACCATCTAGTTCTCATCCCAGTCTTTTTTTTTTTTTGAAAAATAAAAAAAAAAAGATGATGATGAAATAGGCAAAAAATATGTAGTTTTCAACAGAGTGATAAGGTTCCTTTATGGACCCTTTCCCCAGTCCCCCATGTCACTTCTCATGGACTAGGACCTGGTCACAAAGCCAAACCAGCTCAAAGAAGGCTGGGAAATATGGTCTTGTAGCTGAGTACACTGCACCCCAAATTTCAAAAACAGAGTTGTATTACTAAGAAAGAATGGATACTGCGTAGTCTACTTAGCAATCTCTGCCACCAGGAAAAAGATGGTAGAATCCTACTATCTTGGAAAGCTGGTCAAAAGTCATTTAGTCCGCTGTTTCTCAAGCTCATTCACTAATAAGAATCCCCTGCACCGGGAGGGTGGCGGAGGGAGGGGAGACGGGATCCTCATTGAAATATGGATTCCCAGGCTCCACCCAGACCTAGTGAACCAGAATCTCCAGGGAGAGGAGCCGGGGATCCCTGCTTTTAACAAGCACTCTACATGATTCTTATCATCAAGCAAGTTAGGGAAACACTGAAATCTATTCTTCTACCCAACTTGGCAGCCTCAGTAAATTCCTGAGCCTTGGGGCCTCAGAGGTAGTCAATCCCCCCTGAACAGCAAGAGATCCATTCTTTCTCATACTGAGGCAACCTCTGTCGGAGAGCCTACCCCACGGGAAGAGACCAAGGGGGGCTCACCATAAAGGAATTACGAGAGTAACTATGAGTCGAGCAACTAAGTGCTTTAACCAGCCAGCTCTGTGACATGAACAAATATGATCATAGAAAAGTCCATTTCCTTATGGAAAACTTTAGAAGGATTGTCTGCTAACTTTTTCAATCTTACTTTACCAACCAGGACATAAGTTTGACAAGTGTCGAGTCTGCTCCTTAGCCCCCTTTGGTGAGTCAGGGAGCACCTCAGTAAGGTTGCCTGAAGTTGGCTGAAGGCCTTAGCCTGTGGGTGGATGGGTTTCTCTTTGAGAATTAAAGTAAAGCAACGGATGGGAAGATGGAGAGCACTCTGGAACATTTAGAAGCCGGCTGTTACGGATTTGTACTCCTGTTTCCCTGTCCACTGCAACATTTATTTCCTACCATCTTAGCAGTTCTAGAACAAAGGGGGTCCTAAGGTCAAGCTTGTGATAAATGAACTCTAGGACCAATGGGGGATTCAGATTTCATTTGCTTTCTCACCCAAGCTAAAACTGAGAAAATCTAGTGATGTTGATGGTACAGGGGGAGCCTCAATTATATAATAGTCCCCCATTATATGAGGGGGCTATGTTCCAAGACCCCCAGTAGATGCCTGAAACCACAGATAGTACTGAGCCCTAATATACCCTATGATTTTTTGTATACATTCATACCTATTATAAAATTTAATTTATAAATTAGGCTTAGTAAAAGAGTAACAACAATAATAATAAAATAGAACAATTATAGCAATATAATGTAATAAAAATTATGTGAATGTGGTCTCTCTCTCTCTCAAAATATGTTGTTGTATTGTACTCACCCTTCTTCTTGTGATGATGTGAGATGATAAAATGCCTATGTGATGAGGTGAGGTGAGGTGAGGCGAATGACGTAGGCATTGCGACATAGTCTGACTACATCAGGAGGATCATCTGCTTCTGGACCCTGGTTGACCGTGAGTAACCGAAACCTTGGAGAGTGAAAGCGTGGATAAAGGGGGACTACTGCACCAGAAACTGCTTATATCTGGCATGACCTTTCCACAGAGCAAAATGATTCCAACTTATATTTAGTTTGATGTTTCTTCATATATGAAGAATCAAACCCTCAGAATGTAATGAATAAAAGAATGAAATAAACACATTAAGGGGAATTCTTTTTCATGTATTGGTGTTACCTAATTCCAATGGACTGGTGTCCTTATAAAAAAGGAAAATTTGGACACACACAGAGGGAAGACAGCCATATGAAGACAGAAGATTGGAGTGTTGTATCTACAAGCTAAAGACTGCTGAAGATTGCCAATGAACCACCAGAAGCTAGGAAGAAGCAAGGAAGAGAGGTTTCAGAGGGAACGTGGCCCTGCCAACACCTTGATCTCAGACTCCTAGCCTCCTGAACCGTGAGACAGTAAGTTTCTGTTGTTCTAAGTCACTCAGTTGATGGTGCTTTGTGATGGCAGCCCTAGCAAATGAATACAACTGGTTAGTGAGGATGTATTTCCTCACCAAGGTCAAATTCAATGTCCCTGGTCTAAGACTGAAGTTATTTGCCTGCATAACTCAGTTGAGTGCAGAACAAAGAAACTGCAAAAGACTGCCTGAAAATCATTTAGGCCAAAAGTTGCATTTGCTTTCTCCAGGATGGTTTGAAAACCAGGTTTTTCTACTTGTTATCAATGCAGGGGTGGGGAGGGGAGGCGTAAAAATGGGGAGACTCACTCTGACGCCTCTCAGATCAGGCATATCTACAACTCTGCTTCCTTGCTACATGACCCCTTATTATCATGGATCAGTGGTTCTAAACACCTTCTGCTCAGGACAATCCCCAAGGAGCCTTAAAAACAGCCCGAGCAGGCTCCTCTCCAGAAATTTCTATTCAGTTGGTTATGGGGGAGGGTGGAGTAAGGAGCAGAAGCAGTTTTGTTTTCTTTTAAGCTCCCCAGGTAATTGTAATGTGCTGTGGGAGTAAACAACAACTCCCAAGATTATATGGGTGATGATTTTTTTTTTCAAACATCAATAGGGAGAGGGAAAAAACCTCCAAAACTCAGAAATCCTAGGAAAACCCATCCTGTGTGAAATTGACACTAAATACCCATAGATTCTGAAAGTTGACTTTAGAAACCAAAATCCCATATGAATAATCGTATTTTCACTAAATGGCTCCAGAAAGACTCTGAGGCACCTCATTTTGTCTGCGGCATAATGGTCGTTTATATTCATTCAATCCCACCCTCCATAGCTTTAATAGAAAGTAAAATTTTATCTTAGCTTAAAAAAAACAGCTACTGGAGCCGGCCCGGTGGCACAGCTGTTAAGTTCGCACATTCCGCTTTGGTGGCCTGGTGTTCACCGATTCGGATCCCGAGTGCAGACATGGCACCACTTGGCACACCATGCTGTGGTAGGCATCTCACATATAAAGTGGAGGAAGATGGGCACGGATGTTAGCTCAGGGCCAGTCTTCCTCAGCAAAAAGAGGAGGATTGGCAGAAGTTAGCTCAGGGGTAATCTTCCTCAAAAAAAAAAAAAAAAGCTACTGATATTTTCACTATTGCAACTTGGCAAAATACCCAAATATCTAAATCCAAAGATACCCACCAAGGAAATATGTTCTAAATAAATTTAAGAAAAGTTTTTCGTTTTGTTTTGGTGAAACAGCAAGGTACTTACTTGACAACTGTTTAACAGCTGATACGTGACTACAGCCAGAACTCTGCAGACTTCTTAAAAACATTTAAATTTCCTTCTGCTTAGCTGTTTTATTACTTTGAATACGGTTCTAAAGATTATACTAAATTATATCTTCAATGATATGTAGATAGAACTCAGGGGCAGCTTAGCTTTTATATCACCTAATTTCTTGACAAGATAACCTTTCCTTCCTCCACTTTAGACAAAACAAATTCATAACTACAGTAGACGTATAAGATATAAAGAGCCTTTTTCTCCCTTCCTTTCTTTCTCTCTCTCTTCCTGCCCCATCTCAATCTCTCCTCTTTTGCCATTTTTTCAAAGCTCTGATTTTCCCTTTGGAGAGAAGGTCAGAGACTCAGAGATTTCCTGTCCACAGTTCTGCTTTGTGGTTAAGGAAACAGGAAGAAAGACCTGCATATTTCAAAGGAAGGTCAGTCATTATAATCACTATATACAATAAGATCACAGTCTTTCCTCTGCGTTTGTTCTTAATTAGTAAAGATTACAAGAAATATCATGGGCAAGAGGAAGAGGAGGATGCATTCTGACCAGGTACTGGAGGGTGGGGGGACCTCAAGGCACTTCAATTAAGATGTGTATTCTTTTCTCCAGATGCCCATGGGACTTTGGACAACTTCAGCAACAATAAATGTACTGCTTTCAGACTCTCTTACAGAGGCAATGACCAGCGGACGCAGAGATGGATGGGAACAGAGGGGGTTGGAAAGAGACCTGAATGGGAACTACAGAACTTTAAAGCTTAACAAGGCTTCCGAGAGCATCTTATTTTACCCAAGTGGAAAGCCAGGGAGGTGAGCTGACTTGCAGGAGTCACACACAGAATTGGCAGAGCTAAGAGCAGTAGATGCAGCCCGCCGTTCTGTCCAGAAAATTGTCTGCCAAGTCTTGACGCCATCCAGAAGAAACAGTAAAACACTGAGCCAGCCACTTTGCCTCTCCGGCCTCATGTTTTACATACTTATCATCTCTTAATATGCTATAATTGATGGAGGGGTGAGAGCTGGAGGTCTTGATTGAGTTACTGCCTCTTGTACAGAGGATGAAAAGGTGTTCTGGAGTGGAAAGAAGATTTTTCTTCTTTCTTTGTTTTTTAAGGAAGATTAGCCCTGAGCTAACATCTGCTGCCAATCCCCCTCTTTTTGCTGAGGAAGACCAGCCCTGAGCTAACATCCGTGCCCATCCTCCTCTACTTTCTATGTGGGACGCCTACCACAGCTTGACTTGGCAAGCGGTTGCCATGTCTGCATCCGGGATCCGAACCAGCGAATCCCAGGCCACCGAAGCAGAACATGCGCACGTAACCACTGAGCCACCAGGCTGGCCCCATAAAGAAGATATTTCTCATGAAATGCAATCACAGTACAAAGTTCAAGATAAAGAACTACATGTGGCATATCCAGGGGGACACAAGCATTACTTCCGCGCCCATAAGATGGCACGGATAACCTGGCCTTCCAAGCTGAGAAAAACACTCCTGCTGTAACAGGAGCCAGCGACAGACAACCCCCAACAGATCAGGAACAAAAAGCCTGCAGCACGCTGTGATACAGCATAATCATACAGGACGCCCAGCACCGCCGCAATGACGTTCTGAAATAAAAATTTCGGCCCCAAGTCCAGAACTCCACGCCTCAAGTACCATCTTTAAAATGTCAACATAAATGTCTAAATATCAGCCTTAAATCCATTACTCAGCCTAAGATATTTTGAGTAAGAGCCCACCAAATTCGGGAAAAAACCATATAAAGGCAGAAAATAATCCTTAAGTGACATTATATTTATGTTTACCTTATCAGAAATCTTCATTGTGCTCAGTTTAATGAGTACCTTTGAATATGAGATGACATACACATTCCATGGGTCATACAAAGCCGAGGTTGCTGAAGTGGGCGATTTAACATTTCAAGGAAAAGTATGAATTATGTGAAGGTCAAGTCCCTTTTTTAAAGTATATTAGGAGGCATTACGAAAATAAGGAAGTGGTTATAAATCTGAATTCCAAGAATGGTAACTCCCTTGTATGGACAGAGAAAAACAGTGGGGCAGAACAATTACATTCCTATGCTACGAGAACACTTAAGAGAAAAAAAACACACAAGGCCAAAATCACAGCATTAAAAAATGCATTTCACTGAGATGCTCACATTGAAATTAGTATTGTTAAACCAGCAGCTACGGCTCAAATTCCCCTTAAGTTCAGAGGGCAAAAGGTAGGATACCACTTACTCAAATACAAAGGTGGTTTGCATACATCAAAAGAAAAAAGGGCAGTGGCTACAAATTGGTCCCACAAAGGTGAACTGAAGTGGGTTGCCAGCTCCCAAGCATGACGACTCAGACCTGACAGCGCTAATGTAAGAGATAACTTAGGTGACCACTTCAGTATCTTTCCACTTTCAGACATGCAGGGGTGAGGTTTGCTTTTTCATTTTTTTTTTTGTTTTCTTGTTAGGGTCTAACAGTGCTATCCAGGAAAAATATCATGAAAGCCACATTTTATACTTTTTGATAGCCACATTAAAAAAAAAACAAAGGAAACACAGGGGCCACCCCCATGGCTGAGTTGTTAAGTTTGCGTGCTCCGCTTCAGCAGCCCAGGGTTTCACCAGTTTGGATCCTGGGCGCAGACACTGCACCGCTCTCAGGCCATGCTGAGGCGGCGTCCCACATGCCACCACCAGAGGCACTCACAACTAGAAGATACAACTATGGACTGGGGGGCTTGAGGAGAAGAATAAGGAAAAAAAAAAAAGATTGACAACAGATGTTAGCTCAGATGACAATCTTTAAAAAAAAAAGTAATTTATTATCCAAAACCTTTATGAAATTCAGCTTATGGAATACAGAAATGGAAGAAATATTGTTTTTTCAAAAAACTAGATTTGATAGATGAGGTCTGTAACAGGTGATAGAATTAGAAAGTATTTGGAAAAGGGGTGTGAATATCTTCAGCATTTTTATCTTATTTAATCTTCAGAATATCCTAGGAGGGAGGTACTTTTCTAAAATTCCTATTTTACCAAATAGGAAACAAGAAGCTCAGAGTAACGGTTAGAGACAGTAAGCAAAGCACACGGAACTTGCGCTTAACTACCGCATGAAACCAACTTTTAAGAGACACTTTCTGGATTCTGTGCACAAAACAATGCCCAGCCAGTCAAGTGATTATGGACACTGATTCCCTCATAGAGTTTAAGAGAGCCAGAAAAGACAAGACACACTGACGGAAGCGTTCGTCTGTACAGCTCTCCATTTTTTTTTTTTTTTTTGATTTTCACACCTGAGCTAACAACTGTTGCCAATCTTTTTTTTTTTTTTGCTTTATCTCTCCAAATGCCCCCTGTACATAGTTGTATATCTTAGTTGTGAGTCCTTCTAGTTGTGGCATGTGGGACGCTGCCTCAACGTGGCCTGACGAGCGATGCCATGTCTGCGCCCAGGATCAGAACCGGCGAAACCCTGGGCCACCGCAGCGGAGCGCACGAACTTAACCACTCGGCCACGGGGCCAGCCCCCAGCTCTCCATTTTTATTGAAAGCGCCATATGCTACAAATCCTTCTTTCGAAGTGGACGCAACATTCTCTCTCACCAGACAAAAAATCTCTGGGGGTGGACCCTAGTAATCAGCAAAAGCTTTCCCGGTGATTATCATGCATAGTGAGGGTTGACAACTATGGAGCCAGATTAGACCTCAAACTTCAATTTGCACCAGAAAATTGCCTAGGGTAGGAGGCTGGCTGGGCCCCACTCCCAGAATTTCCAGTTAGGTGGATCTGGGGTGGGCCCAAGAATCTGCATTTCTAACAAGTTCCCAGGGACACTGATGCTAATGATCCAGGCATCACCTTTGGAGAACGACTGAACCAGAAGAAAGATAAACATAGTTAAATGAGGTAAAGAAAAGAACCACAAAAAATTCTCCTAAGAACCTTGTTTGTTAGGGCAATTGACTAGACTTGGCATTGCACCAGTGGAGGGCCGGTAGGTAACTCCTGGGATCTGAGATGTGCTGGGTGCCAAGCTTGGAGCCTTCTACTTTCAGGCCAGAAGATGCAGAAATGCAGATCCAGACCTCAGAGGCCATTTACCCAGAAGCTACCGAAGCTTAAACCTCAGGGCCCCCTCACTTGCGTGCGTCCCTGCCAGGACCTAGCAATATGCTCACATAGTATATGTTTTGTTTTATTTTCTGTAAAATTTGTAAAGTAAAATCTGGTGGTATTTTTTAAAAGAAGAACTCCCATATATCTTTGTATAAACCTCAGGCTCCACAAAACTTGGACCTGCCCCTGGAGACCGCTTATCCCGTTCATAACTTCGAGATTTTTTTCTAAGAAGAGAAAAAACACTAAAAATTTTTAAGCATCACAAGTATGTTTAGAACTTGCTTTTATCTCTTAATAATGATATACGAAGCAGCTTTCTTTAATCGATTCCTGCAACATTTTTAATGGCTTTGTAATATGCACTTAAATATACTCAGCCAATTTTTTTTTACTATAATACCTAAGTGGTTTCTAGTTTTTATATACTTAAAAGTATCACCATGGTGAATATCCTTAAAGCTAAATATTTTTCCATCCTTATTTCCTCAGTATTCCTCTAAGAAGTGTTGATATGTACCATATGCATTTGTTTTTCATTTGCTGTAATTATAATGTAATAGAATTTTGTAACTTGAATCTCTTTCCACTTAATTTATCATATGCACTTTCCCAGTTGCATAATTTTTTAAGCTTAACATTTTTAATGACTCTTGAACATTCCTCTCTATGGATGTAACATAATTTATTTGCCTAATCCTCCAAAATACGGGTTACTCTCCACTTTTCATTAATATAAATGCCACAAAAAACTCCATTTTTAGATTATTTCCTTCACATAACTTCCCTTAAGTGGGCCAAAAAAATTATACAGTGGCTAACCCGATAGTACTGTTCATAAAACAAAGCTTTGTGGTAGACAAATGAAATGCATGAGCTGGGTTCCCAATGGACCTGAAAGTGTCAGAGCCTTGAAGATAAGGAACCTTCACTACATTACACCCGGGGCCATGAACTGAGACTTGTGTCTGTCTTGAGGGCTTCCTTGACCATTCTGGAGAATTCTTCCCCAGCTAGGAGCAAGTTACCAAGAATCTTTTTGATAAACTGGCTAAATGACTCACCTATGTATAAATATTGAATAATAATAATTATTACAGCATCTTTAAATGAGATTGAAACAGCTGCCCCACCACAACCAGGACCTAAGCACTGTTTTGTTTCCAGTAATAGGCGGCCATGTTCTTAATCAATAACACTTAGGCTCTCTTGTGACCAAAGAGACACAGATGTCAGTTAGTAAACTGGGTCTAAGCGTAGGTCACCTCTGCCTGTGGAACATTGGCTAATTAGCTACACCAGGTCTAAGTTCATGACTGGTCTCATTAGTGCCATTCTCCAAACAAGCTAATGAGCTATAGATACAAAACAATTTCACAGTCTCAGTACAAAGCAAGTACGCAGGTGGGTTGTACATAACAAGCCTTTAATGACACTCGTTAACATCACATAATGCAAACAAAAGTGGCCAAGAGGACATTCAGGCTATCCTAAAGGGAACCACCCAGAAACCCCTCTGCCCTTTTGTTTCCACTCAAGATATGAGCAGAGTAGCAAATATCAACAAAGAGAGGCCAGAGGAATGAGGGGGCCATAAGGAACGATGATGAGCTGTCAGGACTTTCCTGTTGCTCTTAGTCATTCATTCATTCAACACAGCCTGGTGCCTGGAGCTGGGCTGGATGCTGCAGATAGAACGGGGACAATGATCTCATCCTACCTACCATGAGCCAGCTGCCACCTGAATCCACATGTTCACTGCGGGGGCAGGGCCCAGGTGGCTTGCCAAACACACTTGAAAAGGCAGGAATCTACAGTACCAGACTCCCACGACTGGGGGACTTATTCTCTGAATGCTCACCAGAGCTTTCAGAACTGCCCACCTCCAGCTATTCACGGGGCATGGCCAGTGCCCCAAGACCTGTCCCCGAGCCAGGGGACAACTGTGCCCCAAACCTTCACAAGCACAACTGACCTAGTCCAAGTGGCACCCTTTGTTATTTTAAAAACAGAAAGCAATACAAACATTCCTTAAGTCTCAGGTCCCAATTTGCATTTTAGGTCCTCCTCTCCAGCGCCCGAGCCCTCCCCAACCCTCCCGAAAACAGGTCTAACCACTTTTCTTTCCAGAGTCTCCACCCCACTCTTATCTCTGGCACCAAAGGCTTTCAACCCCATCACTGGGGCTCTGGCTGGAAGGCTTCACTGAAGCACATATTGGCCAAAGTTTACCCATGATTATCATCTGTCAGTTGCCACTGGAAATTGGAAAGGAGAATTTTGAAATAGAATTCCAGACCTTTCCTTGGTTGGCTGGAATCATATTTTGTATCTCTGACAGCAAATACCTGTGCACATCAGCCATCAAAGGCATTGTGAAGGTGTGGCTTCTGGAGCCAGAGTCCCCAGGCACAGGTCCTGGTTCTTACTGCACCTTTGTGATGGCAACAAGTATTATGGGTTGAATCGTGTCCTCCCATAATTCATATGTTGAAATCCTAACCGCCAGTACCTCAGATTGGGACCTTATTTAGAAACAGGCTTGTAGCACATACAATTAGTTAAGATGAAGTCATTCTAGAAAAAGATGGACCCCTAATCCAGTAGGACTGGAGTCCTTATAAAAAGGGGAAACTCAGACAGAGAGATCTAGATAGGGAGAACGCCATGCAAAGATGAAGGCAGAGGTGGGGCAGATGAACCTATAAGCCAAGAAATGAACGCCAAAGATTGCCAGCACCCACCAGAAGCAAGGAGAGGGGCACGGAGCAGAGGCTTCCTCACAGCCCTCAGACCTGCTCACCCCTCAGTCTCGGACTTCTATCCTCCGGAACTGTGAAACAATACATTTCTGTTGTTTAAGCCGCCCCATTGGTACCACTTTGTAAAGGCAGTGCTGGTAAGCTAACACAGCAAGTTATGATGTTGCCTTTTTCTCATCTGTAACACAGGGATAAGAATGGTCCTCCTCTAATAGAAAGGGACAAATACATTACGATTTGTTAAGCTGTTTAGAATAATGCCTGGCACAGAAGTGCATTTGAATGATAAATAGTCTCCACACATTCTTTTGGCATCAAATAGATTGTCACTTTTTGTTTTTTCTCTTAAGTTTCCTAACGTTTGTTCCCACCAAGCTGCTTCGTGAAAGGTATGTGCAGGAATAAGCCCACATCAGATTTCCCAGGAGATGAGGAGCACTTAGACTTGCCTGGCATGCCCAGAGCAGGGTGTGGCCTCTGTGTAGCAACAGGAATCTAGATTTCCTCCCGGCTCTTCATCCCACACCCACTCAAAGCCCCACATCCCTTCCCTTCCCACAGCAGCCACCATCCCAGCCTCAGCCCTAGTCCTGGTTAGTTTCTCAAAACCCCCGAATCATCCTACTACTGACCCAACTGCAATCATCTTTTAACCTCATTCTTCAGTGTCACCCACCCCACCACACCCGGATTTCAATGCTGTGCAGAAGTCCATCCATCCCTCTTGTCTGACTTTATTTTCTATGACTCATCCCTGTGCATCTCCCTCTTCACGTATAGTCTCCTCCCCACCTCTACTCCCGACATTCCCTCACCAGGACGGAGTTCCTGTTAACCCTCACCTACCCAGTCAAGAAGGCCCAGCCCCAACGCCACCTTTTCTGTGAAGCCCTCTCTATGCCCGTACAGTATCTATCACCTGCACTCCAGATTCCATTTTAAACGCCACCAGCCTTGGACTGCTGTAACCGCTTCATGCACATCAATCACAGTATCTCAACCAGACAGCAAACTTTTGAGACCATTCATTCATCACACACTACTGACGACCTACTAACGCTAGGCACCGTGTGAGGCGACAGGTAACAGATATCATTAGCTGGCATTTACTGAGCACTTACTGTGTGCCAGATTTTATCCTAATCCTCGTGATGAGGCTCCAAGGGAGGTGCTGGCATCCCTCTGGTTCACAGATGAGAAAACCAAAGATGAGAGAGATTATGGAACTTGGCCAATATCACATAGATAGTGAGGGATAAAACAAGACAAGATAGAAACAAGGGCTGACAAACAGTATAATGGGCCAGCTATAACCAGAATGTGGATAAAGGCATTGTCTATTTGGAAGGACGTCAATAATTATCATACATATGACATGATATATATATATATGACAATGCCATATATAAAAATATATATTTTTTATTTATATATATAAAACATATATATAAAATAACATTGATATCCTTCCAAACGGGCAATGCCTTAATCCACATCCTTTGGGTCTGTTTATATATATATATCTGAAGGCAGAGCTGTTCAATACATTCATTAATGACTTAGGTTAAACAGGCATGCCTACCAAGTTTGTGGATGACTCAACGTGAGTCTCTTATAAGACTCAGAATTTAAAATGATGCAAAAACCAGAGTAAAGCCAACCCTGGTTGGCCTACTGGTTAAATTCAGTGTGCTCCACTTTGGTGGCCCGGGTTAGGTTCCTGCGCACGGACCGACACCACTCGTCTGTCAGTAGCTATGCTGTTGTGGCGGCTCACATACAAAAAGAGGAAGATTGGCAACAGATGTTAGCGCAGGACAAATCTTCCTCAGCAAAAAAAGAAGGAAAAAAAACCCCAGAGCACTAGATTTATTGAACAAAATGAAATTTGACAAGTTCAACAAAATAAAATTTAACTGGGATAAATATAGTGTCCTGCATTTGGGTTTAAACATCCTACAGCACAAGCACATGCAAAGAAAGACAGGGCTTTGCAAGCAATAGTGGTAGAAAAGAATCAACAATAAACCCAATACGAATCAAGAGGGGAATGCAGCTACAGAAAAAATTAGTTTGATCTTAGGTTATAGTAATAAAGCTACATGTCAGGGAAGTGGAAATGCCACTATTTTAAGTTCTTTTGCAACAAATCTAATGTTTTAGTCAGAATTCTAAGTCCTGCAATTTGAGAGTCAAACTGGCATATATGTTCAAATGAAATTAACTGATATAATCAAGAAGCCTAATATTTCACAATTTCGTAAATTACATGCTGACTGAATACATGCACTTGGTATAATCTAAAACTAAATTTATAATGTATAATTGCAGGCTGACATCATTCTAAAACTTTCCTATGAAGGTGTGGGATCAGGTCATGACAGTTCTTATTTGTGTAACAATCCCAAAATGATGACTGTAAATGGTGTACTTAACACAGGCCCTGTTAATCCCACATCTTATCAAATCAGGTCACCCAACATATTTCTGAACTAGAAGGAAATGCCTGATTGATAACCTAATGTCACTGGCTGGTGACACCCAGGAGCAGTTTCCATTTCTAACATGGAAAAGGCATTTAACCTCACCTGAAACAGCACACTGCAACAAGCTTCCACCAAGAGAACAATGCAGAATTGGACAAATAGCAACCCATATTCACTTGTGAGGTAAAAGTAAACAAAACTAAAAACATTTGGCACAGCTTTGTCATCCAACTCTCAGATGAGACTCACTGTAGAAATTGCCTGTGGCTGAGGATACTCATTTCTTAGGACTGCTGCAAAAAGGACCAATAACTGAGGGGCTTAAACAACAGAACTTTATCGTCTCATAGTTTCGGAGCTGGAAGCTCAAGATCAAGGTGTCAGCAGGGTTGGCTCCTTCTGAGGGCTGTGAGGGAGAATCTGCTCCATGCCTCTCACCTCACTTCTGGTGGTTGGCTGACAATCTTTGGCATTCCTTGGTTTAATAGAGGCATCATCCAGATCTCTGCCTTCATCTTCACATGGCATTCTCCCTGTGTCTCTTCATGGTGTTTTCCCTCTGTGCATGTCTTTCTGTGTGTCCAAATTTCCCCTTCTTACAAGGATACCAGTATATTAGATTAGAGCCCACCCTAATGACCTCATTTTAACTTGATTATCTTTGTAAAGACCCTATTTCCAAATAAGGTCACATTCTGAGGTACTAGGGGTCGGAATTTCAATCTATCTTTTGTGTGGGGGAGGGGACGGCAATTCAACCCATAACTGAGTTAATCTTCTCTGGTGTCCATTCTTCCTGCCCCTTGAGATTTAGCTGGTTTCATGGGTGCCAGCTAGAGAAAATGCTTTCCCACCTCCCTGCCTCCCTTGCAGCTAGGCAGGGGCATGTGACCAAGCTCCTCCAGTCAGTTCCACGTGAGGACAATAATCTGTGCACCTTCCAGGTCACATCCTTTAAAAAGGAAGATGCTTGTGTTTCATTTTTCTGGCTCCTTAAGACTTGAATGCCAAACATGCAACATGAACAACCCCTAGACCAGTGTATCAAAAAGAATTATAATGCAAGACTTAAGTCATTTGAAAGTTTCCAGTAGCCACATTAAAATAAAAAGAAACAGGTGAAATGAATTTTAATATATTTAGTTAATCCAATATATCCAGAATATTAGCACTTCAATGTGTAATTATAAGATATTGTACGTTCTTTTTTTAGTACTAACTCTTTGAAATCTGGTGTGTATTTCACACTCACAGAACATCTTAATTTGGACTGGCCACATTTTAAGCGCTCCAGAGGCGACTGGCTACTACAATTCACAGCACAGCTCTGGATGGCTGCAGGACATCACAGAAAGATCTGGATCCCTGGGTTGATCTATGGGGCAGAGCTGTCCTGCTGGCCCTGGAAGCCTTGAAATTTCTACTTGAGAAGAAAACAACTTCTGTCTTATTTGATTTCAGGGTATTTTGTTACAACAGCTTATCCTAAATGACAATAAATATATCTATTAGGACCTCACAGAAGGACCCTGTGGCTTCTCAATTATGAAACAACCCTTCAAAGAGTGAGCAGCTTCATGAATTCACTCTGACTGCCATGAAAAAACCCTCCAAAAGCATAGACCAAGTTTGAAAAATTGCCATAGAAACATTCGCAGCAGTGGGAAATACATCTCAGAATGAACTCATCCAAGGAGAACATGCGGTTCCTCTGACTTTTTCTTGTTCTATTCCCACATTATAAATCTCTACACGTCCAAGCCAGCTAGCCCACTGGACAGCCCAGGAGGATGGAGGGAGGTAGAGACTATCAAGCATTTTCCCTCTTGAGAAAATAAAAAATGAAATCTTTTCAGGCAGTGCTTCACCAAAATGAACATATTTTTCACTAATGTGATAAAAATGAATAATTGGAGGCCCAGCTCCAGTGGCCTAGTGGTTTAATTTCAGCACATTTTACTTCGGTGGCCCAGATCGAATTCCAGGCACAGATCTACACCACTCTGTCAGCAGCCATGCTGTGCTGGTGACCCACATACTAAAAAAGAGAGGAAGATTGGCACAGATGTTAGCTCTGGGCAAATCTTCCTAAGCAACAACAAACAAACAAAAAACCTAATAACTGGATAATCAAATTGATCAGAACACACTGACTTTCCTTGTTTAAAAGGAGGTAGGGATTCAAACAAAAGGAAAGTCAAGGCTAGTCACTAACGTCATCTTTATAGACATACTGGACCTTTGGCTAATGGTGCTATCTTTTGCCATTTAAATGAAAATAATCACTTCTATACAGCAAAGATCTTTGGGTGCAAACTCAACTGAAAATCTCTACAGAATGAATTTAGAAGCAATTCCTATTTCACTCCCCAAAGAGAAGTTACATACAAGAATTTGTCAAACAAAAAACATGGAGGTCAGTGATAGTTCAAAATGATTAGGTAATTAATTCAGAATAAAGAGATAAGAGGTAATAACCCAGATGCTTCACTGCCTGTGTAAACTATCAGATTTCCCAGGTTCTGAGTTTCATATTGGTCTTCCGCTACAGCTGGAATGATATCAGGTTTAACCAAGAATTCCTGGAATTGCGGTCAGGGGTAACTAGAATGAAGCTGTGATCCTGTTAGCCAGAAAGGAGGCTCCATTTAGAAATAGACATTTTATCAGCTCCAGTGGAAGAGCAGAAGTAGCATCTGTTCTCTCTTGCTGTAAAAGTTATGTGTGAAGTGCATTTGCCTCTCAAAAAACAAACCACCCAGGATTTCCCCAGATCTTCCCCTAGCATGGGGAATGACACTAATATTGGTGAGCTTTGCCACTATGGGTAGCACTCACAATGATGCAAAATCATTGTATGGGTCTTTATGCTCAGGGCAATAGAGCAGAATTTATCTCATGCAATTTGAAGCCTTGGAATTTAGGGGTCTGAATGCCCTGTGTCAGCAAGTGTGTGCAGCAGTCGACAGTGCAAGCTCTGGTGTCAAGAATAACTAGGGTTCAGATCGCTCTGACATTCATCAAGTGTGTGACTTTGGCCAATTTACTTAACTTCCCTCAACCTTAATTTCTTCCTCTGTAAAATGCTTTTATAACAATGGTCTTTACTGGATAGAATTCTGTAAACACTACATGATAAAGAGCACATAAAGGAGTTGGTACAATGCCTGGCAGAGAGTAAGCATTCAATAAATGAGAACTCTTCCTCTTATTTCTGTTGTAGTAGGTCAGCGATCAATACATGTGGACCCTTGCTATTAATATTACACATTAGGCAGTGACATCCACCAAAAAATTGTGATACTCTGGCCTCACTCTATTGGACACTGAAAAGAGTCCAAAAGATGCAGGAACTGTGGAGCTAAGGTCTCTGAGTGAGCAGGTACGCTCAATGAGGGGGTGCCAGGGCTTTGGAGAAATGGTTCTAGGATGGAAAGGCACGGAGGTATGTTTTGGGTTGAATTGAGTACCTCCTCAAAATTGATAAGTTGAAGTCTTAAGTGCCTCAGCATACGACCTGATCCAGAGATAGGATTGCCTTTACAAAGGTAACCAAGTTAAAATGAGGCCATTTGTGTGCGCCCTAAACCAATACGACTGGTTTCCTTATAAAAAGGGGGAAATTTGAAGACAGACGTGCAGAGAGGGAGAACACCATGTGAAGATGAAGGCAGAGATCGGGGTGATGCAACTCCAAGCCAATGACTGCCAACAAACCATCAGAAGCTAGGAGACCCACGGAACAGATTCTCCTCCACAGCCCTCACAGCGAACCAATCGCGCCAACACCTTCATCTCAGACCTCCAGCTTCCAGAACTGACACTGTAAATTTCTGCTGTCTAAGCCACCCAGTTTTTGTTTACAGCAGTCCTAGGAAACTAAGACAAGGTGAACACAGGCAGCAAACAGATTTCTCACTTAGGAAGGCTGACAAGACCTGGAAAATATGTAGCAAACCTGGCTGCGTTTCTCTCCAGAAGTTTACAAGTCTCATACCTCCACCCAAAAAGGGCATCTCCGATGTATTTTAAAATTATGTCCAGGAACAAAAGAGCCTTAGTTTACAATAGATTTGGAGAAGAGTCCTTTCAACCGAGAGACTTGGATTTTAAATATTCCCATTTTTGTGTGTGGTGGGGGAGGGAGGCCTGGGCATCTGTAAAAACTTAACTATAAACGACTAAAAACGCCTTAAAAAAATACCTTGGCTGAGATACCAATTATTGATCTTCATGAGAGCTATTCTCAAGAGGCCACAAATTCAAACTCCTGTCTGAGCAGGATGTGTCTGGTTCTTCAAGATTCAGGGGGTGCATGCACTTCTTTGGCTGAAAGCTACAATTGTTAGTAGCTGCTACATAAAGAAACACCATCAATTTAATCTCTCGTGGAGCCAGCCATTTTGAATTGGCCGCTTTGATTTTTTTTATGGAATATCCGCTGCTTCTCTATTACAATGAAAACATAATTGGGAACAAATCTTTCATAAAATTTGACACACCCACAAAGTAAACTCTGAAGGGCTCAATCATGTTTGAGAGGCATTTCTCACAATTTGTTACAAAGATCTTTCAATCCCATTTCCCATCCCTCAGCCTCCACCCATTCCACTCAAGGCACTAAAAATTGGCATTTACAAAGAAATTCCAGAAGCCTGAGCATTTTATTAGCAAAGGGAAATCCCAACCTTCTTGGCCTCATTTCTCATGATGACAGCTCATTTTTCCATGTGGAACCACGTACTAGTTGCTGCAAATATTTAAAGAGGTAACGAAGCCATTTCAAACTATAGTCATAAAAGACATAAATAAAGATGATTTAGAACTCTGTGCTCATTTTATAAGCATAAAAGTTAAAGAATATCCGTTTTTAAAACTAGAATGAAAAATTTACAGTGTTCTTATTAAAAGCCTCAGAGTGATGGCAAGGGTACTCTCCAGGGCTCTTGAAGTATTACTACGTTGCATGTCAAAGGCAATTTTTTGAGACAGAGACGACCTACTGTGCTACACGGCTGGCTCCTCTGCATTACCCTCTCCTCCTCTCCCAACCATCCCTCCAAATTCTACCCCTCCTGAAGGCCTGGAAGAAGCACCATCTCTGTAAAGCTCCCCCAAATTCTCCCTCTTCCAGGGATTCATCCCTGTCTGAATATCTATAGCATTTATCATCCAGACCCCACACTTCAACAACTGGTTAGACCATCTCAAACGTCCCCTTATTATCTATAATCTATACTATTTGTATTTTGCCTTAGTTATTTCCCGCGTGTAATTTTTCTCCTCCCACCTCAGTTTATGAGCTTCTTAAAGACAAGAACCATACTTCATATTTCTTCCGTATCTTCTCTAGTACCCAACTCAAGCTCAAGGACGCCCAAAATAAAGCTATAAATTTGAACTGAAAAATGTCATCCACCATAGAAGGAAAAGTGTTTAGCTCCACAGCTGTCTTTGGCCTCTGCGGGTTATCTGCAGGGTCTCAAATATGTTCAGGGGTGAAAGCAACTAGACAATGACATTATCTAACCACAGCACACAGAACTGGGCTCATTCCCCTTTTCCACACACATAAACCTGCCTTGACTTGGTAGCCATCTGAGTCAAGTGTTCTAGAAAAGACACTCAGATTAAATCTACCCGCATGATGGTCCCGGAGTAGCAATGGGGCCTTAAGGCCAACCACGGGGGGCTCCTTTGGGCCACTCTTGTCCTTTTTCACTCCTGGGTTTTGCTCTGAACTGCCACAAACTGATCTGGCTGCAGACCTCCCAGAAACAGGCTGGCTGAAATGCGATCGCACCAACGGGTCACCTGCCTTCTCTTTATGAAAGCGCGAACATGATCTGCGGTCCCTCATCTTCCTACCCCCCAGAAACACAAAGAACCCTTTCTTCCCCCTTCTCCTTTCAGCCTCACACAAAGACAAGCAGGAAAATTTGGTGGCGGATGGTTTAGGATCATTCTTTGAGAGAGACCCCTCACTTTAAGTAAGGAAGATTTAGTATGGCTCATTTAACTGAATGTAAATAGTTTAAAACTTGTTTTTCTTGTAACAAGTGATGCATGTCTGTGCATATACACACACACAAAAATTCAAACCGAAAGGCATGCACTGAAAATCAAGCTTCCAGAAGCAGCAGCTGTTCCCAGATTATTCTGCCCTCCAGACCATAGACGCTTTCAAACCACTTTTTATCATGGGTTTCTGATTAAGAGAAAGGAGTAAATATTTACCAACTATCTCCAGGGCGCTAGGCTCTAAGATGTGTTACATACATTAGCACGTTTAACCTTCATGACAAATTTATACGGTTAATATTATCTTCCCCACTTTTCAGGTGAGAAAGCTGAGGTTCACAAAAGGTAAAAGACTTGCCCAAGGCCACAACCCTAGGTCCAAAGTCACTTTTCCAAGCAACCCCCTAGATTATACAGTTTCATAAAATCAAAGCTCCATCCAAAATTCCTCTTTCAGGAAACCTGGGCTCTGGAATTGGGCTACTTTGGCACAACTGGTTGTACGACTTAAGAGTTCTAAGAACCCAGAGAAGTTACTGTACCTCCCTGGGTCTCAGTTTCTTCATCTGTAAAATGAGCCCAACAATAATACCTACCACATAAGGTTGGTGGTGAGATTGAACGATTTCACATAAAGAGCTGGGCAGCACCTGACATATAGTAAATACTCCATACCGGTTCGTTATTATTATCACATGGCTGATGAACAAACTGGAGTTTGAACTTGTTTTCTTTCTCTTCCTTTTTAAAGATTGGCACCTGAGCTAACAACTTTTGCCAATCTTCTTTTTTTTTTTTCCTGGTTTTCTCCCCACATCCCCCAAGTCCATAGTTGTGTAGTTTTTAGTTGTGGGTCCTTCCAGTTGTGGCATGTGGGACACTGCCTCAGCGTGGCCTGATGAGCAGTGCAATGTCCAGGATTTGAACCGGTGAAACCCTGGGCCACAGAAGTAGAGGGCGCGAACTTAACCACTCGGCCACGGGGCCAGCCCCTCTTTTTTGTTTTTATTCCCTCCATTTGGCTATAGACTGGTGTGACTCTGGGAAGCAATTTGGGACAAATTTGGGGAGCCATTTGATATCGTTTGGTCCCGTTATACCAATTTCCTTTGCTCCCCTCCTCCAAGCTTTCTCCTCTAACATTTCGTCTCTTAGCACTGCCAAAATCACAGCCTTTCTGCTGCCAAATCTCAGAAGCTTTTAATAGCATTATTACTGTGATTTTTTTTATCATGGAAATATTTGTTTTTATTTAAAAACTAGACTCCGGCAACACCCTTTTTAATGCCACCAGTTCTTAATTTTTAAACCAAAAGTTTATGTGCCTATCACTTCCCCCTGCCCCCATGATAGCTGATGGAATTCTAGACTGATTAAACTTTGTTAAAACAATCTCAACTTGTATAAACGGAAGCTACCCAAATTCCCTTGGAATGGAAAAGACATTTGTTAACCTGGTCACACAATTTACAAACCCATATCTGCTCAACTGGGCAACATTTTCCATTTAATTGCCTTTTCCTTCTTAACTGAAAGCTAAATGAGATCTGTAGGCCGGAGCATCACACGGTGGCAGACAGAGGAGGAAGCTGAATGGGGTTTCCCAGAGGAATGGCAGGGACAAGGGGCTAAGGAAGTCAGATGACCAAGCCTCTCGCTGGCTCAGGCTAGTTGGATGACTTTGGCCAAGTGACGTCGCGTTCTCTGAGTTCCAGTTAACTAACCTGAAGAATGAGAAGGTGAGACCAACTTTTTCCTAAAAACCCTTTCTTGTTCTAACCATCTTTAAGCAAGACAACATTTTTAAATCATCCCACAAGCATCTCGCCTGGTCTGGGCCTTATCAGGGCAGTAACTTACATGTCACGATGCAGCCTCAGGAGATAAGCTTCAGCCAAAAGGAGGTATGCGTGTGACATGTTAGCCATAAAAGATGCAGCCTCCATTTATTGCAAAAAATGCAATTGTGCCAAGCTGTCATATAATTCATGGCAAAGCAATAAAATCCAGGTTCACCTTTAATTATCTAATTTTAAATGAGAACCGAGCAAGCCCATTATGAGGGTGACATATCTCAGCTTCCATCTAATACTCTTCCGTGAATTTCGCCCCTTCAATAATTCTGCTCCAAGCATCTGGATCACAGCTAGTACAAGGCTGGAATCCCAGCAGGGTTTATGAGGTGACCTTTTGTTAAAATAGCGTTGTGTATAATCCCGCTGCTATGTTATTTTTCTCCACTGGGAGACTTTGTTTCATAATTCTGACATCATAGCTTGTTCCTCCAATCCAATCTTTTATGATGGATAACGAGTAAGAACCCCAGGAATTCAAGGGGTGTAAAGGTCCGGGGAGCAATAGATATTGTTGTTTTACCACAAAAGCCTTAACAGAGAGCTAAAAAGTTTCCAAAAGCCAAAGACAAACCGTGTGAATACACTCCTGAGACCAGCTTCCTCTAAAAATGACATTCTGAGTCAGACTGGGGGGACTTTAGAAATGCTGAGGTTTTTACCGATTATTTTCTTTAAGATGTTTAATTTGACTGTTTCTCTACAAGGCACAGACCCCAGGTATTAAGAAATGTCATTTTTGAAGGCTAGACAATAGAAACAGCAAGGAACCTGGAGCACGCCATTCACAAAAGCCACCTTAAGCACCCAGAGCACGTCTGGCTTCCATGGTTGATTAACCCAGCGCCTTATCAAGGCAGGGGTAGAGGACTCTCCAGCTCCAGGAGCACGGGTGGAGCAGCCAGACCATGAGTCACGGGGTACTTACGTCGCTCTTCCTGAACTTCGCTTTCAAGCTCTTCATGTTGAGATCATTCAGCCTTCCAAAGCTCTAGAGGAGACTTTTCAACACCTAAGCAGAGAAAGAAAGAAACTAACTACTAGGTTTCCAAATAAACACTACAGATATTCCTTCCTGATTGGATTATAACTTTGGGCCATGGGCGGGAGGTTGGTGTGGGGTTAGGAAGGTGGTCACAGTTAAGAGCTAAGACGTGGTAAAGAATAGGTTCTTTCCACCCATGACACACTTCCTAGAACCTTCTGACTTTTCAAGTTAACCAAAACTTTACATTGTATCCCAACTTCCCAAACATTAAAAGTAGAACAAGTTTAAGTAAGTGCTTAGCTGTCATTGTACAAAATACAGTATCTGTATGCTGAACTAATTCCTCTGTACATCCTTCACGTTACAATTATTCCATCTGCCTCCTTTGGAAGGGCCACAATAGCGAAGTATGATAAGGAAAGCAATTCATATTCCAGATGCCATTCATTCCCTATTTACTTTTCTCAGTGTGGTTTTTTTTTCCCCCTCCTAAATGCCCAGGGCAGTTAGTGAAAAATGCCAGGAACAACAAACCTCCCTCATCAGATACCTCATTCTTCAAGAGGCCACTTTAAACAGTGAAAGACTCCTCAGGTCCTTGGGGGACCCAGCAATCCTGAGTTGGAGGTGGAAAAGCCGTCAGAAATAACCTTATTTAGGAGGAGTCTATGGTCCCCTGGAAAGTGAATGTAATTTTCTTAAGTATGTGTACTTTTTTAAGGGAAGAAAGTTCCTACATTTCATCAGATTCTGCAAGGGGGGGAGGGGGAGTGTCACTCTTCAAAAGTTAACACTATTAATCCCGTCTAAACCCCTCATTTTCCCCGAGGTAGAAATGGAGCCCCTCAGTTAGGAAACTGGCCTGCAGTCACAAATCCTCTTTATGATAGAATTCAGAACCAGACCCCAAAGTCTAACTGGGAGCTGAATGCTTTTCCCACTGCCCTACAGCTTTAAAACTAAAACCAGAAAGTGGAATCCTGTGCTAAAATACGGGACAAACTTTATCTTTTTCTTGCTTAAACCTGGAAAATGTACAAAGTGTGCAACTTCTGCATTTATGACAAAAAGGCAAGAAAAGCTACATGCACGTTCCCATTATATATGATCATAAGTGCTCAATAAATATAACTTTAAGCCTCACCTGACAGAAAGTGACAACAGGTGAAATTTAACCATACTACCCACTTGAGCACTAAGAAATAGTGGTCAGATGGTTACCATATTTTTCAGAAGCCTTTCAAGGTCATCTCATGTTTTGCCATTATCCTTATCACTCTGGACTTAATTGATCTGAGCAACTAGAGGAGGAAAAGGGGCAAGCAACTGAATGGCTGTGCTCATCCCTCCTGATGTCCTTGTCACCGCCTCCAGAAGTTGTCCAGTGACTCTCTGACTTCTAATGTGTTTACTTTCATTATTGCTGCTGCCATTAAGCAGGACCCCTGGATGAATGGCATTAAAACCCGGTCATCATAAAGCACTTTGATGACCCTAACCTGGAGTCTGCAGTAGCATTGTGCACCCAGCCTAGGCAGGAGTGACAGAATGTGTAATTACAGTGTGTCGTTAATTGCCAAGGATTTAACCACAGAGAAAGCTGGACTGGTACCTGAACAGCAAAGTACAAACTCTGGGACAGTGTTTCTCAAAGTCGACCCCTAGTTAATCTGCATCAGAAGGACTTGTGGACAATTTGTCAAATGCAAAATCCTAGTGTACACCCCATGAAAATTGAATCTCAGGGGACAGGACCCAGGAATCTCCCTGGTGGAATCTTTTGCAAACTGAAGTTTGAGAACCTAGAATTGAGGTGGATGGAATAAGGGAATACACTTGCCAAAGTTGGGCTGGTACATAAAACAGTCCTTTTTCATGTCAAAACAAACTACCTTTTGATGAATCCAAGTAGAAATAATGATAATCAGACATTCCCAACTGCCATAGGCTCATGGTTCTCCACCAACTGTAGCTAGAAAATGGAAATCATCCTTTGAGTTCAATTCCTTCCACCCTCTGGGGGAAGTGCTAATAACCAAGAAAAGAGGCCAAACCCATGCAACAGGAAAGGGAGAAGAGAGAAGTCAAAGCTTGGATAATACACAAACTGTGGAGCCCACCAAGATGTAAACATGCAAAGCATTCCTTCCGTCAGAGAACATGTCTTAGGTGAGGTGAGTAAGATTTTTATTTGAGGTCATGAGCATTGTACTAGTTCTTTCTGTTTGTCTTTGCCTTTTTTTGTGTGTGATGAAGATTGGCCCTGAGTTAACATCTGTGCCAATCTTCCTCTATTTAATGTGAGATGCCACCACAGCGTGGCTTGATGAGTGTTGTGTAGGTCTGCACGTGAGATCCGAACCTGTGAACCCCAGGCTATGGAAGTGGAGCACACAAACTTAACCACTACACCACTGAGCTGGCCCCTCTTTTTTCTTTTAATTACGGCAATGAGAAGTATGCAACCTCCTGTCTGAAGAGGATTAAATAAACAAAGCAATGAATTCCAAAAATTCCCAGGGGAAGGTATTAGCTGTGAAATGAAGGTCTTCCTGGAGTCACGGCTCTGGGTGTGTCATAGCTGGGTGGTCCATGGGTGTGACTCCAGGAGGACAGAGATAGAGGTCAAGGGTAAAGAAGTTCTGGAAACCTTCAGAATAGTAACTTCAGAAAGAAGAACTACAGCTGGGGGTAATCAAAATTAGTAACAGAGCACTGCTTTCCTGTATTTGTCAAAGGATCTAAAACCTGGAAACCATGACCTGTGCTAAGTAACTGGCCCCTGAGATGATACTGGGCTCCCCGTGTCCCAGCATCTCCTCTTCCCCAAGGTGAGCCACAAGTAAATCAGGGACTTGCCCTCCTTGGGTCAGCTGGAATCTTACAGCTCCAATTTCCAAACCCAAACTTTCAACGCCCAGACTGGACTACAGGTTATCTTGAGTAAAGTGACATCTATCAACATAGCGAGGTTACACTAATAGCAATCCTTGGAAAAGTCACTTAATCAAGATACTTAAGTCAAAAGAGCTGCAGCGTAGCTCAATTAACTGCACAGTAGCCTCATCTGGATAGTACAATAAGAAGATGAAACGTTACACATTGATGGGAAAAGTTGTTTGAACTAAGTTCTCCCATTTCAAGCAGAATAAAGTGTATTTACCCCTGGAGCAGAAATATTAGTCAGTGTACTCCCTGCTCAATCCAAAAGAAGTCACTGAACCATGGCTTCCATCACTGGTCACCAAGCATCATGTGACATCAAGTCAATCAGTGAGGATGAGAAGGTGCAGAGATGCACAGCCCTGCTGCCCGCTCACCTGAAAGACCAGACCCAACAAACAGGGTTTATGGATCCAGTTTCCCTTTAAAAAAAATATAACTCTGAATCAAACCTTAACATACGATACTCTTATCTGACATAATTCTAGCCAGAATCAAAAAACCTTGATATTAGCCTATAGAGCTTTATTATGAATAAGTTAGATTTCTTTGAGTATTAAAAATAACCTATAATGGATATAAGGTTTCCTTTCAGAGTGATAAAAATGTTCTATATTTATTGTCATGATGGCTGCACAACCTGTGAACATTCAAAAAACCATTCAAGTGTATGCTTCAAGTGGGAGAATTGAATAGGATGGGAATTATATCTCGACAAAGCTGTTTTATTTTTAAAAACAGATTATTAAATCTCCATTACCTTCTCCAATTCTTAGTTGGGAAAATTCCAGATTAGAAACCTCTGGACTGATGGAAAAAGAACTTCAAAGGTTAACAAAGGTTAACAAGCAATGCCCTTAATGCTAAAATATTGTTGCTCCTAGATTTTCTTTATTTAGCTATTTCTCTACCACAACCCACCCCCGATTGAAGTGGTTAGAAAAAAAATCCCTCTCTTCTTCTCTCCTGTTTTCAAACTACTCCTACGCCTACCCACTCCCATCCCCTCCTACGGCCCAAGGATTATTTCATACGGCAGTGGTGCCAATTATGTCAGCACATGAGGGTCCCCTTGGAGCCCCAGCCAGGTATTCTGATTCTGTAATCAGAAAAGAGGCTCAGAAACCTGTAATTTTTTTCTTTGACTCCTCAGGTTATTTGGACGCTCTACCAGATTGGGGAACCACAATTCTAGACTCAATGATACCATACCTATAATTGACACTTTCATTAAAAATAATCTAGAGACAAGGGAAACAATAGAAAGAATAAACAAATGGGACTTCATCAGACTAAAGAGCTCTTTCAAGGCAAGGGAAAACAGGATTGAAACAAAAAAACAACCCACTAATTGGTAAAAAATATTTACAAGTTATTTATCTGACAAAGGATTAATCTCCATAATATATAAAGAACACACACAGCTTAACAACAAAAAATCAAACAACCTGATCAAAAAATGGACAGGGGACATGAACAGACATTTCTCCAAAGATGATATACAGATGGCCAATAGACACATGAAAAGATGCTCACCATCACTAATCATCAGGGAAATGCAAATCAAAACTGCACTAAGATATCACCTTACACCTGTTAGAAAGGCAAAAATATCCAAAACAAAAAATGACAAATGTTGGAGAGGTTGTGGAGAAAAAGGAACCCTCATACCCTGTTGGTGGGAATGCAAACTGGTGCAGCCACTACGGAAAACAGTATGGAGATTTCTCAAAAAATTAAAAATAGAAATACCTTATGACCCAGCCATCCCACTACTGGGTATCTATCCAAAGAACCTGAAATCAGCAATTCCAAAAGTCCCATGCACCCCTACGTTCATTGCACCATTATTTACAATAGCCAAAATGTGGAAGCAACCTAAGTGCCCATCAACCGATGATTGGATAAAGAAGATATGGTATATATATACAATGGAATACTACTAGGCCATAAAAAACTATAAAATCGTCCTATTCACAACAACATGGATGGACCTTGAAGGTACTATGTTAAGTGAAATAAGCCAGACAGAGAAAGACGAACTCTGTATGACTCCACTCATAGGTGGAAGTTAAACATACAGACAAAGACAACTGATTGGTGGTTGCCAGGGGAAAGGGGGGGGGGGGGGGGGAGGACACAAAGGCTGAAGTGGTGTACCTACAACACGACTAATAATAATGTACAACCGAAATTTCACAAGGTTGTAAACTATCATAATCTTAATAAAAAATTAAAAAAAATAATCTAGAGATGTTGTACAGTAGATATGATTGATCAACATTTTTGAGCACTGACTATGTTTGAATCTTTCAAAATATTGTGGAGGGTGAGAAGGCAACCCTCTACACTCTAAATCCTAGGAGAGCAACTAGCTGGTTACTTACGACCACTAAGGAACATTAACTTGCAAAGACACATGGTAGCTGTACACACAGGCACATTTGCCTGAATCACAAGAATACATCAGCATCTAAGACAGCATACCACAGGATTCAAGGGCAGTGGTTTAAAATAATTCCATCTGAATCACCACAGCATTAGAGGAGCAGTGTAAACAATGTCCTCTCGCTCACTAATCCTTCCATCACTGAACGTGGAAATACTTCTATGGAATCCTCAGGAACACCAGAGCACTGACGCACGCCCCAGTTAGGCTTCAGAATTTCTTCTTCCAAGTCAAAAAGAGTATCAGACGTAAAATCCAGAACACTGAAGAAGGCATTGAACAAATGTGAGCAACTAAAAATACTTCTTGCCAGTATCTACCTCTTGTCCCTGAAGTACTTGATCGTTTCCTCCGAGAATAATGGCTCTGCAACAAATATGGAATTTTAACCAAAAGCTGTGTAAACACTCAGTTCTCTCAATCTGGCAAAACAAATACACTCTGTAAAAGGTCTCTCCAGATCAACCTTCCCAATAAAGGTTCCCTGACAACACAGCACCTCGCGCCATCTGAACTCCTCCCAGGGGAGGAAGCTGGTCCAAGTCTGTCCCTCTCGGATAGGGCTGCGCCTACGACTTACGTCACTGCTTCTGGAATAAAGAATAGAAAATTGGGAAGCAGAAGCCAGGGAGTACCATTCCCCCTCACCCAAATTACTTTATCCACAGAAGATTTGTTCTCGTCTTAGTAAGACAGAATTTTAAACACATACAGACGTTTAGGTTATGGGAACTCTGGGCAGGCACTACGGAGGATCGAAACTGACCTAGGGTGGGAGTAGAGAATGATCTCAAACCACCTAATAATTAGGTGTCAAATACTGTAGGAATTCAAAGAATGGGAATCTTTGAGGGCTGAGAAAAATCAGAGAAGTCTTCATAATAGGGGTAAGGGTCTAACTGGCCTTTAAGGAAACTCATGATTTGGGCAAGCTGAAAAGGAAAGGCATCTTGTCAGTGTTCTCCCACAAGACGGGACATGCCCATCTTAGATTTTCCAGGCAAGGGTCAGATGCCTATCCAATCTTTTTTTTTTTAAGGAAGATTAGCCCTGAGCTAACTACTTCCAGTCTTCCTCTTTTTGCTGAGGAAGCCTGGCCCTGAGCTAACATCCGCGCCCATCTTCCTCTACTTTCTATGTGGGACGCCTACCACAGCATGGCATGCCAAGCGGTGCCATGTCTGTACTCAAGATCCGAACCGGCGAACCCGGGGCCACTGAGAAGCGGCACGTGCGCACTTAACTGCTGTACCACCAGGCTGGCCCCTGTCCAATCTCTTTAAGTGGTTCTATAAGCCTCTCTCGTGAGGTTGAGTAGACACGGTGGGAATCATTGCCTAGTTCTCTCTCCAAAGAAAGATCCTCCCCCCCCAGTCCCCACACACTCTGACCCTTTCAGACCCTGAATGCGAGGGAGGGGAGTTCAAGAATCCTGTTACCAGTTTTCAGCAAATTTGAAAATGTGCACCTCAGACTGCCTGCTTACTTTGGAATGGCAGACTTTCAGGGTAGGATTTTCATCTTGCATATACTTGGGCATTGGCATATAATCAATAAATGTTTCATGAATGAATCTGTAGCACAAAGATATGGGTTAGGCACCGGGATAGCCTTTACACTTCACCTTTGACCTCAGTATGGTTCTCCCTGGTCCCAAATGCACTGAGGAAGGTGAGCACCCTGACATGGTTAGCTGCACTGGGATTTCAGTAAATGCAGCACAATGATTAGGTTTCACCATGTACATATGAAAGCACTAAGTTCTTAAAGAAAAAAACAAAACCCAACACATTCGGCCTACGAAGTCTTAACAGGTTGCCCCTCCTTTTTCCCCTCCTGCCTGCCCTCTTCTCTCATTGCTATGCTCCTCATGCAGCATCTCCCCAGGAACATGCTGAGCTTAGCCAAGGGAGCTGACCATTTTGAATAATGGAATGCCAGAGTCAACAGAGAGCAAAGATCATCAAATAGAACCCTGGGGGCAGGTTCACAGGATAGTTATCAGCCTGATACTGGAGAGGGCTGTGGGGCAGGCCAAGCATTCCCCCAAATCAACATGCCTGTTCCGTGATTTTGCATGAGATTCTGGGAGCTTCTTTGTTTCCTTCTTTTTTTTCTTCTTTTCCCCAAAGCCCCCCAGCACAGAGCTGTATATTCTAGTTGTAGGTCCTTCTAGCTCTGCTGTGGGGCGCCACCTGAGCATGGCTTGATGAGCAGTGCTGAGTCCACGCCCAGGATCCAAACCAACGAAACCCTGGGCCACCAACGCGGAGCACACGAGCTTAACCACTTGGCTACGGGGCCTGTCCCCTGGGAGCTTCTTAATAAGGAAAAAGTCCATCCTAATGGGCCCAAGGCTTCACCTCTAACCTCAGCAAAACTCTCTCCATAGTCAACACTCAGTGAAAGTTCACTACAGCAGAATAAATGAATGCATGAGCACTAAGTGTTAAATTGGAAGCACAAAGATACAACAGATATTTCATTACAAAGGAAGTGGCCAGTCCAAGATGCAAATCTTCACAAGATTTAGTTGAAAACTTATAACAAGATTCTTGAACCCCTCACTCACATCCAGGGTTTAAAGGGTCAGAGTGTGTGGAGACCAGGAGAGGATCTTTCTTTGGAGAGAAAGATGCAATGATTCCCACGTGTACTCAACCTCATGAGAGGCTTCCAGGACCACTTGGAGAGAGTGGAACAGGTGTCTGATCCTCGCCTGGAAAATCTAACAGGTGGGAGAGAAAGCGGCCTATGCTGTGAGGATGGGAATGAAGGAGAGGTTGCTGCTGGGTTACGATTAGCTCGCATGCTGGAGTTTGAGCATAGACGTATGTTTTCTGTAGACAACTCACAACAGAGGGTAGTAAGTTGTCTCAGATCCTGTCTAATAGAGTAGATTAGAAGGACGAAGAGGGCTGAGAGAAGCTGAGTCCCAGATGAAGAAGCAACAAACCAGAGGTGAGTACATCACCTGCATCAAGGGAATTGCAGGGGAGAGGCCCCCAGTGATGGTCCAGGAGTGGAGCGAGGAGGGGAGAGGGCTCTCCAAAGGCCCCTTGTACTAGTTTGCTGGGGCTGCCATAACACGTATCACAGACTGGTGGCTTACATGACAGAAACGTATATCCTTCACTGTTCTGGAGGCTAGAAGTCCAGATCAGGGTGATAGCAGGGTGGATCTTATTCTGAGGCCTCTTTCCGTGGCTGTGGATGGCTGTCTTCTCCCTTTTTTCACATGGCCTTCCTCTGTGTGTGACCTAATCTCTCTTAGAAGGACACCAGTCACACTGGACTAGGGCCCATCCACATGACCTTGTTTTACCTTAATTACCTCTTTAATGGCCCTATCTCCCAACTAGGGATGAGGACTTCAATATTTGAATTTTAGGAACACACAATTCAGGCCATAACACCCCATGAAAGAGCCCAAGAGCAAGAGTCAACTCAAAACACCTGTCAGGCTCAGAGAGCACAGCACTACCTCCCAAAGTACCAGCCAGGCGAGAACTTCCTTATCTGTCTTCTCTCTCATCTCGCCCATCCCACCCCTAGTCTTACCACTGCAACCCTGGAGGGAACATAAACCCTGACAGCTAGATGGAGGCAGCAGGACAGCATGGGAAAGACTGGAAAAGAAAGACATTCTATCTTATATCAAATTTTAACTTTTTATTGTTATCTGAAATTGGACATTCTAAGTTCTAAATTAAGAGTATGTAGCTGGGAGAGGGCAGGGGGGGTGAAATGGGTGAAGGGAGTCAAAAGGTACTAACTTCCAGTTATAAAATAAATCGTCCTGGGATATAATGTACAGCCTGGTGACTATAGTTAATAATACTGTATTGCATATTTGAAAGCTGCTGAGAGTAGATCTTCAAAGTTCTCATCACAAGAAAAATAATTTTGTAACTCTGTATGGTGATGGATGTTAACTAGACTCATCATGGTGATTATTTCTCAATACGTATAAATATCAAATCGTTATGCTGTACACTTGAAACTAATGTTACATGTCTATTGTACTTCAATTAAAAAGAGTATTTAGCAATTGAAGTTGATTGTAGAATTTTTTTTTAATTGAACAATAATCAGAAAAGTCAGATTTCATCTGGAGGCAAGGGATATACTAACTTGACTGAATAAATTTTCAAGATACCGTGGGACATAAAACAAAGCCGCTTTATGATTTCATCCTGGTGAGGCTTATTTATTCAGCAAACCAGATACATATGAACGAATTAATGAATGAGTAAACAAACAAGCAAATTTACGGGGCATTCATTATGGGCTGGGTGCTTTCATACATGTCATCGTTTTTATGAATTAACTACGGTGCAGGTTGGTTAAAAGATGGCCCAGATGATAAAGAAGGGAAAAGTTTAGGGAGGAAAAAAGACATAAGCAATAGTTTCATTTTGGCAATGAATCCTTTCTAAAATGCTCCAATATCTCACTTTTTTCTTCCAAAGAAAATAAATGACCACATTCTTTTTAAACCGTAAATGTCATTCAGATATGGTATCATAATAATCATGCAGTAAAACTCTCTTGAGAACATTAATCTCCTTCCCTATATTCACAACTTGCCTTTATCCAGGGATGACATTTCTCTTGAGAAACAAGTACATCATTCTTCTTTAAAATAAAACCTGCCATCAACCGGGACCGATCTTGGTCCATGAATCAGTCAGAGCCAGCAGCACTGATACAAAATTGGCCAGAGCTCTGGCAACATCACTGTCTGGTCTGTCAAATCTGCTCCTCACATGCTCCAATGAGCCTACCAGAGTAAAGCCCCAAGGTTACCTCATGTCCTAAATCTATCCAATTTAAAAAGCACGGGCTTAATCAAAACAAGCTACCTTTGGAACACAGAAGTCATTCTAGAAGTAAGAAACTCCATGAGATTCTCTCTCGCGTTGAGGTTATATTTAAGATACCTCTAAAATGCTCTTCCTATTCTATGTGTCCAAATCCTGCATGATGATGTCAACAGCACCGTCTAAACAACCCACTGTGTTCATCTCTTTAAAAAGAGCTGCCCTGCACATCTAGTAATCAACTCCAATGGCAACACATATGTGCCATGCACCTTAGTGGCTTCTTCCCAAGTCCATTCCTCAGGTTTCATCCATCTTGAAATCCAAGAGAATCAACCGCATTTAACAACACAGGTCTAATCCTCAAACATCACTGGTGACAACATAAAATGTGGAAAGCAAAAAGTCACTGTGGAAAGAAAGCAGTTTGGCAGTTTCTTACAAAGTTAAATATAAATTTACCATACAACCTGTAATTCCACTCCTAGGTATCTTGCCAAGAGAAACAAAAACATGTCCACATGTTTATGGCAGCAGGATTCATAATTGAGAAAAAGTGGAAACTACTGAAACATCCATCAACTAGGTTAACAAGATGTGGCATTCCCACACAATGGAATACTATCCAGCACTAAAAAGGAACGAAATACTGACGCATGCTGCAACAGGGGTGAAGCTCAAAACCATCGTGCTAAGTGAAGGTTGACATAAAAGACCTTATACCGTAAGATTCCATGTGTGTGACAGGTCTGGAATAGGCACATTTACAGGCAGAAAGCAGATTAGTGATTGCCTAGGGCTGGGAATGGTAAGAAAGCGTGATTGCAAATGGACATGAGGGATCTTTTTGGGGTAACGGAAATATTCTAAAACTGGATGTGGTAATGATGACACAGTTCTATACATTTACTAAAAATTATTGAAGAGTATACTAAAATTGGTGAAGTTTATGGAACGTAAATCATATCTCAGAGAAGCTGTTTTTAAAAAGATCAAATAACAAAAAGTGAACAGGGAGATACATACACAAAGCTGTTAGGTAGTGAAAAATATCTTTAGAGGGAGGGAGAGTGTAGGCTCCATGTATGGTTGTATTTAATTCTTGTTTTTACTCTAGGAAGATTTAATTGCCAAATGTTGGCTTACTGCATATTTCATCAGTTCTTTGACTCAGTTTCAAAATGGGAATAACTTGGACTCGCCAAATTCTAGAATGTTGGAAATGTCATTTACATTGATCACAATAGTTGTGTCTGGCCTACTGAATCTCTGCCCAGTCATCTAGTGTCTCAAATACATTTCAGAATAAGGAGGAAATTAAGTTAATAAAACAGATTCTGTGAACTCTGATGCCCTAGCAGCAGAAGTGAAGGAGTGGATGGAGAGCACAGAAATTATTTCTGCTGCCCCGACAGCAGAATACATGTCATTTGAACACCATATATTCAAAACAGCATGTTTCTCATCCCCAGTCCAACAGAGAGGGGATGCTTGCTCACTTGAAGGCAGGTTGCTTCATTTCCTTTAGCATAACAATGTGACCCTGCATGCTCTAGCGGACCTACCATGTCTGGTTTGGTCCTCAGTGCCAGACCTTCTCCTGCTAATGGCTCTCGTCTTCTTTTAGAAAAACTGTCTCTCCCACGGCCACCCCCACACCAACCGCATTGTATGCTGGCTGTAGCTGTTCCCCAGAGACGGGAGTGTGTCCTCAGCAAGGCTATTCAGACTCCCTGGGATTTCCAGAGTTGGAATGAGGGAAGGCACAGGTGGAGGGAAGCAAAGGAAGAGGGGAAGGGAAGACAAGACCTTCCTCTCTGGTGGAGAAGCTAGAACAGTATGGACCCGGCAGCTTGAACCAAGACCCGATTCTAGCCCTGGGCAGAAAGCTGGTTTGAGAGAGGGAACTAGGGGGGGCCCTGAGTCCAGGGATCCCAGGCCCTGCTATAGCCACGTCCTTTTAGCACAGGATTTGGGGTCACATAAGCCAAGACACTCCCCTTCTGCCCTAAGCTAATTCAAGTTGGGTTTCTGTCACTTGCAACCTAACAGTACTGACAAATCCTTTGGTGCCTTCTCATCTACTCGATCTTGCTCAAGCTGTCATCTCACACCCATAGCAAAAGATGGGCCTAGAAGTTCAACAGCACGGTTGCAGTTTGCATTTCTGACTGTTGAGTACATTTCTGCAGTCAGTAGCTAAATTCACTTCATGAACCTACAGAAGTGAAATAAATACTCTCTGGAGTTTAATTGGGCTAAATATATCAGGATGACCTACAGTGACCCCTTTGAACTTGCAGGTCAGGGAGGGCATACTTGTCCCTCATTTCTTTGGCTATTAGCTGCTCCCTGATAACACACACCCTTTCCCAGCCCTACACCAACCACTGCATTCACTATTTACCGCTATCATTCCAGTCACTGCAGAAGACCTGCCAGCAAGCCCAGTGTGGGTCTTCTGGCCTATTTCCATTCTGAACGTATGTACTGCTCGTTGGCTCTCCTACAGGAACCAGCCAACAATAAAAACAATTGCAATTAACTGGAAATGAATAGCATTAGACTATTTTAAAACACTCATGTAATAAAAAACCACTGTAACAGCTGGGTCCAGGCTGCCCACGGGGTGGACCTTACCTCCTCTGCTCCCCAAGCAACTTGGCTCCACAGAGCTGAGGGGTACAAGGGAGGGACACAAGGAAGCTGCTCGTGGAGCTGAAACTAAGGATGAATAAGGAAAACCCTCAGGATAGGAAAGCACTAGGAGAGAGGGTCAGACAGTGGGGAAGCTGCCCTGGGGTGTGTGGTGGGGTGCTGGGGTTCAGCTGGACCAGGAGGCCACAAGGCCCAGGGATGATCCTTGAGTAGTGCTGAAGACATGAAATGCAAAGACACTGTCACCCCCGCTAATTTATTCCAAACAAGAGAACTGGAAGAGGAGCATGACACGGCGGCTCAATCAAGGCCTCACTTCCTGGGGGCTATGCCAGCCTAGATCTGCTACACTGGTGCCCTGGCAGCGCAAATGGAAAAGCCTTTCAGATCTTTTTCCATTAGAAGCTCGAGGCTGCCCCGTGTCTGTGCTATATGGGGCGCCTACAACTGTCTGCCCAGTGAGAACAAACTCCTGTTAACTGAATTTCATACCCTGGACCTACCATCTTTCAATTTGCAACCACTTTCCACATTTAGGGATAAGAAGCAAACAGCATTAACACAAAGGCTTGAGAATGTTCCAATAACAATAACAAAGATTTAATACACCACCCCCCTACCGTGCCCCACACACGTCCACAAATCCACACACCTTGCACCTGAGGCCAGTAGGGTTTACAGATTAAAAAGAGCATGGCTACTTAAGAACTTGCAATTTAAGAGACAACATAAGAAACCCATACTGTTTCATTTACTCATACACACTGAATACCACTATGGGCCAAGTACACGGGGGATGTAGAAATGTCGACCACCCACAACCCCTGCCTACAAAAATCAGTCTTAGTGTTTAAAAAAAAAAAGAAAGTCCATGTAGATTAATGCACCTGTACAAAAGCAGAGAGACAGAGATTTGTAAACCAAAAGTACAAATGTCCACTATATCAGGTGTACTCAGTTTGTGATGAAGCTACTTCATTTCTCTAAAAGAATGCTTAAAGCTAAGGGCAAAATCCCAGATAACGGGGCAAAGACACAGGGAAGCTTAATCAAACATGCATTTACTGAGGGTATTCTAGGTGTCAGGTGGTGCTGAGATTCCAGGACCTTCACGATGACATATTACTTAGATCAGTGCTGTCCAATACCGTAGCCATTAGCCACATGTGGCTACTGAGCATTTGAAATGCGACTAGTGCAAATCGACATGCACTGTAAGTGGAAAATACACAATGGATTTCAAAGACTTACTATGAAAAAATAATGTCAACTATATCATTAATAAGTTTTATATTGAATACATGATAATACTTTGGATATACTAGGTAAAATAAAATATATTACAATTAATTTATTTTTCCTTTTTTTATGGTTACTAGAAAATTTAAAATGACCTATGTGGCTTGTATTTGTGGCTTGCTTCTATTTCCATTAGATCGTGATGATTTAGATTTTCCCTTCAAAGACTGTGATGATAGCATCCATTTACCAATAACAGTATCTTATTATTACCAACAAAGCAGGCAGAAAAAATGTTATCATGTTACCATGTTTAAAAATCACTTACTCTCATAAAATCATAAAACTCAGATCTAGTAAATACCGCAAGTTAATGACAATGAAAGTTAAATTTTAAAAGATTCACTCTGCCACATGCAGAAGAAGGAATGATTAGCCAACAATTTTATTTCACTCAAGACTGATGAACTTGTAGGCAAACTCAACTATTACTCTGTTGTGTATGGTTCAAAAAACATGTCTATATTATTCTCTGTTGACAATTGGACAATTCCAAAGGACTCAATAGGGAATTTACGTCCCTTCTCACATCATTCTAAGTACCACCATCTTCATCTTAACCACGATTCACTGTTCTGTGCCTAGATTAAGAATGAAACAAGTCTGGCGAGACTGAGGAAGTTGGGAACGCAATTTGGAATAAGACTGTCACTACTAAAGGAAATATGTCTTTACACTGTCCACATTACCTAATGCTATAAAGATAGAAAGATCAAAGAGAGGAGTGAGAATACAGGGAAAATAGTCGTGAACTGCACAGAAGACACAAGGCGGATGCGTTGCAATGACATATGGGGGGCAATCCCTCTTTACTGCTCTGGATTATAACGGCAAGCATAATCATTGGCTAATATATCAGTTCTTTAAGGTAGATTGATAAAGAACATGATAACATTGGTAATAATAACAGCCACAATAACCATCATTTACTTAAATCATGACTTTGCAAAAGTTTTACTTTGCAAAACTTTATTTTTTAAATATTTTGTTATAAATAAGTATTATCGCATTTAGTGCTCACACTACTTCGGAATTAGATGCTATTGCTATTATTCCTAGTTTTCAGATTGGGAAAGTGGAAGTTTATTGGGCCAAAGCGGCACAGTTTATAAAGGGAAGAGGCTGGATTTCACTCAGCTTCAGTTCCGGAGACCAAAACACAACAATAGGCTACATATTAGAAAATATTAATAATAATAAAGTCTGGCCAGCAGACCAACATTTTTACTACTTAAAAGAAAAAAATTAGTTGCTTTTAATGATGGAACAGTCCTCAGATCTGCTGCTGGCACATAACAGAGCTCCTCTAGGAAGTCTGAATGGACCAACTTGGAAGAGACATTCCTTCTGGCTGTTCGCCCTCACTCACACACTCCTGCCTCATTCCAGGGAGGGTAGCATTTTTATTTCTTTGTCCTTTTCAAATGCCGAGCATATGCTTAATGAATAAATATATTGAACTCACAAGTCAAAAAATCCTTTTCCATATTGCTCGCTAAGGATACCAAATCAATAACGGAGAAAATGTAAAGACAATTACAAACAAGCGAAGTGGCTATTTATATTCAGCGGAGCTGGTAAACTACAGATTGGGGTGGAGGCGTCCATGTTTTGGCAACAATTTGGAAAAGCAGAACTTCTAGATACTTAGATGTTTCTCTGTCATCAGGACATTTCTGTTCCTTAGGAAATTATTCTAATATCCTGTATAACAACCCTTTCCAAGCTGTAAAAAAGGAAATACTGCAATTCTTCAGGACAATTAAAAGCACTGATATTATAATGAAAGTGGAATTGTAAAACACATCACCCAATGAGGAGGAATGGGGCAAGGGAGTGCAGGTGACTTTGTTCCAGAAGCCACACACAGAAGCACCCACGGCCAGCAGGCTGCCACCTAACCCTGTGGCAGATCTCAACAGGATAGAGGGAGCAGCTCTGTTTCTTTTGCCACCCTGAATATAAACATCCACTTGCAATGTAGTGAGAATCAAACGTGCTTTGTTCCAAGGGGTATGCACTTAAAATAATGAGCAGTTGTTTCAGAGAAGAAGCAAGTGAGCCTGGTGCCAAACAGTAACACAGCCCTCAACAGATTGGCCAGGAGACAGGCTGGGATGGGAGGCATTTTGAGGAAATCTCTTTCTGGCTTATAGAGACTCTAGAGGAAAAGCAATAGAACAAATAAACAAACAGCACACCTGACATGGTTTAAAGGGCCGCACAGAAAGAATCCAATTACCGAGGAGCTGATCAAGATTGCTGACCGGATGTACACACACAGTTGGTGGCAGAAATGAATTCTTCCTTTAAAAAAACTCCTAGGAAACCCCAGATGGAATACAGATATTGGTTATAGCTTCTAGGCCTATATTTTGAATAGTTTTTTCCAATTTAAAAAAAAAGCTCATAGGAAAGAAACGTGAAAAACGTTTTTCTCAAAAGAGAGAAATGATACAGCACCCCCACCCACCAAAAAATGTAAGGTTTTTTGTTTCAAAAACAAAGAGCCAAGAAGGTTCTGAGAGAATTCGAGTCACTTGCACCCATGAGGAAAGTGGATTGGGCCTGAAACGAGACTGACCTGGAGAGAGGATGGATGGCAAACTACTGAGCATCCATCCCCGGGTGAGGACCCCTTGATGTGGTTCCATGCAGGACCTCAGGGCCACAGATATGTTTGTGGCTGGGTCCTAGCTTGTATTTTCCTTCTGGCCGCCTTTTGTAAGAAAGCAAAATGCAACCCACTGTCCACGAGCCTTTTGGACAGCTTCACCCAGCAGTGAAATGACTGTGGGTCATAATTGTCCACAAGTTAGTACCCCCTTTCATTCATGAAAAACGATTAATCACCAACGTGTCGACTTTCATAGGAGATTTTCTAATTATGTGCGCATTCTTGTCAAATTAAGAGAATCAGCACAGAAGTTTTTTTTTTTTTTTTTTTGAGGAAGATTAGCCCTGCGCTAACTACTGCCAATCCTCCTCTTTTTGCTGAGGAAGCCTGGCCCTGAGCTAACACCTGCGCCCATCTTCCTCTACTTTATACGTGGGATGCCTGCCACAGCATGGCTTGACAAGAGGTCCCATGTCCGCACCGGGGATCCGAACTGGCAAACCCCGGGCCACCAAAGCAGAACGTGTGAACTTAACCGCTGTGCCACCAGGCAGGAGGCCCCAACACAGAAGTTCTTAGCTGACCAAACTTGACCAATAGTCTTATCTGGTTCTCGCTCAGCAGGATGCTAAGGGCCTGGGTTCCAGATCCTTTTCCGGACCTTCATGTGGCTGCTCAATGCCTTCTGCCTCACCTGGGACTCCCCACTAGTCTCGAGGCAGCTTGTCCAAGTCTCTCCAGCCTTCTTCACTGATAACTACTGTAACCAGCTACATCTAGGACTCCCAAGGTGACTGTCTACATCTGAGAGAAAGAGAAAAGTACATTTAGGGGTTGTACGCTAGGAGCAGCCAGAACTAAGGGGCATGTCTAGCTCTGCCTCCTACTGAGGGTGTCACTTTCCAAGGGGTCATTTCACTTCCCTAGGCCTGGATCTCAGCTGTAAAATGAGTTCCCACCCCACCCCATTCCAACCACTAATAGTCCGCCTTGCGCTATAGTGGAATGGGAACATGCTAACTTGGCTAAAACTCTAAACTCCACGAAAGGCAGGCATTGCCATTCATCCATGGATCATCTAACACTCAATGACTGCATCAACATGTATTGTTCATAGGAAATCCGACAATAAGTAAGAGCAGCCTGGACCTCCCAAAGCTGACAGTCCAGCAGCAAAATGCCTGGTGCAAAGAAGGTGTTCAATTCAAATAAAATGACTTGTTGAAAGAGCTTACATCATTCACCCTCCATTACAAGCAGGTCTGCATCCCTTTCTGCCCAATTTTTTTTTTTTTTTTTGAGCAAGATTAGCCCTGAGCTAACATCTGCTGCCAATCCTCCTCCTTTTGCTCAGGAAGACTGGCCCTGAGCTAACATCCATGCCCATCTTCCTCTACTTTCTATGTGGGACGCCTACCACAGCATGACTTGCCAAGCGGTGCCATGTCCGCACCCGGGATCCGAACCAGCAAACCCCGGGCCGCTGAGAAGCAGGACATGTGCACTTAACCACTGCACCACCAGGCCGACCCCTTTGCCCAATTTTTGACTGAAGAGACAAGATGTCGCCCAAGGTGGACCAATAGACAAGCTCCCTGAGCGTGGCTAACAATGGCAGTATCTTTTGCTAGTGTTGGCTGCTTCCCATGGAAGAATGATTTCCCCTGGAGGAGCAGACTTCCAGCTGAGGGTGAGCTCCCCAACCAGGAAATGTGGCCTGGTCTTCCTCAGGTCCCCAGGGAGGCAGCCCCATCAGGCTGGGAAGCCACAATGGGAAGGGCAGAACAGAGAGCCATGATGGGAAGGGCAGAACAGAGAGAAGTTGGGGATATTTCTCCCACGGGGGGAGAAGTCAAAGATCTACCCCATTCGCTTAGGGGTGTTGTTAGGTGGGGCCCAGGGACATCTCAGTTCCCTCCGGCAACAGCAAAGCGAGAAAACTACTGCCACGTGGAAAGCAGAAGACAGTGCGAGCCCTACGGTACACCAAGAAATACGCTGCCCTGGTGGTGGGCAACTCCAGCCCCATCAGCATCATCAGATCTCTGTGAAGTAACTATACTACAGATCCACTTTTTATTACTTCTAAATAGCATTTTATTGCATCCAATAAAAGTAGTTGCTAAAAATGGTCAGTGGTTTGTAGACTGGTTGACATAGCAACCAGTGACTGGTTTTCCAATTGAGGGTATAAAACCCACAATTATTTTTGACTCATGTATGACAGGGTATCAGGTCTGAGGCACATAATAGAAAATAGACCCCTTCCGACTACACTCTTGACCCTTAAGAGGTGGCTGTTAAAGGTAAACAGGAGATAGGCAATGAGTTTTTCTAGGTCATTCAACAGACCTTGGATTTTGAACCTGGGGATTCCAAAGCTAACATCCGTGCCTATCTTCCTCCACTTTATATGTAGGACGCCTACCACAGCATGGCTTGCCAAGCAGTGCCATGTCCACACCTGGGATCCCAACCGGTGAACCCCGGGCCCCCAAAGTGGAACATGCGAACTTAACCGATGTGCCATGGGGCCGGCCCCGAAAAGGTGTTTCTTAACTATAAGTAAGAAAAATGAGGCTTAGTGAGGTGAAGCAACTTGTCTAAGGAGAAGAGAACTACATCTTCTGAACCTCAACCTGCATTTTGCTGCTAACTACCTCCACACCTCTGTCTTATGATCATTGTTTAAATTCTCCTCCAGACTAGTCAGCTCAACATCAGGTGACTATCATAAGGGGCTTTATGACCCCTGAGTATGTGTGTGTTGGCGGTATAGTTCAATAAATATTGGTCACCTACTATGTGACAGATACTCTACTGGACACACAGGACATCAAATTGAAGAATGAGGCATACTTCCCTCAATCAAACAGAAGACTGTTTTGTTTTAAAACACATGGTTAAATCACTCAGAAAAGTTACTTATTAAAATATTGACTAAATTCACCGATACCCATCAGTGAGTCTGATGTCAAGGACTAGACTAGTTTTTTGTTCACTGTAAATGGCTGGAGTTGGGAAAGTGACGTTTGATTAACAATCTTTTTTATTAAACCACCTGTACTTTTCAGCTCCTGGGTAGCAATAAACCAAAAAGAAGAAATCTCTTTAAATCATGCAGCATCTTAACACGAATCATATAATTCTATGCTTATGGTTTTCAGCTTGAAGTTTAATCTGATCTGGATCCATAATAAACTGATTTCTTTCTATCATTTTATTACAGAGGATACAATGGTTGTACTTCAATACACTAGTGACTTTTTTTAAAGGATACCATCAGTATCATATACCTATATAAATAGTTAACTGGAAAAATATCTAGACTCCTTTTCCACGTCGCATATTTAAAATATACCCAAGAGGCCTTTGATGGGTTTAGCTTTGCTTTGTCAACTCCTATATTCATCATGCAAGGTAGAGAAAATTCAGTTGGCTTCTAGCGAAATAATGCACAGCACCATAACAGTGAACGTTTTCAGTACCACGAGTTAAGGATTTTACGATGTGACAGTTTTTAAAGTATTTCTAGATACTCTACTACATACTGGCTGCTCCTGGATCTTCACATTAACGTCATCATCCCCTGTCCCCTCCGGAAAAAAAAAAAGGAGGGGCTGGCCCGTGGCCTAGTGGTTAAGTTCCCACGCTCCACTTCAGCGGCCAGGGTTTCCCAGGGTTTCGCCGGTTCGGATCCTGGGTGAGGACATGACACTGCTCATCAGGCCACAATGAGGCGGCATCCCACATGCCACAACTAGAAGGACCCACAACTAGAAATATACAACTATGTACTGGGGGGATTTGGGGAGAAAAAAAAAAAGATTGGCAACAGTTAGCTCAGGTGCCAACCTTTAAATAAAACCAACATGAATGCAAAGTCAGAGGAATAAGGCTATACCCTCTGCAACAACTCAGAGAAATACACTTTCTATTCTTAGAAATTCAGTGTGGTTGACAGACCATTGCTGGCCTGTCTGTAGGGATGGTGTGTGAAAGAGAAAGTCAGCTTCCTTGGTGGTCATGCCTCTTCCACATTTAAAATGTTGGAAAGCTAAGTTATCAAAGAAAGATGGGTGTGCTTCCTAGCACCATGTTACTTATGGATTCCTCTGAATTCACGTTTAGGCAAATGTTGGCAGCAAAAATCCGAAGACACTAGAGCTTTGTGGAATGAATCACACAGATTTAAATAGAATGCTTTCTTTATAAGATGTATGTTTTTATCCTGATGGAACCTGTAAATATGACATCTGGGGCACTCCATTACAGCTGTGGCAACAACCGGCACCACTTAGCATATCTAATATGTGCTAATGGAGAAATTCTAAGTAGAAAACCACAAGAAAAAGCATTATATTCATTAATTCAACAAAGATGTCAGTACCTACTGTAGGTCAACACTGTTCTAGGCACTAAACTCCCATCTTCAAGGAGTTTATATTCTACTGTGGAAAGACAGGCTACTAATATACATTGAAACACACAGCAAGTTAGAAGGTGACAAATGCCATGGAAGAAAATAAAGCAGAGAAGGGGGGCAGGGCGTGCTGGAGGCGGGTGGCCAGGGAAGGTGTGCTGTGAAGGTGACGTCTGAGGAAAGACCTGAGGGGTTGCGGGGCTCAGCCAGGGAGACACCTAGGGAAAGAGCGGTCCAGAGTTCAGACAGCGAGAACAAGCTCTGAGGCAGGAATGCGCCTGGCAATTTGAAGGACTAATGAGGAAGCCAATGTATTTAAATGTCTTAAACTGATTCCAGATGAAGGGGCTACAATTAGGGGCAAAACATCATTAACAGCCATATTTTCATAAACGCTTAGAGCAAGAACGTGCCTTTGTAAACGCTTAATAAATCCCTTCATCCTACCAGGCTTGAAGAAATGAGGAAGAGAGGGGTGAGGGAGTAACTGAAGGTCACACCAGCAGTGACAGCCAAGAAAAGGCTTGAGCACAAGTCTCCCAAACTCAGCACCGCGGTTTTGTCTCATGCTCCAACTTTATAAGAGGCACTTTCATTTAAGGGGGAAAAAAATTGAAAAAACAAAAGAATCCAGCCAACTAGCGATCTTCTTAGAGCTAAAAATTGATTAATTTCACTTTTTCATTCAACAAATAACCAAGAGAGACCCTACAGGCACCCTAAATATTTGTTTTGGAATGAAAGAGATAATAAAGGCAGCCTTACCTAGACTCCGCTACCCAGCAATTAATTGTATAGGTGTGTAACAGAAACTTGTACACAAGGAAACACAATTCGGATGTTTATTGTAGCACTATTTGCTATAGTAAAAAAGTGGAAACAGATCAACTGTCCTTGGCAAAAAAAGTGTCTGTAATAACAGTGAAAAACTGGAAACACTCTAATTTTCTCTTGGCAAGGGAATGAGTACAATTTATTCATACCCTGAAATTCTCTGTAGCAGGGAAAGTTAGACCAACATGTACCTCAAAAACAACAAATTTAAAAATGCAAGTCGTACGTATATAGAACTATGCCATTTATGTAAAATGTTAAACACACAAGCTTACAGATATTGTTTGTAGATACATAATATACAGAAGTACCAAAACATGTTGGGGAACTCTGCAGACTAACTTCACATTAGTGGTGACCTAAGGATGGAGGCGGAGGAGGGGGGATGGGTAAAATATTTCCATTGCAGTTTATTTTCAACAGGAAGATAAGAAGCAAATATGGAAAGATTAGCAACTCTTAAACATAGGTAGTGGAAAAATGGAAGCCTTACTCTATCCTCTTTTCATGTATGTCTGAAAGATTTCATGCTTATTTTTATTTTGAAAGAAAGAAAGGGAGAGAGAAAACTCCTCCAAAACATTCCATTAACTCCAATGCACAGTTGCCCTTAACCTCCAAACCTCGGTTTCCTCACCTTTAAAACATGGGTGAAAATTTCACAAGATTGTAACCTATCATTAACTCAATAAAAAATAAATAAATAAAATAAAACGTGGGTGATACTAGGTGTACCTGTCTCAAAGATGTTTCGAGAAGTGGCAGTCTGGAGAAATTCATTGTCAGGTGGGCAGGGACACTGTATCATTCCCCTAATTCAATCTCCAGGGCCCAGCATGCATTCTTTTTATTCAATTTCACTGATAAGAGTAATGAGATTTTTCAACAGGGTTATAACCACCCCCCCCCCCCCCCCCCCCCCCCCGCCAAAAAAAGCCAAAAAACAAATCTAAGTGGTATAAATGATACAATAAATGAAGCATCTCAATAAATAGATGAAAAACCTGCAACAGCCCAACATGGGACCACCTCTCCCAATCCATGTTAGGCAAGCACTGGTTAAAAATTATAAAAACTGGATAAATTTCCTCACATAAAATCTATCTTCCAAAACCCAAGAGAAGAAAAAGGAGACACTGGTAGGTATCATTAGGAAAAGATGATCAGATTACATCTATCAGTAACAAAACTCCCAGCCACACCTGGAACCGGGCGGCCCTACACGCTGGGGACAGAGAATCAAAACACAGTCTCTATGAGGCACTCTCGCTTCTCCAACTTTTTCAGACCTCAAGGAGGTGAGGCTCTCCTCTCTGGAAAACCAGTTCCTCCCTCTGCCGGGCCCTTGCTGTCTTGAGATCACATTCTCCAGAGAACTGGCTACGTTTCCCCATTCCAGGGCGCTTGCTATTGTCCTATCCTGTAAGGAAAACGGAGACCCAGCCAAATCACCTGTGAGCCTGCGGCCAAAGGAAGCCTCCTCTGGTCCAGGTGAGCAGCGTTGAGTCAGCAGATTTGCCCCAATGTTTGCAAATAAAGTTGCGCTGGGCTGGGCTCCCTGGAGAAGCGCAAGCTTGGATATATTGGCCAGGCCCAGTCCCTAGGGGGTTACTTGTAACTCTTCCACTTACACTAGGCTCCATCTGCCCAGTCTGCCGCCTCTCCAGGCTCTGAGGCCCCATTCACATTAGGCGGGTGAGAGGTCCAAACGCAAAGGAGAAAGTGAGCCAAGGGTTCACAGATGAACCCTGCCAACTGCTGAAACTAAACCGCAGACACAAACCTGCTCAAGCCCACAGCGAAGGAAACGTGGATTAGAGAGGGTACCCAGCCTCCTGGGCGGAGGCTGGGATAAATGGCGGGCGGGAGCCCTCTCTTGCGGCTTCACATCCTCCCTGCTCCCGAGGTCCCGTCTGCCCCAACTCGAGCATCCCTCCTGGGAGCTACGGCGGAGAAGAGGACAAGAAGGGCGGGAGTCAGTCGCAGGCCCGGAGTGGCCTCGCCTGCACCCTCGGGCGAGCCGAAGGGCTCCTGGAGTCAGAAAGCAAACAATAGCGGACCCTCGGTTGCCCGAGCCATCCGGAGTCTCCCGCTCGCGCCTTCTTCCCCAGCTTCTCCAAGTTCAGCGCCGAGACGGGTCGAGCCCAGATGCGGGGACCTGGGGGGAGCGGGACGCCGGGCGGACCAGGCAGGTGGGACAGGATGCTGACTCGGCACACCCAGAACGCCCTGCCGGGGTCTGGTCATTCATTCCCACCTGCGCCTCCTCCACAGCAACCCCGCGCCCTGCCCCAGCCGGCCTGGGAGTCGCGAGGGACCGGGAAGAAGCCCCGCTCCTAACTTGGCCAGGTCCTCCCCCTCTAATCTAATCCCCACCATCCTCCTCTTCCTCGGACCCCAAATCTGTCCTCTGCAGACAGTTGGCGGCCGGCGGCGGACAAGGGCGCGCTAGCGGGACCCTCGCGGCCACCCCGCGAAGCAGCTCCGCCTGGCTCGCGGTCCCCGGCTCCTCGCAGCCTCCCTCGCCCGAGCCCCAGACACAAAGGCGGGGGCGCGAGCCAGGGACCCCGCTCCGGGGAGCCTCCCAACTCTCGGCGCCGCGCACTCACCCCATCGAGGCGGCAGCGGCTCCCCGGGCCCCGCTGGCTGCGCCACCCCGCCCGCCGCTTCCCCAGGAAAACGCGGCCGCCGGGCTCGCTTCCTGCTCGGCTTCCTGCGCCTCGGTCCCTCCTCCTCCCCCGCTGCGGGGGTCAGTGGGCGCCGCCGCTCCCGGGCTGGGCCGGCGGGGCGGGGGCAGCGGCAGCACCACCACGTGGCCGCCCGGCGCCGGCCCCCGCCGACCCGGATCCCGCGGGAGCGGGAAGGGAGGTGCTAACCATTCCCCTCCCCTCTACCCCGCGCGGGCCCAAATTCCGCGAGTCAGGTGACCCGGCCCCGCGCTCCGCCGCCCGGGACCTGCGGGAGGTGCTCCCGGCCCGGCAGCTGCCCATCCCGCGGGCCCGTGCGCCCTGGGCGTCCACGGCTTGCTTTAGGGTTTTCCACGGATCGTGGGACCCTTCCCCGCGGATCTGTTTCATCATCATCACCTGAAGTTCGTGGAAACCACCGGTACTCTGACCCCTGGGTTTAGGTCGCGTGAGATACCGAATACTGTTCATTTCTGGTCAACTTCCAAAGTCGTTTGTGGTCGTGGGGGTGTTTTCAAAGTCACTGATCCAAGCGCCTTCTAACCAGAATCAAATCGGTTATATTTTCCAAATTATTGAACAGAAAGTAAACGAGAACGTGCACATAGTCTCTGGAATGAACCAATTGGAGTGACTGTTTCTTAACACTCATCAGGTGGCAGGAGAAAACTAGCAGCGTTAAGTGTCTAACTCTGCTCAGGAGTCAGAAAGGAGAAATCTACAGCCTGAACTGGGAGGCAGGAATGGGGAACACCCTCAAAGCAGTGTCTGGGCTGCCAAGGGGGCCACCCTCGCTCCGCAGGACCCCTACGGTTTCCCTCCCTTCCCCAGCCCCCTAAGACCAGCGTTTGAATCATAATAGACTCCTCCTTTAATTCCAAGGGTTTCAAAGCTCTCCACCTACTCGTTTCATTTGGGACGCGTTTTCCATTCATTCTAGTCACGCTAACCAGCTAGGGCTTAGAAAGTTTTATTCACCAAAGCTGCTCTGTTCTCCGGTTTAGCTCTGCGTCCTTTGCGCAGGGCAGGAAGCTTTCTAGAATAAATTAGTGGGATGAGTGCTTTTTGTTGGAATCCACTCCAAATCGATTGAACTTAAAAAAAAAAAAATCCAACCAGTGAAATTCATCCTAAGAGAGTTAAATTTGTAACGTCTTGGCCAGATCTTGACGTCTACACGGCAGACTTTATCTGTGTCTCTACCCACCCCACCCGCAAGCCAAGTGTACAATCTGTCTTAGGTTTAACAGGTGCCATCAAACAGGGAGCAAAAGCTGTGTACCTAGCTGCGTGGTCTTCACTTCCTAAGTCCTACATCAGAGATTCCTTTAAGAAGTGGTGAACAGCCAGTTCAAAGCAAGATGTGTACACTCCTCTTCCTGTCCTTTATCCCCTCAAATAAAATCATGGTCTAAAAGAAATGCGAACTGGCAGACTTCTTTCTGGTTGAGTGCTGGCGATTTCTACAATACAGTTTCATTGCGGTGTGCTGTAGGGTATTTAGGGGGAACAATACCACCGCATGAGTTTTCTGTTCTGCTCTTAGCACGTCCATCTCCTTCAAGCAGGAGTAGCTGGGAAGGTGAGGTTTTGCCTTGGAAAGTTAACATTTACATGTTTGGTTGCTGAAGGAGTTGAAATACCAAACGTTAAACAATCATTGTGTAAGGCAGGGTCATCAGCCTTTTATTCACAGAAGCCCTGTCTCTCTTCCTTTTTTGCTTTTACACTGTGGCACGCCGTCCAAGCCACCTGCTTATGAGCCTACCTGCCTTTGTCAGCTCGGTGGCTATCATAGGTGGCTTATATGCTTACTCTCCTTCGTTTCTAATCCCACCCTCTAACGTCAGCAAGTCCAATTCTGGTTGAAGGACTGTAGTGGAGGGAGGAACTCTTATAGTTAGTCCCATGTGCCAAGGTCCTTTTCTAGATCCGTTCTCCCCTGAAACTGAAGCCAACTGCCTCAGACCATAGCTGAAGTTCTGCCACCTGCAGGAGGATTGTGGTCAAGTATGGGATTGAAGAGTGTCTTCTCATTGGGTTTTTTTTGCCCAGGCCTTTTAGAAATGCTAGGTGGGTTCAGGATACATCAACCACCACCCTTCCATGGACACCACGCCCAGGTGAAAGAGTTTGAGAGAAGGAAGCAAGGATAAAATGACCATCTAAGCTGCATAAAATTAGTAGCAGGTTTTGGGAGGACCCGCGTGTTGTATGTCAATAGGGGAATTGCCCCAAATTCAAGGTAACTGTAGTGTGATAGGTAGTACTAGGAGTAATAAGAGCAAGGGGACCAGGTTTCTGGGCCCCAGCTGAACTTCACCAAGTGTTTGAACCTCTCCTGGTCCTACTTTCCTAATCAGTAAAAGACAAGATCGAACTACATGGCCTCTGAGAACTTTTTCAGCTCTAACATCCTAAGCCCATTCTGCTAGTTCGAAGAGCCTTCACAAGGAATATTGTCCTTACATGTTATGGCAAAGCATCATCCTCTAATTGTTTCAGCACGTCAGTCCTGTCATACCGTCAAGACTGTATAAACTCCTAAGATATTGCTATCCAGGACTTAGCAGGATCCATAAATGAAATTTATTGATTGGTAGGGCTCAGTTTTCATTTTTGAAATTAAATGATATCCCTTCCTTCTTGCCCCATCTCTCACCAACATCGGTTCTCCCCAGATTAGGAACTTCTTAAGTCTGAAGAACCAAAGCTAAGACTTGTTGGGGTAACAAGAAACCGTCCCTGAAGGAGGAAATAGAGATCAGTATCACGGAGCCAAAAAGTAACCCTCCGCTTTGTTTGGTGTTTCGTCAGGATCTGACTGCACTTCTGGGTCTGGTTAGAGGCAGCGTGATTGAGAGGAATGCAGTGATCTTGGACCCCGTCCAGAGAGTGGAACAAAAACACAGTCAGAAGGTTGGAGGGAGATCGTCTAAAGAAAAAAGCCCAAATATTCACAGAAAAGCCACTTTCTGTATTTTCTTGGGGATGTTTCCAAATTGGAAGAAACTGTGACATGGGAGAAATTAATAACATAACTTTAGCGTTGCTTTTCAGAGTTAATAAGACCATAATCATAAAGTAGCCTGCAAACACTGACTGGCCCACGGTTGTTCCCCTTGCCAGGAAGCCAGCCGAGATTTCTCCAAGGGTAGGTTACTACCCTTTCCTTCTCAGTGACCTTGGGCACCTGCTTGGGAGGCAAGGCTAAGATGCTTGGTAATCCTACATTCCAAAGCCCTGCATTGAGCCAGCTTGTAGGGGTGTGGCAGAGAAGGTACGCATCTCACCCTTGACCTTACAGACCTGAGAAGGTCTGGAGACTGGCCCATCACCTCATATGAGGAATGGAAAGTCAGCAGAACTTTGCTGTCCAGTACGGTGGCCACTAGCCATGCATGAGCACTTGAAATGTCGCTAGTCCAAACTGAGATGTGCTGTAAATGCGAAATAGATGCCAGATTTCAAAGACTTAGGTTGAAAAAAAAGAATGAAAAGTATCTCACTAATAATTTTATATTGGTTCCATATTGAAAAGCTAACATTTTAGATATATTAGGTTAAATGTATCAACACTAATTTCATTTATTTCTTTTTACTTTTTTTTTTTTTGAGGAAGATTAGCCCTGAGCTAACTTCTACTGCCAATCCTCCTCTTTTTGCTGAGGAAGGCTGGCCCTGAGCTAACATCCGTGCCCATCTTCCTCTACTTTATATGTGGGACGCCTACCACAGCATGGCTTGCCAAGCAGTCCCATGTTCGCATCCAGGATCCGAGCCCGTGAACCATGGGCTGCCGAAGCAGAAAGTGCGAACTTAACCGCTGCACCACTGGGCCGGCCCCATCTTTTTACTTTTTAAAATATGGTTAAATAGAAAATTAAACATTGTAACTATGTGGCTTACATTTTGTTCCTATTGGGTACCTCTGCTATAGGGGTTAATATTAGCAACTAACACACATTTCGCATCTACTCTATACCAGGCATTTTTCTAAGTGATATATTCATTAACTACAGTGGCCATATACTTAATTATCCAATCTAGGACACCTTTGATGCTTTTGAAAGTGAAACAGGGCAGGCAAATTCTAGACCAGTCACGATACTAGGACAAAAGACATAAACTGGAATTGTCCTGAGCAAACTGAGATGTCAGGCCACCCTACTGTTAAGTCATTTAATCCTTACATCAACCCTATAAGTACCGTTATTATCACCTTTGGGCTCATGAGGGAACTGGAGCACAGAGAGATTAAGAAACTGGCCTAAAGTCACACAGCTAGGAAGTGGCAATGTTGGGATTCAAACTATGGCAATCTGGCCCTAGAGGCTTCGCTCTTAACTGCTGTGCAAGATTGTCTGCTTAAGAGCTCATATGGATTGAGAATTTAATACATGCCAGGTTTTTCTTAATCTGCACAGGAACTTGGATGGAATATTATCCTGTTTTTACAGATGCAGAAGCTGAATTTCAAATAGATGCAGCAACTTGCCCAAATCACAGAGCCAGAAAGAGTGGAGCCAAAAATCCACGCTTAGGATGCCCGACTCGAGGGGTCCTCTTAACCACTATTCCCCGTTGCCTCAGGCCACTCTTGTATTGATCTTATTACTTCTCCCAGTTCTGGCAGAGGCCTGGGTAACAGAGGACTAGAACCAGGTGGCACCAATCTTGCAACAGGCAACCAGCACCAAAAGTTCAATCTTGATAGCTTCTTCTTTGTCAGAAGGAGCATTTTAAGATAATTCAAATCACCGTCCGTTGTGCTACGTTGCTTGTTCCACTGCGCATGTCAGAAATTTCAGAAAATATTCTCCCCACTGAGACCGTGGAGGAGGGGCCTATGAGGAGCTCACAAACGTCAAGAAGGCAGTGACCTGACTATAGGAAGGCTAAGAGAAGAGGTTTTCCCAGAGCTCCACAGTCAGAAGCAATAACATGGCTTGGAGATCCATGAGTGTGCCGGTGGCAGCTTTTCGTGGCTTCTCTGCAGTGGGTCACAATCTTGGCAACCCATGAGAATCACCCGCCTTTAAAAGTTGCCGATTGCCTCAGCTCCATACCCTTTACTGATTAAAGTGGGCTCATGTGGGGTCCAGGCTTCGGTATTTTATATTCTTTCCCTAGATTATCTTAAAGTGGCACCACACTTTTTTGGCTGTCCCAGCCATGCCTGGAGTACCTGGTTTTTGACTTATTGCAAGCAAAACAAGATTAGGTGAGGAGGGTGGATGGTCCCTTACAACGGGCCTTACAATGGTCGATGCCGTAGAACGATTTCTTGATAGAGTGATTCTAAACCAAGCCACTATTTTTGTTGGCCTGGTACACTTATTTTCTCTTACGGCGTTAAACCTGAGCTCCCAGATTCTTGTCTTCTTCATTGAGATCAACTTCTGCCTATGAGACATTTTAATTTGTGGTCCTTCCTTCTCCGAATAATTCCCCCGTAATACATCTGTGTCCTACTCTTGCTGATGAGTTATTCCACATCTGTTATGTCTCCTTGCTAATATTTTTCAAAGGTTTTGTAGCCATGTAGTTTCTGTTATTCATTTTCACTTTTCTAGTTTTATTTGCTCTCTTTAAAATCCTTAGTAGACTGCATGAAGCAGATTGCTTGTTGTTTTCAAAATTGGTCTTTCAACGATGTGAGTGAACACATTTTTAAGAGACATTTTCCCCAGCAGACTGTTAGTGCTGAAGATTTATGACTGCACTACTGTGAAGATGTTTAACAAAATTCCACAAGTCCTTTGTTTGTTTTGCCTTAAAACAAATTCCTCAACCATGCAACTATGAGCCGTAAGCAGGTTTCTCACATTAGGGATGGAGGTTCTCCTGAGGTGAAGTTACCTTTCTTCCTTTGCTTTCTCTTTAAAAGACAGTTCTGTAATTTATTGTTCTAGACTTCCTGTTTGAATTTCAGAATAAGATGAAGCCCGTGAAGATGTTTCTGACACTCCCGTGACATGCCAGAAGAGACGAGAGGGACAGAATCGGGGGAGCCAGAAAGATCACTGTGGGAATATTCCTTCAACAGAGCCGAAGTGGGACAGAGAAGGCCCACAGAAGCCAGTAGAAGCAGGAAGAGAGGCTGATGACTTCCTCCCATGGGTTCCTAGAACCCTTAGAACACAGATGCCAAGAAGACAAATTGGCTTCACAATAATAGACCAATAAAAGGGAAGAGGGCAGGGTTCTGGTGTTAAGGATATTGAGGTCACTGTGGCCAACCAGAGGGGAGTTTGTCCTTTGGAATTATGTAACAGGGAAGGGAATTTGGGAAGCCATTTGAGAGAACCAGAAAACTTAGTTGGCACTGAGTTTCTGGGAAATTTGACACCAGAAGACCCAGGGCTCAGGGACAAAGAGAGGGAGGTGGAGGTCTGAGTGGGTCTCATATTTGCTTTGTGGGCTTCTGGGAAGTATTTTAAAATGTTTTTATTTAAACTGTGTGCCTTAAGTGGACTCTCCATTTACATCCAACATAACATGCATATACTGAGAAATACACATTATGAGAAAATTCAGAGTGTTCCTTTTCCTGATGCTCCCTCCCTGACTGCGCTGCCTTCTGCTCCAGGTCCGGGCATTCTCACTTGTATGTTCAGTTCAAAGGGATGGGAAATGACTCAAGGTTAGAGGAGCATCTTGGAGAAATTTGAGAAAAGTGCGTGAGAGGCTGGGTCTGCAGAAGACCAGTGGGAACAGAGAGGCTATATCCAAGCTGGGGTCCGCCCAGCGTGACCTGGAAAGCGGGCCTCTCCAGCCGAAGCCGGTGTCAGCTGTGGGGCTGCAATCATGATTGAACTCTCTTTTATTTTCTCTTTGTTTTTGAACATGGAGTAAAGATGAGAAATGAAAGAATTTTGAAAAACAGAGAAAAAATACTCTGTCAAGTAGTGGGTTTGAACCCTGGCTTCTCCACTAACTAGTTGTGCAATTTGGGGAAGATCAGTTAACTTCACTTGGCCTCAGTTTCTTCATCTGCAAAATGAAATTAATATTAATACCTGCCTCTTGGGTTATTTTTGAGATTAAATAATTAATATGTATGAAGCATGTACAATAGTGCCTGGCACCGAGTAAGAGCTAAATAAATAAGATATATTTATTTAACTATATCTATTTATATAATTATATATCTATTTAATTAAATAAATAATTTAATTAAATAAATACAAGTATTTATTGAAATAAAATGTGTCTAATTAAAATATATCTAGTTAAATAAATGTATCTCTTTAACATCTATTTAGCTATAATTACTAGAATTATTACTACTACGGAGAAGCATAAGGGATTCATAGCATCTGGAGTAAAATAAAATAGTGGTATATGTCAAAATCAATTCAACTGTTATTATGTCATAGGCTATAAGTTTAAACATTTCTAGGGTACTGTTTACTGAGTCTTACCTGAGAGCTATATCAACTAATATATAAAGGACAGCATTGAACACACATAGAAACAAGAAATATGAGGTGTTCGTGACCTTCAAGGAGCTTCCAACCTATTTGGAGAGAGAACCTACAGACACACATGGACAAAGAGTCATCAAAAGAAGACAGCAATGACTTCAGGTTGCTTTCGAGTTCTTTACCTCTATTCCGTGGCTTTGCCAAGACACGTTGCCTGACAAGCTGTGCCCTTGAAAATGTGAGGCATACTATTCTGTTGAAATATTTTGAAGCCGTGTGCTGTGGGAACCAAAATATAAGTAAACTCATCCCCGCCCACAGAGATTCCTGCCCCAGTGTGCAGCCTGGCTCGAGAATGACTGTACCATGCAGCTTCCATGCTAGTAAATAGTGTGCTCGAAACATCATCGGTGTCGGGATCAGCTGCTTGTTGCAATGATAACAGTGGCTGTTAAGACATAACAATGGTTTTGACAAAATAGGAGCTTTTGTCCTCTTGTTTTGAAAAGTTGCTTGCTTTGGATCAGTGGCTTAAGGTTATCAGGTCTGAGGTCATTGTGATTCTCTACATTTTTCCCTCATTGTTAGAAGACAGCTCACCCACCTACAGCATCAATTCTTTATTCCAGGCAAGAAGAAGGGAGAAAGTGGGTAGCCAGGGTAGTCTGCCCCCTTAAGGAGATTTTCTGCAAGCCCCACCCAACATCTTAATTTTATTGATCAAAGTTTTGTTACTTGGGCATCCCCATCTGAAAGGAAGAGAAGGAAATATAGATTTTTAGCTGGGTACATGGTACACCAAATAAAATTGAGGTTCTATTAATAGGAAACTGGGGAGAATGGATATTGAATTTATCTGTTGCTGTAAAACAACCAAGCTCAAAACTTAGTGGCATAAAATAACAACAAAATAATATAATTTATTATTCTCAAGATTGTGTGTATTGACCAGGTGGTTTCTCTGTTTCCTGTGGTGTATGCTGGGATACTGGGATGGCCAAAAGATCTGAAATGGCCTCACTCCTAGAGCCGATAGTTAGTGTGGTCCCTGGCTGGAGTTCAGCTAGGGATTGTTGGCTGAGATCTCACTTTTCCTTCACACAGTTTCTCGGGCTTCCTCAAGGACTGGTGACTGGGTTCTAAGAAGGAGTGTTCCAAGAGGATGAGCCTCAATGCACAAGTTCTTATCAAGCCTCCACTTACATAGTGCTCACCATGGCCCCATTGGCCAAAGCCAGTCACATGGCCAAGTGCAGAGTCAAAGTGGGAAGGAACTAGACAAAGCCATGAGTGCCAGGACCACCAAAGTACCAGTCCACCATAGGTAGGCATCTAGCCATCTCTGCCAAAGCGTCCCAATAATATGTTAAAACTTATCAACTCGTATTTTGCAGCAAAAGTAGAGTGGAATACTTTGCAAGTGTGAACTCTGAAAATCCTCACAACAACCTTATGGGATAGATACTCTTATTATTTCCATTTAGAGATGAGGAAATAGATTAGAAAAGGTTAAGAAACGTGCCTAAGTTCACATAGTAAGAAAATACCAGGGCTAGAACTTGAACCCAACCTGAATCAGCTTGGGCAGAGTTTGTGAGCACATTCTGGTTGCAGGGAGATAGGAGGAAATCAATTCACAGGGATCCAAGAAAAAAACCATTTAAAAAAGTCTTGCTCCATGTTTTTAATACCATTCTCTTTCTTCCTTCAGCTGGTATATAGAGAAAAATGATATTCCTGTCTGTCAGCATCATGGCAGAAGGACTATATTGAGAGGGTGCTCATTCGCTTCCTTGTCAGGTGATCTAATGCACGCTGGGACCATCTTCACAAAGTGTACACAGCCAAAAGGCAGAGGTTAAGAACGCATTAGGCAGTTATAGTTGGGATGGGTACCATTGCCCTTGGGCAAACCTGAGGAAGAAGTTTGAACATCTAGGAGCCTTGTCTAAGGAGTCCTTTGAGGGGGTTTCTGAAAGGGAAAAAAATGAAATTTATTGAACTTATTCTCTGACAAGTGTGTGGAAAGTGAATCTCCCTAACATGCTAAAAACGCCTTCAATTTATGTATAGTTCAGTGATGACATTATACTTTTTCTGTTTAAAAGTATGTTTCTCAAGTGTGTCTACAGAAATACTGACATGGGATCTCCAGTGGGTGGGTCAGAATATCTGCACGTTTAAGGGACATCCAAGTGTCTCTTATACACAATAAATGTGCAAATTACTGGTTTAAAAATGTCCTTTTAGTATGATGATTTTTAAAACAGTGCTTTTCAAACTTTAATGTGCATATGAATCCTCCGGGATCCTTGAAAAAGCAGATTCTGATTCAGTAGGTCTGAAGAAAGGCTTGAGATTCTGCATTTGTAGCAAGTTCCCAGGGATGCTGCTGGTCTGAGGAGCCACGTGAGTAGCAAAGCTTTAAAACGTTGGAGGAAAAAACAAACTCTTTTGGGTTGTAAAATACAGTTGCAGACATAAACAACGGGAGTGGAGGGGGGGTGGCCACTGCACATCCACACAAGAAGACAGAATGTCACTGCCCTTTCCAAAGGGACAGGCCCCTCATAGAAGACACAGACCTAGCAGCAAAGGCGGGAGCTTCAAGATGTTCAGAGTGGGCTCCCCTGGTCAAGGTGAGATAGATGGGCAGGTGCAACAGGAAACAGTCATGAGGGTGTTTTTCTAATGAATCTGGCCTGAGGAGCTCAGATGGTGTAAAAAGGGCTTAAGAAACTCAAAGAGTGAGATAGGGCAAAATAAATGAAACTGAATGAACACGAATCTTTAGATAGGCTGAAGTCCTGAGGTGTAAGAATACACAATTTGTATTTAAGAGTTTGTTTTCTTCCAATCCTTGCTTTTTGCTGTAGTGTTGTGTTGTTTATAAGCAGAAGGAAGATACTGGTACTATACACTATACACGAGTTTACTAAAAGAATATATTTTTAATCTTTGCAAATCAATCTGGACACCCTAATTAGGCAGATGCCACCCCAGGAGCAGGCGTATTAGAGCCCAGTGTGTCCTTCTTCAGAATGTGAGTTTGATACTGTCCTTTAGTTCAGTCACAGAGTGGCTTGCATTCCTATCTCTCTTTAGAGTTCACAGAGGACTTTTATACCCACTTGTCACATTTGACCCTCCCAATTGTAAAAAATAAATAAAGCAATAATTTCTATCCCATTTTGCAGATTAAAAAAAAACAACAACTAGGTTATAGAGACTTTTAGGGATTTGAATAAGGGGGCAGAGTCAAAACTAGTGCCCCAGCTTTCTGAGTCCCGGCCCTGGTATCTGTTTACTACAATTGTTTGTAGCAAATGAGGCAATATTTCCATGGATTATTGGAATCTCGCTCAGAGACACACAAAGGAAAGAAGGCACTCTGTCCCACTAAATGGAAGCAAGAGCACTATTGGTTCAGACACAGCTGAAGAAGGACTAAGTGGTTGCAGAAGCTCCAGCCTTGAGAGCCTGGGGGGACTTCTGCCCCCAGGAACGTACCTGGATGGATTCTGAAAAAATTTCCCTCACAAACACATAAAAACACTGGATAATAAAAGCCAAACATTTGGTTAAAAGCACAGGTAAATTTATAAGAAAGCAAGTGAAATTCACAGGAGGCAAGAAAAAAACTTGAAACCAGAGTGGTCAGCTTTGGGCTCATCTGCCCGTCCTGGGAGCTGGGTTCTCTGTGGAGGAACCAGAGTGAAGGCCTGTGGGAATGAGAACTGAGATTCTGGAAAAAGCTAGGGTCTCAAACACCTATACTCTCAAGTCAAAAGTTGAGTTAGGAAAAAATAATCCATCCTCTGGCAATAAGAAACCAACAAGAAAATGTGTTTCTCTCAGGCCTTGGTCAAAGGAATGAAAAACAAAAACCAAAAAGAGTGTTTCCCGAGAATTGATAATCCCCCCCTGTCCTCTTGAAGGTCCAGTGTTTACTTGCATGGTCTGGGAAACTCCAGGTGGAAAAATTATTTTAAAGGTACTTCTAGTTCATAACATCCCAAGGCACCTGGTATATGGAGGGAGGCACCTTCAACCTAAACTCATCAGGATTCCTACATTTAAGAGGAGCCTTATAGGAACCAAAAATAAAAAATTAGAGACACATGAGAAAATAAGCCACCATAAATTGGGCTCAGCACAAATGATACAGGACAGAATAAGACTGCAAGAACTTTGGGTATAGTATTATCTAATACAGAATATAAAATAAGTATGTTTAAAATACTTATGAAAAAACAGAGGGAATTGTAAACATAAGAAATGAACAAAAGACCATTAAGAGAAATAGGCAGTTTTGAAAAGAACAATAAATAGAATTTCTAGAAATGTAAAATATAAGAATTGAGATTTAAAATGTAATGGATGGATTAAGTGGCAGGTAAACCACAGCGAAAGAGAGAATTAGTGAATAGGAAGAAAGGGCTGAAGAAACACCTCATGATGCTGTACAGAGAGATGAAGATATGAAAACTATGAAATTGCGGCTAAGAGACATGGAGGAAAAGATAGACATTCAAAATATATCTAATTGGATTTCCAGAAGGAGAGAATGGACAGAAGGAAGTTAAGGCAATATTCAAAGCAAAAATAAAAAACATAAATTGGTGAAAGACATGACTTCTTAGATTGAAGAAGTACATCAAGTCTCAAGCAAGATAAATAAAAATAAGTCCATTACTTCAAACATTATAATGAAACTTCAGAAAACTAGTGACAAAAAGATCATTAAAAACCAGAGAGAAAGGAGAGAACCTATCCTAAAAAGGAACAGCAATTATATACTAGTCTTCTCAACAGCAATGAGAGAATCCAGAGAAATAATTCAAAGTGTGGAAAGAAAATAAGTCACCTTGGAATTGTATACCCTGCTAAACTATCATCCAAGACGAGGGACAAAATAAAGGCATTTTCAGAAGAATGTTGGAGGATATCCTCATTCTGTGGGAACTCCTAAGCCTCTTCAGGGGATCCTCTGTGTCTCTGTCTATATCACACAAGTCTCTGTGGTCAAAAATATTGCCTACACTGCTGCGCCTATATTTTATCACATTGGTAGCTTTTTTTGTTTTTTGCTGAGAAAGATTCACCCTGAGCTAACATCCATTGCCAATCCTTCTTTCTTTTTTTTTTTTTTTCTTTTGGTGAGGAAGATTGGTCCTGAGCTAACATCTGTTGCCAATTTTCTTCTATTTTGTATGTGGGATGCCATCACAACATGGCTTGATGAGCAGTGCATAGGTCTGTGCCCAGGATCTGAACACGCAAACCCTGGGCCATTGAAGCAGAGCCCACATACTTAACAACTATGCTACTGGGCCATCCTCAATACTCCTATTTTTTTGCCTGAGCTAACATTCGTGCCAATCCACCTCTATTTTTTTGTATGTGGGACACCTCCACAACGTGGCTGGTGAGCAGTGTGTAGGGCCACGCCCAGGATCCGAACCTGCAAACCCAGGCTGCCGAAGTGGATCATGTGGAACTCTAACCACTCGACCACCGGACCGGGGCCTCACATTGGTAGCATTTTAAAAATTATTCATGGTGGGCCAGCCTGGTGGTGCAGTGGTTAAGTTTGCACGTTCCACTTCTCGGCAGCCCGGGGTTCACCAGTTCGGATCCCGGGTGTGGACATGGCACCACTTGGCAAAAGCCATGCTGTGGTAGGTGTCCCACATATAAAGTAGAGGAAGATGGCCACGGATGTTAGCTCAGGGCCAGCCTTCCTCAGCAAAAAGAGGAAGATTGGCAGCAGTTAGTTCAGGGCGAATCTTCCTCAAAAAAAAAAAAAAATTATTCATGGTGATGGGTCCCCAAAAAGGAAAAGCTGAGTTAGATGACACTGTGTGCTTATCTCTAGATTCTAGCCATGCATGTTGTGCTCCCCTCTTTTTTTGACAATATATCAAAGCTGCACGTGTGCACAGACACACACACACACACACACACACACAGTGTTGGAGAGGGTCTGAGATGAGATTTTGCGAAGGGCAGGAAGTTCAGAGCAGTCATACTCAATAACCATTGTTGATGTGAGCACAGTGAGGATTTCAGGTATTTTTAATATGTGCTAAGAGTCCATGTTATGGGTTGAATTGTGTCTCCCCTAAATTCATATATCGAAGCCCTAAGCTCCTAGTACCTCAAAATATGACTGGTTTTGGAGATAGGAACTTCAAAGAGGTAATTAAGTTAAAATGAGGCCATTAGGGTGGGCCTTAAGTCCAATATGCCTGGTGTCCTTATAAGAAGAAGAGATTAGGACACAGAGAAACGCCAGGGGTGTGCATATACAGATGGACACGCATGTGAAGAGGCACCGAGAAGGCAACTATCTGCGTGCTAAGGAGAGAGACCTCAGGAAACCAATCCTGCCAACACCTTGATCTTGGACTTCCAGCCTCCAGAACTGCAAGAAAGTAAATTTCTTTCTTTAAGCCGCCCAGTCTGTGGTATTTTGTTATGACAGCCCTAGTAAAGAAAAGACAGCCCACTTTTCTTCTTTCACTTTTCCAGGTCAAAATTCATCTTCTGGATAACTGGCATAAAATGGTCCAAACAGGCTGATGTACTCCGTTCTGATCCTCTAGGATGCCCGTGTGCTGCTTTGCACCAGCAACTGGTCAATCACATTGGCTGGCTGACCATAACCAAGTTCAGTCCTGGGCCTGAGTGAGATCATTAAAGAAGGTCTTCCCCTCTCTTTCCCTAGCATTCCTCCTTGTGCTCTTTTTCTCACCCAGGACTCCCTAAGAGCAGAAGATTGATTTTTCCCAGCTGTGCCATGACCCCAGCTCCCTGCACCATCCATTCCCCAGATGCTCACTTTTTTTGGCTCTAGAGCTTGCGTTGATTCCTAGGAGTGAGATGAACAAGATGTTGAAAGCCCAGGCTAGACAGTTCTCCACCCCAGATATGGGAACTTTGTGAGACAAACATTTCTTAGGCTGTGCACCGGGGGCCTGCTGCAGTGTGTGAAGGAATGCAAAGCACTCCCATGCAGCTAGACATGGGGAGAGCTTTTTCAGCCTTGAGAGCTACAGACATATATAAAGCAACTCAAAAAGTTCTAAATTCCTGAGTATTGTTTTGATATTATTTGCTAGACTATTTGGGTCTCAGTAGAGTTTTAAATGTTACAGTTTGTAACATATCTAATAGAATATGGCAGCTTATCTCCAATTCCAGTGTTTTTCTTGAACATGGTACTTGGAGCCTGTGGTTTCTCAAGGTACCTCAGGGGGCGGGACTCAGGAGAGGGGCCCTTCATTCTGACTTTAATTGCCATGGATCCAATTCTACCTAGGTTTAGAATACAAGGTTCTGATTCTAGTCCACTGCTTTTCTTCCTAACTCAGGCACTTAGAGAATAACTACAGATAATCATAAAATCCCCACAAACATTCAGTGCCTGCTCCTGTGGGATGATTATACGTCTTTACCCTGACGAACTGAGATGTGTCCATAAGTCTTGCTTTGGGTAATGAAATGTGAACGGAATGGACATGTGTCACTTTCAGGTAGAAACTTTGAAATCTTGTGATTCACTATGGTCTCCCCCCATTTTGGAAATGGTAGAAGGAGAGTGGAGACGGGCCTCCGTTAACCTTCCGTTTCTGAGTGACAACAACGCGAAGCGCCCTGGCCAACCCACATGGGAAATAATAATGTGAGCCAGACATGAACTTGGCTCTTTTAAGCTGTCGAGATTCTCAGGTGGTTGTTACTACAGCACAGCGTAGGCTATCTCGATACAATAAATAGGTTGTCTTTAAGTCATTAAACTTTTAAAACATTTAAGTAAAAAAGATTTTTGATTCAAAATTGTATTCTGAAAGATAGTATGTATTAATGAAGGGGGACAAATATTTTTTAATGAGGAAGAGGCAACATCTTCCAACATCTCCAAGAGGCAACACCTCCAACAGCTCACACATTGGGCCTATAAGGGTTTCGGTTCAACTCTCGTGGGGCTGGTCTGGGTAAGTGTCTGCAAACGTTTTCTAAAAGGGCCAGGTTGTACGTATTTTTAGATTGCAGACCATATGATAGCTGTTGCAACTACTCAACTCTCCCATTGGAGCTCAAAACTGGCCGTAGGTAATGAGTAAACTCACGGATGTGGCTGTGTTTCAATAAAACTTTATTTATTGAAACAGTAGGCTGACCTATCATTTTCTTATTTCTGGTCTAGGGCATCAAGACCAACATGTGACCCTTCAGATTGCCAAACTCTTGCCAACCACTCTTTTTTTTTTTTCTTCCAGGGTTATTGAGATATAATTGACATACAGCATTGTGTAAGCATAAGCTGTGGAACATGTTGATTTGATACACTTATATATTGCAAACTGATTACCACTGTAGCATCAGCTAAAACCTCCATCACGTCACGTAATTACCATTTCCTTTTTGTGGTGAGAACATTTAACACCTACTGTCTTAGCAACTTTCAAATATATAACACAGTTTTGTTAACCATAATCACCATGCTGTACATTAGTGCCCCAGAATTTATTCATCTTGTAACTTGTGTCCCTTGACCAACACCTTCTCTTTTCCCCCACCCCTCAGCCCCTAGAAGCGCCCATTCCACTCTGTTCCTCTGAGTTTGAGTTTTTTAGATTCTACATATAAGTGAGATTATACAATATTTGTCTTTCCCTGTCTGGATCATCTTGGTTAGCATAATGCCTTCAAGCTTCATCTGTGTTGTAGCAAATGGTGAGATTTCCTTCTTTCTCATGCCTGAACAATATTCCACTGTACACACCATATCTCCTTTATCCATTCATCTGTTGATGGACACTTAGGTTGTTTCCATATCTTGGCTATTGTAAATAATGATACAATGAACATTGGAGTGCAGACATCTTTTCCAGATGCTGTTTTCATTTCTTTTGGATATATACCCAGAAGTGGGGTTGCTGGATCACATGGTGGTTCTATTTTTAATCAATTAATTGATTAATTATTTTGTTGAGGTAACTGGTTTATAACATTACATAAATTTTAGGTGTACATCATTGTATTTCAATTTCCGGGCATTTTTAATTTTTTGAGATATCACCAGACTGTTTTCCATAGTGGCTGCACCAATTTACATTCCTACCAACCGTGCACAAGGATTTCCTTTTCTCCACATCCTCGCCAACGCTTATTATCTCTTATCTTTTTGATAATAGCCATTCTAACAAATGTGAGGTGATATCTCATTGTGGCTTTGATTTGCGTTTCTCTGATGATTAATGATGTTGAGCACTTTTTTATACACCTGTTGGCCATTTGTACGTCTTCTTTTTTTTTTAATTGTGGTATAATTGACATATAATGGTAAATTAGTTTCAGGAGTGCAACATAATGATTTGATATTTGTATATTGTATGTCTGTATGTCTTCTTTGGAAAATGTCTATTCGGTTCCCCTGCCCATTTTTAAATCAGATTGTTTGCTTTTTTGCTATAGAGTTGTATGAGTTCTTTATGTATTTTGGATATTAACCCCTTATCAGATATGTGGTTTGCAAATATTTTCTCCCATTTGGTAGGTTGTCTTTTAGTTTTGTTGATTGTTTCTTTTGCCATGCAGAAGTTTTTAATTTTTATCCATTTATTTTTAAAACAATTCTTTTATTGCGGTCATATTGGCTTATAACATCGTGTAAATTTCAGGTGTACATTATTATATACCAGTTTCTGTATAGACTGCACCATGTTCACCACCAATAGTCTAGTTTTTATGTGTCACCATACATATGTGCCCCTTTACCCCTTTCACACTGCCCCTGCCCTCTTCCCCTCTGGTAACCACTAACCTGCTCTCCTTATCCATGTGTTTATCTATCTTCCACATATGAGTGAAATCATAAGGTGTGTGTCTTTCTCTGTCTGGCTTATTTTACTTAGCATAATACCTTGAAGGTCCATCCATGTTGTCACAAATGGCAAAATTTTGTCTTTTTTTTTCTTAATTTTTTTTTTTAAGATTTTATTTTATTTTCCTTTTTCTCCCCAAAGCCCCCTCGTACATAGTTGTATATTCTTTATCATGGATCCTTCTAGTTGTGGCATGTGGGATGCTGCCTCAGCGTGGTTTGATGAGCAGTGCCATGTCCGCACCCAGGATTCGAACCAACGAAACACTGGGCCTCCTGCAGCGGAGCACGTGAACTTAACCACTCGGCCACGGGGCCAGCCCCAAAATTTTGTCTTTTTTATGACTGAGTAGTATTCCATCATATATATACACACACACCCCAAATCTTCTTTATCCATTCATCCATTGATGGGCATCTGAGTTGCTTCCACATCTTGGCTATTGTGACTAATACTGCAATGAACATAGGGAGGTGTAAATCTCTGAATTGTTAATTTAACGTTCTTTGGATAAATACCCAGTAGTGGGATAACTGGATCATATGGTATTTCTATTTTTAATTTTTTGAGAAATGTCCATACTGTTTTCCCTAGTGGCTGCACCAGTTTGCATTCCCACCAGCCATGTACGAGAGTTCCCTTTTCTCCACATCCTCGCCAATATTTGTTGTTTCTTCTCTTGTTAATTATAGCCAGTCTGATGGGTACAAAGTGACATCTCTGTAGTCTTGATTTGCATTTCCCTAATAATTAGTGATGTTGAGCATCTTTTCATGTGCCTGTTGGCCATCTGTATATCTTCTTTGGGAAAATATCTGTGCATATCCTCTGCCCATTTTTTGATCAGGTTGTTTGTTTTTTTGTTGTTGAGTTGTGTGAATTCTTTATATATTTTGGAAATTAACCCCTTGTCAGATATATGATTTGCAAATATTTTCTCCCAGTTGGTGGGTTGTCTTTTCATTTTGTTCATAGTTTCCTTTGTCTTGCAGAAGCTTTTTAGTCTGATGCATTCCCATTTGTTTATTTTTTCTTTTGTTTCCCTTGCCTGAGTGGACATGGTGTTGAAAAACATATTGGTAAGACTAACGTCAAACAGTGTACTGCCTATGTTTTGTTCTAGGAGTTTCATGGTTTCAGGTCTTACATTCAAGTCTTTAATCCATTTTGAGTTAATTTTTGTGTATGGTGTAAGATAATGGTCTACGTTCATTCTTTTGCATGTGGCTGTCCAGTGTTTTCCCAACACCATTTATTGAAGAGACTTTCCTTTCTCCATTGTATGTTCTTGGCTACTTTGTGGAAGATTAGCTGTCCATAGATGTGTGAGTTTATTTCTGCGCTCTCGATTCTGTTCCATTGATCCGTGTGTCTGTTTTTGTACTAGTACCATGCTGTTTATTTTTTTTAATTTTAATTTTTTTTTTTTTTGAGGAAGATTAGCCCTGAGCTAACTACTGCCAGTCCTCCTCTTTTGGCTGAGGAAGCCTGGCCCTGAGCTAACATCTTGCCCATCTTCTTCTACTTTATATGTGGGACGCCTAACACAGCATGGCGTGCCAAGCAGTGCCATGTCCGCACCCGGGATCTGAACGGGCGAACCCCGGGCCAACGAGAAGTGGATCATGCGAACTTAAGCGTTGCGCCACTAGGCCGGCCCCTAGTATGCTGTTTAGATTACTATAGCTTTGTAGTATACTCTGAAGTCAGAGATTGTGATACCTCCAGCTTTGTTCTTTTTTCTCAAGATTGCTTTGTCTATTTGGGTCTTTTGTTGTTCCATATAAATTTTAGGATGCTTTGTTCTGTTTCTGTGAAGAATGTCATTGGGATTCTGACTGGGACTGCGTTGAATCTGTAGATTGCTTTAGATAATATTGACATTTTAACTATGTTTATTCTTCCAATCCACGAACATGGAATATCTTTCCATTTCTTTATGTCTTCTTCGATTTCTTCCAATAATGGCCTTTAGTTTTCAGTGTATAGGTCTTTCACCTCCTTGGTTAAATTTATTCCTAGACATTTTATTCTTTTTGTTGTGATTGTAAATGGGACTGTATTCTTGACTTTTCTTTCTGCTAGTTCACTGTTAGTTTATACAAATGCAACTGACATGCAGAAGCTTTTTAGCATGATGTAGTCCTACTTATTGATTTTTGCTTTTGACTTTTGTTTGTGCTTTTGGTACCATATCCAAAAAATTGTTACCGAGACCAATATCAAGGAGTTTTTTCTCTATGTTTTCTTTTAGGCATTTTACAGTTTCAGGTCTTACATTTAAGTCTTTAATCTATTTCAGTTAATTTTTGTGTGTGGTATAAGATACGGATCCAATTTCATTCTTCTTCATGTGCTTATCCAGTTTTCCTTGCTTTTATTTAATTGAGGAAACTATCCTTTCTTCATTGAGTATTCTTGGCTCCCTTGTCAAAGATTAGTTAACTGAATTTGTCCTACCAACCACTCTTGAGGAGCTAAATTAGGTGGTCAGATATTTTCACTCACTCACTCATTCACTCACTCAACAATGATACTATGATAACCTTCTATGTTCTGGCCAGTGGGTTAGACCCTGGGGACAGAGTAGAAAACAAAACTGACACCATCTCTGCTCCCACAGTGCTCAGAGAAAAGTGCCCGGGAACATACAATCAAGAAATAAACAAGATAATTTATGATAACTATTAAGTGCTATGAATAAAATAAAACAGCCTAGTGTAATGGGGGACCAACACTGTGTCCAGTGTCACAGAAGGGCTCTCTGAAGAGGTGACATTTGAGCTGACTTTCAGGGCCAGCTGGATAAGTGAGCCTGAAGTGATTCTAGGCTCCCCTTCTTCCTCCTCAAATCTGCTCGTGGTATCTGAAACTCCTTTTCCACCAACAAAAGAAAAAGACTTAAAATGCAAAAGCATGGTAGCAGTCACATCTTAATGTGAATGAGCTTTGTTTGAACTGTAATTGGCCAATCCGTTCATCCGCGTGAATGACTAGTTACCAAGCTCTGTTTTGACTAGGGAGGTGGGGGGAGGAGGAGCGTGATAGGACTTGGGCAAATACTCCGTAGCTTGTTAGTGGGGTCTGGTTCCTCTTTGCAGTCCCTGCTCCTAGCCAGGGAGCAGGGAGCAAATAGTCTGTTGAGTGAAGGAGAAAGTGGAGAGAATTTGAGAGAGGGTATTTCTGTCTTGAGGAGGAAAGGACCCCCGAAGACTTGGCAAGAGAGGAACAGCATCACAATTCTCTGTCTCTTTAATGTTTTTTCCTGTCCTGAAGCAACTTTGCTTGCACAGTTTATAGAGAAATTTTGTTTGCTTCTTTGTTTTTACAATGTCTAGTTCCCAGGGATCTGTTAATTAAGATCTTTCTGCTCTTACTCTCTATCCCACGCACCTAGGCACTTAGTAAATACTCTGCTCTTGATCGCTCTCCTGGGTAATTACGTTCTAGAAATAGAATTATTTTACTGAGCTGCATTATTATTTTTCTCCCCACATTGAGCTTTTGTGCCTCACAAACGTTTATGCTTAACCAAGGAAAAGAAGAATCGAATGTAATTTTTGCTTTTCTCTAAGGGTATTTTTTAAAATCTGTTTAAATGCGCGTGAAAAAGATATTTGATGGAAGGATTTTGCTTGGAAAATGAGGAAAGAATCTTTTCTGTGGCGTCTCATTCATTTTCCACGAGATTTACTACTCTGAACTACGGAAAGAGCGAGCTACAGTGGTGGCTTCAGGCAAGTGCTAGGAAGAGGCCAGATTTTAGATGGAAAATTCCTGCCTTCTCTCCAAATCCTCACCAGCTAAGATAAGAAGGCCTACTATGTATTTATGGGACAAAAGGCATTTTGAAAGTCTGAGCCTTTCCTGAGACCTGATGCCTCTGGTGTTTTAGGCTGGCCACGTCTGAAAACATGGGCCGTTTGTATGTGCTGAGAAGGACGTTGAACATACAACCCATTCTTAACTGCTGTAAATCAGGTATCACTGGGCCTCTATTTCTAATGAGATCTTTTCCCAACCACCCCTCAATACATGTCATGAGGTTATCTTTCCCTATGGAAAAGCTGTTTTTAGGAAATCATGGTATGTAGTTAGAGGCAAGTTAGCACAGGCGATAACAAGGATGAAGTCTGGAATCAGGCTCTGTGGCTTTGAATCCAAGCGCCACTACTTGCTGGCTGTGGGACCCTGAGTAAGTCCACTAGCCTCCCTGAGCCTTGGTTTCTCATCCATATAATGGGACCAACAAGAGTGCCTGCCTTATTAGAGATTTTGTGAGGATTAAATGAGAAGATGAAAATAAAGTGCTCAGTCCAGTACCTGACACATAGGGAGGCATCTGTGAGTGTCAGGAATGGTTCCAATCTATTATTGGTCATTAACTACACCGCCTTTCATGATATATTTCTAGGAAGAGGATTATGTTTCCTCTTTCCTTTCTAAAACACAAGAGAATTACTAAACAACACTGTGGCTGAAGGACAATTTAGGAATGAAAATATCTAGTTAGACCTCATCATTCTAAACCTCTAGTTTATCCACAGTTTTCTATAACCACTGTTAAACCATTTGGCATTTCGGCTGTAGCATGATACACAAATTTTTAAAAGCAGAGAGGTTACATGTGGGATTAGGCTACATATTTACATGTAATATACAGAAAGAAACTCTATTCTTTTTCGGGGTTTGGTTCTATTCCTGGTTTATAAGTCAATTTCCCCTTCCTATTCAAACCCAAACAATTCACATTCCTACGTAACTTTATGGTTATTGGTGTTTCTGTGGACACAACCACCTAGGAAGTGGTATTTCCCAGGCTAAGAGCTTCACATTAAGTGCTCTTGGCAAGATGAGAGAAGGCTGTTTCAGGTCCATTAAACCCATAATTCTAGCATGATCGTCAGATAATAAAGATAATAATAGAGTTGTAGAACTTTAGAACTAGAAGACTATCAGATCCCATCTAGGCAAACCCCCTCATTTTGCAGATGAGTAAATACCTTATGCTTGAACCATGTTTTGTAGTCCTAAAAGGGTTTTCACATAGATTATGTCATTCGCCTTCCCAACAACGCTTTGAGATAGTCAGAGGGTAGATATTATTTATCTCCACTTTGTAGATGAAGAAACTGAGGCTTTGGGAGGATAAGGGATTTGCCCAAACTACGGAAGGAGTCAGTCAATGGACCACGTATCACTCAAGCTTCCACCTGCCTTGTCAGCACTGTTCCCACTGCAGCCTGGTGCCTCCCAGGACTTTCTATGCCTACGGGAACCATCTAGACTTCAGTTCTTCCAGGCTTGACACTTTGGGCCTTTGAAACCCTATCATGTGCAAATCGAAATCCAAGCCCCGGAATGTGGTACATGAGGCCCTCCTCCCAGGCCTTTGTGCATCTCTTCAGTCTCATCTCCTACCATGCCTGGTTTCTACTTTTTCTCTAGCAACTCTAAATACAGTTACCTGTGCTTGGAACACCCTTCCATCTTACAGTTGGTTTTTTACCCAGCCAACTTCTTTAAGGATGAGCCTGAGATGCTCTTCATTTTTCTCCTCCTCCTACATCTCCTTCTTGAGAAACTCCTTTAGCCATAGTTCTAGAAAAGGCAGGGCTAGGGCCAGCCTGATGGCACAGCGGTTAAGTTCGCACGTTCCACTTATCTGCAGCCGGGGTTCACTGGTTTGGATCCCGGGTGTGGACATGGCACCGCTTGGCATGCCATGCTGTGGTAGGCATCCCATGTATAAAGTAGAGGAAGATGGGCATGGATGTTAGCTCAGGGCCAGTCTTCCTCAGCAAAAAGAGGAGGAGTGGCAGTAGTTAGCTCAGGGCTAATCTTCCTCAAAAGAAAAGGCAGGTCTACACCCTATATGGCTTTATCTGAACCTGATTGTACCAGAGGTAGCCATGTAGTCCGGAGAGAGAGAATGAAGAGATGTGTAGACCTAAGAAAAGATAAGAGGGCTCGTGGCTCTGGAGAGACTGAGGAAGACACGGAGAGATGTTGTCTTTGTTCTTGATAACTTTGCATTACCTGGTTCCAAACCCTTGCAGGGCTTCCACGAGATACTCCTGGTTAATCCACAAATTCCCCCTTTGGCAGTGGTGGGCTGCTAAGCCAGCTCTTAAAAAACAAAGAACAAAGCCTGATTTGTAGTGTTTGCCAATTTCCAAGGTGTAAATACTCCCATCATGGCCTATTTCAGGCTACCCCGATGTCCCTGAATGCAGAGCGAGGGAGATCTGCACATACTTCTGCCTTTCGTGAGCTTGTATGAACTAGCTCTAGCTCCCTGCTGCCCTGGGCTTAGAGTGGGTTCTGGTTTCTTACAGCCAAATACTGTATTATATCAAATTAAGACACCATTGATTGGCTAGCATATTTATCATCAATAAGGAAAAACACACTCTGCTTTTTATTTTTTTCTGGGGGGGGCCCTGAGCTAACATCTGTTGCCAATCTTCTCTTTTCTTCTTCTCCACAAAGCCCCCCAGTACATAGTTGTCTATTCTAGTTGTAGGTCATTCTGGTTCTGCTATGCGGGACACTGCCTCAGCATGGCATGATGAGCAGTGCTAGGTCCACGCCCAGAATCCAAACTGGCGAAACACCAGGCCAGCAAAATCCAAGGCCAGCGATGCAGAGTGCGTGAACTTAACCACTCAGCCAGGGGCTGGCCCCCTCTGCTTTTTAAACCATGCCATCATGCTTTAAGGACAGTCTGTGCCACGCACGAATCTGTACCACTACTCTTTGTTCCTCTGACACTTTCTTGTGTCTGTTCCTCTGGGTTTACAACTTATCCTGCCTTCAGCCATGTTGCTAAGTGTGTGATAGGCAATTCTTGTTTTGGTATCTTAGTAACACAGCTTCATTTACTTGCTGGTATCTTCTTTTCTTTAGTCTGGTAAAACATTGTCATTTCGTGAGAAAATACAGAACTGTGGTCATTCCTCAGATGATAAATATCTGCTTTCTTAATGTCCGGTGTATGATCTTTCATTCTGTTCCCACGCTTTTCTATGTAGACAATAACCTTTTTGCTTTAACACCAAATAGTGTAATTTCTTGAAGATATTTTAAATGGCAATTAAACTTAACACTCAACATTGCAAATAACTCAAATGAACTGATGACAAAATGACCAAGTTTGCTCCTGTGCAGGTAATGACAATTATGTCCTGACAGCTTGCCTGGCTCATAGCTACTGTCTCCATCAATTATAAGACAAATCCCAGTTTTAGAGCTGTTGCAATGTGGAAAAGAGTACATCTTAGAATTGGTGAAATATGGTAATCTCTACTACAGGGAGTAACTTGGCTCGGCTATCACCACCTCCAGGAAGACTTTCTTCCCCATCTTCCACCTCTCCCTTCGAGCTGGGCTAAGTGCCTCTCCCTGTGTTCCCATAGCACCTTGTGCATCTCTCTGTTCTCACACTTACCTGGCTATCAGGATGTCACTGAATATAGTGTTGGGAAGACGTGCGGTGTCCTAATTATCTGTCTACCTGAGGAATGTATCTTTGATAACCCTTTGGATCCACAGTACCTAGTACTGTGTCTGGCACATAGTAGGTCCTCAGTAAATGCTTAATGATTGATTTTTAAATCCTAGGAGAGAGGGCTTGTCTTTCAAACCAGCAGTTTGCAAAGTTCTGAGTAGGACAGTCTCTGTCTCTCCCAGGTCCTCTCCTACAGCAAACCACTCTCTGACTATCCCTACTAGTCAGATCAAAATGTCACCATCCTTCTTGTTTAACCTCTCCCCCATGCCCTTGATGTGTGAAACTAAGTCATACTAAAATTTTAATTTTATTAAAATTTTGTTTTGTTAAATTTTAAATTTACTATAAAGTTCGTTTTGTATTGTGTTTACTCCTCTGATAGTTCACGACCTATCGTAAGGAAGTTAGAATGAGCTAACTCACAGAAGAGCGTCTTGGTAAGAATTTCAGGCTGATGTGAGGAGATTTTTGAGCCAGATTGCTTATCAGAGTCCCTAATATCATATCACTTAAATGCTTGCCTGAGTTCACTTTACCCCCCTAATTTTGGGCCATGATGTACTCATTCAAATTATGAGGAAAGCCTGTATCATTTTTGGGTTCCAATCTCTCCTGCTGAGACTCTTTTCTCCTATTTTATGAGATTGGGCTGGGCAAAGGACCAGCACGGCTGATCCACCCTAACCTGTAAGTGAGGCCGTGGGTGGAAGCCAAGTTTTCTTTTCTCAGCAGCACGACATACTTGCTCTGTAATAACCCAACAGTGCTTTATGATCTCTCAGCCAAGAGTCATGAATCCCAACTCCAGTCATGATGATACCTTGTTTCCTTGAGAATAGTCTTTTCTAGATCTTAATTCTTCCTCCTTCTTAAGCGTATCTCATTTCTGTCCTCTATTTATTTTCAAAACTCCCCAAATTAAAAGTTACTTCTGGTATTCGGTTTGCTCACAAGGCTCTTTCCTACACACATTTCTTTACCTTCCATGGTCAAACGTAAACTAGGAAAGTTGAAGAAGGAAATGCTAGTTACAGGAATCAATTAAATAAACAAAGAGCAGGAATTCAGTAAATTGCAACCCAGTTTTCCCGGTTTTGGTGTCTTGCGCACTGGAACATTGGAAGGACTATTAAAGGTTTGGAAAGTGGGGCCCAGTCCAACTTCTAGGGCCTATGATTTAATGTGCAGACAGGTGGGCGGAGGGGGCCGCTCCCCTGCTTTGCAAAGTCAGAAAGAAGCCTCTGGTAACTCTGCTCGCACAGCGAGGCTCTGAGAATAAGATACCTCAAGAATGAAACACTTATAACCAAACATGGAGCGAACAAAGGAACGAGGCCCACGTTAGACTGCTTTGTGTGAATCCTGCGTACGAAGGGAGCCAGCTTCTTCCAAATTTTGTAAGACATCAGTGACAAGCTGGAACTTTTCATCTCTGGGCACAGTGAGAAGTTGAATTTAAAAAACCATCCTTATTTACGTTTGAAAAGAAAATAGGTTCCGACTCACCACCCTGTTGAGCTCTGAGGCTGCTGAATGTTCTTGGAGCTTTTGGACAGACATAATTTCATGACTGGGGAAAAATATTTCAGTCGTTTCCCTAATCCTAATAGTTTCCATCCATAACCTCAAAAAGGAAGATAAAACATAATGAATGGGTGTATGAGAGTGTTGCTCCTGAGTCTTTGTCAGCATCGAGGAATGCCAAAGCCAGGGAGATGGGGAAGGGTTCCTGTCCACTCATCCTCTCTCACCCGGAATCTCTCTTGTGTAACTGCGTGTGTATATCAAGACTTGATACAATCTGCAGATATAGAAAAGAGGTTTCTTTTCTTCTTTCTAATAGGCTATCTATTTCATGTGAGAAAGAAACTGTGTCCTTGGCCCTATAATTATAACACTGATATTTATCAAGTGTCTAGCAGGAGCCAGACACTTTACAACTATTATTCATAATCCTTTCCACCCCCATGACATGGATGTGGACACTGAGACTAAGGGAGTTCAAATGACTTGACCAAGACAATAGAAAGAGAATACGGCTGAGCCAGTCTTTGAACAAATTCTTCTCTGGCTCAAAAACTTGCATTCTTTCCATTATATTATGCTGCCAAGTAAACTCGCCAGCTTATGTTGGAATAAGGCCTTAGAAAAGTATATGCAAAATACAGAAAGGAATGAGAATTTTATCAGGCAAAATTTACTATAGTGTCTCTGGAGAGTCTACAAACCACTAAAAATACATTTGAGTTAATAATAAAAGAAAACTGAAGGTATCATTAGTGGTGTGGTCACTTCCAAATGCATTCAAATCACCTCTCTCTATAGATCCTGCCATTGTCCCCACCCACCTACCCACCCAACACTGACCCCCTACCTCAGAATACTGTGCAGAGGCCCGTCATGTTGACTCTGGCCTACACGTTGACCTCAGAACCCCATAATGTGAATCTCCAGTCAGGGGACCCCGCCATGCTCCACTCTGTGACCGCTTGGGCTTCTAGAATTTTCCAGCTTGGAGAGGTGCTCACACTGTAGCTGCACCTTGTCCATTATTCCCATTAATGGCTTCTCTTAACAATCACCAGTCAGCCTCTTCCAGGTGCATGTTGCCAACATGATACAATTTGGGGGAAATTATCGGAAAAAGGTTGAGCATTTCTGCAGAGGAGTCTTTGGGTCACAGACTGGGAAGCCAGTAGAGAGAGCACGGTACGTTCAAAGAGGTTAACAGCTTCAGCCCAGAGCAGATTTCAATGGCCATGTGGCTGGCTCCTAAAGAAGTCTACTCCTCATTCCCATTCTCATTTGGGCTAAGGCAATAACTTTCCACCAATCTCTTTGCTTCTCCTCTTCCCTGGGCTCACCTCTCCAGTCCAACCACCAAAGCCAAAGTAATCTTCGAATGCCATATATCAATTTCCTGCTTCAAATATTTCAGGGGCTTCCCGTTATGCTCAGAATCAAACCCAAACTCTTTATCTCAGCCTGCAAGGCCCTGTGAGATCTGGCTGCTCACTGCCCCTTCCACCTTATCTCACACACGTCTCTTCTTTGTTCCAGCCAGAGTTATCTTCTCTCTCTTCCCTGAACATGCCAAGCTCTTCCCTTCTCAGGGCCTTGGCACATGCTGTTCTCTCTGCCTGGAATGGCATTCCACAGGTCTTCATTATTTTCATCCTTCAGGTCTCAGCCCTCCTCAGGTACCCCTTCCCAGGCACCCCCATTGGATGTGGCAAACCCCTCCGCAATTGCTTTCTACCATGTTTCCTGATCATTTCCTTGTAGCACTTACCACTAATGGCGATCCTCTCATTTATTTATTTATCTATCCTGGTTTATTGTTCTATCTCCTTCAATAGAATGTAAGGTCGTGAGCATGGGGACTTTATTTTGATCAGAACTGTGTCCTTAGCAATAAATATTGGTTGAGCAACTGAGTCTCTTAAATTGTTGGTCCCGTTGTTGTTGGGGACTTAGAAAAGCCTGCTCCCTCTCCTTTAGGACCTCACTCTAAATCTGTGCTTCCGGGAAAGCCCTCCCACTTCCAGCCCCATTATTCATAAATCCTTTCTGTGAATTTGCACCAGCTTTCTTGAGAAGAGTGTGTTCTAAACAGGGTCTAATACATTATGAGAACCTCCAGGTGTCAAAGGATGAATGTGAAACTCTGGAAAATTTTATTGCTAGGGAGGGTTGCCTTTTTGTAAGTCCAATTGTGACATCCATATGTGACTGTTCAGCCAGGTCACCAGCAGCAACACATATTTTGGATCTCCCTTCAAAATTTTTTTGTGTTTTTTTTTAGATGACTGACTCCAAGAGTGGCTCAAGTTCACTGTTCTTTCTCTGGCTTCTCTTTTGCTTCTTAAGACAGGATGTTACATAAACCTAGAATTCCAAAATATGTCCCTCTGATATTTATTGCTAGAAACACTAAGTTTTAAAACTATAGTTCAGCGGAATTAAATTCCTTACGAGGAATTTACATTGCTTTTACTCAGATGATGCTATTTCAGTCATCACATATGAGACTCTTTTCTTTCCTCCTCTGCTCTACATACCTATATTTACAGTTTACAAAATGCATCTGCATTACTGATCTCATTTAATCTTCACAACCTGAGGATCTGTCAAAGAAGAAATGGCCCCTATTTTGCAGAGGAGGAAAGAAGCTCAGAGTGGTTGGGAATCCAGAACTGTGTTCCAATTGACCATCCTCAGGTCTTTGGGATGAATCCTTACCTCATCACTCTTATGAAGTGGTTTTCATAGTGAAATTGAGTACCCCTTTAAAACGATCATCAATAGGGCTGATTAAATCCAGTGACGTATATATGAGTACAGTTCACAAGCTCCTGAAGAGTTGAGTTCTTTTCATCTAGAACAGTGGTTTCTGAGGTTTCCCTGACAAAGATCCCTCTTTTATTTTTTTCCGGTGCAGATTCTCCAGACACAGAGGGTCCAACAGCCAATCAGTTTTTGATCTTCTTTAGATAACTAGCATTTTCTGTGGAGTTCATGAGATTCGAGGCGAAAGCAGCGGATCATCATGTTCCGCGCCGTCTGTGTAGCCTCATCACAGTCAGATTTAGTTGTTTCCCCCCACAAATTTCAAAATGTTGGCAATAGCACAAAGCTCCTCCCTTAATCCCACCTCAGAGGACCCTCAATGACTCAGGGATAATTTGTGAATAGGGTCTGAGTGTGTGATATCAAGGTCCACACTTGGGAAATGCACCTGTGAAAATCGGGTGAAAGATAAGTTAAGTCATATTTCAAGGTCTGTCTGAAGTCTTCAGTTGCAATGCAGCTTGAAGTACAGAACATTCCTTGAAATACATGACCTACAACTACTGGCAAGCACTCTTTCCCCAATCCAAGCTTTATTGTAATGATCCTTAAAGTGGAAGGGTTATTTGGCTTGTCCAATTTCCAGAACAAAAGTCAGCCATCTACCTTTGGCTCAAGGACACCAGGGATGATATTTTCCTTTTTTAAGAAACATTTTGTACAGAGGTATGCTGTGAACCTAGATGTAGGAAAGCAAACTATTTCCTTCTAAAACAAAATAGGATATGTGTTTAGTACCTGATCATTTCCCTTTTGTTGCATATCCCAATGGATATCATTTAGGTCAATAACTCACTAATAATTGTGATATATGTATAGGCTTTTTTTTTGGAGGAAGATTAGCTCTGAGCTAACATCTTTGCTGAGGAAGACTGGCCCTGACCTAGCGTCCATGCCCACCTTCCTCTATTTTATATGTGGGATGCCTACCACAGCATGGCTTGCCAAGCAGTGCCAGGTCCACAGCTGGGATCCAGGTCGGCCCCTGTATGAGCTTTTGAAAAAAAGTTTACAAAGTTCTTTATATTATTTTATTCTCCCAACTGTATGAGTATAGTTGTCTTTGCTTACAATGGAGGAGAGCTAGACACGGAACAATTAAGTGGCTTGTCCTAGACCACGCAGCGCATTCGTAATGGAGGAAGAACTCAAACTGTGCTTCCAGACTGGCAACGGCTGCTTCCCACCACTGCCTCACACTGGCAGCAGCTGGAGCTTTCTGTGTAGGCTGGGCCACGTGTCGTGAGATCCCTTTGGTAGAGTTTTCTGAACCATTCAAGATGGAGAGAGAGAAAGTGCTAATCACATAATACCACTTTGAACCTTAAGCACCGCAAACTTCCTGGTAACAGATGTCTAATTGCCCTGGTGTTAATGAATTGGCTAAGATAATCCTATTGGATGATAAGCTGCTAAATAATTAGAAGTTAGTTGCTTTTATGTTAAGTGTGTGTGAAACCTATGCCTGGCCATTCTAGCGGGAGAAGGAAGGTGACATGATAATTGTGAGTTTTCCTTGCCCCTGCTCCCCTTCCATTTGGACACAGACCACTCTGGAACAGTGTGGCCATTATTACAACGTGATGATACCGAATCTGGTCCTTGGATGTTAGAAGATAAATCAGGTTAGCTTCACAGTTGTCCTGGCCCTGTTTAAACTGCCTCTCTTTCTGGGGTCACATTTGCAGGGTCAAGAACAAACTAACTTGCCCACACTTTACAGTTGAACAGACTTGACAGGAAATAAGGAGGCCGGTGCCAGGGCAGCTTCATGGGTGTGCAGTCACACAGCATCCCGGTGTTCAGCAGGCCTAATATGCTCAAGGCTCTGCTGTCTCCATCTTGAAATTCTTAAGTTTTGGACAAGGAGACCTTCATTTTCATTTTATATTGAGTCCTGCAAATTATGCAGCCGGTCCTGCTTGGTGTCTCAGGAGTTTAGCCTCAGAGACAGTGATCTGGCCAGGTCAGAGCACTGCTAAGATTTTAAATCTCCCCAAAAAGCTTAAGGATAGGCCAACATACTGAGGACAGATGCAAAAGTGTGTGCGGTCCAGACTGCCAGGGGCACAGAGACCTCAGTTTCTCAGCGAGGACAGAGGGCACTGGCAGAAGGTTTCAGCTTGTTGAAGCCAATGAGATGGAGGCCTGGTGCCCCACTCCAAATGCCAGGAAGATATAGAGTGCCCCCAAGGATAATACTAGTCTCTTGTCTGGGGCTCTTTTCCCACATACCTACTTAACCTACTGAACAGAGTGTCAGGCACGGGCAGATGGGAAATATATCCAAAAGGCTACAAGCTTTTGGATTTTTTTTACCCTTTTATTTTAGAAAGCATTATTATTTTTTTAAATTTTAACCTTTTTACTTACTATAGAGTAATATTCACTGAGAAACAGAACATTTCATTACTGATGAGCAGAAAAAATTTAAAAAATCACCCATAGTCTCACTCCTTAGAGATGATCATTATTAGCACATGTATAAATATACACGTAGTATATATACAGTATAATCCCATTATGGTTTTTAAAAGTATATATATATATAAATCTACCACATGATTTTAATCAAATTTATAGTTTATTGAACTAAACTCTATGATTTGGTATTTAAATTGATTCTCATTTCTTGCTATTTTAAACAGTACTGTGGTGAACAGGTATGTAGCTAAATTTTTGCAATCATCCATGCTACTGCTTTAGAATAATTTTCTAGAAGTGAATTTTCTTTTTTTTAGAAGAATGACCCTGAGCTAACATCTGTTGCCCATTTTCTTCTCTTTTTTTTTTTCTCCCCAAAGCCCCAGTACATAGTTGTATATTCTAGTTGTAAGTCCTTCTAGTTCTTCTATGTGGGACGCCACCACAGCATGGCTTGATGAGCGGTATGTAGGTCCTTGCCCAGGATCCGAACTGGCAAACCCCAGACTGCCGAAGTAGAGCCCACGAGCTTAACCGCTACACCACTGGGCTGGCTCCTGAAAGTGAGTTTTCTAAGTGAAAGACGTGAACATCCTGAGAGATGCTTGTCCAGTTGCCTCACAGAACAGCAGAACCAATCTCCGTTCCCATCAGCACCGCATATGAGTCTGGGAAGTGTTCTTCGAGTCCTACAGAGACTGTTTTGTGGGCGGGTAGGAGGTTGTGATTCACACCTAGAAGGGGCTCCTTCGGGACTCTCATGGAATTTCTAGAGTTGCAAGGGGTCAATAGGTTAGGGGTGTAAATGGCGGTAGTTTTTGTGATTTGTAGTCTAGGCAACTAGTGTGGAGCGAAAATTATACTAAAGAGATTACTGCCAAGGGGTTGCCCAAATATTCTATTTGCCTATAATTGCAAGTCCTAGTTACACATCACAATGTGATCACATGGTGCTGAGTCAAGGATTTATAAAACTTACCCTAAACGCATGTCCTGTAGTTTGAAAAAACACAACAAAACAAGCCTTCGGGTTTTTTTGCTCCTTATCCAGTCAATAGTCATTGTAAGTTGTTTGGATTCCCAGCCCCTCTCCCCTTCCAGCTGCCCTAAAGATTTTTTTTGTCACCCAGAGAAGCAGAGGTCGTATACTGTGACCTTTCAGAAGTGATTTCCTTAAACTTTAGCTTCCTTTGAAAATAAAAATTTCGGCTCAAATCTTTTCCATGTTTATAAACACCAAGCCTTGTAATCCGTGAGTCCCATTTCATATCTGATTTCTCTTTAGGGGATCCATACATAATCCTTTTCACAAGGCAGGCCTGCATCTGGGCTTCTGGAAAAAATCAATAAGAGGGAAACAAGAGTAAATCTGCCAGAAGCGCTGAAGGAATTTAGAGGCTCAGTCGATCACAGGGGCCTTCACGCTTACTTTTTTAATCAACAAAAATTTTACTATGGTACCATAATGGTGATAGATATAGGATAGAATCAGAATTCTTAAAAATTACTGTAGATCACGCAGAGGTTTTCTAGTAAGTGGATGTGTGATGTACAACATCCTTTGAAGACAAATCTCCCCCGTGGGTTACGGATGCTACTCCAGAACTGCACTCTAATATCACGAAGACCCATTACCCCTCAATATGCGGGCAGTCATTTTCAGTGATTAGTGGTTTGGGTCTGTGGTTTGTTTATTTTCCTACACAAAAATGCAATGGATTATGCAACCTCTGCAGTGGGCAGTCTTAGAATTCCCATGGTACAATGGTGTATTCTTTTAAAAATGCATTAAATATGAATTAACCACTTATCATTACTAATGGTCTACATTATTTCCTTGCTCCCGTCTCTTCTGTTTCTCTTCCACATGTTCCTGTTTGCTGTTTCCAGCTTCTTGCCTACATTAATTTTCTTTGCTTTTAGAGCTTACTCACACATCTCTTTTTAGTTTCCTTTGTAACGGCTCCAACACATTTCCTCTTACATTTGTGATTTTTGCTTAGCTTTTCTCCCTTGCTTTTTCCACCAAACTTTGTTTATTTTCGTTTTTCTCCCAATGGTCTAATTTTTCTCCATGCCTGTCACATTTAATTGAGGTTTGCTGCATGATTAAGATGAAGAAAGTCTTTTTTTCTCATGCTTAAAAAGGAAACTGCTGCCCTACAGTTTCAGCTTATCCTAGATTACTGCCTTTCTGGAATAGGATCCCCAGCTCTTTCTTTTATAAACCCAATCAAAGAACAGCTTTATGTTCTGTATAGAACGCACCAGGCACACATGGGTTCAAGGTTTGCTCTTCTGAATTCTCAATGTTGCTTTCTTAAGCATTGTGTAGCATCTGTGTCTTGAGTTTCACCCCTTTCTCTCGCTGCTTCTGCTATTTATGGATGTTTCAGGCTGGATTCACCCTTCTTGTCAAAGGGGAAATTGGGAACCCTAAGCTTACTAATCGGAACCTAAAAGATGTTTAATGAGAGGTTTAAACTCAAATTATCACCCTGAGAGGCTCTCTCATTTGTAGAACAGGAAGAACTTGAAGGGTCCTTGAAAAAGAATTCTGGAACAGTGAGTGAATAGTCATGAGATGTGGTTTGCGTGGGGAAGAATTCACACTGCCCTGTGCGTCTTTATCACCGGACATGTTTCTTTGTTTTGGAGACTCTCTGGAACATAGATACTGCACATAAGAGGAACATCTTATACATTTTTGAGGTCTTGCTCAAGTCCTTTCTTAAATGAGTGTGGGGGGGGGGGGGGGGGGGGGGGGCAGATAACATGAATCCTAAAATGTAGAGTATCTCAGACTCTCCACTGAGTCATTTCCTTATTTTTATTAATTGGCTTAGACCCAACTACAGAATGGAAGGCTATTTTTATGCATTTGCTCACAACTGAGAGATCTAACACAAGATTTAAGCAACACAATCTGTCAGTTTCAAAAAGAGAAAAAATGCCTTACTCTATTCCATTAAATTAGGCTGACCATATATTTCACATTCTGAAATCATCTTTGCCTTCTAGAACATGCATAGATAGTTAAGAATAACCTTTGGGGAATATAGCAGTGCTTGGAGATCAAGTTGCTAGCCTATGATTTTCCCTCTATTGTGGATTCCATGGGATATTTTTTCTTTGTGCCCGGCTTCTTCATGGTCTGATGGGTTGAAGCTCTATCAGACACAAGAGCTCTGTAATATAATGTGACTCATCCCTCCTCTCCGCTGTAAAAGTCATAAAGGCAGTAACTCAAGTGTGTGGTTGACTCAGTAATTGCCCAGCATCATTTTTATTGAAATTATCCTGCAATCTAGAAATTAGAAGTGAAATAACCCATGAAGTCATCCTGACCCAGCTATTCTGGGCCAAGATAAAAGTCTTTTCTGGGGTATTTTTCTATTACTATTTCAATTTGGTTTTATAATCATCAGTCAGGCAAGAACTCTAATCATTAGTTTGGCAAATTTCTATCCTCTTTCTCTCTCTCTCTTTTTTTTTTTTTTTGAGGAAGAATAGCCCTGAGCTAACATCTGCCACAAATCCTCCTTTTTTTTGCTGAGGAAGACTGGCCCTGAGCTAACTAACATCTGTGCCCATCTTCCTCTACTTTATATGAGGGACACCTGCCACAGCATGGCTTGACAAGCGATGCGTAGGTCCACACCCAGGATCTGAACTGGCAAACCCCAGGTCACCGAAGTGGAACATCCAAACTTAATCGCTGTGCCACTGGGCTGGCTCCAAATTTCTATCCTAACTAGCTGCAAAACTATGGAACACATCACTAAGACGCATAGCACATCTCCTGAGATGAAGTAACATTTACCTTTCAAAGAAATGACAGATTGGAGGCCAGTTCATAAAACTCAGGAAAACCTACAGGAAGGTTAAGGAGGTTATTAATGAAGTCTGAACTTATCAGTGTTGAGGCAGTGGAGTTACAAGGTTTATCAAGTGTTGGAATTTGTTCAGACCTGGGGCAGTGGAGAAAGGTCTCTATGTCTGAGGGAAAGGACTGCCTACTGAGCTATCTTCTCCGTTCTAGCTGTTAGTGCTGGGCAGAGGAGTTCTGGAAGCAGACACGAAAAGGATCCTGGTTAGGTGAATTGAGTAGAGCAGACAGTGCAGTGGATTCAAGTGGGCATCAGTTGTAAAAATGCAGGTCTGATGGCGGCTCCCCATCCCCTACAGATAATCCCCAAAGCTCTTAGTATAGAAAAAAATATGGCCATCAAGGTTCCACTCAACCTCAGTGTTTGTTTCATTCCTCATTACTTGACCATTCCGTTCCCTGTCTCTGGAATACCCTACTCCTATGTCTACCTGGAATATTTGGATTTTTTTTTTTTTGAGGAAGATTAACCCTGCACTATATCTGCTGCAAATCCTCCTCTTTTTGCTGAGGAAGACTGGCCCTGAGCTAACATCCATGCTCATCTTCCTCTACTTCATATGTGGGATGCCTGCCACAGCATGGCTTGACAAACAGTGCCATGTCCGCACCTGGGATCCGAAGCAGCGAACCCTGGGCCACCGAAGCGGAACGTGCGAACTTAACTGCTGCACCACAGGGCCGGCCCCTGGATTTGTTTTTATAAAACTCAGTTTAGCTCTCATTTTCTTTAGGAAGTTTCACTGACCCCAGAGGTAGAGTCCATAACTTTCTCTCTACCAAATGCACACTTCTATTGTTCTACTTATCCAAAGCAGTGTAATTTATTTATGTACTCGATTTTTTTGTCTGCTTCCTCTAATGGACTATGAGCTCCCCAAGGGCAAACCTGTGTCATTATTCATGTTTGTGTCTGCTGTGCCTAGCACAAAACTAGCACATAGTAGGAGCTCACCATACTTATGTAGAGTGAATGAATGAATGACTGACTGAATGAAAGAAGAGCTTCATTTTTGCTATTATGAATCCAGGAAGCAGAGCATCCAGAGATGCCACAAAGAGTGTATCTATATCAGAGGGGAGCTTGGATTAAATATTTTCTAAGAAAATGCCATGAATCAAATAGCTTTCCTGGTTTTTAAGGGATCATGGATTCAGCATGAAGGAAAATTAGACATCTTCCAGTCCAACATCCCACTTCAAGAGAGAAGCACTTTCTAGGGTGTTACTGACAGATGAGCAGCTGGCTTGTATTTGAATACCCCAGAGGCAGTAACTGACCAGGGGGCCCATCCTGGTCCCAGATGGCTATGTTTGTCTTTCATGATGAGGTATAATTTGCCTTTTTGAAGCTTTCATCTGAGTAATCTCTTAGTAAAATTTAGCTATTATTATTGTTATTGTCTTTTTTTCGTCATGAAAAATATCTAAAGGTACTTGCAAAGCTTCCTATCTCTTTTCAAGGCTAATTTCCCTGACTGCTTAAACCCATGACTTGTTCCCAGAGCCCTGACCGTCCTGGCCCCTCTCCTCTCACTTGCCACGTGGCTCACCAGCCACCAGAGCAGGGACCAGTGCTTCTTGTGATCCACTCTCTTTGACATTTCCTGGCTCAATTCATCCCAGAGAAAGGCCCCTTTCATCCCTCTGCTCTGTGCTTGTCAGAGACAAATGCCCAAAGCAGAAGGCTAAAGTTGTGATTGTTTGATATGGGTGAAGAGTATACACGGGCACGTACATAAGAATCAAATCGAGTGTACCGTTCATTTGCAGATGGAGAGCTGGAGGAAGGAGAGTGAGATTAAATAGCCGATCGGAAACACAGCAAGCTCATATTTAGAAAAAGAATTTGGTAATATTTAACAGAAATTATAGAGGAAAGAAAGCTTTCTGTATTATTTTTTCACACATCGCTGCTTGCTCATCAAAAAGCAAAACAAATTGACCTTTATTTCTTGGAAGCAAAGCTATTTCCAGTTCAAATAAATAAATTGAATTGTAAGAGAATAAGAGACTCACGGAAGATAAAAAATAGACTGTGGGTTTTTCATTGCATATATTAGATTCTTAAGTTCTTCTTGGAACATTTTGGGGGAAAAACAGAGCAGAGGAATCTTCTTTTAAAAAAATTACATGAAATTATGATATTTTTTAATATTAGCCACCATAAATAAACACATTTTCAATATCACAAATATTTATAGATATAGTAATAACCTATTTTAATGTTTAATAAAATACAATGTTTTATTTCTTTTTATTTTTTTTACAATTTTGAATTTTTTATTGACCTGTATTTGATAAATAACATTGTATAAATTTAACATGTACAACATGTTAATTTGATCCGTTTGCATATTGTAGTATGATTCCCATTATAGCAATAATTAGCACCTCTACTACATTACATAATTATTATTTTTTTTAGTGGTCGGAATAAGTAAGTTCTAGTCTCTTAGCAAGTTTGATGATTATAACACAGATTAGACGGACAGATGGAGAGATGCACGTGCAAATAGAAGGTGGCCATGTGCAAGCCATGCAGAGCGGCCTCAGGAGAAACCAAACCTCTGACACCTTGATTGCAGACTTCCAGCCTCCAGAACTCAGAGAAAATCAATTTCTGTTGTTTAAGCTCTCCATCTGTGTACTCTGTTACAACAGCTCTTGCAAACTAATGCACTGCCCTAACTTCAGCCTTCTTGATATATAAAGACATAAAACTTTTAGTTTGTTTGTTTAAGTCACTTGGGTGGGATTTTCTGTTCTATGTTAATAGAGCTGTTAAAGACACAAACAAGTTATTGTCACAACATTATTCTATTACAAGTGGAAGCAAGTCTAAGGATAGGAGATGTAGCTATAACATCTAGCACTGAAGGCCAGAACACCATAAAGGACCCTCCTGAGTAATACTGTCATAAACACAGGGAGTAGCAGGTCACCTAGTGACCAGGAGGAAGCTGAAGATGGAGGAGGAGTGGTAGCATTTTATTTTTTTTCCAAAGAGCATAGGGCTTTGGTCTCGGCTCTCCCAACCCTCCCATAGCTGGACCTGATGATGAAGCCTCATGAGGATATGGTTTCTGGCTGTGGGACAGAGAGAAGCTGACTGTCCCATGTGTGGGCTCAAACCAATGACTATGACCTCAGCTAACCAATCGAATCAACTAGCAACAGATGAAGAACAAATTTTGACTAGCTTCAGGGAATGAGAATCTGTAGTCCTAGGTAGTAGTTAGAGTAGGACAGCATGGAACCTACTTCACTTTATGGGTTTCCCCCTGCTAATTTAGGTTATCTCAAGTTCTAATTTCAAAGCACGATGTTGGGCAACCACTGTATGCAGTGAGATCAAGTGCCAAAGTTTAAGTAGCATATATATATTATCAAATAACTCAGGCTTCGCCATGAGATATGAAATAAGAAATGTTCTTTCATGACTAAACACAAAGTTATATTTGGTGAACCAAGTATATTTTTCCAGAGACTAATGGTCAGGTTGACTATAGCCACATTATTTCAGGCTTTCAATGTTTAGATTCAAATAGCTCCTCTTTGGTCTTCCTGCCTCCAGAATCTTCCCTTTTAACCCATTCTACTCCCCAGTGAGTAAAGCTCCCTAAGGTTACTTCTGCTATTTCTTCCCCTACCTCCAAAATATTTGTTTGGCTTTAAAACTAGGGAAGACATCTTTTAGCACATCTGCCCAGGCTGCAGTCCCATATTCCTTCTCTGAGGACTAAATCGTCCTGGAGGTGGGTCCCAGAAGCTGTGTTTATTCAATATAACATCACTTCTATTATTGCACTAGGAATAGACAATCAGATTCTCTTTCATGCAAATCTGAATTGGAAGATGCTGGTAGCCTCTGTTGGTCATTTGAACTGAGAAGACGTAAACACGTGAATTGTGAAATGGATTGTCTTATGTCTTGTTCATGGAGAAGGGAAAAATTTATGTGCAGAGTGGAAAGGATGAGGCAGAAAAAAGCTGAAGTGAGTAAGTATGTGACTGGGAGCGGAGTTGAGGGATCAAGTTAGGGAACTTGCTGTACCAGCTCTTGACAGCTTTTCATTTCTGGTTGGAGGCCTTGCCGAGACTCAGCTGCCCATTCTGCCCTTGAGTTCCTCCAAATCCCTTTCTTTTTAAGTTACCTCACTCCCTTTGGCTTATACTGGTTTGAATGGCTTTCTCTTATTTGTATCCAAAACCACCTTGGCCAAGACAAAGGTGAAGTTCAAACCCTTGGCTTGGTATTCAACACCATCCCCAGTTTGGCCATCACATATTGTTCTCATCTTCATATCCCTCTGCTATTCTATATGGAGCTTCATTCATATCAGTCCACTTTCTTTTCTCCTCTCACGATTTATACGTTTCTGGCTTATTCCTTGTCTCACATAGTTTTCTCTACCTGAAATGCTCTCTCTCCTCTTCTTGCCCTACTTGAACCCTATGAGTTTTTTAAGGTCATCTCAAGTTTGCCCTTGTATGTAAAGTCTTCTACAAGCTTCCCAGCCCACAACAATTTCTCCTGCTTCTAAACTTCTATAGTGCTTGTTGTTTCTGTTAACAACTGTTTTAATTAGCAATAGCTTAAACTAATGGAGAGCAATAAGTTGGTTTCAGAGAAACACCTTGATGACAGAAACTCTAATACCAAGAGTTTGGAAATAATATGAGACACTAAGGAATGTATCCCAGGATGTCAGAACAGGAGGGTGGTGGCAAAAATATATTCAAATATTACCATTAATAAAATAATATCCAATCTGTTGGAAAAAGTGAAATGTGCGTATTTATATGACTTTTATTATTTAGCTTAATCAACAGCACCTACATTGAGTTTGATAAAACAATTAGATGAGAAGACATAGAGATGGAAAAACAGAGGATATAAAGGAGAAGATGGACACTGAGTGATACTGAGCCTCTTAATCTCCAGTTTGTGTCCCCATAAGCAGTAAGCCAAACACTGAAACATCGGTGCTTGGACATGGAGAAAGGATTAGTCAATTGGCTAAGATGAGGAGGTGGGAGCATGGGTGCTCTCAAATCTGCCTTAACAAGAGAAGAAAGCAGGGGGTTTTATAGAGCTAAGGGGTGTGGCAGGAGAAATAAAGCGGTAATTGTGTTTCTTTCATTCCCGATAAGCCCCTGGGCGATCTGACTTCTGGGCATCAGTGGCAGCTGGGGGCTGGTTATCTGGTGATCCTTGAAGGCATTCTTTTTTTTCTGTAAAACAAGGTCATATATCCTTGTGACCCTTGAGTTACCCCTCAGGTTAAAGAGGAAAACAGCAAATTGACAACACTAACTTCTTTCCATAGCAAGGTGGAAAGGTAATCTTATTGAATATTTATAGTAACCCTCAGGCACCCGGCTTCATGAGGTGTTAGAGAAGATGGAGATTGTGGGGATGGAAGTTGACAGGACAAAGAGGATGAAAAAGAGATGAAGAGAAGGTGGTGGGTCCTTCTTCCTTCTCTTCACCTTTCAGGTAAAATAAACTTTAATGCTGAGTCTCTGGCACTACTTCTTCTCCCAGGGAGAGGAAGGGATAGGAGAAGTCATGGGGGTAAAATAAATAAAGAATAGTAGAGTGAGAACGAGGACAAGGACAGCTGCTTCTCCCCGGCAAAGTAGACTTAGAATCTCTAGCCTCTGACCCAGAGTGGGCTACTCTGGTCTCTATGACAAGAATTAACCTGTAGTGCAAAGTAATATTTTTAATAATGAACATTTGAATCTTTTATAGCCCTGTGTATGCAACAACATTCACTCAACAAGTATTTATTGCCATCTCTATTATCAGATGGTTGATTAACATACGAAGTAGTCACACCCATCTCTCTTTGTTTATTACAGAAACTCACAAACAAAGTCTGGCAATACTAGCAGTGAACTTCACTCCATATGCATTTTGATGAGGCTGCCTCTTGACTCACCATTGACCTTTGATTTATGAGAGCTTCCCACCCCTGTCTGCCTCTGGGGTTTTCCAAGGCTGACGCTCCATGATTTGTAGCTGGGCTTGGGTCTTTTTTTTTTTCAGTAGCTGCTCCAAAAAGTTGTTTAAGATAACCAAGAGCATCAGCTTACTTAGGCATATCCCATGGTTGCCATCTAGAGACAACACACCAAAGAGTGCGAAGCCCAGAATATATCACACTTTGTGTTTATTTCCTCTCCTCAAACATCTTAATTCAGTTGCATCAGACTATCAAAGACAATCTGAAGGGGAAAAGAAGTTATATACTAGTTTCAGCCCTATTGATGGGAAGTCAAAAGTTGAAAAGATCATTGCATTTCATTTGTCCTTTCTTTCAGTCTAAACCCGTATGAAGACCAACTGTATACCAGGCCTTGACCTTGAGTAGCCCACAGCCTAATGGGAAAACAACCTGGGGAACTTATAAATCATATAAGTGAACACTAGTCTCTTCGTTCTTAGCCCACTTATACAAATAAAGAGCTACCTGCTCTATAAGATCCCTATTTCCCACCACCCATATCTATTCTAATTCTCTTACTTCATTGTATCTTAGAGATGGCATTAACCAGTGTTGTAAAGGTGGGAATATTGGCTCTGTGTGTGTGTATATGTCTGTCTGTCTGTTAATATGTAAAGAAGAGAGAAGGGCTCTGATTTAATGGTTTGTTTTTAAGAAAGCCTATTTCTTACCACAAAGGTAAGCTCCTAGATTTTGCTCTATTTAATTCATTTAGATTCCAGCCAAACATAAGATCTACTTCTTCACCTTTCCTCTTCCGTCTGAGAAATTAGCACGTGCTGACTGATACCTTCGCTGCCTGCTGTTTGGAAGGCATCTTTCATTCAGGATGTACCTCTGCGTGTGGAATGAGCAAGAAGCTTCTCCAAGGATTGCACATATTATTAGGCTACTGTCAGGATGTGTTGGAAGCAGACCTGCTCTCCAGAGGCCTGGCAGAGTCATTTTTTCCTTAAATGGACAAATCTATGTTCTGTTTTTGCTCCTTCACCTTCCATCAAGGTCACAGCACACCTAGTGGGTATAAGCTGTTACACTGAGGAGGTGATACTTCTGGGTGCTTCTTTGTATTTTCGATTTTGTAAATTTGGGATCCTGGAAAAGCTAAGCATCATCCTTCAAGTCATACCAAATTTGGTATGGTGTTCCTGGACTTTAAAAGCCTTTAATTGGAGGATTTTGGCTGCCAGTTCATCTAATTGAGTTTATATGATTCATCGTCCAAATCCAAGTCTCAGTTGTCTGATGAAACAAGAAACTAATTTTTTCCCAAGATTTCAGATACCACAGATAGGCCTGAAAGGTTCACAGCGAGGTCAGCTGGAATCCTGTCACATGTTGATCAAATCAGCCAGGAACTGCAAAGCAGGAAATTTTAGGTTCAAAGAGATATTGGCACAGTAATTAACATATACCAGCTCTTTGGCAGATATTGGTTAATTAATTAATACAGTCTTAATACCAGATGCCATCTTTTAAGAGTCTCATTTTCCTTTAGATAGATGTTGATGAACCGACGTTTGATACAAAAAGAAATTGTCAATTACAGAATAACACCAGTAATTTGAATAAAAAAAAAAGGTGAACCCCCTCTGCTGGACTGGCTACCCAAATTGTAGAGCTCAGGACAAAATGAAGATGCAGGACTCCTTGTTCAAAAATTATTAAGAATTTCAAGGTGGCAATTGCAGAGCATTAAACCAAGGGTGGGGCCCCTACTAAGTATAGATCACACATCTGTGAAGCTGGCCCTAGGCCCCCCCCATTTGATTAACATGCATGAGTGCCTACAACTTATCAGGCATTGTGCCTGTCTTTGTCATATACAGCATCTTCTATCATTCTCACAACAACTATATGAGTCCGGGAGAGTTCTTAACTTACTCAAGATCATACAGGAAAGACTATACAGTACACAATGCCAGTTTTTTCCCACTAGACAGAATGTATGTCAATTCTGAACAATGCATTTTAGCGTATGCTGGTCTTATACAATTTTTCCTCATCTAGTTACGTAGATAGTAATCATTAACATGAATTGAGAACTGACAAGGTGTCAGGCAATGTTCTAATTACTTTACATGTATTCACTCATTTAATGTCCATGGTGTATTTATGCTGCTTTGGTCAGGATTTGGCAAAAAGCAGAAAGCACAATGCAGAGAATTAAGTGAAGAGACTTTGGTGAAGAGACTACTTTCAGAGGTGTGGATAGGATTAAGGTGCTCTTTAAGGAATATGGATATATCTGGAACTAACAAGAACAGGAAACTGTTAGCATTCCAGGCTGGAAGGAGCAAGGGAAGGGGACAGGGTTACCAGATGGGGCGACATCTTTAGCCATAGCAGACAGGCTGCTTGTTAGATGCTGTGGTCATGGTCAAGGAAGACAGCCACTGCCAAAATCCTGGCAAAGAGGGAGGGCATGGAAGACAAATGCTCTAACTTCCTTTTTTGTTGTCCTTGGATCTGCCCAGGGTCTCCCTGTGGCCCAATCTAAGGGCGCCCAGGGCTGCAGTCTCTGGAGCTCAGCTTCCCGGAACACAGAGCAGAGATTGTCAAAGGCAACTGGAGAAAAAACCAAAATAATTGTTATCCCCGTTTTACAGATGATGAAATGGAGACACTGAGAGGCTAAGCAACTTGCTCCAAATTGCACAGGTAACAAGTAGCAAAGCCAGGATTCCACCTCAAGAAGTCTCAGCAGAAATGGAGCCTCAACACTATATTCTAAGACACGTCCTTAAATGGTTCAGAAGCCGCCATGTGGAAATAGATTATCGGCTACCAAATTCATTGGTGTGGAATGTTGTAATCAGGGAAAGCCATCCTGAACAAATAAAATGGAATCTTAATTATTATAAATGTGTGCAATTGGTGCACCCCTCTTCAAGATGAAGAAGAGATGGGACTAGGATTGCAAAGCGTTGCCTAGGAGACGGTTTACAGGCAGTTGGTTTTAAGAAAGGAGTGGTTTGCAGTTGGCTTCATTAATTTCGAAGCAAATGAGTGAATCTGAAACAGTGTCAAGAGCACTTGAAAAGTTTAATTTTTTAAATAGAGTACGTATTCTTCTCAGATTTATCTTTTTGGTAGCTTGTTTAGATCACGCATTAATTCCGTGTCTATGTGTTAAGAGCCTCCTACTTTGTCCAGTATTGCTCTAGGTGCTGGGGTATAGCTGTAGACACAGCAGATAAAATCTCTCCTCTTGATGCACTTAAACCCTAGTGGCAGGAGATGGGCAATGAACAAGTAATGAATAAATACATGGTAGCACTATGAAGAAAAATAAAGAGGACAGAGAGTGACGAAGGGAGGAAGAGAGATGTTTTTAAACAAGAATTATGAAGAAAGCTCTCTTTGAGGAGACATCTGAGCAGAGAACTGAAGGAAACTTCTGTTCACTGATGATGCAAAGTGAACCATAGCCCAGTTACGTTGAAGAGGCTTTTCGAACTAGAAGGGACCACAGAGATGCTCGCATTCTCTACATGAAGAAACTGAAGCCTGGGAGTTAAGTCCTTTAGCTGGAACCATATTGTGAATAGTAATCAATGAAGCTTAAGATAAAAATCACGTATTGGGACACTTATTTTTGTCATTCAACAAATGTTATTGGGTCCCCATTATTTGCCAGGCACCATCATGCTTTTTACCCTGGATCCTATTGTTGACTGATTCAGAATCAATTTCAAATTAATGAGTTTTCACTGTGATTTAAGTTTGAGCACCCTGAGGTGTGGGTTCCCTTTGTGTGGTGTGTCAAGATGTGTGGTGTGGAAGATAAATGAAGCCCAGCAGTGGCTGACGGAATGTGACTTACAAACTATGCCCTACCCCTTCTTTCAATTGAATTATTTTCTTTTTTGTAACTTGGAAATTAGACTCTGGTGGTTCACGTGAACTGGTTAAAAATCGTATTCTCTCCCTCAGATCTTTGATTTATGTTTATAAAAAATATATAACAGCAGAGTTATTGTCCTAATGTGGGAGGTGGGGCAGAGGGGAGAAGAATTCAGGCAGGAACAGAGCCAGGACACTCAAGCTCAAATCAGATGGCAAAGTTGGACCCGAGAGAGAGAGAGCGAGAGAGTGGCGGAACATGACTGAAGATATTCCCAGGGTGTTACACCAAATGCAGGGTACAAACATAGGATGGGGTCAGTGGCCAGAGTAAGGGGATAGAGATCTGGACAGAGCCTGCGGAGAGAGCTGAGAGTGAGAAGGAAGACAAGAGGTTGGCCAGGCCAGGTGTCAGGGATCAGAGTAAAAGCGAGAGGCTAGAGCCAGAGACGATTCTTGCAGAAGCATTTCTCCAAAAGCTGCATTCAAAGGCCCAGATTCCACCTCTTGCAGGGTTGACAATTGTTTTTAATATAAACTCATTTTAAATAACATTTTTTTACTGAAAAAACCCTCATACATACACACCATCTTATTTAATCAGTAAGGTAATGGATGAGGTATTTTATCCATATTTTATGGACGACAGAATTGAGATCTAGAGAGGTTGAGAAATGGACCTAATATCTGGTGATGAGTTGATGACAAAGCAGGGACTAGAACTTAAGTTGTGTGACCTCCAGCTCTCATACAGCTTTGACCCAGTCTACACGGCGGTGTGATGAGAAGACGGGAAGGAACTAACATCAGTGGCAAGACTGGAAACTTTACACAAAAGTCATGGCACCTGTCCCACATGAGAATTCATATGTCTTGACAAACAGTAATCAGCTTATGTAATTTTCTCTTCTTTTCTGCGAGGCCAGTCACCTTAGTTGCAAAGGAAGACAACCTCTTGGTGTTGGTCCTTAACTTGAAGCATTCAACCCAGTTGAACTTGAAAAGTGCCAAGGGTTGTCTTACTCTGGGCTCCATCATGTGAAATCCCCCATTAGTTTTTATGGTCTGAATGTAGATCCTAAAGGAGAACATTACCAACACCAACAACAATAACAGCTCTCACTTATTGACTGCTCACTGTGTTAGGTGCTATTCTATACACTTTAGAACTTGCCACTTAGTCTTCAATATGACCCTATGTAGTAGATACTATTATTATCCTTAGATAAGGGAACTGAGGCACTGGGATGATAAGTAATCTGACAAAAGTCAGACATATCATTGCTGCCCCAGCCTTAGACCGTCAGCTCTCACAGTTCCCATACGTGACAGCAGCTTCCCACTGGAAGCTCCTGGGACTCTCTACCTGAGGGCTTTCTCTGGCCACAGGAGGATGTCCTGTCCAAGCACAGGGAAGGTTGGAAGTTCCAGGAATTAATGCCCCTGGGTACAGACCTGAACCAATGAAACTGGTGGATAAATACGCCAGCATCCTTTTCCCTTGAGTGGGACATTTCTGTAGCATGTTCTATATGGTCTCCCAGAAGTCCCCACTGGGACTCAGCCCCATTTGCCCACAATGTTAAAATGCTCCTTAACACACCTTGTATTTGCTGCCTTTCATTCCATTTATTACTCTCTAACTAATGCTTCCTGGTGTTGTCTCCCAAATAAAACATATTTCCACCCAAATCCTTGTCTCAGGATCTGTTTCTGGAGACTCAAACCAAAGACAGTTGGATGAACTGGAAGTATTTCTAGAAAACAGACCCATAAGTGGGATTTGGATCTGGATAGTTCACTGGCCAGAAGGTAACAAGCATCAATTTGTTGGAAGTGAGGGAGGTAGTGAAAACCCCGGGTGTCCTGGAGCATTACAGTTACTAAGACTTTCATCTATGGAGGACTGGGATGGAGTATGGCTAGAAAGGGATGCCCCAGCTTGTGCGATAGCTCTAGCGCTTGAAAGATTTGGGGACAATGGTAACTACAAAGATTGGGGACTTGGTAGTCTGTTGTTAACTGCAGTAGTAACTCTGAAGAAAGAAAATAACAGGTTCACGTCAATGAAGAAGGAGAAGGTAAAGAGTCCTCGATGCCACCATATAAAGAGGCTCATATCTTCTGCAGCTGGAGGGCAGACTGCTGAAAACAAGGCTTATAATTTGATGGTAAGAGTGACAGAGATGGAGGCAACAGCATGGGATCCCTCTTATAAAGGCTGATCTAGCTACTAATGCATCTAAATGCTTGACCTGTTAACAATGGAGAGTGATGCTGAGTTCTTAGTTTGACTGTCCCTCAAGGAGCCAACCCACCGCTTGGAGGAAAGTTGATTATATTGGACCCTTTCCACTTTGAAGGAGATTCATGCTTTCTGGGGTTGATAAACTTTCTGGCGATGGATTTACCTTCTCTGCCCCTAGTGCCTCTGCCAGCACCTTTATTTAAGGAGCATGCAACCACTCTTTATCTAAGAGTGTCTAGTTTGCCAACATTGGAATCCGTATAACATCACCTTAGAACAAAGGAGCCACTTCACAGTGAAGAAGTCAAGACAATGATCATGTGACCACAGGATCTACTGATCCTACTACACACCACACCATCTGAAAGCTGCTGGCTTGGTAGAATTTTGGAATGGCCTGGTGAAGGCTTAGCTAAGATGCCAGCTGGGGATGATACACCACGGGATTGGGACGCCAGTCTTCAAAATGCAGTATATGCATCAAATCACTTCCCATGCTTGTGTCCCTGGTAGGTAGAATACACAGATCCAGGAAATAAAGTCACAATCATTCCTAGTGACCTACTTGGGGAATTCATGTTCCCTGTTTCTGCAACTTTGGTTTCTACTAAAGATCCAGGTTCCTGAAGTGAATGGGGGGTGGGGGAAGGGTGCGAGGAATGTCTATACAAAGGAACATAGTCAGGATCTCAGTAAATCTAAAGTTACGTCTGTTACTGGGTCATTTTAAACTCCCTGGCTCAGTAGTCTAGCAAGCCAAGGAAAAGAGTTTCGATACTGGCAGGGATAACTGACCCTGATTGTCCCAAGGAAGCAGGCTTCCTTCTACAGATTGGGAACAGGAAGAAGTATGTCTGGCACTCAGGGGACATCTTGGGTCCCCTCTTGATGAATCTAGATGTGAATGGACAATTGCAGCAACCACAGCCTGATGAGGACATGGAAACGAAAGGTTCAGATTCCTAAGGGATGAAGATCTAGCTTATCCCACTGGGCATATAACCTAGACCAGCAGAGCGACTGGCTGAGGGTCAGGAGAATCTAGGGTGGTGGGTAGAGGAGCCAGAGGATGAATAGCGGAGTTACAGCCTCAGGACTAACGGCAGTGGAAGGGAACACAGCTTCTCTCACTAACATGCCTGTTACAAAGTTTTTTCCCCCCTTGGAAATTGTGACCAGCCACCTTGAAAACTCAATGACAAGAAAGATGCTTGAGAGGATCTGAGTGATAACAAGGGTGAAGTGTAGAAGATGCGGTTGGTCCTCCACTCACATATTCTTGGCTCTCACTGGTCCCATGCAGGCAAGTAGGTCCCCGCTCTTAGCCCAGGGCTTCTCTGTCCACTGGAGCAAGCCTGGCTTGCAAAGAGACAGGCCAGAAATCCCAGGGAGTTCACATCCTGGGGGTAGCCCTCAACCACTGAAAGATGGGAGTTGGTTAATAAATGCCCAGCTTCCTCACTCCTTGGGTGGAATGTCTCTGAAGAATGTTCTCTACAGTTTCCAAGAGAATGTGCATAGGATAGAACCCCAGACACCTCTGGGTTGCTTGCTCCTTAATCACTCTGTGTTGTCCATCTTCCCTTTCTGGCATCACTCCCTCACTTCCTTACTGGTGCTTCCTGGAGTTACCTCTCAAATAAGCCACTTGCACCCAAATCCTTATCTCAGGTTCAGCTTCTGGGTGAACCCAAACTCAGAGAGTGGCTGAGCCAGGACATGAGCCCAGGTAGTTTGGTCTCAGAGTGCATGCCTTTAACCACTACATGTGAATTAAAGAATTATCCCATAAATATAAAGGATGCCAAATATGAGAAAAAGGATCCAAATATCTTCAAAGACAGTCTCAAAATGAAATTATTCCAACTTTACAAGCCCTTATGGCCAAGTGTTAATTTTTTACAGAATAGTACTTCATTTGGTATCAATCTCTGTAGGAGAGTTATTGGACACTCAACTGGATGTCTCTTTTCTTTTCTTTTCCAGTACAATGTGAATCCATCCATTTAATATCTTATTTATTTTTTTCACATTTGAGAAAAATGTGATTATGTGATAATTAAAGAGGAGCTTCCTACCCCTCAAAGAGAAAAAGATGGCAGGCATGGGATGCAAAATCATGTATGTTCTTTCCAAGTTAAACATTGCTCCAGACACAGAGCAAAGGCCTTGGCTTCCTCCACATCCAAAGCTTCATTAAGATCTTGTGAATTATCCTGATCCTCAGAGGGAGGAAAGGAGATTATGGAGCAGCAGGAAAGGATTGCATTCCATATCTCTTTCAATAGGCCTGGAGAGGCCACGGCATTCTTCCTCTCTGGTTACCCTCTGTCCTCTGTCCACCTCTTTCTGAAGCCTTGCAGTCCAATTCGGAGTCTGAACTGGGGTAAACAAAAACCACTCTGAATAGAAAATGGCCTAGGAAGGGGTTTACACTTTTCTCGGAAGGAGGCATTCTCCATCCAGAATCTGAGCCTAGTGGCCTGGGCTGATGAGACCTAGCCAGACTGATTTGTGGAGGTAGCCTGGTAGGGTATAAAAGCACAAAGCTACAATCATGAGTCTTTCTCTGGGTGACATCTTGATTATCCCCACAAGCTACGTTGGCAGTAAAATGTAGAACCCAGCTCTGGAATCAGGTTGCCTGGGTGCCTGATTTGAGACCCAGCTCCACCACTTACTTGGTATTACTTAACCTCTCTGGGGTTCAGTGCCATTATCTGTAAAAGAGGGACAATAGTTATATCAGTCGGGTGCCAGCAAGAGACAAATATAATTCTCAAATTGAGAAGAGTTTAATATAGAGACTACTTACCAAAATGGGCAGGATTGGGGAAATCAACAAGGGGGAGTGAAGCACACCAGAGCTGGCAACATCGGGGAGCCAATACTGGCCCTAGACCATGAGGTGTTACCAGAGTGGAGAGTAACTACAGATTCACCTGTAGGAGGGGGCTGTGAACATGAGCTTTCAGTGGAGGGATATTGCCACTACCATCACACAGCCTGATGTTATTATTCCCATTCCTGGATGTTGGTACCTCCTGCTGGAGCCCCGAGTGGCTGACCCTAACTGGAATCCAGAAGGCAAGGGAGCCAGGCTGAGGCCATCCATAAAAGCTAGCCTCTCAGGGACAGAGTGGAGTGCAGAAGGGCAGAGAATAGATCTGGAGGGGTAGACAGAGAATATCCAGCTCAACAATAGTAGCTATCTCAGGGTTATTGTGAGGATTAGATAAATTACTGCACATAAATTCTTAGAGCAGTGCAGGCACATCGTAAGCACTCTACAAGAGTCCGTTACTGTTGTTATATCCCTCATATTTCTCTGTGACGGTCAGCATGTGGGTTGCTGCAGGGTTGATTGAGCCGTTCCTTACATGTCTAGCACCAGCCTAGCTCCTGTTGCCTGGAGAATCTCTCTGCCAAGGCCAAATGTCTGCTTCTCATCCCTGGGATGAGATGCTCTTGCATGACAGTGTTGATCTCTACAGCTGGGCTCTGCATTATCTCCGAGACAAGGAGCTTTTGAGTTGGGCTCAGGGAATGAGCCTCTGGTATGCTGGTCCCATCTTGATGGCCTTTTCTTCTCACCTTATAAAGTAAACCTCCTCCAGACAGTTAAACACAAGTTGACTGCATCTGGACTGAGCAGAGAGGAAAGCTGCACTTGCTTCCTCTCTCCCTATCACTTGGAGATTAAGGGTCTCTACAGTGAGTGCCACTCACTTCCAGAACAGAATCTTGCCACCTACCTCCTCCAGAGTTCAATAAAGAGAAATTGCTACCATCTATTGGGCATCTAACTATGGGCCAAAGAGTATGTGAGAAGCTTTACATATTTTATGACATTTCATACTTACAGCAACACTGCCAAATATTAGTGTCCCCACTTTACAGGTGAGGAAACTGAGACTCAGAAGTTTCACCTACAAAGCAAGAGGTGGCAGAGTTGAGATTAGTCTGTCTGCCTTTCCACCACACAATGATGTCAATGGATCCAACTTGAATCATGCATTCTCTTCTAAACTTTTTCTCCAGTCACAAAATACACGTCAGCAGAAGAAATGGACTTTTTGTCCTTGAAAAGCTTGTCATATTGGTGAAAGACAAGATTCACACAAGTGGAGCAGTCTGAAAATGATCTATAAATGTCTTGGGTCAGGTGCTCAACTGAGCACCACAAGCTTTCCTTGTTGGAGGAGCTTTGAGAAAAGGGAAGAACATGAGGAAAAGTAATTGAGGGAGGCTGCATGAGAAGCTGACTTTGATGGGGAGGCATGCTCTGCAGAGAGAGGTAAGGAACACCCATGTAAGGAAAATCGATGGAGAAAGAGAAGGAAGACAGAAACAAGCCCAGTCAGTGGAAAAGGAAACTCTAACTATAGGAGGGAGGGCTAGGGATTGGCAGCTAATGAGGAGGTTGAGGAAGAAGGAAGAAATCCTTGAAAACTGTGAAGAAGAATTTAGACTCAATGTGGAAGCAAAAGGAATTCAGGGTAGTTGTGGAGGGGTAGTGTCAAATGAAAGAAGAGTGTTAGAAAGATTTAGACTTTAGGAATAAAGAAAGGGACTGAGGGGAGAGAAATAAGAGAGAGAAAGTTGGAGCCACCCTTCAGAAGAAGAACAGACTGGACTTGGTAAGTAAATAGAGCAGACGAGACAAGGATGACTCCATTTGTTTCCATTATGCTCAATAACGGGGACAGGGGAACGGATAGACGGCCATCGATGAATCCAGTCCACTTAAACAGCTTGATCGGAGGCTTCCCCAAAAGGAAATGCAAACTACCTCTCTGATCAGAGAAGCAAAATTTATCTTTTTTTGTTTTCTGGGGAAAAAGTATACCTAGTTTTACTAAAAGCTACTTGATCTCCCCTTCTGATAGTTTAGAGAAGGCTTTGAATAAATACCTCTCAACTTAGAGGCCCCCTCTGTCTGTCCTGAGCTGTGTATGACTTCAGGGTTGCAGGGCTCAGAGCCTGGGAACGGGCAGAAGGAGGGTCCGTTCCCCTCCTCCCAGCTGGGGAGGTGTGTCAAAGTGTTCTTGCTGGTCCAAAGGGGAAATCTAAACAAGTTCAATTTGTTGTCTTGTTAAATCTCGAGGAATTCAAAATACGTCCTTATTAACCAACAAGTCACAGACTATTTACTTATCGAGCAAAATCCTGATTTCCTTGGACTCTGAAAAGTTTTTATACTTACGGCTTCCCTTGGCCCAGGTTCATTAAAATACACACTTTTATTTTTGTTACGATGTCTAAGGAATTGTTTCCAATAAACTGTTGTCACCAGTAAATTGTGAACTCCGTTTTCTTTCCATGAAGATCTTGTATTTCCTTGACATCTAGCCTTTTGTGTAAATTGAGGTGTTTCTCTGCAAAATTAATTAATTAATTAATAAAATTAAAAAGTAAACTTGGCTTCTCTAATTAGAGGAGCCGTTTTCATTTCCTTTTGGGGAAGCCACAATTCAAGTTGTTAAATGCACTTGATTTGTAGATGGCTCTTCTCCCTACCTGGCCCCCTCTTCCCCATTTATTGAGCAACAAACAAGGGCTAGATTTATTTATCCTTATTAGCCTTTTAAATACTTCTATTTCATATAAATTAAGGGGAACTGTTATTTTGAATGTTTGTGTGTTTGTGTGTGTTGGAGGTGTGGGTGGGGGAGTAGGAGTGGGCCAGGGGAAGAGAAGGCAGATGGAAAGTTTTCTCAGAACTCAATGGTGGTGGATGTGCTCTTTGAGGGGATAAGAAGTGCTCACTTTAAAATGATTGCTCCCATCTAGCCTCTATCAAACTTTTGAAGAGGCTTTATGAGACCAGACATAAAAAGGCATTTCCTGGTAAGCTGTCAGGAATACTATGTGTCTACAGACATGAATCACATCCCGTTTGTACATTCCATTTCACAACAGGAACATGAGACATACCCGCCCAGTCCTTACCAGCTTCGTGAATAAGGGGGATGTTGGCCTCCTGTGGGATGCTGGCCTGAACACTGTGCTCATATGGACTGGGACAGAGCCCAGCACCAAAGCAAGCGAAGACTAGTATCTGATTGGTTTCATGGTGTAGATAGCCCAGTCAAGAAACTCAGCTCCATTGTGAAAGAGGAAATAAAAGAGAGAGCTGTGGGTGGATTTTCCCCATGGACTAGGGCTTTTGAAAGCCATTGAGTCATTTGACTCTAGGAAAGTGCCCAGTACTCTAACTTTTCTGTCAGAACTAGCCATCTCTACTTCCCTTCACTCTTTTTCCAACCAGATGCCACTATTTGCTTTTCTTACTTTGCACGATGGGCAGTAGAGCAGCTTCCTGTTTCAGCAGGAAATGAATAAAGAGCTCCTAGCAGAACTGGAAACTTACCTCAGTTTCATGTTCACTTAATGCTTCCTTCATTTGTATAGCCTTGCACTGTGTTCCATCCAGATTTCTGATCCTTTGCTTCCTAGCAACAAGTAGCTATTGTGTATGCCTTTACCCCTGACTTACTGATTGGGATTCCTGACCCATCATTTTGGGAGGGTCTCTGGGACGCGTGCCTCCTACTACCACTTGCCGATCCATCCCTCTTTCCTCTCCTCCCTCTTTCCTCTCAGGCCTTTTATTCCTTCCTTTCTTCTTCACATATATTTTTATCGAGCATGTAGCAGGTACATGCTGTGAACAAGTGCTGGGAACCCACAGCCTTAGCAAAGAAGATGGACAGAGAAAAGCAGTTATAATAAAGTAAAATTTATCATAGCAGAAACTGAGGATGAAGAAGTTAAAATTTCCCTGGATTAGGGTGAAACTATGCCTTGTACCCAGAAGGTTAATGTGGGAAACAAAATAACCAAAGTTTCTGAGCCTGCCTTGCAGAACAGCAGGAGGACCATTGATAAGAGAGGAACTTACTGACAGCGCCCTTGTACCTAAGCATCTTGCAGGAACATTAAGAAGCTAAAATGACTGATTATAAACCTAAGACATCAAAGACTAAAAGTCCACCATGTGCAACGCATAGAACAGACAGTCACGCCTGTGCAGAGGACTGTTAGAACTTCCACCTTCAAGGCCACATGCTTCCCCTCCTCTACCTGAAACCTCCAATAAAAACCCTTGCTTGTAGCTTTTCAGGGAGTTTGGGATTGCGATGTTAGCTGCCCGTTCTCCTTGCTCAGCCCTTTGCAATAAAATTCCTAATTCTTCCACTACACCCAGTGTCAGAGATTGGCTTGCAGCTCAACAGGTGAGCGAATTCACTTCAGGTTCGATATCATAGGGAGTAATGAAAGACTTTAACTGAAAGTTCTTTAGGGCTGGGGTGTCTGTGTGAGACAGAGAGAGGGAGGGATGAGGCTGGGAAGGAAGACGGGGCCAGATTTTGAAGTCGTTTTACAGAGGATGATCTTTATCCCAAAGACCACCAAAAACTCTGAGGAGACAAATAATGGTTAGTATCTTTTGAGCAGTTACTACATACACTACATGCATGTTTCATAATTAATATTCTCACAATATCCTTTGGTGATAAATATTATTTATTACCTTTGTTCTACAGATGAGGAAACTGAGGCTTAGAGAATGTATCAGTCAGGGTCCAAACAGGACAACAGAATCTCTCTACGTATTTGAAACAAAGGAAATTTAATCCAGGGAATTGGTTACACAGGTGACAGAAGAGGCGAGAACCCAAGCAGCAATGGTGAACAACTAAGAGATCAGCAGCAGCAAGAAGCAAAAGGGAAAAGGTGGTGTTGAAGCTCAGAGGCCAGTCCCTGGGAAGAAGCTGGAACCACAGGGGGCATCCTTGAAAGCAGAGAAGGACATACACTGGCAAGTCCCTGCCCTCCACCCTCCAATATTCCCCAGTGTCCTTGTTGGCGGAAACCGCTGGGAAGCCGGAGGGCCCCAGGGAACGCAGTCTTCTGTGATACAGAGAAAAACAGGAGAAGTACATTGCATTAGTGTGGGTCCCACAGGAATCAGATGACACGTGAAAAGTAGGATAATTTGAGGAGGGCTTAGTTACTAAGGGCTTAATTACAAAAGTATGTATGTGGAATGGGAGACCCATGAGGGGTGGTGCCAAGGATCCTGGGGCTAGCAGCAGCAGAGCTGTGAGCATCCCTTGGACCAAAGGGACAGAAGAAGGAGAAGTTACTGGAACCTGAAAGGACAGGGAGTATTGTAGAGCAGGCCACCTAGAGAAGAGTAGTGATGTTTTGTTGGGGGACGCAGCCACAACCCCACAAGGTGGGAAGAGACCTTATTCTCTTCCCTTCTTCTCATGAACTGGTGCTCCCATTGGCCAAACCCAATTTGGCTTGAGGGCACAGGATCCCTGTCAAGGTAGTAGTGTTTACAATTTCCATTTTAGAGACAAGAAACCAAAGCTCGGACTCTTCAAGTGACTTTTTCAAGGTCATACACCCAACTTACAAAGCTGGAAGTTGAATCTAGATACATGTGACTCCAAACCTATATTTGGTAACCACTATACGAGACTCTTTGTCTATGAGATAGTTTCTTGTTTTAACCTTCAAGTCTGGTATTTTAACTTTTCCCACCTACTTCATTACAGAGTCCAATTTGCATAGAACCTCAGAACCTTCTACATCCATGACTACTTCCCATTGTCTGGATCCTGCCCCCAATATTCCCTTAGTTCTGCTTGTCTTAGTAACTGAACATCTGTTCACCATTTAACACCACTTGTGTTACTAACATTTCCTGTGGAAACTGGGCAATTCTTTTTGGAATCAAGGGTGTGGTACACACAAGTCATAGTGTTCCCAAGTGTCCAACAAAATGCCATAATATAAAAGTGTTGTCCTGCCAGATGCTACATGTATGCTGGCTAAAACAACAAGTAGAAGGATTAACCTTAAAGAGGAATTCCAAAGATGAAAACTTCATATTTGAAGATGCTGGTTGTTGTATTTTTTATAATGGTGAATTATTAGAAGAAGTGCAAGTGTCCAACGACAGGGGAATTGCTAGCATGAAGGACATTCATCAAATACTGGATGAGGAGAGCTTTAAGCTTACCCTTGCCCATTTCTGCATCTGATAGAAGTTTAGGGCATATTCTGGATGCATTTTTGGTAAGAGGGAATAAAGAGTTAAAAACTCTTGCTCATACTTTTGGCCTTGGGTAGGTGCGAATCAGGCAAGCTGGAGATGTCCTCTCTTTGGAGGATTCCTGTCCTGGGAAAGCCTAGCCAGACCCAAGGACAGCCTGGGGGAAAGAGTAAGTGGTTTGGGGCAACTCTGCTGCGGGTCTAAAGGACAAGGTCTTTTTGGGTTGTCTTTAGATGTTTCTTTTCACCACAAAATTGGTAAGGCCTGGAGGATTGAGAAAAAGGATGTGACCTAGGAAAAAGTGGCCAAGGACCCTTGGTTTTCTTTTAGTATAGCCTAAGAACTCAAAAGGCTCCAAAGAGTCCTTACTACTTACACACGTCCAGCTCAGCTCACCCCAGGTAGGGGTCTGAGGCCAAAACCACAGTAATAAGTATTCCTTAGCCCAGAGTGGCTCATCTCCGTACTTTCCTAGAGCAGCAGTTCTCAGGGTGTGGTCCACAGACCCCTGGTGGGCTTTGGGATCTTTCAGAAGGTTTGCCAGGTCAAACCTTCTTTGTCAGAATACTAAGGCATTATTTGCATTTTATACTGAATGGTACAAAAGCAATAGTGAATTAGGTGGCTGGCGCCATAACGTGAATTAAAGCACGGGCTTCAGAAGGCTTAATACAATTTGGTATTAAAACTACATTTTGTATTTTTTTACCCCTGCACATCACAAATAAAAAAAAGAGTCCATCACATAAGAACGTCTTTTTAATATTCTGTGTGATGAATGGCAAGTATACATAGAGCATTTCTGCACAAACCTGATTAGGCTGGTTGTCATAAGGAAAAGCACTCGTGCAATTATTTGAGTTACAGGCTGAACCAACTGCATCTTTCATGGAACACCTTGTTTCTTGACAGAATGACTGACAAACTGTGGCTATTCAAATTCAAGTATCTGGCAGACATTTTTTCAAAAGTGAATAAAGTAAGTCTGTTAGTTCAAGGAAAACAACTGATACCATATGTTGCTAATGATAAAATTCAACCTTTTAAGCAAAAAACATAGATTTGTGGAAAACTTGTGTTTGCACAATGAGCTTGAGAGCTTCGCAATACTTAGAGACTTTTCTGATGAGCTCTGTGGTGATATGAACAAATGTGAATTTTTAATACTTTGTAATAAAATGTGTAAACATTAGGAAGCTCTGTATAACTCAGTAAACTGATATCTTCCCGATGAACAATGCATGATGTTTCAAAATCATGCATTTGTAAAAGATCCATTCCAAGTTCAAGAGAGACAATAAATTTTAATGTTACAGATATGAAAAGTTCATTGATATTGTTTCAGATTCCACATTAAAACTAATCTTTAATAAATTTCCACTTAAGTTTTGGATAGTAAGAAAGAAGAATATCCACAATTATTTGAAAAAGCTATTAAAATATTCCTCCCTTTTCCAATCACACATCTGTATGAGGCTGGATTTTCTTCATATACTTCAACCAAAACAGTGTATCATAACAGATAGAATGTGGAAGCAGTTAAGAGAGTCCAGACGTCTTCTATGAAACTAGACTTTAAAGAAATTTGCAAAAATGCAAAACAAGGCCAGTTTTGTCATTAAGATTTTCCTTTGCTGTGGAAAGTGTAATTACTTTTTCATAAAAATATGTTCTTTATGGTAACAGGTAGTGGAATTAGTATTTTTAATGAATATGTAAATAAGTAATTTTTGTTTCACAGTTTTAATTTCTACTCCAGTAAATATTGATACATGTAACCCACACAAATATAAGTGCTTTGAGGTCCTCAATAATTTTTGAGAGCGTGAAGACATCATGAAACCAAAGGTTTGAGAGCTGCTGAGCTAGAGCACGTGGTGAGCGCAGGGTGGTGACGGCAGCAAGGGATGGCTGGTTGACATTTTAGGATTCCCTCCTGTCCTCTCTCACTCCTTACTTTTTCAAGAGTATAATACAGGCGTTAATAACTAGCCTTTGAAGATTTAAAAATTATTCCTTCATAAAGAATAAATATTCAAATATAGAAGGCAAACCCGTGTGTAGAATATGAGTGTAATGGTGTGATAATATGCGTCCGTGCGGGCAAGGGTTAGAGGAGACGGAAAATGAGAGCTATGTAAGGACGTGTGATTATGACTGATGAAGTTTCTTTGATGTTTTTGTAATAATATTTTAATAAAATAAATAAAAGTCAAATTAAAACACTCATATACACAACGCCACCACTTTTCTAGGAGATTCAAAAGTAAGAATTCTCTAGGATTTCCCCTAGTTGGTTGTAAAATCAAACTGTCTGTTAACTTGATCGGGCCAGGAAAGTCCCCAAGTTGTTTTGCAAGAAGGAAATTTTCAGCTCTTGGATTGTCCTGAGCGCGATGGCTACGGGGACTGTATTTCTCTCCCACGTCTCTTGAAGGAGCTGTACGGATCGCACAGCAAACTCTTGGGGCTGAGGGTTGAACTAAGTCTCTGAACACAGCTACTGGGCAGGAAGCAGTTAGCACCTGGCTTTGTTTACAGTTCCCCGACCCGCTGTTCCACCATGGCCAGGAGGAGAGCTCGACCACTTCCACCAATGGCAGTGAGCAAAGTTACCCGAAGCTGGCTGCGAGTGACATTTCCAGGGGCTGCAGGCCTCTGTACACACAAGAGTAAAGAACAGGAAGAGCAGATAACACCACAGGCCCCCAAGCAAATGGCTGCCCTCTGGCAGTAATACCCTCTGGGGACACGGCTGTGAGATAGCGAAAACACCTTTTCCCAAGCTGGTAGGAACACCCGAACCACAGGAGTGTCAGCATCCAGTCTGGGTTAGGATAAGCATTTGGCTATGATGTATGCTTATAAAAATGACATACCTTTTCTTTCAGTTCAACTATATCATTCCTTCATTCAACAAATTGAGTGCTTACTATCAGTTGTCTGTTCTAGGGTCTAGGAAAATAGGAGTGAACAAAACAGAATAATCTTGCCCTCATGGAGTTTGCATTCTAGAGGAGAGACACAAAATCACTAACATAGCTGAGTAGAATGCATAGTACATTGGATGGTGATAAGTGCTATGGAGAAAGAGAAAGCAGCGGTGGGAGAGGGTGAGTGTGTGAGGGTCCCAGCGCAGCCTCACTGAGAAGGTGAAATCAGAGCAAAGACCTCTTTCAGGTTACTGTAGAAACTTAAGAAAAAAATTGATATAAACTCAAGAAAAACTTACAACAGAAGGCACTCATTTTCCCATTTAATACTAGTGTTTCATTGGTATCCTTTACCCCATTTTTTACACATGTATAAACACATACCATTTTTTCAAAGGTAGATGTGTACTTACACATAACTGCTTGGAGGTCTTATTTCTCACTTTGCAGTGCATCCTGAGCAGCTTTCCATGTTTGTTACTAGATCTGCACCATTGCTCAACTGGCCCCAAAGCGTGGGGAAGGGGTATACCATAATGCAGCCTGGGGTCTCCCCCCAACTCAGCTACTTACGTAAGCTCTCTGGGTCCCAATTTCTTCATCAGTAAGATAAAGATATAGGATTTAACTCCTAGGGTCGTTTGGGAGGAATGAGATGATATAAAACACACAAAGCACTTGGAAGAATGCCTGGCACATAGTAAATGCCTGATAGAAATGGGTACACTCATGCCATTCAGGGGTAGCATTCGTGTTCCGTGGGATACCACCAAGTACGGAGCAAGACTGGGCAGGTCAAGGAGGGTCTGTGGCCCTGGGAAAGAGTCTGGATCACATTCGGATGCTGAAGGAAGCCACCAGAGGGCTTTAAGATGGGAAGTGGCTGGTTATGATTCATGCAGCTGTGTGGAGAACCGATGAGGTGAGAATGCTCGTAGGGAGGACATCAAGAGGCTATTTTCATAACCCGGACAAGAGATGGCAGCTTAAACTAGAAGGGTGGCAGAGAATGTATTCAGGATAGATTTTGAAAATGGAGCTGGCGGTGTCTAACTACAGGGCTCTCAGCAAAAGAGAGAAGAATGAGGGCGACTCTAGGGTATGGGGATGGTGGGACCGTTATTTGGATGGGGAAGGCCAGGAGCACACATTGAGGGTGGTGGGTGGATGGATCACTGTCTTTTGGCCATGTTGACTCTGTTATCCTTGCCCGTTATTCTTGTTGCCATCACCTCAGTTTAGGTCTCATCTCTTCAGGACCAGACTATGGCAATAATGTGGGCTCCGCAGATCTCCCTGATTCCCGTCCCTTCCTTTCAGCGCACGGGCCTTCTTGCTAATTCTCTCCTGTGGCTTTCCCCCTTCTTCCTTGAATCCTCCCATCCCCCACCCCATCCTCTGTTTGCCTAAGTCTGGCTCATCTTTCAAGGCCAAATCCAAGTGCTACCTCTCTCACAAAGCTCTTTCCCTTCTGAAATTTGACACGAATTGGGTCCATCAGCTCATTTGATTTTTAGTCTGTCATTCACTAAAAAAAAAAAAAAATTGTTAATTCTCCTCCACTATGCCCTGAACCCTGCCTGACAGGACCCTAAAGATGGGGACCACATAGGGCACAGCAGGCTGTGTGTTTGGGGGGTTGAATGGGGCAGAGTGGCGCTTGGGAAGGGCTCTTAGGGGACACGAAGTTCCAAGAGAAAAACTCCTCACGGGAGCTCAGGGCTGGCTCTGCACAGCACCTGCCTTATGCCAAATTCCACTGAGAGTGCCAGGCCTGTTTCCAAGGGACTAACATCATCTGGGATTTTTATTGCTGGTGAATAATTTGAGACCATTGTCTCTGGTACGTAAACTATCCCAGTTGGAGACGGCCAGGCAGCAGGCCTGGGATAATAGCCACCTGTCCTCATTTCCCACCTGCCCTGTTCTGTCCTCTGTTACAGCCCGTGGCTGAACAGAAGCAGACCCATCTCTGCCATCCCTCTGCTCTCTTTAATTGCTTCTGGTGGCTTGTCCCTGCTTATTGGTAAATTGATATTGATTACCCTCCAGGGCCTAACCAAAGTTGTCCTCCTCATGGGCCTCTCCAGAGCCTGAAATTATTGTATTTGGGTCAAACTAAGTATTAAGATTATGTATACTGGGGCTGGCCCTGCGGCCAAGTGGTTAAGTTTGCATGTTCTGCTTCAGTGGCCTGGGGTTTGCCGGTTCAGATCCTGGGCACGGACCTACGCACCACTCATCAAGCCATGCTGTGGTGGTGTCCCACATAGAGAAACTAGAATGACCTACAACTAGGATATACAACTATGTACTGGGGATTTGGGGAGGAGAAAAAGGAAGATCGGCAACAGATGTTAACTCAGGGCTAATCTTACACACACACACACAGACACAAAAAGACTATGCATACCGTCATTATAGGTGATTGACGTCTCCACTCAAATCAATTTATCATATTAACCAGCTTCGCACAGAGCAAGGTCCTGGGGGCCCTCTCCCCTCCCTCCTCTTTCCCTTCTCTAAATGTCCGTTTACAGGTCCATCTTGCTGGAGGTGGGAAGGGCTGCCTCAGAGGTGTGGGTCGGCTGCCAGGCCCTCTGGAATTCAGCGGGGAGCTGCAGGGAGGGAGGCCCTAGGGCAGCCTGGGGCATTAGGAAGAGCCCTGGCTTCTGGCAGAGGACCCGCTTTCACAATAGCCCTGTGATAGCCTGACTACTGGCTCCCAGACAGCCACGTTTGAATCCCCGGACTTGTGAATGTTACTTTATATGGCAAAAGGGACTTTGCAGATGTGATTAAACTCAGGATCTTGAGATGGAGAGATTATTCTGGATTCTCCAGGTGGGCCCTAAACGTAATCATTAGTGTCTTTGTAAGAGGGAGGTAGAGGGAAATTTAATACAGAAGAGAGGGAGACAGTGTGACCACAGAGACAGAGTGGGGGTCACTGAGGCCACAGGGTGAGCCAGGGGTCACCAGTAGACACCAGGAGTTGGGAGAGGCGACAATCAAATCCTCTCCTGGGGCCTCCAGAGACCTTGATGTTAGCCCCGTAAGCCTGAGGTCAGACTCCTGGGATCCAGAACTGTAGGAGAACAAATTTATGTTGTTTTAAGCTCCCCCTTCGATTTGTGGTGAGTTGTCATAGCAGCTAGAGGAAATGAATACAACTAACTCTTCAGCCCATCCTAATTCTGTCTTCTAAGGAGACTCCTGTTACCCAGGGTTCCAAAGTCATTCGAGATGTGGCCTGGGGAGTGCTTGGACTCAGCATGGACACCCCAGGCCCGACAATGACCTTTGCTCCAGGACAGATTTCCTCTTCCGGAGGAGGCCCAGCCAGTTCAAAATGGAAACTGGAGGGTGAGACTGGAGCCTGATTTGCCCCAGGCAGGCTTTGGCTTGTGGCCTGACATCTGAGATGGCCAAATTCTCCCCAGAGCTCCTTCCTTGTTCTCTGAGAACGCAAGGAGGAACTTCTCAGAAAATCACCAGCTGGCCAGAGCCAGCTGCATAGTTTGTGGGGTCCAGTACCAAGTGATAATGCAGAGCCCCTTCTTCCAAACTCATTAAGAATTTCAAGATGGTGACAGTAGAGCATTAACCAAGCTGGAGGCCTTCTGAGCGTGGCCCTGTGTGGCCCATGAAGGGGCCTCCTGCCTTTGGCCTCTGTTCTAGGCTTAGGTGAACTTCCACCTCCAACGCCATTTTTCTTTCGGAAGTACATGCAACTTGTTTAGAAAAGCTGTTTCTTTTAGGCTCCTTCTTTCTTTCATGGAATAGGTTCTGTTCTCCAAGTTGCCAGGCCAGAAAGAGGACCTGCTTAAAGAGTGAAATGCATCTCTTCCAGGATCCTGCTGATAACTCCAATGTTTTCAAAACAAACGAGGACAGCTATAAAGATAGTTTATGGGCTCATTAAAAATCCCCAACCACAGCATAAGCCATGGGACAGAGAGCGTCATTTTGGAGAAATTTTGTAATGCACAAGGGTGAACCTACCCTCTGCAGCTCCATGGTGGCCCCGGGGCCTCAGACAGGGCTGGGATGCTTCCCAGAGTGAGCAAGCGAACGGGTGATCCCCAAAGCTTCTTATGGACAAAGGGGACTCGTTGGGTCCTGTGTAAGCACAGGACATATAATTTTAAATGGGTTTTGAGGGAAAAATAATTCTGTAATGGCTGGTCTTGAGCCTACCTCCCAGCCCTTCCTCCCCAAATCTTATGCTGCCTCACTGGTAGATGGAGAGAAAAGCAAAGCAGGCCCCAGCCTGAGACACTGTTCTTCAGGAGAACTTTCCAGATCAAAGTGACTTGTATCTTTCTAGTCCTCTGTGTCCTGATGCCTGAGCCCCCATGGGCTCAGGACTCTATTACATAGCACTTGCCTTTAGATAAGTTTTTCTACATCCCTGATTCCGGCATCCCAAACAGACAGTGAATGCCTGATGGGCTGGAAGGTGAACTTTTGGTTCTTTTTTGGTAAAATTCACCTGTCAGTAGAGGAGCCACTCAAAATCTGTTAACCAATTGGCTGATCAATAGCCCCACATGGGACAACTGCTTAGAAGTAACAGCTTAATTGGCCAATTTTCCTTTTAGCTGTGATGGGAGGTGACCTGCAATGACCCAGAGATTGTAAGGTAAGCCTAACTAGCTTACCTTAAGAAAGTCAATGGTTCCTAGAATATTATAGTGGAAAGGGCCTCTTTTTCTGATGAGCAAAGGGTTCTAGATGGCAGCAAGGTTTTTCCTGGACCGGGGAGGTTGTTCCACCTGATGGCCTCTCCTCTGGACTTTATCCCTCTGTGAGGCTGTGAAGTCAGCCCCAGAGCCCACACTCACCTGTGCCAGGCCCAGAAATGCCTTTTCTAAGAAAGCCCAGTTTCCATTACAGCAAACGGGGCACCAGTCTTCTCTGAGTTACGGGCTGTCCCTACTCTGAACGTATGAGCTGTTAGAGAAGCCAGAAATTCTGGGAGAGAAAGGGAAGAAGTGATGACAGGCAGGATGAGGTCAGGGGCAGCACCTTGTGGAGGAAGGCCCAGGCCAGGAAGCCTGCCAAGAACACGCTCCCCTGTGACTCAGTGAGGTCATGCAGCATGAGATTTCATCAATTGCAGATCCATTGTGCAAACCTGGATTCTCTTTTGAAAGTACAAAGTCTTCCGGGAGGAGGTAAATGTCTCCATCAGTCCTAGGTGGGAGGCAAGGGGATTGAGCTCATTTTCCTCTGTTGGGATGAGCTGCTCCTGGAGAAGGGGAGTTCTGAAGCGGGGTAGGGAGCAAGTTTGTACCTGGGAATCTTTTACGGGGTAGGACTCATGTGGATGGGTGTCTCATTGAAGGTCTTAGGATGGCAGGAGTGTGCTCGATACCCTGAGGCTCAGAGGCTGGGAGATGAATGGGTACAAAATAAAAATATTCATCTACTTCAAAAGTTTATCTTTGCTGGCTGAGCTCTCAGGCAAGGAAGAGGAACTCCTTGTAGCTGGAGTATTGTGGTCACTATTTAACCACTCAGACTGCAATTTCTTGTCCCTTCAATTCAGCTTGGTCAATCCTGCCAATTTTACTCTCTTAAATGGTACTTCAAGTCACTCCCTTGCTCAAGAACATACCATGGCTCCCTTTTACCAGTTGGACCAAGTTCATAATCCTGCCTAGGTTTTAAAATAGTCTGACTCTGACTTACCTTAATTTTGAAACTCTATTGGTAGAATCTAAAAGTCAAGGTAAATTTCATCTAACAATTTCTTTCCACATTATAAGGGTGGCAACCCTGAGGAGGGATTCACGTTCCTAAGAAATGTATCATAATCTTTGTGTGCCTTAAAACCTTTACTGCTTATAGGTGAATCATTTAAAAATCCTGCAGACCACTGGTTTTTAGAATGAGTTTGCCAAACATGAAGAATGTATTTTTCAAAATATAATAAAAAGGTAGTCCATTTGAGCAGAAAAATTCTACTTTTCTGGGTATTTTCTTTTTGACCTCCATTGTTTCTTTACAGCCTCAGAGTAACCTGGATAGTCTCCTGTTTTGTAAATGAGGCTGAGGCTTGCTGAGGCCTCCCAGTGTACAGGGACAGGGAGCGGAGGGGATCCAATTCTCTACACAGTCATGCGCTGCTTAACGATGGGGACACATTCTGAGAAATGGGTCGTTAGGCGATTTCCTCATTGTGTGAATGTCATAGAGTGCACTCACACAAACCTCGTGGTATAGCCTACTACACCCCTAGGCTCTAGGGGACTAATCTTATGGGAACACGGTGGTATATGCAGTCTGTTGTTGACCAAAATGTCTTTATATGGTGCATGACCACACTCTGATCAATGTTCTTTCCACGCTTTATACAAGCACACAACAGTTGACAGTTTCTGACCAGCACTGTCTGTCTGTCCCTACAAAGTCCTGTTCTGTCATGAAAATGTGAGATGAAGAACTCAGATCTGCCGGTCGTCAGGCAACAGCTCACTTCTGCCAAAGGCAACACCTCTCTGGGGCACAGAAGGATCCCACCATGCAGGGTCTCACCCTCATAAATGGTTTAGAGGGCCAGTATCAGCCCTAAGCACTACCAGACACGTCGCCTCAAAGCCCCCAGAGCACAGGATTGCTTTTGTTGCATTTTACGTCCCTGGGCTTTTTGTCAAATTGTTCCTGTTCACCAACCCACAAAGTCCAGGCCTTGACCTGCCCGCTAAACTCATTTTTTAAATGAAACAGAGAATGAACCCCATTGAAGGCAACTCTTTCAAGGAAGTCCCTAAACCGTAACCTTAGAGAGACCCAGTGAAGGATGTGGGGAAAAGGGAGAGAGAGTAGGAAAAGAGAAAGGCAAATCGGGAAGCAAAGTCTTGGAACTTAATTCTAACGCCAAGGAGTCTCTTAAAGAATTATAGCCCTATGAGCAGTGACATCTTTTTGTTGAGTCAGCCATTCTTTGACAACAAAGGCAATATATTTTTGTGCGTTAACTTTTTTAATTTGCTAAGGTGTCATTTACAAAATCAATGGTCCAGTGAACGCATGCTGAAAGTTAATTGAAAGGCCTCCCCCAAGTGCTTAATTCCAGGATGGTACATCTGTGTGGCAATTAAGGCGCGCCGCTTGCTGAGGAACTCTGTGGCTGACTTAAGTAGACGTAGGCCTCCTGGGTTGGTGAGGGAGCTATGGAGGAGCATACAAAGGAGTAGCTGGCCACTGCCCTCAAATGAAGCTCACCGGCTGCTATTCCACCAGCACACCTTCATTCTTTTGTACATAGAACGCATGTCTGGTACTTTAGAGCTACAAATTAACATTCTTGCAACTCTATGAGGGCCCGCATTTTACATGCATATTAAGCAATGCCTATAGTTGTAGTTTATATTTTAGGAAGGGTGATTAGGTATGGAGCCCAAGGTAGTGCATGGGGGTGGGGAAGAAGTCAGGGCAAAGAAGAGAAGGATAAAAAGAAGCTGCTGAGCCAGGCCTGGTTGCCTAGTGATTAAAGTTCAGCATGCTCCTCTTTGGCAGCCTGGGTTTGGTTACTGGGCACAGAACCACACCACTCATCTGTCAGTAGCCATGCTGTGGCGGTGGCTCACATAGAAGAACTAGAAGAATTTACAACTATACACAACTACGTGCTGGGGCTTTGGGGGGAAAAAGGAAGAAAAAGGAGGAATATTGGCAACAGATGATAGCTTAGGGCAAATCTTCCCCTGCAAAAAAAAAAGACAATATTTTAAAAAAAAAAGAAGTTTCACATAAGGATGAGAGAAGAAAGGTGTGTTATTGACAGACAGGAGGACCAGGAACGAGGCCTCACTGAGCGGTCCTGCTATGGGGTCCTTAACTTTATTTGTGCCATGGAACCCTTGGCAACCTAGTGAAGCCTATGGACTCTTTCTCAAAATAATATTTTTAAATGCATAAAATAAAATTCATAGCATTACAAAGCAGACCACAATTATGTTGAAATACAGCTATCAAAGTACTTAAAAGATAAATTTGTGATATAATAATATATGTGCTTTTTTGCTAATGCATTAAATAAGATCTAGTGACAGGTCTGTTAATTATCTTATTTCAGAGGTAGTGATGTTAGTAAATGCCATTTCAAGATCTGTAACAACTATCGCTTGATATGAAAATATCTTTGATTTTTTCTGTAAAAAACTTGCAGGGACTTCTATGAGTACTGTGGTTTGTTACCAACTTTTATAATTGAAGGAAATGTTAAATATCCATCTGAAGTTAGTGAAAATAAAGTTGTGATTTTTTCCACCCAACTTCACGAGTATGCTGAATTCTAACTATGGGACATGTGTGGTTCTGTCGGCCCCCAGGTGAAGAAACTCTGCAGAGGTTCAAAATTGCTTGGGCAAACCCAGGTGGGAGAGAAAGGATTAGCTCTTTAGACCATGTAAATCACCCAGGAACTGAGCCACTATTTGCTAAGTGCTGTAGATGAAAAGCTGCGGCAGAGGTTCCTCATTGAATTTCTTACGCTGGTTTTATAAAAATCACTATTTAAAGTTCATTAAAATGTGCCCGTGAATTGCACACAGCTGAATTCACTAAAAGGATGGTTCGCTAAGAAGCTGCCAAAGAAGAGGAGTGAGGGTGGTCGGTGGAACTTCTGCACGAGGTTCAGGAGAAGAGCTCCTTGAGTGGGTCTCAGCCAGGTCACCTCCAGCCACCCTGGAGAAGGATGTTTGGATGTGTGGATGTTGGCAGCCTTCCGAGGATGCTTCATCAAGATGTTGCTTCCCTGTGGATGCGGAGGGAGGTTGAAGCCAAACAACCTTAGAAGGCAAAAGTCTTGTCTTGGGGCAGTTTTCTTCTCAGTTTGCTTTTGCTCCCTTGTTTTGGGTTCTTCCAATGCTTTAAATAAGTAATTCCTCAAGTCAGCCCTGCAAACCGCCTGACTCCACATGCCTCTAAGTGGAACCCGGGAGGGTACGGAGCCAGGCAGAGTTCTGCTGGGTGCAGAAGTCCCCAAGTTGACAACCAATGCTCCAAAGTTGCCTAGGTGACTTCCTCCTGCCGACAACACCGGTGGCAGCGAAGGGAATGGAGAGAGGAGATACATTGCCTCCCTTTAAGAAACTCCAGAAGCTCTTGAGTTGTATGATTTCCTTATAGATTTTGGATATTAACCCCTTGTTGGATATGTGGTTTGCAAATATTTTCTCCCATTCCATAGATTGCCTTTTCATTTTGTTGATCAGTCCCTTTGCTGTGCGCAAGCTTGTTAGTTTGATGTGGTCCCACTTCACGATTTTTGCTTTTGCTGCTTGGGCTTTAGTTGTCATATCCAAAAAATCATTGTTAAGACCAAGGTCAAGAAGCTTTTTCACTGGGCGCTGGATTTGAGGCCTGGATCTGCTGAGTGCCTTGGGGAAATCACTTAGCAATGTTTTCTTCTAGGAATTTTATGGTTTCAAGTCTGACATTAAGTCTTTAAACCATTTCGAGCTAACTTTTGTGAGTGCTGTGAGATGGGGGTCTAGTTTCATTCTCGTGCATCTGGCTGTCTAGTTTTCCCAGCACCAATTGTTGAAGAGACTATCTTTCCTCCATTGAGTATTCTTGGCTCCCTCATCAAGTGTTAGTTGACCATGTCTGCCAGGATTTATTTCCGGGCTCTCAATCCTGTTCCACTAATCTATTTGCCTGTTTTTATGGCAGTACCAAACTGTTTCAATCACTGTGGCTTTGTAATACAGTTTGAAATCAGGACGTGTGATGCCTCCAGCTTTGTTTTTTCCCAGGATTGCTTTGACTGTTTGGAGGCTTTTGTGGTTCCATGACTACCGTTTCCATGACCTATAATAAAATCTAACATTTGATTGACCACTCATAAAAGGTCAAGCAGTGTTCTAAGTCTTTATATATTACCTTATTTAATCCTTTATTTAATATCTAACAACTAGATATTGTTATTCCTAATTTATAGATAAAGGAAAATGTGCATAATTGCCAATGAGAAGGAGATGGAACTTGAACCTAGGTAGGCTGGGTTAGTGTGTTATGGAAGGATTCTTATATTTATACAACAATCCTCCCTTCTTTACGTAAAGAGCAGTGTCCCTTGTACTCTTTTTTTGTTTTTTGTTTTTTGTTTTTTTTGAGGAAGACTGGCCCTGAGCTAACATCCGTGCCCATCTTCCTCTATTTTATGTGGGATGCCTAGCACAGCACGGCTTGATAAGCAGTGTGCAGGTCTGTGCCCGGGATCTGAACTGGTGAACCCAGGGCCGCTGAAGCGGAGTATGTGAACCCAACCACTATGCCACTGGCTGGCTCGAAAGTTAAAATTTTAAGAAGAATTGATCCTCAAACCTGAAGGAAGTTTCTTGAGAAGGCAATGTGATGTTTAAACTCATTTGCATTTGACTTTTCAAGCAAAACCCCATTAAATTTACCCCAGGTAAAGTGGTTAACAATCCCTTCTCCCACTGCCAAGATGAAAGGAGCATTAAACGCTTTATTTAATAAAACAGCCACTTTTTATTCAATAACAGGATGAGCAGCCGAGTTCACTTTGAAACCTGTTAAGTTTTCTCAGCGATTCTTTTTTGTGTGTGTGGAAGATTAGCCCTGAACTAACTACTGCCAATCCTCCTCTTTTTGCTGAGGAGGACTGGCCCTGAGCTAACATCCATGCCTATCTTCCTCTACTTTATACGTGGGATGCCTACCACAGCATGGCTTGCCATGCTGTGCCATGTCCATACCAGGGATTGGAACCAGCTAACCCCGAGCCACTGAGAAGCAGAACGTGCGCACTTAACTTCTTCGCCACTGGGCCAGCCCCCTTCTCAGTGATTCTTAAACCACTTTTAAAAATCCCAGAGCAGACAAACTGAGGCACAACATCATCTTTGTCATCTTTGTACTCATTGTCATTATCGAGAGATGCAATGTTCCTGAAGTTCCATGACATCCCCTTCTTCTCTGTGGCTGTTTGGTTACTTGGCCCAGGGCTTGACCAACTAGGTGGTCTGTTGCATCTGGCAAAGAGCTCTGGATTTGAGACCTGGATCTGCTAAGCGACCTTGGGGTAGCCACTTAGCAACCTCTTTGACTCTCATTTTTCTCCAGTTGTAAAGTGAAACCAGCACCTCCTGTGTCACAAGGTCTTTGTGAAGATGGCTTGAGACGATCAGTGGGGAAGCACTTGTCTTTGCACGAATGTCCTATTTTATTGAATATCCTGGTGAGGCCTTCAGAGCTTGGCTCCTTGTAGAAAGAGCTTCCGTGAATTCTGTCCCCAGAGGGGGCACACCACAGGCTGCCAAGACACGGGCTGTCTTCTTTCTCTTACCAGCAGAGCCACTCAGCACTCAGCATTAGCATATAGAGATTCGTATTATTTATCCTGTTAAAATCTCCACTATTAGATGGCAAGTACCTTTGGGGGCAGAAGCTTGGCCTAAGTCATTTTTTGTCCCTAGTGCCTCCAATGCTCCTGTAAGCAAAAAGCACTCAGAAAATATAGGCAGCTGGTAACATTTATTGAGCACAGACCGTGTGCCAGGAACCATTCCAAGCCCTCCACACTGATCATGATCTTCACAACAAACCTTTGTAGTAAGGACTATTATTCTCCCCATTTTATAGATGAGGAGACAGAAGCAAAGAAATGGAAGAATCTCTCAGAAGGTGAGGGCAGGGCTGACCTGAGCACACAGATGCTGTGACTGAGAGCCTGGAGTCTGAACCACGCTGCTGTGTTGCTTTTTAAAGGTACGTTTGAGATGAGTACCAGCAGGTGAGAAAGAGAAGGCTTCTGCAGTCCCCAAGCATGCCCACACCCTCTTCCCTTCTGGACTGGGTTGAAAAGTATCCCCCTGCACCCCTCAGCCAGATTCACATCCACCCAGAACCTCAGGATGGAAGAGGGGTCTATTTGCAAATAGGGTCTTTGCAGACATAATTAGTTAAGGTGAGGTCATACTGGGTTAGGTTGGGCCCAAATCCAGTACGACTTGTGTCCTCATAAGAAGAGAGCAATCTTGGACATAGGCACAGGGAGAGGAGGCCACAGGTAGACAGGGACAGAGATTGGAGTGAAGCCCTACAAGTCCAGGAATGCCAGGGATTGCCAGCAAATCCCCAGGAGCTGGGAGAGAGGCGTGGACCAGATTCTCCCTCACAGCCCGCAGAAGGAGTCAACCTTGCTGATATCTTGATTTTGCACTTCCGGCCTCTGGAACTGGAAGAATAAATTTCTGGGTTTTTTGGGGGGTTTTCTTCAGGAAAATTAGCCCTGAGCTAATTACTGCTAATCCTCTTTTTGCTGAGGAAGACTGGCCCTGAGCTAACATCCATGCCCATCTTCCTCCATTTTATATGTGGGACGCCTACCAGAGCATGGGTTTTTTTTTTTTTTGCCAGGCAGTGCCATGTCTGCACCCGGGATCCGAACCAGCGAACCCCGGGCTGCAGAGAAGCAGAACAGGCCAACTTGTCCGCTGCGCCATCGGGCCAGCCCCTAAATTTTTGTTGTTTTAAACCACCCAGTCTGTGGTACTTTGTTACTGCAGCCCTAGGGAACCAACACACCTTCTCTCTCCCTGTTCTCTGCTTTCCAGTGAGGTGAAGGAAAGTATTGCACAGATGACTCAAAAACCTAAGAATCTGAGGCTTTGGGGGGTTTGGTTTTGCATTAGCTCATTTCCTTTTTCTCTGATTAAACCTCATAGAAAAACCAGCCCACTCAGATTAAGAAAGAACGAGATTGTCCCCTGGGCCATTATCTGTTGGTAATGTAAAACCAGTCCCCACAGGTAGGCTGCTTGAACAGCACGTCCTCATTAATCAGCCAGTAATGCCGAAAAGTGCAAAGGTCACTTCCTTCAGCCTCTTTTTTCGGGGAGGAGGGGGCCTGGTCATCCCAGCCTAAGAACTTGAATTGGACTGTGAAAAATAGAGACCTGTAATTTCAAACGTCTGCTCTGAAGCTTAGGGGTGGAGTCCTGGATCAGATGGCCTGTTCAGCAAAGCGATTGAATGACTGTTAGCAAAGTTACGTGCTGGAGTCCAGGCTTAGGAAGAGGCTGGAGGTTGCTCCATTTCGTTGCACGACTGAGAATAAGAAATTTTGCTTAGAGGCTGCCGAGGGGCAGGTAAAGAGCAGTGCCGTGAGGTGGGGAGATCCAGACTCTACCCTGAGAGGCCACCCTGCAGAAGGCTTTGGTTGGTGGGCTTGACCAAGGGTCTTTTAAGAAGGGGTGTGGTTGATACTCAGGTTTAAGTTGTGCTGTGTGAGATTATGATGTAACTGCTCACTCTGGTTGCATCAAACTTTCAGAAAAAGTTTCCCAAATACACAGCCCTGTATTAATTGTCCTTTGGGGGAAAGAAGGAAGTGTCCTCAGAGATACAATGGGAGATTTTATACAGAAAAGAGATGCGCAGGAGGGGAAACACGGAAGAGAGAACAGCATTCAGAGGAACCAGAAACCGCAAGCCTTTCCTACCACCCACATACCTCCATGTGTTCCCACTGTTTGTGAGCTTGGGGTTTAAGTTCATCTTAAATAAATCCTAAAGGGCACTGAAGCCAGCAAGCTAGGGGACTTGGAAAACCACCATCAGGCTGCTGACATCTGGGTCTCAGCTGTCCTGAGGGCCAACTATGGAAAAGATGTCCCAGCATCACAAAGCCTTATAGGACCTAACCCTGTCCTTAAAGAGCTTGTAATACTGGAAGTCAAAACCAAGACCAACTATAATAGGAACGCCTTCAAAGGAGAACAAACAAGGAGCTTCATAGTTTCAGAAAGAGGAAAGAAAAAGGAAGAGAAGCAAAAGAGTGCTTCTGGCCAGAGTGATCAAGGAAGCAAAGTGAGATACATAAGCCAAAATTCCAACGGGTAGAATAGAGGGGTGTGTGTGTGTGTGTGTGTGTGTGTGTGTGTGTGTGTGTGTGGTGTTTCCCAGGCATGCCACTGTTCACACAGGCTGTAATGTGAATGGTACCCCATGGAGCTATGACATGGGCCACTTTCTGCCAGGTATAGCTCATAGTACTAATCAAAAGGTGTGGAGCCCCCTGGTAGCTCACGTCTTACTCCCTCGGTAAAGCCGTGAAGGAGTAGTGAAGTCGTGAGCAGGTAACTTGAAGAGCATGGGAAGTATTTGTGAGACAAAGATGGGGACGGGAAAACCAAAAGCCAATATAAAGCAACCCGGAATGTGGGGGATGCAGGAGGACCTCTGACAGACCTGCAGTGGAGAATAAAGGATTAGGACTTGAGCGTTACCTAGAGGAGTCCTTAGGGTCTGTACTAACTTCCCATGACTGCTCTAACAAACTACCACAAACTTAGTGGCTTAAGCCACCGAAATTTATTCTTTCACTGTTCTGGAGGCCAGAAGTCCAAAATCCATTTCACTGGGCCAAAATCAATGTATCGGCAAGGTCATGCTCCCTCCAGAAGCTTTAAGAGGGAATCCACTCCTTGCCTCTTATGACTTCTGGTGGATGCCAGCATTCCTTGGCTTGGGGCCACATCGCTTCCGTCTCCGCCTCCATGGTCACATTGCCTCCTCCTCTTCTGTCTGTGTGTGGTAAAATCTCCCTCGGTGTCCCTCCTGGAAGGATACTTGTGATTGCATTTAAGGCCCACGCATTCAATCCAGAATAACGTCCCCAGCTCAACATCCTTAACTTAATCACATCTGTGAAGATTCTTTGTTTGTCATGTATGTTAACACTCACAGGTTCCAGGGATTGGGACCTGATATCTTTGGGGGCCATTATTAAGGTAATTACAGGTCTTTTAAGGCAGGGAAAAGAGGAAAGTGAAAGCTACAGAAAGGAGCTAGTAAGGGCTCTTGGACTTGGGAGCTGGGCGGATAGGAATCCACTGAAAACAAAACCATCACAAAGAGGGCAGGTAGGCGACGCTGCACAGATCAGCCTCCTGGGCACCTGGAATTGTGGTCCTCCTACCTTTTCCAAATTCCTAGAAGAGCCATTTTCTTTAAATTCCTTGTCAGTTTCACAAGGTACGCTTACACAAAATGCAGAGGAAGATGCAGAAAAGGCAGCCCTCTTTGGTCTTGAATTTGAAAGGCTTAGCCACAAATGTAGTGTGAAATTGTCTGAAATTCCTGGCAGCAGCCATGACTCACATATTACTGTCTGACATTTACAGAACATTCTGCACAGCAGTTTCTAGACTTTGTTAAGAGAGATACGGAATTTGTTGGATGACAGAATCGGCATCCAAAGACCTTTTTGTTAGAGCAATGGGTCAAATCCAAGAAGAGGAAATGTTATAGGCATAAATTAAAGGCCTTCTACTTGGCCTACAGAGTCAACTGAACAAATTCTACGAGAAGGGGGAGACTTGGTTGAGTAGCAGCACACAAAAACACTTGTTGTTTGTCATAAGCTCATACTGAACCAAGAAAATGTGGTGAGGGGACATTAAAAAATGTGGTGTCGAAAAAGCCAATGTGAGCTTGAGCTGCGTTAATAGAAAAATAGAATCTAAAACCAAGAAGGTAATTCCAAAATTGCCAAAGGGAGAACAAATTAATTGAGTAAACAAATCCATGCTTTTGGAGAATGTTCCCAAATCTGAGGTGAACACTGTTTCTGGAAACAAATATGCAATCTTATATTGGCTTAAGGCAGCTGGCTTTGAAGAGGAATAATATTGGCGGGAAGCTGAGAATGAAGTGGAAGAGATGGGTAGATTCAGGGTGGACTGGGGAAGAAGATAGTTTACTATCTTATAGTGATCTTTGAAACTCACCGGAATTGTTAAAATATTTTTACAGTAAATTTATACTACTTTTGTAGCTAAAACTAGATTAACTTAAATTAAAACAAAAGAGTCAATAGTTGGGTTCTATGCTACACTGGTCAAACCGTACTGGAAACATCAATTTAGTGCGTGCCAAGCAGAAAAACTGGAGGACATTTGTAGACGAATGGCTAACGTTGTGCATATTTTCAAAACCATATGATGAAGACTGGAAAGGATGGGGTATGTTTAACTTGGGGGAAGAAAGCTTTTCTATTAGTGGAATGGCCACTTTTTGGAAGAGAAAGTTCATTTATTCTGGATTACCCAAGCAACACGGAGAACTTTAGAATTAAATTATAAAGAATAATTTAAAGAGTAAACTTTCTAATACTCTCTTGGAAAATAGCGTCCCCATTTATTTAAGTAGAGCATTGAAACTTTGATCATTGGAAAGGTGGTTAGGTTACATTAATTTTAAACTGACTCTGTATTCTAAGGGACTGCAGCAAATACTGTTGAGTGTCTACCCATGGCCATACTCCCTTCTTCTTTAGACAGCTTATTCATGGAAGAAAGGCCCTTCTCCCAACTCAGGGCGTGGGGGATGGGAGGAGGATACATCGTAATTGGTCTCAGTGAAGTATGTAATCCTAATTCTCTTTACCAGTGATTGGTTTAGTGTCGGGTGACTAGTTGTGGCCAATAAGACCTATGGGGAAGTCAGCTGGAGTAATTTCTGAGAAGGATTTTGCTCCCTGATAAAGAGAGGGTGGATAAGGAAGCTTGCCTCTTTTGGATGCCTGTAATGTGATTATGCAAAAAGAGACCACTTAGGAGTACAACAGCTGTCTCAACACCACACAAACCAAGGCCAGCATCTGTGACGAACATTGCTGAGCCCCTCATCAAACCCAAATCACCATTCTCTGATGATTTTGTGAGATAATGAAAGATCTTTATTTCTTAAGCCACTGTCAGTTGGGCATTCTGTCCTGGCAGCCAGATGCTAACCCAAGCAAACCCTATGAGTCTAAGAAAACCACTGAATTTGGGGTGGCATGATAAATTTAAGATAACAAACATCTTCCTGAAAAGATAGATGTAAATTAGGTTGCTGTAAGTCGAATATTGTTTTAAATGTGCAAACGGAATTATTACTCAGACAGCATCTTCAGTATTGAATTCCATTCTAGGCCCTACATTTAAAGAGGAAGCTGGAAGTTTCCAGGAGGAAAACAACCAGGATGCTGGGGAATCTGGAACCTACATCAAAAAAGGACTAGGAAAGCTTAGCCTGAAAGAGAAACCTGGTGCTTGGTGGTTGGTGGGGGAAAGGGTGTGATATTTGAAGGTTTTTCTTATAGAGCAAAGCTTAAATGTATTTAAGCACCTAAGGTAGAAGTAGGTCCAGTGGTAGAAAGTACAGGGAGGCAAATTCCAGTCTGTTATAAGGAAGAACTTTCTAAGAACTAGAGCACCCATCAATAAACTGGGAGGACTTGTGAAATGGTAGGGTCCCAGGGAGTGGTCAAGCAGAAGCCGGCCGCCATGTTGTTCAAGGGGAATTCCTGCCTTCAGTAGGCATTGAACTAGAAGATTCTGAAAAGTGCTTAGGAATAGAGTGTTCTTCATTAGAACTATTCTACGAATGAGGAAACTAAGCCTTAGTGAGGAGAGGTGTCCAGGCTCTCACAGCCAGTCAGAAGCCAAAATGGGGCTGGGAGGTGGGTGAGGTGCAGGGTGGAATGATGTCATAAACCTTTGTGGATGCAGGCCAGGCTCTTTGAGTACACCAGGGACTTTGGAGTTTGGACTTTGCAGGACTTTGCAATTTGTTTCAGAAACCAGAGATAGCCAGACTCCTGAACTCTGTAGACTTGTGACGGGAATTCAGGAAGATGCCCCCAAAAGGCTTCAGGCAGTCATACAGAAAGATACTTAAGGGGCCAGCCTGGTGGTGTAGTGGTTAAGTTTGCGCACTCCACTTCACCGGCCTGGAGTTCATGGGTTGGGATCCCAGGTGTGGACCTATACACTACTCGTCAAGCCATGCCGTGGTGGCGTCCCACATACAAAACAGAGGAGGATAGACACAGATGTTAGCTCAGTCACAATCTTCCTCAAGCAAAAAGAGGAAAATTGGCAACAGATGTTAGCTCAGGGGAAATCTTCCTCATAAAAAAAAAAGAGAGAGAAGAAGAAAGATACTTAAGCATTAAGAAATGGGGTGATGTCAAAACATGACACCAGTGACATTGATCAATGAGAAGGAACTCTGGCCTGTACATTACCCTGAATGGGGGGCAGGTGGGGAGGCCCAGCGCCTGAATCAGCCCTGCCAATGTATTCTGGACCCAGAAGTAGAGAAAGGTCCTTCTGGTGCCTCTCATAGGACACTACCTCCCCCTCACTTGAGTCAAGCCTAGCTGAAGAGGGGGTTCAGAGAGGCTCCGGGCAACCATGCTGGTGCGGGTCAGAGTCTCCAAGAAATGGATCCTGAGCATCTGAACTTTGCCCGCGGGTGTATTGGAGAGTGCTTCGGGAACAGCTTCTGCTGGGGGGTGAGGGGAACCAGATTGGGCAAAGGGAGACGTTGAGCTGTGATGCAGTCACAACAGAGGCCTCAGCTGGTCCTACAGGGTGCTCTGGAGCTGGCGTGGCCCTGCAGAGCTGTCCCAGCTGAGGCTGGGGATTGAGGCTTCACATCCCATATCGAACAGTCAGTGGATGCAGGCTGTCCCCAGAGGAGAGACCGCATCCTTTGGCAGAAGGCAATTCCTGAAAAGGGTCTTGGCCGTGAGCTGTCAGGAACCGACACTCCCTGTGGCTGGGGCATTAAGTGCACGGGTGCTGAAGGAGGCAGCTGGGTGGCACATGGTGATGTTGCCAAAGAGAACCACTTCTCTCTTCCAGCTGAATGCTATGGCAGGCTGCCATGCAAAACACTACTATTTCCTCTGGGGGGAACACTTCTGGCATATAATGAGGTCCCTAAATTAATGCTCCAAAGCACGAAGTCTATCCGGGGAAGGAAGAGGAGATACAAGCGAGCATCTGGCAGGACTAGTTTCTTTCCCCACACTCTGAACGTCTCTGCTGGTGCTCAGGCAGATTCCCGCCAAGGAGGTGAATGCAAATACTTTGTCCAAGCTATCCACCATGGGACCTCAAAGGAGCACCAGGCCAGCGGTCGCGGCTGTGAGAGGGGGACACTGTCAAAAGGAAACACCCATGTGTTATCAAAGCTGGTCAAGATTTGAGTCATGGATTTTGAAAATTTGGTGATCCCCAGCCAAAAGATGTGCGTCAGATCTAGTGACCCGACACACCCAGGATCACCGTCCTCTGGGAAAGAAGGAACTCGAATTAGGATGTTCTTCATTTCCTTGACTAGGTGGGATGCGTCAGGGCCAGGATATGGCCTCAAGGCTGCTTCAGGCTTCGTGGAGCCTCTCTCTCAGCCGACTCCAGTTGGCCTGACGCAATTTAGCACTGATGGCACATGGCCCTGTATTGTCTCTTAACTGTATCGTTGGAATTGTGTGCATTCTCATCTGTAAACTCCAAGCTACCCAAGGTGAACCTCCCGCTTCTTCGCATCTTCCCAGCACCTAACACCACCTAGAGGACTGATTTCAAACTCTATTAGGATACTCTCTGTTTTCATATCCCCTCCCTCCCACACACAGCGGCTATTATTAGTTGTAACGAAACAGATTTTGTTTTCTTTAAGTAGAGTGATGGGAAAATAAGCACAAGATTCCCCCAAATCTTTTCTGAGGACAAGCTGCTAGAACCGAGGGGAAATGGAGGGTCCTGTCATCGAGGCCTATGACTTTTTTACAGAGGGAGAGGCTGGGCTTTGTCAGCATTTCACATTCCCCTGGGCCTTGGGGACCAGGGCAGGGTAAGGACCAGAGGCACTCACCTGGCTACATAAACCCAGGTGTTTCTTGGTGTTTGTTGTGGCACCACTCAGCTCTGTGAGGCAGGGACTATCGGTATGTTCATTTTTTGGATGAATAAAGTAAGAGGCACAGAGAACTTGAGGTTATGCAGGTGGTGAGGCTGGAGCTGGGGTTGGCACATGGCCCCCAACCCGTGCCCAGAGCCACTGCCCTGTGCTGCGGGTCGGGACAACTTGCAAGTGACCTGATGGGGTAAGGGGTGGAGTTGCTCGGCTGTTGGCAGAACTACCAGCAGAGAGGCAGCAAGGGCAGTGGGAAAGAAGGCACCGGACAGCCACAGGACTTATTCCTTGGAGTAAGTGAAACCAGTCTATGAAATGAGCACAATTTGAAAGGGAACAAGGAAAAGCAACTTAATTCTTTCTTACCCTCTTCAGGAAACTTGAGTAGTGTTCCCTACCCCTGGAGGAAATTGCAGGCAGCACTCATTGCTTTTCCAGAAAATTTTAGGTAAACAAAAAGTGAAATCCAGTGTGGTATCTAAACGACAAATTTCACCTACTTTGGAATGCCCTGTCTTCCCCCGATGCATCAGTGTCCCATGGCTGCTGTAAGAAACCGCCACAAATTTGGTGGCTTAAAACAACTGAAATGTATTTTCTCACAGTTCTGGAGGCAAGAAGCCTGAGGTCAAGCCGTCAGCACGGTCACGCTCTCTTTGAAGGCTCTAGGGAGGCTCTTCCCTTCCCTCTTCCAGCTTCCTGTGGCTCCAGACGTTCCTTGGCTTGTGGCTCCATGGCTCCAATCTCTGTCTCCATCTTCATGTGGCCTTCTCTTCTCCTCCCTGTGTCTCTCCTCTGTGTGCCTCTTATAAGGGCACTTATCATTGGATTTAGAGCCCACTCAGTTGATCCAGGAGCCTAATTCCATCTGCAAAGATGCCTTTTCCAAGTAAGGTCACATACATGGGTTCTGGGGGTCAAGATGTGGACATGTAGATCTGGGGGCCACCATTCAACCCATTACACCCAGCTCGGGCCTACTTTTAGTCTGGGAAGGCTGTTGTAGAAGGGATCTGCATGTGTGTGTGTGTTTGGAGTGAATTTCATCTTTCTTTATGCTCCCCGCCTCTCTGCTATTTGTCAGTCCCAGCTCACAGCTCCTGCACAGATTAGCACTGGAGGAGGGTGGAGAGAAAGGGAGCGGGCAGGCTGAGATGGACCTGACCAGGGCCTGTGCCTTTTGAGGCCTCTGCCTTGGCACACGGCAGTTGTTGGAGGTTGACTTTTCTTGCACAGAGCATTTTGGGGATTATTACCCTCTCTACCCAACTCCACAGGTTCAACAGCTGGCCTGTGGGAAATACACACGCATCCTTGGTCCACATCATTCTGGAAGTGCTGGTATTCCCAGTGTAGCCACCAGCTGTGCCCACTGGCAGGAATGCCACCATACGCAACTTGTAGATGATTCTCCAGGTCACAATCAGATTTCGGTGCCCATGCCCTTCAAACACCAAGGGACAGCTGACAAGGCTCCATGAAGGGTTCTCCCGGAGCTCTGGAGAACCTGGCTTCAGGTATGCTGGCGTATTCGTCTCCTCCTCCACGGGGGAGGGAAACATATGGCTTACCAACAGCTTCGGTCAAAGTCCCCTCTACCGGCTCCTCATCTTCTGAGGGAAGTCTTTGCTGTCTCTCTTATGGCCTGGAAATGGCTGTGGGGTGTCATGATGCTGGCCGATTTGGCCTCATATTTGTTCAATGTGTCCTGCATAGACCGTCCAACAGCTCCCTTTGAGATGTGGGCATACTTGGTACCTGGTTTATTGTTCTCAGCTTTTGGAACCACTGTCCTGAAATCTCAGGCATCAGAAAGATCTTATTTCCACATTATGTTCTATAAGTTAGTGGGGGCTATTTCCAATTTTCTCATATTGAATTTACACAAAGGATAAAGAGTACGATAAATCATTTAGATACAACAGAGAGGCACATTTATTTCTGCCTTGGCAACTATATTAATCAGCTTGGGCTTCTAGAACAAATACCATAGGCTGGGTGGCTTAAACCACAGACATTTATTTCTTACCATTCTGGAGGCTAGAAATCCCAGCTCAAGGTGCCAGCAGATTCTGCTCCTGGTGAGGCCCTCTTTCTGGCTTACAGACCTTCTTACCGTGTCTCACATGGCAGAGAGAAAGAGAGCGAGCTCTGGCCTCTCTTCCTCTTCCTTTAAAAGGCACTAATCCCATCCTGGGAGTCCCAACCTCATGACTTGATCCGAACCTAATCACCTCCCAAGGGTCCCATCTCCAAATACCATCACATTGGGGGTTAAGGCTTCAGCATACGAGTTTGGATGGACGCAAACATTCAGTCCATAACAGTAACCTTATATTATAAGATCGTTACTGACAAATGTGAGAACAACAGCAACACTAGGAATGGAGATTTATTCAACAAACATCTAGGGGCCGGCCCGGTGGCACAGCAGTTAAGTGTGCACGTTCTGCTTTGGCTGCCCGGGTTTCGCCAGTTCGGATCCCGGGTGCCGACATGACACTGCTTGGCATGCCATGCTGTGGTAGGCATCCCACATATAAAAAAAATGTAGAGGAAGATGGGCATGGATGTTCGCTCAGGGCCAGTCTTCTTCAGCAAAAAGAGGAGGATTGGCAACAGTTAGCTCTGGGCTAGTCTTCCTCAAAAAAAGAAACAAAACAAACATCTATTGTCTGCCTGCAGGTGCAGAGGATGGGAGGCTGGTGGTGGACTTGAGGAGAAAGGATACAATGATGAATGAGATGCTGTTGCTGTATCCAAGGCTTTCCTGCCCCTCTTCCGTCATTTCTGAAAACCCCCTGTTAGAGGTTTGCTCTGACATCAAAGCTTTGTTGTGGCCCATGATAAGAGCCCATATCCCAGGAGAGGTCCCTTACTGAGGCCTGATTAGCACGGCTTGGTTTCTCAGGTTAGCGAACCCTCCAACAGGGCTCCACAGGAAGGTACATTTAAACGTCAGCTCCATGCCCATCCCTCTCCCTCTGCGAGCTGAGTTTCGTGCCTTCATCATCTTCAGCAGGGATGACTGAAAAAAAGACCTAACCAACCCTCCCAATTGCCATCTCACACCCTGGCAACCTTAGCTTTGCAGCCGGAACAATCTGTTGGTATCTGTGAGGGTCCCAGCAGAAAGCAGAATTCCACTCCACTGGTTCAATGGAAGGTCTTTTGTTGTTGTTGTTGTTGTTGCTTCTGAGGAAGATTAGCCCTGAGCTAACTACTGCCAGTCCTCCTCTTTTTTGCTGAGGAAGCCTGGCCCTGAGCTAATATCCATGTGCCCATCTTCCTCTACTTTATATGTGGGATGCCTACCACAGCATGGCGTGCCAAGTGGTGCCACATCTGCACTGGGATCTGAACTGGCGAACCCTGGGTCGCCAAGAAGTAGCACGTGCGAACTTAACCTCTACGCCACCGGGCCGGCCCCCAATGAAAGGTCTTTAATGAAGGAAATATTTACGGAAGTGGAGTCAGGGCCCAGGGCATGGACAGCGGTTGTGGGCACAGAGATTAGCAAGGGAAGGAAATGTCTTCCAGGCCTAAAGGGAAAAAACCGAAGAAGGGAGGCCCTGAACTGTAGAGAAGAGCAGCCCAGCAGGAACTGTGTCTGACGTGTATAGCGAATGCTTTTGTGTCCCTGTCACCTCCCCCCAGCCTCCCTGGGATTTCAGCTGTAGATGCTGCCTCACTTTGACAGCTTTCCACTGGAAGGGAGGCAAGTGTCCTTCTCAGTTATTTCTAAGGGCCTTCTCTGAAGCTGCATCTGCTTGGCTTGCTTGAAAATGCAGCTGGAAAGCATGGAGGAGCTGATGCCCTGGGGGCACCCAGTAACCCTGTGGGGCACAGGAGCTGGTGGCTAAAAGCCTCTGCCTCTGCCTCTGACAGAAGTCCCTAGAGGGCTCTGTACCCTTCTCAGAGGTCCCTGCGGAGGCAGACGGCAGTTACTCACAGCGATGATCTCAGTCACACTCTCAGTTCTTCCCCTCTCCTGTCTGACCCTCCCTGCTCCTTCAGTCCTGGAATCACCTTCCAGATAAATCTCCAGAACCCAAGTCTTTGTCTCAGCCTCTGCTCGCAGAGGCGCCCATCCAAGATGTGGAGAGTCACAGCCGAGGCCAGAACAGCTGCCCTGGACCAGGGAGAGCTGCGGGAAGAAATACCCCAACCTCTCTGTTCTCTAGCTCTGCAAACTCCTCCATGTGCCTCCTGTTGGCTCAATCAGCAAGAAGCCGGGGGAAGGGAGCCTGGGGGTGCAGTCTTTGGGGGTTATCTCCCCAGGACAGAGCAGGGCAGGGAAAGTAAGAGAATGGATCTGGTGGGGCAAGTGGGAATAACCAGAAGATTTTCTAAAACACAAAGCCTACCAAGTCACTCCTTTAATAATAATAACAATAATGCTAATGAATGGCATTGCTTAAGCCCTCATGTGCTATAGACTTTGCGTTGATGGTCTCATTCAATCTACACAACTACCCTATGAGGTAGATATATCATAGTTCTCATTTCACAATGGGGAAATTGATGCATGGTGAAGTTAAGCTGTTCGTCTAAGGCCATGTCCCTGGGATGGGGCAGTCTGATTTGACTCTACGACCTTCACAGTTAGGTTTAAATTCCTTAGTGTTGTACTTGGGGCTCTGCCTTTAGCCTTACAACTTATCTTCTCCCAGACTCCTACATTCAGACCAATCCTTTGCCACCCCAAATGACTTGACATTTCCTAAGTGTGACCTGGATCACCTGTCTCCCTCATTAGCCTGCTTCCGTGGGCCTTCAAGTCTCAGCACAAGTACCACTTCCTGCTGGATGCTTCCGACCCCTGCCCCACCCCATCCTCTGATCTCTGCATCCATCAGCCTTCTCTGTGCTTCCATAGCTTTCAAGACCTGGCCCAGGCAGCATTCGTGGGACTGAACAGAGATATGATTTGCTGGTTTGTTTCTCTTACCACTGTGAACTCTTGAAACCATTGCATCTGGATTTGTCCTTATTTCTATCCTCAGTGCCTAGCATAGTGCCTGGCATGTTGTAAGTATTCAGTAAACATTGGTAAAGAGGGCAAAGAAGAGGGCCAGGCCTGGAACATGGAGCACGGCCATCAAGACAGCCTGATTCGGCAATCCAAATTTTGGGTAGTCGGGAGCAGCATCGGGGAAAGCCAAGGTGGCTACAAGCACTAAAGTCCCATTTCCTTTTCACAGAATGTCAGGGTCTTGACCCACATGCTGTGTTCATACACTGGGATCGTGTCCTGCAGGGCAGTGAGGTTGTAGTGGACACAGGGCTCGGGTTTGGTTTCTGATCTGGACAGTAGTGTAGGCTGTAAAGCCTCTCTTGGAGGGTCGACATGAAGGTCAATGAAGACAGGCGGGTGACCATTTTCCTGGCAGTCTAAAGCACTCACGGCTTTCAAGCTGTGAGTACTGTGGAGGGAGGGTGTGCAGGGTGCATCTCCTTCCTAGGAGCCATATAGGAATTTAAATATATATACGATTCAAGACTTCATAGGGATTCCCTTGAAGATGCAGTTCCCTATCACAGTTTCTTTGCTTTCATCACCCCGTACTTGCTTATTTTTAGTTTAAAGTTAAAGGTGAATTAGCATTCATTTTCTTACAAATACTTAAAAGTGCTCCATGCCCTACGTCATTCTTGAGACGCCCCCGGGTGTGTAAAATCAGATCTTGCACACTTGGTTGCAGTCCTTGTTGACTGTCGTTGGGCATTCACGTAAAGCGTTGTGCTAACTTTCCTCTGGTGTTCGTTTGGAAGAAATGAGGAACCGGTTTCCCACGGTACCTTTGAGTGAGGTGCAAACCCCTCCTTCAGGTCACCAAGAAATCAAAGTAGTGTGTTATTGCTCCTGCCTCTCCTTGGATTACTATCCAGCTGTGACAAATTGATGGATTTGCCGACTACCTCAAGAATCATCTGGTGCATTTTTCTCTCTCTTCATTTGACTTTGAAAGATCAGATAGCCAGAGAGGGTAAGAAAGTTGCCCAAGGTCCTATAACGAGTAAATAACCATGATAGGGCTGGAATGCAGCTCTTTTTTCTTTTTTTTAAGGTATGCTTTTGTTTTTTTGGTGAGGAAGATTGGCCCCAAGCTAACATTTGTTGCCAATCTTCCTCTTTTTTTTTTTTCTCCCCGAAGCCTCAGTACATAGTTGCTTGTCCTAGTTATAGATCCTTCTAGATGAGTGGTGCTAGGTCCATGCCCAGGATCCAAACTGGCCAACCTCAGGCCACCGAAGCGGTCTGTGTGAACTTAGCCACTATGCCACTGGGCTGGCCCCAAGCTACCTCTCATAATGCCTCATCTAGTTGCTTCTGCCATTCCTCACTTAATTTCTCATTCCATTATGCTGTCACCCGCAAGACCTCCAATGACCAATGATTCCTATTATGAGCTGAATTGTGTTCCCCTAAAATTCATATGTTGACATTCTAATCGTTAATACCTCGGAGTATGACTGTATTTGGAGGCAGAGTCTTGAAAGAGGTAATTCCGTTAAAATAAGGTCATTATAATGGGCCCTAATACAAGATGACTGATGTCCTTACGAGGAAATTAGGACACAGACACATACACAGAGGGAAGACCACATGAAGACACAGGGAGAAGATGGCCATCTGCATCTCAGGAGAAATGAACCCTGCTGATAACTTGATCTTGGACTTCTAGCTTCCAGAACTGTGAGAAAATAGTTTCCCTGGAGATTAAGCCAGCCAACCTGTGGTACTTCGTTAAGGCATCTCTAGCAAACTAATACAATTCTTTGTAAAAATTGAGGAAAAACAAAAACAAAGGAAAAAATCTTCAACTCTTCCAGCTTACATTATTAGGGCCACCCATTGAGCTAACAAAGAAGTGAAATAAAAATGATACATTTCTTTGATTTCAAAGCAAAGTTCTTCCATGTGTGAAACAGGTATATCCGGATGTGGAAAGGGAATGGAAATTTGGTACAGTGAATACTTGTTTTTAATTTGCAGTGGGGAGGGAGGAAATGAACAGCTAATCATTCTCAGCATTCCTAACTTTAGAAATTTTTTGATTAGTGTCGGCATCTGACTTACTTCTCTAGTGAGAAATACCCTTTTATTAACTACCGTGTAGGAAACTGCCTTGTTATCCCAGAAACACTCACTCCCTGCCTCTTAAAAATGTGAGCTTCAGGCACACTGATAATTTTCCAAAATCTTTTCTAACTGTCCTCGCCCTGACTTCTTTGGAAGAAAACCCAAAAGATTCTTCTCAAAAGAACCAGAAAAGAAAAGCATGCTGTTGTTGTTAACGCAAAAAGGAAGATGAAGTTTATTGGGAAATCTTTCCTCCCAGGGATGGGAAGTTTCTGGGCGAGCACCCAAGCACAGCAGTGCCTCTAGCCAGTATTGTTTTATGTTCAAAGCTATCACAAGTCAGAATTTCCATATTTGCAATGCATTCTTTGTCTTCATTACCTTTATTACACTTTATTCCAACAGGTGAGAGGGCTCCAGTGACTGCTAAGGAGAGAAGGGCAATTTAAGATCAATGACAACCAATTCACATAAAGCATTTGGAGTGGAAGATGACATCACTGAGCTGTCAGCGTGACAAGTTTACAAAATCCTGAAAATGCCCTTGAGCCCAAAAGAAAAAAAAGAGTGCAATCCGCAAGTAATTGCTACTTCTCTTTTTCCACCTTCTCCTTTTTTCCTTCTCTCTCTTCTCCTCCTCCTCTCTTGACTTCTAGGAAAAGCGCGGGTGACCCAGAAAAGGACACCTAACATTTGAATGAGAGACACTGGGTCTGAAGTACTGGATTCACTGGCCAAGGCCGATGGGAGGCTGGGCAACTCTGAAGGAAGGAGGGAAGAGGCTGGGATGGTTTGGAGCTCACTGAGCACTAGAAGTTCCCTGTCACTGGCAGGCCAGGAGCTGGGATAGTGTGGAAGGTGGACACCTCTCCCTCCAATGCCCTAGAGGCTGCCTCGGGCCTCATGTCTGGCTGAGACTTAGCAGGTCTTGAGTCCTGGCTTTTGCTTTCTGGGGCTACGGGTCTCCTGAGAGAAAAGCTGTGTTGGTGGTAAGAAACAGTTGCTGAGGTTGGGGCTGGCCCAGAGGTGTAGTGCTTAAGTTTGCACGCTCTGCTTCTGAGGCCCAGGGTTTGCAGGTTCAGATCCCAGGTGCAAAAAAAGACCTAGTTGCTGAGGTAGACAGACGTGTGGACACAGTGTGCTTGAGTAGAGTGGATGACCCACAGAATCACTTGCGTTTGTCCTTTTTCCCTCAACTTCCCTTGCTTTTTTTTCTTTTTGCTAAGGAAGATTAACCCTGAGCTAACATCTGTGCCAATCTACGTTACATGTGGGTCCCCACCACAGCATGGCTGAGGAGTGGTGTAGGTCCCTGCCCGAGATCCAAATCCTCAAACCCAGGCTGCTGAAGCAGAGTGGGCCAAACTCAACCACTATGCCACAGGGCCAGCATCCCCACCCCTTTTTTTTCTTGTTCTGGTCTCTCAGGGGCAACACTGACCCTGGAGTCCAGCCAGAGTCTGTGTCTAGTCTCAGCTCTGAGACTTCCTGGCTGAGGGACTAGGGGCCTCTCTCTGAGCCCTAATGTCATAGCCTGTAAAGGGAGATAACCATACCTTGACTGCCTCATCAGGCTTTTTAAGGAATAGACTGAGATAACATATTTGAATGAGGTAGTATGTTTTTATATGCTTCGTAAGCTGAAAAGTACTGTAGAGGTTTAGCTACCGCATTTGAATCCTCCTCAAATCAGCGTTAGCCTGGTCCAGCCTTTAGGATTTTGTTCTTCGATCTAGCACTTACAGACTTCCCGAGATAGGGGCCAGTGTGTCTCAGTCTACATGGAGACCGCCCAACGCCTGGGGTGCCATCACGAGCATCACAGCTTTGAGAGTAAGGTAGTGCTTCTCAAAACAGTCCTAGGGGAAAGCTTTTCTTGAGGGTGGGGTGGAGGATTATCAGGAGAAATTCTTCCGCAGTGCACATAATTTGTTTAGCTGTTTTATGAAGTTACACAAGTTTCTTTTTCTCTGGGACTCCTCAGAACCATGAACAGGCCAAATTGCACCACCCAGGGAGGGAGATTCAGTCCTCAGTCTTTCTCAAAATTATTTGACCAGAGAACCCATTAATACCTTTTGCAGTTAGGAACACCTTTAAAACTCCTATTGGGTGAAACACAAGCTTTGGCATTTGTTGTTTTTTTATTGGTTTATTAGGTAATTTCTAAAGTAATAGCAAACTGAGAACACTAACCCAAGGTATGAGCACAGATGGACCATATTTGATCAAAGGGAAGGTTTATTGATGGAGTGATGAGCTGGTGAGTCCCGGCTGGGCCTCACGGGTTCTGGGAAGGTCCTGGGGCCCTTGGGGCTGGAGAAGGGCTCTGTGGGACTAGACTGGAGTTGGGGAGCAAAGAGAAGGCACCAGGAGTGTTGATGCCCTCATACTGTTTCATTTGATCTTCTCAACACCTTTCTGAAGACGACACTATTACAGTCATATTTTCAATAGGGAAGCGGAAGTTCAAAGGGATTGTATTAGCTGCCCATGGTTACACAGTTAGTCAGTGGTGGAACTGGATTTGAATCCAGCTCATCCTGCTCCGAAGCCCGTTCTCCTTCCAGAATAAGATCCAGCTCCTCCAAGAAGTCAGGAGGTGACGAAGACGAGTTTTGCTTACCTTCCAAATATGCCGTAATAATGGTGCAGAGGAGGTGCTTGTGGTCACTGAACGCCATGGTCAGGTTCAGGAAATACGGGTCTCCAAGTTCCTCTTGGCAAAAAAAATCCTCTTACTCTGGGTGCGCAGTCTAGACTCAGGGGAAGCTGGCAGGGGTCTGGGTGGAGTTGGGCTCCATAAAAAATCACTACCTTCTGGTTAAAGATTTATTAAGTGACCACAATGTGCTGCGCATATAAATAGACTTGACCTTTGCCCTTAGGGAATCCAGAGTAAACACACAAGATTTACGGCCAGAGTGTTTCATGGCAGACTAAATGTTTTACAACCATACACATGCCAGGATCCTACCCAGCAGAATTAAAAAAGCGGGCCTGGAAGGAAGTTTGAAATGAAGGAAGTCGTCTAAGCCTGGGCTCCTTTACTTGTGACAGCTGTGTGAGTTAGGCCAAGTTTCTTGACTTCTCTGAGCCTCAGCTTCCTTTGCTACCAAATGAGAATGATGATACCTGCCTCATAGGATTAATAGGAATGGTAAATTAAAGAACTTGTGTAAAATGCCAGGGTCATAGTAGGTGCTAAATAAATGATGCTAGTTATTATCATTTGGTTATTAAAGTTTCCCAATTGTCCACAGGATAATATCCAAGCTCTACCCCCTAGTATTTAGGGCTTGCCATAGTTTAGCACTACTTACTTTTCCAGTCTTTGTTTTTGCTCTCTTCACCTCACTCACTGGCTAACATCCATGGGCATTCATTTCATGATGACTTGTCAAAGTCTTCCCTTCCTTCAAGGTTTAGAGCAGTTCTCAACGTTATGTCTATGACTCCTGGGGGGTCCCTAAGACTCTTTCATTATAATGCTAAGATGTTGTTCGTCTCTTTCACTGTTTTAACATTTGAGCTGATGGTGCAAATGCCCTGGTGAGTATGAGTAAAAGTACCAGTAACCGTTGTATTTATCACCACTACCCACTTGAGGAAAAAAAAATACCGGTTTCATATAAGAATGCTCTTAACTAAACAAAAGTTATTAATTTTATTAAATCTTGAACTTTTATTACGTGTCTTTTTAACATTCTGTGTGATGAAATGAGAAACATGCGTAAAGCATTTCTGGGGCATATTGATATTCAATTGTTGTCTAGAAGAAAAACATTTGTGCAATTGAACCAACAGCCACTTTTTTCGTGGAACACTATTTTTCTTTGAAAGAATAACTAGTGGCCAAATTTTAGTTATTCAAATTTAGATATTTGGCTAAAATTTTCTCAAAAATGAACTGAATCTGTCACTTCAAGGGAAACAACTGACACCATTTGTGGCCCATGATAAAATTTGGGCTTTCCAGCAAAAATTAGACTTTTGGAAAACTTGTATCCGCTACTGTGAGCTCTACAGCCTCCCAATAGTTGAAGACGCTTTTGATGAGATTTACAGTAATATTAACACGTGATTTTTTGATATTTTATAATAAGACGTGTCAACATTTTGCAGATCAAAATTTTCCAAATGACCAGTGCATGATGTTACAAAATCACGCATGGGTAAAAGATCCATTCAAAGTACATGTAGACTAGCGGATTTTAACATCACAGAGGGCAAACGTCCATTGATGTGGCTTCAGATTCCACATTGCAACTAACCTTTAAGAAATTACTAGTTGTTGAGGGGCCGGCCCAGTGGCGCAGTGGTTAAATTCACATGTTCCACTTTGGTGGCTCGGGGTTCGCTGGTTCGGATCCCAGGTGCGAACCTACTCACCACTTGTCAAGCCATGTTGTGGCAGGCGTCCCACATATAAAGTAGAGGAAGACAGCGTGGATGTTAGCTCAGGGCCAGTCTTCCTCAACAAAAAAAGGGGAGGATTGGTGGCAGACGTTAGCTCAGGGCTAATCTTCCTCAAAAAAAAAAAAGAAATTACTAGTTGTTGAGATTTGGTGTCTTATCAGAGGAAAAAAAATACCCATAATCATCTGAAAAAGGCCATACTTCTCCTTTTTCCAACTCATATCTACATGAGGGTTGATTTTATTCATATACTTCAACCCAAACAACAAGTCCCAACAGATCAAATACAGAACCAGATATGAGAGTCCAGTGGCCTGTTATTCAACCAGTCATTAAAGAAATTTGCAAGATGTAAAACAATACTATTCTTCTCACTAATTTTTCTTTTGTTTTAGAAAATATAGTTATTTTTCATAAAATATGTTATTTATGTTATGATGTAATTGGGTTTTATATTGCTATTTTTAAATGATTTTATAAACAAATATTTTTAAAATTTGTTTTAGTTTCTAATTGGATAAAAAACTGTATATATAACCCACACAAGTAAAAGCTCTTTGATGCCTTCAATAATTCTCAAGAGTATGAAGAAGTCCTGAGGCTAAAAAGTAGGAACCACTGGCTTAGAGTAGAAGTTCCACTACCTTCTGGAAAATGGTCCAACCACCCGATTGGGGTGAGCAACGTTTTCTAGAATTCCTGTTGACTTTGGCTATGTACTGCTCGTCTGTCATTTGGCATTATCTTATCCTGACATTCTCTGTTTTGAAATCCATTTGTAGAAATCCATAATATCCCCCGCAAGCTTCTCGTGAGCCAGCATTCTATCTCGTCATATTTGGGGTAGAGTGTGCAGGATGTTCACATTGTATGCCTGTTGTTGATAGCAGATGGTGAAGCTTCCTATTTCACTAGTATCATTGTCTTGACATGCTATTGCCAATCTGGCAGAACCTCAGTAACTTACAATTACTACTGGAGCAGTAGTCTGAATTAGTGAAAAGTCAGAATTCCAAACATATTTATATATTTTAACTGATATTTATACATTTTATGTTGTTTTTGTTTTTTGGTGAGGAAAATTGGCCCTGAGCTAAAGTCTGTTGCCAATCTCCCTCTTCTTTTTTCCTGCTTGAGAAAGATTGTCCCTGAGCTAACGTCTGTGCCAGTCTTCCTCCATTTAGTATGTGGGACACCGCCACAGCATGGCTTGATCAGCAGAGTGTAGGTCCACACCCATGATCCAAACCCATGAGCACCAGGCTGCTGAAGCAGAGCTGCGAACTCAACCACTACACCACTGGGCTGGCCCCTATATTTTATGTTTTTAATATCTTTCCTTAAGGTAAGACTAAAACATACTTGTTGCATAAACTTTGTAAATTATACAAAGTTAACAAAATAAAATGCATCTGCAAAATAAATAGTACTTAGTTGTTTTCTAGCCTTTAAAAATTTTAAAGTACCTGTAATCTCACAATATAGAGATAATGGCAATCAATATTTGATCAATCACCTTCAAGGACATATATCATCCATATAAAGTGAGAGTTTCTTGGAAAATTTGGATCCTACTTTATGTAAAGTTTTGTACCCTTCTCATGACCTTAACTGCTCTTTGAAAACATTATTTTTAGTAGCTCTGCTGTGTTTCAATGATGCATATTTAGGTTGCTTCTGATTTATTATTTTCATCAACAATACTATGAGGAGCATCCTTAGAGTGAAACAATCGCTGATTTGTTCAGGATAGATTCCTAGAAATGGGATCACTGGATCAACAGGAATTCCAAAATGCAGTTTGATTAATTTAAAATGATGTAACTTGAAAAATGTTGATTGTATTATAGCCAACCAACAGTGACAGCATGGAAAGTGGAAGGCCAACTAGAGCTTTCCGTTGTGGAGGGCCAGCTTCCCACGCATTTTAGATCGCCAGCACTTGGGTGCTCACAGGTGTTTGCAATGGTGGTGCTGTAGACTCGACTGAGTGCATGTACCTGTCAGGGAGCTTAGTACCAGCCACAGAAACCAAACCCGGCTAATTTAAGCAGAAAGAAATGTATTAAAGTATTGGGTAACTCTCTAAATTTCTAGAAGCACTAGAGAGCTAGGGCTACAGGCCCAAATCACAGCAGATCTGGACCTCAGAAGACTCCACTGCTTGCACCACTTTGCCACCATGACTGTCCCTGGAGTTCACCATCGCGGCTGCCCCCACGAGGACTAGGGCGGATGCCAGGATTGGTGCTCTGGCTCCTGAGTCACTACCCAGCATGGATGCTGTGATTGGCAGAGCCTCATAATTGCGCTCATTCAAGCTGCAAGGGAGGCTAGGAAATTGCAACTTTGGCCTTGAGGAGTGGGGTCTGCTTCCCACCAAGACATACAAAGAGGGGCAGCTCCTAACATTGAAGAACAGTTCGGAAGATAAGCTGCCAAAAAAGAGTAACAAATGCTTACCGTAGACAGTAACAATGATCGTCAAGCACCTGGGAACCTAGGACCTATTCCAGGGGGAGGAAGACTTTTCTGTTTATTAGAGAGGAGCATCCAGGTCTGATTTGTCCCTATTGTCTAGTGCGCAGGACAGAGTAGGTATGCAATAAACATTTCTTGAATGAATGAATGAATGAGTATTTAGATACTGCTGATGGAAATGGATGCTGTCCACTATGGAGGATGCTGACACTGTATTCCATTCCATTTCAATGGATGCTGTCACTGGGAGTGGAATTGTAGAGTGTCAGCTGGAGACACTCATTGTCCCACGGTCTTCACCTTCCCTCCTATGCATTTTGTGGGGGTGTTAAAAGATAAACTGAGGCATATGAAAATTTTTAAAGAAGTTTATTTGAGGAAACATCTAGTCCTATCAGCAGTGCCAAACCAGAATTGGTTAGGAGCTCTCCACCACAGGACTTAGGGGTAAGGCTTTTATAGAGAAGACTCAGGAAGCAAAGCAAGGAAATCGTTTGATTGGCTGTAGCTTAAGCAGTTGCCTTATCAGGGAAAGCCCAGTTGGCTGTTTGTGATGGGTTATCCTTAGGTTTTTTTTTTTTTTTTTTAAAGATTGGCACCTGAGCTAACAACTGTTGCTAATCTTTTTTTTTTCTTCTTCTTCTCCCCAAAACCCCCGAGTACATAGTTGTGTATTCTAGTTGTGATGTGCCTCTAGTCGTGCTGTGTGGGACGCCGCCTCAGCATGGCCTGATGAGTGGTGCCATGTCTATTCCCCAGATCCAAACTGGTGAAACCCTGGGCCGCCGAAGCAGAGCACATGAACTTAACCACTTGGCCACGGGGTCTGACCCTTGTCCGTAGGTTTTGATTTCTTCATCTTGAGGCATTGACAAGCTTAGGTTTTGGTTTGCTAACGTATGCTGCTAAGGCATTCCAGCCAGCTCTGTCTAATGGCTTCCTCCTTTAATTAATTTACTAGGGGAAATTATCCAGGCTACACTGTCTCTGTCTTTTTGATTCTCCAAAAGAATAGAGAGCATTGGTTTTTAAGTGCATTCTCTCACAAGATGAGAAACAATAATTTCCAGATTAAAAAAAAAAAAAACTTAACAGATCCGAACATCTAGGACACCTGTGTAGAAACGTGGGGCTTTTATAAAGGATGCTGTTCAGGCAGAGAGAGTTACACGCGACAGCAAAAGGTATTCTGGATTTATGTTTCTGGCTATATTATCCTTTCCCCCTTTTTATGCCACTCCACTACTGCACATCTTTAAAAAGAAAATAAATTTTAAGGTTGAAGAACTGCTTGTATAAGTTTGTAGGTAGGAGAGAGGGATCGAATAAGTAGCTGATTCTGAGTGACTGTGATTTTCCACGTCTGATTTCCATTATTAGAGAAGGGCACGAGTAACAGACGACGTCATCTATTGGACCCACAGAAGCATGAGGACAGTAGAAACCCTACATTGCTTCATTCCTGCGTTTGCCAAGCGTTGAAGTGGAACTGCGGAGATGGATGGCTTGGGATAATTTTTTGGCAAGGCACCTGAATGTCAGGGCTTGTTTTCCAGGACCCTGAAGGCAATTCTCTTTAAAGACACCCAGGTCTCTAGCTTATTCTGTATCTGTTTTTTTTTCTTTCCTAAGTAGATCACTTCTAGCTGTAGATATCACAAATACAAATTACAGTCCATTCACACATCTGAGGTGCCATATGCTCACTCACAGCAATACTTGGAGTAAAAAAAGCAGGGAAGTAAAAAACTTCCTTCTCTGGCTCACTAGGACGCCCACCAACTCTCACTGAGCAGGACTGTTTAGGACGGAGAACAGCTTGTCAAATACGGATGCATCTCCAAACCCATATGGAGTTGACATTTTCTCACAGTGTGTCATTCTCTGACTACTCTGCGATATTAACCACTCTGCCTTCCCCCAGATTTTTCAAGTAATTGGCTGCTCGCTGCCAGCGAGCCCAGCCACTTCTGAGGTACAACACGCGTCCTCCTCCTAGTGAATCCTGTAGTATTTGAGCTGCCGCCAATTCCACTCCTCCTGGGAGCTGGCAGATGGTCACATCTCTGTCGGCTGATGAAGATGTAGGTGCTCATAGCTCAGAGTTAAAAATCCAAGAAATAACAAAGTTGGACAAGATCTCCTAGGTCCCTTCCAGCCCTAATTTCCCTGTATTCCCCAAGGTTCTAGCACATAGCCCCTGCCACAGAGAGCACGTAGCAAGAATTCATCGCTGCACGTGTTGGCAGGTTTGAATGGATGGAAACACAGGGTAACCATGGCAAACCGTTGCTGAGTGCTTCCAGGTGCCGGGCACCATCCTAATTAGCACCTTAAATGGGTGATCTCTGTTGGTTCTCACAGCCACATCACGAGTTAGGTAATATTATGATTCCTATGTTAGAGATGGGGAAATTGAGGCACAAACTGGATTAAGTAACTCGCCAATGGTTACAGTTAGTAAGAGGCAGAGCTGCAATACGAACAATGGCTGTCCCACTTCAAAGCCCGTGTTCCTCAAAATAATAGTGACAACAGCAATAATAAAACAACAAACACTTTTATAGAACGCCAGACACTAGTCTGACGATTCTATGTCAATCAACTCCTATAATTTTCACAAGGATAGGAGGAAAGTACTAACGTTAATCCACCTTTTATTAATGAGGAAACTGAAACACAGAGACGTTAAGGAACTTGCTCAACGTCACACAGCTCATAAGTGGCAGAGCTGGGGTTTGAACCTAGGCTTGAAAGTATATACTTTGAACTACATGTTGTTTGGGAGCACTTCCTTGGCTTTAGCTACAGATTATGATAGCGCTACACGCCCTCACCCACAGCGGGAGGAAGAACGCAGCTTCCTTTCAGAGTTCTTTTGGTCTGATTCTGAGCTCCGCTCCATGATTCTGGGTAATGTTCTCAGCACCTACATGGACATTTCCGTTCCTCCTACACACAGATGGTCTTCATGGGTGGTCCAAATGGTCTACACCATGTCTTGCGTATTTCTGAGAAAGTAAGAAACGTGTGGTTTGTCTTGAAGTGAAGGTACTTCCACAGGGGAAAATCAGTGGTCCCAGGTCTGAGAGTCCTGCTGGGGAGAGCGCATGGGTCCTCGAGTCTACAGTGCCAGAGTGTCTAGTTGATAGAGGATGAGTTCTCTGGGATTGGAGCTCAGAGGTGATGTTCTTGCCCAGCGCCTACCCCCTCTCTTCTTAGGCTAGCACTGCTCTCCCTGATGACCACACAGGTGAGTGTGACCCGGCTGGACCAACTGGAATCCTCCCCAGAGATTTTCGTGGCTGCAGCTGATAGAAGACAGCTGAGTTTTTCATGTCTGGGAATCCAAAGCTGTTAGGAGTGGCCTGGGGCCACACTCCCTGCACGTGAGTAGAAGAGAATGATGCCGGCAGCAGAGAAAGGGTATGGAGAGAGGCTCCTGGAGGCCTCAGGCCCAAGCTTTCATCCTCCCCAGCTCCTTCCCTGTCCCTCCTGGCTGTGGGAGACAGTAACTCGCTCTTTCTTCAAGTTCCTTGAAGTTGGATTTGCCACTTGCAACTGACTGGAAAAAGGACTGACTGATTTAATCTTTCAAAAGACGCTGTAGCTTTGAATTTTTGCCTTTTCCCACCCATGTGCCAGCTTGATGGCGCACGCTTACTATGAGGAAAGCTTTGTAGTGATGTTCTAGGGGCCTCGCTTAAGTAACCACACATCTATGGCCACTCCTGTGGTGTGCCACTGATTTGCCATTTACTAGGTGTTCTAGTTTCTAGGGTGCTGTAACAAAGGACTACAAACTGGGTGGCTGACAAAACAGGAATTTATTCTCACAGCTCTGGAGGCTAGAAGTCCCAGATCCAGGTGTTGGCACGGTTGGTTCCCTTCGAGGGCTGTGAGGGTGAACCTGTTCCATGCCTCCCTCCTAGCTTCTGCTGGTCTGCCAGCATCTTTGGTGTTCCTTGGCCTGTAGATGCATCATCCCCATCTCTGCTTTCACCTTCACATGGTGTTCCCCTTGTGTGCGAGTCTGTCTCTGTGTCCAAATTTCCCCTTTTTATAGGGACACAATCACCCTGGATTAGGACCCACCCTAATGACCACATCGTAACTAATTACATCTGCAGAGACCCTGTTTCTAAATAAGGTCACATTCTGAGGTACTGGGGGTTAGGACGTCAACACATGAATTTGGGGGGAAGTAACTCAACCCATAACACTAGGAAATCAAGTGGGGAGGCTAAAGGACAAGGAGCTGCTCATGTTTCCCCAGCTGGGGGCTGTGGGAAGTAGACACTTTGGGAAGGATGCGCTGACCATGAATTTGAATTTCACCTTTTTTTTTTTTTTTTGAGGAAGATTAGCCCTGAGCTAACTGCTGCCAATCTTCCTCTTTTTTTCTAAGGAAGACTGGCCCTGAGCTAACATCCGTGCCCATCTTCCTCTACTTTTTTTTTATACGTGGGATGCCTACCACATCATGGCTTGATGAGTGGTGCCATGTCTGCACCCAGGATCTGAGCCCTCAAACCCCGGGCTGCCAATGTGGAACATACGCACTTAACCACTGCGCCACCAGGCCGGCCCCTGAATTTCACCATTGAGTTGCTCTAGCTTAGCGGCCCCGGGCAGGTCATTAACCTTTATGATTTTGAAAGATGAGCAGGCTGGGCTAGATTGGTGGTTTTCAAAACACATCCAGGAGCCACTTGTTTTGGTTGGGGGGTCAGGGGAAAAGTTGGCAGATTCCCGACAACCCACACTCACTTCACCCAGTGGTGTGCCGGGTGGTCCACTTTGGCAGACGGAAGAATTCTATCGCTGACGTTGTTTAGAATTGTCAGTGCACAGCGATAACACAAAGCAGACCAACAATTGGTTTTATTGTTGTTTTTCAATTCTCTAAAAGTATTGTACTCCCCCATTGCCTGTCCCCTGGGCGAACAATCCAGGCAGACTGATCCCATTGATTCCCACCTTTGTACACACGGCTTCGCCCAATGTGTCCATTTTATGTGTTTTATGTATAAGGATTCCAAACAATTTTGTTTGAATAGAGGGTTCTGCTAGAAAAATATTTTAGTTCAGAAAACAGCGAAAGGATCTCTCAGTTTCCTTCCAGTTCTAAGATTCCATGTGACTCTATAAAAATAGTTTTAATCTTCTTTACAATTTTCATTCTCTACCTTTCAGAAAGTTAATTTTATGAACTATTTGGGAAGCATCGCACTGAAGATGGCTTAGGGTCTGGCAAACGTTTTCGGTTTTCCCTGAGACAGGGCTCCAGATGGAAGAATCGTGAGCGGCAGGGTGGACGGTGCATCGTAGTGGAGGTGAGACGGAGCGTGGTGGTCTCCGTGGGAGGGGAGTTTAATACGGAGAAATGTCTTTTCTCTTAACTCTCTCATTTAAGTAACCTGGAATATCTTACATCTCTGATTTCTGCTGGGCAGGAAGATCTTTTCGATCTGCCTGTACCCTTAGTGCTCGTTGCTATCAGCCAGCAAACACACCAAGCCGTATGTATCATGGAGTCCTGTGCGGCTGTGGTACCAAACCTGGTTTGTGGTGGGCTGGTGGGCCTGCGCCTGGCACCCCTTCCCCAAAGGCTCCCCGCATTGAGTCTGGTAGTAATCCTCTTTCCTCCTCACACCCTAGCACCCCCAGGTTGCCCCTTCCTACAGTGTAGAACCACGGCCATGCTGAGGTTTTCTCTCACCTACTGTTGTTCTCATTTTAGGAAAGAATAGGGGATATCTTGATACATAATAATAATCACCAGTGCTTATTAAGCACTTACTTTGTGCTAGGTGCTGTTCCAAGAGGTTTACATGTATTAAACTGTCTAGTTCTCCTAACAACCCTGTGAGGGAAGCACCGTCATCTCTACCATTTACCAATGAGGAAACAGGCACAGAGAAGTTAAGTAACTGACTTACGTGAGCAGGTGGCACAGCTAGGATCTGAATCCAGACAGCCTGTGCTGTTAACCACCACGAGATGTGCAGGCTACGTTTTACATGTGCCTTTGGAAGACAGCTATTTGAATTGCTTACCTTTTCTTGCCATTGAGGCAATCCCAACAGGGCTAGAAAGAAGCATAATGGCATTTAGAAAGCAATGAAATAGTGCATGGCTAGTGATCTAGAACAGAACTACTATTTCTCCCACTGGTCCTCTGGGGAACAGGAGTTAAAATTCAGCATGCCAGTGACACTGTTCGGCTCCTGCAATGTGGGGGCGAACATGCCCTCCATTCCCTCTTGCCCCTGTGGGGGAAGAGGAATTTCCCTGCTTTCTCTCCCATGGCAGTGGGGACAGGTCCAGAAACAAGGGAATGGGCATCCTCAGTGAAGTGGGGGTTTCTAGGGCAGAGATGCAGCCATGGACAGGAGGGAACAATTGCTTTGATAATTACTGTTTTTATTTTGCAACTTCTATGACCAATCAAGTTATCTCAATTTACATAAAGCTTTTTTTTCAGTTGAGAGAGCAACATTTTTGTTCAGCTTCATATAAATAGAAATGATCTGTGTTGTAGAACATTCTAGAAAGCATGGGTCACACCATTCTCCTTTTTATTCCTTTGGTCACTACCATAGTTGAAGGCCGATATTGCATTAATTCTATAGCCCATTTCCTCACCTCCAGTAACTCCCCTCTGAGTCATTCTCTGTGCTGTTGCCTGGATTATTGTCTAAAAACATGAATCTGATTGTTTTCGTCATACACAAAACCCCACATCATCTTCCCGTTGTCTAGGGAACAACCCTGGAAGCCAACCTATCCTTCCAGCTGTACACGTCATGTCCTGCACATCTTAGGTCTTTTCTTCATTTTCCTGCCCCTCAAAATCCTTCCCGTTCTCTAAGACCTCTATCATATGCGACCTTGACTTTAAAGCATCTCCCGATGCCCCAAATGCAAGGAACTTCCTCCTCCAGCTCTTTCCCGATGTCTCCATCTCTCCATTGCTCCACATCTGGCAAGAGCAGCAGCCCAGGATGTTTTGGAGACCATACAGAATTCTTCGAGTTACAATTTCAAGTTCATTCTGCTCACGGCCTCTGAGCACCTGGACCCAGGTATATGATTAAAAGAAAAAAATTTCCTTCCTTCATACTTCCCTCCTGATGCTTTTTCAGCTTTGTCTCCCCTTCATCTCTAGATGCCACTTTAGAAACAGCAATCTACTACATAGCGACATTCTATTCATGTAGCTGGACATGTTACAACATGGTCAGATGGCTCTCAGATGATTTTAAGTTCTTTTGAGGCATTTAATTATGACCACATGGATGCAGGTTCAATGTGAGGGTAGGCTGATTTTTTTCCTGGAACAGAGAGCTAAAATCTAGTGCTATTTTTTTAGAACACAGTCTCAAAAACTTTACAAATTTGTAAAACTAACAACAAAACAAAAAAAACACTGCAATTACCAAACACCAGTCTCTTTTCCTTAGAGAAGCCAAGACACTTCAGTGTCATTGAAAAGTTTTCTTTTGTTCGTTTTGTTTGAGCAGAATCAAATACTGGGGCTAATTCACCAGCTGCTTCTCTGGAGTTCATCAAAATTTGCATAACTCTCCCCTCCCCCCCCAAAATTTACTTTGGTTTTTAAAATGATTGAGTTTAATCTTTCTTGTAGTGGTTGCTAACTTTGTATGATAGCTTTCTTAAGTGGCATGAGGGTAAAAGATAATATACATTTGTTACTGCCCAAGTGGGCTCGTCTGCCCGCTGCAAGACATACCAATAGGTGGTAGGTGAGAGAGGTGGTAGGAGAGAAAAGACTTTATCACAGCTTGCTAGCAAGAGGGAAGATGGCCAACTCATGTCCAAAAGAACCATCTCCCAGAACAAAGACTACAGGTCAGTTATACATGGGGCTGGTCTCCCGGTGGGGGAGGTAACTGGTCTCTGGGTGGGGCAGACATCTGGTCCCAGTTCCTGATAGTCCTTTGTTTTGCTGGATATGCATCAGAGAATAGAGGAACACCTGTACTCTGATGGTTCCCTTGTCATTGATGATGGCTATCTGCATAGGCTCTCTGCCCGGGGGTCATCACATTCCTAAGGAACTCATGAGAACAAAAGTTATCATCTTAAAGCAGCTGGGAGGAGCCACAAAATCTACAGAGCATATCTGGGCTAGTTAATCAGGTGATTTAAAGTTACAATATGGTTCATTTTCTACAATATGGCTTCCCTTATGTCAATTTTGTGTTGAGCCAGTATCACATTGTTATTCTATCTGTTCCAGAAAATTTCTGATTATGTCATCAGGATAGAGATTAAACGGTATCATTTAAATGTTTTTACATGGATCATTTATATAACTAGTTTAATAGGTTATTTTCATTGTGGAAAAAATAAAAAGAGAAACAGCCCTTACTCTTCCCAAACAAAAACGGTCAAGAGATAAACAGAAGCTGTGGGATTAAAAACCATTGTTGCTTTCCTCTGCCAATAAAAGGCGCAGAAGGACCCGCATTTCCAATTCTGATAGTGGGGTCATGGTTAAGCTGCCCATTGACATTGAAAATTATATCTGGGGAGTGTTCTGCACACACTTGGTAGCGACCGCTGGACTAATCAAGTTACATGACCAACTTTGATTTTGATAAAGGCTACTGACTAGAAACCTATTAAGAGCAGCTAATACGTGGTTAATTTTTTAAAGAAAACATCAGTCTCCTTTCAGGAGTAAGTACTAAGAATTCATTTTTGTGCCTCTCCCTTTCCCACTTGAGTTTTTGCCCCTAAGAAAGTGGAAATGGATGATGTGTATGACATTAGAGTTTTACACTTTGGCAAAGCAAAAAATTGTGACAACCTCCCTTTTAAACCTACCATGCATGTTCAAGGCTATAGGAGAGTGCCAGAACCTTCGGGCTAAAACCCGCCAGCTCCCCACACATCTCGAGTCCATTCCCATAGGATTTCCCTCTTTGAATCCCTCCATGACCACCTCACTTTCCCTCCTTGTCTGCTCCCCTCCAACAGAGTCAATTCTTTCATCCTCTGGGTTCCCATGGCACTTTAGAGAAATCCCTCTCACAGGATTATCACATAGTATTGCAATTCTTCTTGGTTTGTTCATTTATGCCCTCAGGCTAGTCTGCGGGGGTCTGAGGAAGGCGATTGTGTTTGTATCTGTCTCCAAGACTAGACCCTGAATCAGCAGAGCTCATCCTGTTCATCTCTCTCTCACCACCACCATTGGCACATATTCCTCCCTCTCTCATCACACCAAGCTGTAAAGGCTTAATAGATGAATAAATAATGAGTGTCTGGGAAAAATATCCTCCAGAATGAGTCACCCCAAATAGGCTGAGTCTATCTGGACCCATCTATGGCTGATCACTGCTTTCAGCCCAAAAAAATAGAGTGGTCCCTGCCAGATGCCGGCAGGCTAATTTCCAAGCCCTGCTGCTATGTTTTGATCAGGTAATATGAATGGTCTTGTGTTAGTTTGCTTGGGCTACTGTGACAAAGTACCACAAACTGGATGGCTTACACAATAGCCATCACAGTCCTGGCGGCCAGAAGCCCCTGGTCAAGGTGTTGGCAGGTTTTGTTTCTCCTGGGACCTCTCTCCTTGGCTTGCCGATGACTGCCTTCCTGCTATGTGTTTATGTGGACTTTTCTGTGTGCACATCCCTGGTGTCCCTCCATCTTATGAAAACACCAGTCAGATTGGGTTTGGACCCCACCCTAAAGGTTTCACTTTAACTTACCTCTTTGTAGACCCTATCTCCAAATATGGTTGCATTCTGAGGTACTGGGGGTTGGGAGTTCAATATATGAACCCTGGTGGGGGACATAGCCCATAAGCCCATGTGTCAGCCCATAAGAGGCCCTGACACAAGTTATCCAGTTTACTATCAATAGGTGGATTTACAAAGATCCCACTGCCAGATAAATAGAGAGAGCTATTTGCCTTTGGAATCAGTCTGAGGCCCATCTAAGGGACACTTCTGGATGTCTCACAATTCACATCTTGAGATTCATGAGTGCAGAACCCCAAGGGCATTTCAGGAGGGCCAGAGTTTGGGCTGCCGTGGTAGGTGGGATGGTTGGGAGGGAGGATCTGTTGGGGTGAAGAATGTAGAGAAAACTTTGTGCTTCATTGGAAAACTATGCTTTGTTTTCTAGAGCAGGGGTTGGCAAACTTTTGCTGTAAAAAGCCAGATAATAAATATTTTATCTTTGCTGGCCATATAGTCTCTGTCGCTACTACTCAAGAAAGCCATTGGAGCTGAAAAGTAGCCATAGGCAACGCCTAAATAAATGGGTGAGGCTGTGTTCCAATAAAACTTTATTTACAAAAACAGATGGCTGGCTGGATTGGGCCTGAAGCCTCAGGTTGTCTAGAGCACACCCTTCCTGAGTTATCTGATTCTGATTTTGTCACTGACCGACTGCCCGACTGCCCGGAGTAACTCAAAGGAGGTTTCAGAAACACTTAATTGTTTCTCAAAGGTGTTTTTTAGTTATGTTAAGAGATGCAGGGGCCTGGTCTAGTGGCATAGTGGTTAAATTTGTGCATTCCACTTTGGCAGCCTGGGGCTTGACAGTTCGATCCTGGGCATGGATCTAGCACTGCTTATCAGGCCATGCTGTGGTGGCACCCCACATAGAAGAATTAGAATGACCTACAACTAGGATATACAACTATGTACTGGGGCTTTGGGGAGAAAACAAAAGATGGAAGACTGGCAACAGATGTTAGCTCATGGCCAATCTTCCTCACCAAAAAAAAAAAGGCATAAAAAAAGAGATGCAATCACCAACTACCCTGAAACAGTCCTAACCCCCTGTATGAGTGACGCCTGCACAGATGGGCTGAGAAGCGTCCAAGAGTCACCTTTGCTTCATTTTAATGTAAAGATCTCCAGCCCAGGAGAAGCTTAGGCCTTATTAGTGTAACGTGATATATGTGGATGCATATTTTCAGACTGTGTGTGTGAGAGTGAATACCCACCTCTACATATGATGACAGAAATTCCCTTTTTTGAAAAAGTTTATTTTCTTTTTACATTTTTTTTTTGAGGAAGACTGGCCCTAAGCTAACATCCATGCCCATCTTCCTCTACTTTATATGTGGGACAACTCCACAGCATGGCTTGATAAGCCATGTATAGATCTGCGCCTGGGATTTGAACCAGCAAACCCCAGGCCACTGAAGCAAAGTGCACAAACTTAACTGCTGTGCCATCAGGCTGGCCCCCAGAAATTCCCTTTTGAATATTCATTCCCCATCTGAAATAAAAGGTACCCATTTTTCCTTGCTTGCGGCCCACAGCTTTGGAAGTGATTCCCCGCTATCTCTTTATTTGTTGCAAATAAATTTTACTTTGTGTGACAACTACTTCTGGAGAAGGCTTTGATTTCAATTCACCAAGAAGCAGACCCACTTTGGTTCACTAACAATTTTATGTGGATTCTGAGCCCATCATTTGAGCTATTTTACAACTCAGTTAAGTTATAGACAAACAAGAACAATGCAAAATAATTCTTGACTCTAGAGATGTAAATTTTTGACTCTAAGAGATTCAATTGACTTCCTTCCCCTCCTATGGAAGAAGCTAGTGTTGCCTGAATTTGCACATTTCTTTCAATATTCCTGATCTACAAATATGTTTATTCTTTGGATTCTTCGGTTCTATTTCCTCATTAATAATGAGGTAATTAAAATCTTTAACACACATTCATTTTATATCTATATAAGAGTCATGATTTTTTTTTTCTTGGAAAATTATGCTTTAACAAACTGGACACTGTTTGCAAAGGGCTTGGAAGCTGTGCAAAAAGCATTGGGTTTTGCCCTCTGGGACAACGGTCTTTAAACTTTTTGGTCTCACAACTTTGTCAGCAAATATTTCTTAGCCACTGTCCCTTGCTATATGAATATAATATACTGCAGACAGACTAACATATATAAACATACACAAAAACAGAATTGGAGAAATACAGAATTCTAATAGTTTCTTTGCATATTGTAATGGATTCTCTTCTTAAGACCTTTGGTTTCCTTTCTTGTTGTGAGACTAATTTTCTGGACAATAGAGAACCAAAAATAGTAACCAATGGAAAAAAAAAAGAGAGAGAGATTGAGTTAAGCCCAATAATACACCAACAAAGCAGGTTGTTGTAAAAAGTAACTGTGGTTTGATTTGACTGGCCTAAGGGGATAGCAGAATTCTTCTTAAGCAGAGAACTGCCCCTTGGTTCTAGAAAATAACTTCATGGAACTGATAGGTTGTAAAAGGTGAACCCAGATGGCCATAGTCTAGAAGGAAGCAGCTTCAAGAGGAAGAGTTAAATTGTTTGTCTAATAAACATGAGAATTTTGGTTTTGTCTGCTAGAGCTAGGGATGGGGGCATTTGGGACTCTGGCAGAGAAGTTAGGAAGAGTCTGCTCTGAAGAGGTAATGTCCTGAACAATATGGCGGAGTGAGAGGTCATGGCTTCAAGTGGATCATGGCCTGTGAGACAGAAAATGCCCAATAGATATCTTTAAACAATGTTGTTGATGATCCTTTGCTTCTGCTATCATTATGCTCTCTTACATCCAGGGGGTCAGTAAAAATCTGTTGTGCTTAACAGATTGGAACATGAAGAAAAGAGATGGTAATTCCAAAATTCCTTAAGGTGACCAGAGGCAAAGAGAGCCAAGATCTGAGGCTGAGCTGGGAGTGAGCTGAGGAGCCAGGTTGGGGGAAGAAGCAGAGAAGGGGCTGGTTGCAAGATGAACAAGCTCAGGGTGCAGACTACAAGACTGGGAACCTTCGAAGTGTGATGGGGGAGACTATGCCCAGCAGTACAGTAAGGTGTGCCTGAACAATGCCATTCATGTTTAAGGAAAGATGACGCTCAACACTGGAGTACTTAGAGAATTTCCAGAAGCAGACTGCTTGATTACCTGTTTTGAAAAACGTTGTGGTAATAGAGTACAGAGAAAAGATGTCAGAAATGGGAAACTAGTTAAGAGATTGCTGGAACGAAGGTGATAAGAACAGAATGAGGGAAGAGGGAGTGCTGACTCTAGAGGTAGTTTAGAGGTAGAGTCAACAAGACTGTAGGATGATTCACTATAGGAGGTGAGAAAAGAGGAGAGTCAATGAGAAATGACATTTACATAGGTTGGGCAATTGCGTGGTTGGTGACGTGCCGTTCACTGAATTTAGGAAACATGCAAGGAACAGATTTTCAAAAAAGACAGCGAGTTCACTGTGGGATACACTGAATTTGAGATGCCAACAAAACATCCTGGTGGAGGGGCATCTGTTGGCACAGTGGTTAAGTTTGTACCTCCCGCTTGGGGTGGCCTGGAGTTTGCCCGTTCAGATCCCTCATGCGGACCTATGCAGCACTTGTCAAGCCATTGTGTGGCAGCCATCCCACATAAAATAGAGGAAGATGGGCATGGATGTTAGCTCAGGACTAATCTTTCTCAAAAAAAAAAAAAAAAGATATTCCTGATTGGAAGATTAAAGAAAAAAGTCCTGGTAGGGATGGCCCATAAAGAGTTGAGAATACAGATTGGCCTAAGGAGTCTCAGGAGACAGCTCAGGGCCAAAGACATCTCTCTGGGAATTGTCCTCTAAGAGGTGTCATGATTTTTGTTTCCTGCCCTTTGATAAATATTAGGAAAGCAATGCTCTTTTACTTTATTTACTCATGCATTCAAAAGTATTTCATGAGTGGACAAACCACATGGTAGACTCTAGGGACAAATGATGAATAAGATCCTTTAGAAACTCATAGTTTTAGCAGAGAATTTGGCCACAGACTAAAAGCAGAGATGGGGACCGACTTGCAACTCCAGCGTTGGTATAAAGATTATTTTAAGCTGGAGACATTTGAGATTCAACAGATGCAGAAAGAAGCCCTCTCAGAAGCTTTCCTTATCTGCCTAAAAGCAGAAACTTCTGAGAAATGAGGCTTGCCTTAAATTCCCTCTTCGGGGCGGATCTGTCCCCAGGAGAGAGCGAGAGTAAACCTACCATAAATCCCCTCTGGGAGGAGTTTTTTTGGCCCTAAAGAAGCTGGAAAGACTACTCATACCCGTACAAACAAACATTATCACAAACTTTCTTATCTCCTATTTGTTCTCCTAAAAAATCCATTTGTCTTTCCTAAAGAAACCTATTTGTTCTTACCATAAGAACCTTTTTTGCTCCCTCCCTTTCCGCTATTAGGTTAGGTATATAAGCCCCAAATTCTAGTCATCCCTTTGAGTTACTCATCACTGGGCACTCCCACATGTATGTGCATTGTACACATACATAAACATTTTCTTCTGTTGATTTGTCTTTTTTTTCAGTTTAATTCACAGGCTCTAGCCATTGAAGATAAGAGAGTTGAAGAAAAGTTTTTCCTCTTCTACACAAGGAAGAGAGAAACTTCCATTCTGAATGGCTGGGCTAATGAAAGTGGCATTAAATAAAATGGGCAACATAGAAAGATGACCAGGTTTGGAAGAAAATGGCAGAGGCAATTCAATTTTGGACTTTTTAATGTACACAGAGTAGTGAAGGAGTAAATTTATCTTACGATTTATATCCACCCAGGCTTCTCATACATTGTTCACCCATCACCACTAGTGTTTTCTTCTTTCTCTTCCTAGACTCACACACTCTTCCTGACACTATCTCCTCCAAGTACAGACAGAAAAGATAAAGTGGCTGAGACATGGGACTTGACACCCTTCCATGGCTTATTACCCATACGGGCTTCCCCTCCAACTTTTCCACTGGGTTTCCAGTCTGCTCATCTCGGGGTTTTTCCAGGCCTTAGTACAGCTCAAATCCATCCAGGAAATGGGTATTGAATTTCTTCTTCTTTCCAGCTTGACTATTTCCCAAACTCCCCTTGAGACGAGTTATATTTAGATTTAGCTCTTTTCAGAGCAAAGTCGCCTGTATCAGCATTGGATCAGAAAACTCCCAAAACCCTACACAAACATCAAGGACTATTTCAAGGACTTGGCTCCAATGAATACCTTTCACATGTTCAACTTTCCTGTTCTTTCTATTGTTGACTGTCTGGAAGTTTCAATGGCTGCAACGTGCCTCGGGTATTGTCACTTGCTTTGCTCTCTAATTATCTCAGATGTTTAATAGTTTTCTCTCTTACTCTTCAAGAAAAGAAATAATTTGATACAGTTCCATAGTATTTCTTCAACTTAATTCAGCACTGGGAGCATAATAGGACTCAGTTAATAATACTTGTTTGAATGAAATTAGATGGATTTATGTGGACTTTTAAATTTGATCAAACTGGTTTTTTAAATTCAAACTACAAACCCAAAGTTGCCATCTTCATGACTTTCTTTTGGGTACGTGTGTATGTATTTTGATAAACTTTTTCATAGTCTTTGCTCAGAGAGAACCCATGCATACACAAGAAAGAATGGAGGCTCTTATGCCACAATGTGATTTTTGTTGTTGGCTATGACTTTGGAAATCAAGAATGTTCGGTCAATACACATTCCAGAATTCCAGGCCTACGCGTTCTGGCTTGGTTTCAGCATGTTGACTCTATTAATGGAACTTGAAAATATACGCCATTTTCCACTCTTTATGCAATTGTCTTAGGGTGGAATTTTCTTTTCTCCTCCCACCAGAATCTCAGCATTGCTTCAGCTCCCAATGTGTGCTTACACAATACTTTGTAAAACTGAGGGCTCTAGTATTTCCTGAGCACTGACATTTGACTTCTCCAGGACTGAGTTCCTTTGGGCCTTTTCCTTCACTGAGAGGGCAGGCGTAAAGGCTGAGGAGAGGAAGAGCAAGGTGGAAGGTTTTAGTGTTTAAAAAGAGAGAAAGATTTGGACCATATAATACATTTAAGTATGCATATGTGAGGGCACCTGGAAGAAACTCTGGCTTTCAGTTTTCAGTGCAAACTGTGAGACTTTGCTCAGTTTATCCTGAGGTTTTAAAGCCTGTCCAGGAAGCTGGGGACTAGCTGATGACTTCATAGTGAAATCATGCAAAACCTATGAGGTCATGAGCTGGAAGATGAAACCGGACGAGACAAAAATGGCTTTGAGTGAAACTGCAGTAAGTCTGCACAAGATCATTCAAACCTGAAGAGGTGAAAGTGGAGAAAACCGGGCCCCTGGAATTTGAAGACTTTCTTGCAGGGACTTGTAGTAAAGTGAAACTCCTTGGTTTCATCCAAGCCCTTGAAAGACTCTCAGAGAAACTGTAGGAGAACTTGAAAGCCAAGGAACACTTCCTGTTTGCTTTGTGCTATCTCTGATTTCAGTGAGTGCTATTCTCGGTGCTTAACGGGGTCACCAAGGTCAAGCCTTTTTTCCTCATCCTTCGTGCTCTCTCTTCATGTGCACTCTCTTTGTGTACAATCCCGGCGACCGTCATCAAATGCGTCTCACGGAGCTGTGCTGCACTGAGTCTAGCCATACCTTTATCTAACATTTTGTCTGATACAGCAGGCTGTGTAATGCTGCTGGACCTGGCTCAGGCTCCCAGAAGCCCAGGCTGGGTTAGGGTGGCATTGGGATTGGCCCCCTGGCTATGACGACACCGAGGAGGACCTCAGAGACAATGATCAGGAACTACACCCATCCAAGTCAGGCTGATGGAGGAGGCATAGGTGTGGATCCGAAGGCAGAATCAGAGAGGTTGAATCCAGGTACAGGACCAAAGCTGAGAAAACCTTACCCAATGGAACTAATTCAATGGAGCATGGAGGCCCCAGGATGTAGCCAAAGGTGCTTTTCCTAGGATACTAGAATCTTGGGCATGGAGGGGAGGCTGTTAAGTGCCTTGTATAGGTCAGTTGCTCAGAACAGGATCCATTCCAGTTTTATGCAGAAAGGATTTATTTCGGGGACTTACATGGTTTATAGCATCATTCAGAGGGCTGAAGAAGTGCACTCCAAATTAAAATTTTAGGAACAACTCCCTAAGTGACACCAAAGAACCAAGCCACCAAAGAACCCATAGTTTCTTCTGCGTTTGGAGGCTGTCTTCTCAATGAGGAAGCTGGCTCCAGGGCCCCCAACCATTGCCAAGATCAGGAGGCAGCTCTGATCAGGGGGCTTCTGCCACTCTCACCCTTGCTGGGTCTGCTACAGTCAACACTGCTAAATGAATGCCCAGCACATGTCTGACACTCAGGAATCCAGTGATGGAAGGCTGGGGCCTCTGCTACTGCCACAACAGGACAACAGATGCCCCTATAAGTGGCCTGCCCACAAAAGCAGCAAAAACAGCAGAAGCAGGGGAGGTCATTTTCACTAGACCTACCCCTAACAAACACGGGGTGCTAAAGTGCAAAGAGAGGCCCTCCTACTGTATATCTTAAGTTCTGAGAGTTACAAATCAAGCTAGAGATAGGTTCTACCCTCCTAGCTTGACAAATACACCTTCATCACAATGTGGGCATTCAGAGTCAAATTTAGATCCTTGAAATCTTCTGAAGAATGTGCCAGAATGTGGCAGTGTGGGAGAGCTGACCCCTGGCCTCAGTCTGTTTGCACCATTGGCTTGTCTTACTCTGCCAAGGGCTTTGTGCCCACGCGTGTGGATGCTCCAGGTCACACATCCAAGCTCTGTTGAAACTCCAAACTCCTCTCCCCTGATGCAAACGATGCCCATTAGCCAGCCATTGTGGAGCATGCTTGGCTCAAAAATTTTACCCTCGGCATCTACTCCCCTCATTGTTTTCTTCTCTATCCAAGCAGTTGATTTCAAAGGTTTGGGGAAGTAAGAAATACTTTTCCTTACAAAGAATTGAAAGCCTGTTGGTCTACAGTCTAAGAGAAAATTTGGCAAAGAAGAGAGATGCTTGGGTGTTGGCAGTATCAGGTTCCAATGGGCAAGTTTCCCAAGTTCTCAAAGCTTCAGTTTCTTCATCTCTGAAATGGGAATAATAGGGCTGCTTTTTAGGAAAACGCATGCAAAGTGCTTAATATAGTGCCTCAGCTCACTAATAATAAGTGCTCAAAAAGAATATCAGCTATTATTATTGTCATTGTGGTTACAGATTATTAGGTAAATTTGACTATATGGGAAAAGTCAAATTGTGAAGACCGTCTTGGGCCTACAACCAGATTGCTAATCAGATGAATTCTTGCACCCTGCACTCAGTTTCTATGCCTTGAGTTAGTTATAGGCACTGCTTAGAGCAAGCTGGAAAATAGTCTTCGTCTTGCTTGCCGGTTTTGGCTAATAATGGCTGTGTGGAGAGCTGTGTTGAGGAGGAGCCTGAAGCCAAATCTGGCAATGCTGTGATCAATTAATGTCTGCCTGGGTGTGTGTGCCAGATACCTCCCATCCCTGGACTAGACTCCATTCCTAAATGGTAAGAAGAAGATTCCTAAGCAGTAGGAAAGTAGGAAACACTGGGTTTGAGGCCCACTTCTCCCACCCCCTGGCTCTGTGACCAGAGGCCAGGCATTTAACCCACCTTTGCTTAGAGGCTTCTTCTGTAAAATGAGGATAGCCAGGTTTACCTCACCTTATAGGGCTGTTTGTGAGGATCAAATGACATAACGCTTGTTAAAACACTGGGTCAACTCCCAGTGTTGAGGTGTTGCTTAAATGCAAGGTGTTTGTTACAGTGTGTGGTATTTGGCCAGTTTGTACTTGACAAGGAAGATGAGCCAAGTCAGTGATAGTTTTGGTTGGCCTCTGCCTGCATCGTCTTGGTCTGACTCTGCATCCTCCCTTAGTTTCTGAGTGCTGGTCCATTGGGAGAGAGCCTGGTAGGGCAGAAAGACCTTGTATTTAAAGCCAGATGCTGCCTCACTTATGTGAACGTATGATTTAGGTCATTTCCTAGCCTCTCTGAGCCTCAGTTTCTTCATCTGGAATGTGAAAAGTGGCTAAAGATAATAATGGCATCCATCTCAACTGTCTCCTGGGCCAGGGAAACTCAAAGTGGTTATGATCCTTTACTATGATCTGAGCCAAATGAATCTTCACCCTGCAAACCCTCTCGCCTGCTACTCCCTCCTCCCCTCCAGGATCCCTAAGCAGCCTCCAACATTCTCATCCTATCATTGGTTTAAATTGAGGCACAGCCTCCGTGAACTCTCGGTATCAATGCTAGAGTGACAAGGCAAAGTCAGGATTGGGCCAGAAATTGGAGGTGAGGAGAACATGAAATGGAAGCTAAAACTTAGTTTTCAAAACAGGTGGAGTGGGAGTGTGGCCTGGGTTGAGTAGAAGAAGTGCTGGGGAGGTCCAAGGTCAGACCCCAAACCCACAAGGAGAAAAGGGAGGGTTGCAAAGATTCAGTGGAGCAAATATGGGATCAGAGTCAGCCAGTGTTGATGAACAGGTTGGCCCCGAAGCATCAGTCCAAGGCAGTTCCCCAGACTCTGCTTCCTACTCCTCAAAAAGTTCTGGGCCTTTGAACTAAGAACTAAGCGTGTTAGAGGCCCAGTGTTCTGAGGCTGCTATGAAACACACATACCCACTTGCACCCAAATCTGTTTCCTCTCTCCACTCTCCATATATTCCTTCTTTATACTTAAGCAAAGAGAATTAACAGTTTGATCAAGTCTTTCTGCATTAGTTTCCTAGGACTGCCTAACAAAGTACCACAGACTGTGTGGCTGAAACAACAGAAATTTATTATCTCACACTTCTGGAGGCTGGATGTCTGAGATCAAGGTGTTAGCAGGGTTGGTTCCCTCTGAGGGCTGTGAAGGAGAATCTGTTCCATGCCTCTCTCCTAGCTTCTGGTGGTCTGCTGACAGTGTTTGGCATTCCTTGGCTTGTAGATGCATCACCCTGATCCCTGCCTTCATCTTCACACGGCATTCTCCCTGTGTGTGTCTCTGTGTCCAAATTTCCCCTTTTTATAAAGACTCCATCATGTTGGGTTAGGGGCCCACCCTAATGGCCTCATCTTAACTTGATCATCTGCAAAGACCCAGTTTCCAAATAAGGTCACTTTCTGGGGATTAAGACTTTAACATATGAATTTTGGGGGGACACAATTCAACCCATAGCAGTCTCCTTGCTTCTTTTCAAACCAGGGTGGTTGAATGAAGATGAGGAATGAGGTAAAACAAAACACTAGGGTAACACAGAATCTGTTTTTGTTCACTTAGCAACTAGAGGAGCAGTGATGCTGTGTAGACTGTTTCCTCTTATTCTGCTGGGACAGGGAAAAGGGACTTTCAATACTGTAATTTCAGAGCTTAGAACAGTCCTGGTATGGAGTAGATATTCAACTAATAATTGCTCAATTACTAATGAATGAAGGAAACTCAGCCCATACTAGCAGCCATTCATGGTTTACACTCTGGTACCCAAGTCTTGCCTGGCCTGGAGAAAGGACACATGAAATGGTGGTTGAATTTCCCATCAGTTTCTCCCATAGAGTAGGCACGGCCTTATCATTAGGAGCTGAGCCTTACCAGGAGTGGAATGAAGAGCTTCAGGTGGTAAGTCTCAGAGGGCTGGGCTCTTCCTTAGCCTGTGTCCCTGGCTGCTCCTCAGTGATCTCAGCCCACTCCCTGTCACCTTGGGGCCCCATTCTATAGTCAATCTTGAGACCTGAACTAAGCTTTATATTTCTAAGCAGTCACAAAATCCCTTCCCTTACCAAAGCTTACTGATCCTGCATCTCACTCATTATCAGCATTATAGGGTTGGAAGAGCCTCAGTGATGATCAGGTTCCACCTTTTAATCTATAAATGAGGGAACTGAGGTTACAGAATGAAGCGATTTGCCTAAGGTCACACAGCCAGGCCTCCTGACTCCTGGCCTATGGCTCTTCCTTTATCCTTAATCCTGTTGTCTGTTGGCTGACTATTGGTAAAGAATTTATCAAATATAGGAATCCTTTTGAATGTGTTAGATAGGAGAATGCTGTAATCTTGTTCGAATACTCAGGTGTCCCCAGAGTGTGAGGACATTGGTGGAGACTTGGGGCATTTGGCTCGTTGCAAAGAGGCACTGGGTCAGGCCCTTCACACTTTCAGCCTACAAGCTCTATTTGATTCACCTACAGGGAAAGCTAACTTTCGATCCTGGATTCCCTTGCATCAACTCTCCCACCATCCAGAGACAAGAGAGTCCTTGTGGAAAGCCAGACCATGGCCCAATCTTGACCTTGCACTGGGCTGCCCTTTCTTGTTTCCCAGCTGTTCCTTGGCCCAGCCAGTTTCACTGAGATTGAACAATGGCTCCAGTCTATAGGTAGTGAGCTCATTGCCTGTTGCACATGCTTCTTTTGTACAATGGCCAGGCCAAATGAAGGACAAGATGTGGCCCTAACCATCACTCTTAGAGCTCGTTATGGTTTACAATGTCCTGAGAGATGACCGATGGGGGCCCTAGCAGCCATCTTGTGCTTCCCCAACACCCAGCCAGCCCCACCAATGCTGTTGAGATGGCTTCTCATTGTTTATTGTAGGCCAGGCTTACTTGCAGTGCCTGCCTTATCTGAAAGGCTCAGCACGGATTTGTAAAACCTAAACTGCCATTAAGTAGCTGACTTTAATAAGTAAAAACCAACCAACCAACTGAACTGGAGAAGGAGGGTGAAAGTTCCCATCAGAGTTACCAGACTTGACAAATAAAAACACAGGATGCCCAGTTAAATTTAAATTTCAGGTAAACAATGAATAGTTTTTTTATTATAGTATATCCTGTGCAATATTTGAGACGTAGTCATACTAAAAATTATTAGTTGTTCATCTGTATCTGATATTCACTTTGAACTGGGTGTCCTGTGTTTAGCTGACAACCCTAGTTCCTGTGGAGTTCCGTGGTCAGGATTTCCTGTGAAACACACCTGGACTCTTGACTGTTGGAACGAAGTCTGGGACTCTTCCAGTCTTGACGTTAGCAGCTCTGCTTGATTGTTACTGTTCACGAGCACCTGACCAGGGGCTTCGGGGAGTTCCACAGGAAGGCTCGTGGATGGTCCCTGCCGCTGGGAATTCCCGGCAACAAGAGGTTCAGAGCCAGCTCTTGGAAAATGCAAATGTAACTGAAGTCAGTCAGTCCATTTTTATGTAGGCACTCTAAGTACAAAGGGCTTCCATGTACCTTCTCATTTGATTCCTCAACATCCCTGAATAGGATCAGGCATGTGTTATCACCTCTGGTTAAGATGAGAAAACACTCAGGAAATATTGGCCAAGTCAGTGCCTGGAAAGTAAAGACTCAAAAGCCATCCTGGCTGTCAGGGGTTAAGACCAATGGCACCTTTCCTTTGTTATTGGAACGTACTGCTTTATTATGATAGTCGAATATATTTCTCCAAAAACCATTGCATTTTTCTCTCTATAAAAGTAATATTTGATTTTTGAAGCACACTTGGAAACAGATAAAGAAGAAAGGAAGGCAAATCAGCAAGGAAAGCAATTCCACAATTACATGATAACTACTGTTTACAGGTAGGTGTAGGGTCTTTCATTGTGTCCTCTTTATATATATTAACATATTACATCTTAGTCAGCTAGGGCTGCTAAAACAAAATAGCACAGACTGCATGGCTTAAACAACAGACGTTTATTTCTCACAGCTCTGGAGGCTGGAAGTCCAAGATCAAGTTGCCAGCTGATTCGGTCTTGGTGAGGGCTCTCTTCCCGGCTTGCAGACAGCCACTTTCTCCCTGTGTCCCCACATGGTACAGAGAGGAAGCTCTGGTGTCTCTTCCTCTTCTTGTAAAGCTCTACTCCCATCTTCGGGGCTCCATCCTCATGACCTCATCTAAATCGAATTACCTCCCAAAGGCCCCACCTCCTAATGCCTTCACATTGGGGGTTAGGACATCAACATATAAATATTGGAGATAAATAAACACTCAGTTCATAATATATTATTAGTTTTAAATAAAAAAGGCAAAGTCCTCTTATGCAGATGCATTCACATATGAGTGATGTAAATATAGATGAATGATTAGTTATGCATGTGAAGATAATCATATGTATATATGCACAAATATATCTATATGTAATATGTACTTCAATGATTTTGAAATTAGATGATTCATTTTTGGCATTAACCAGTACTCAGGACTAAGCCCAGAAAGAGGGTAGAAAGTAGCAGATAAACTTCCGATAAAGAACAAAAAGTGGGCAGTGATGGATGCAGGGCAACATTCTACCACCATGAAGGTGAAGCTGTTTCCACAAGGAAGTATTCCTAGTCAAGAATGAGTGTGTGGTGGGTGAGGAGGTATAGCTAACAAGGTCTATCCCTCATGCTTTCGCATTAAAATATTGACTTAAACGCTGACTACTATTCCCCAACAGTTGGTTTCCCCTTTGGACAGAGGCGCTGGTAAAACCTAATTCAGAGTTGATGTCATTGTGACTTTAGAGGCACTAAGGACTCAGTTGTAACATGTCTGTAATCAATATATTTATAAATAACTCATGCTCATATATGATCTCAGGACAACTTATTGTTTCAGGGTTAGAGGCCATTCTTCATTTAGGAAGGTCAATACTATAAAACTGGGAACCTTTTTATCCTATATGGCCGCTAAAAGGCTTGGTTTTGTAGACAGTCACCAGACACTTAGGACAACACAGTCTGATGATGGCCTGGGGCCAGAATCAGAGATGTCTGTTGAGAGAGATTCTCCCAGGGTCTCTGGGTCAGGAGTGACCCACACCTAACATTCAGTTCACTTACCCTACTGCAGGCTCCATCACCTAAAATAGCAGCTTATCATGTTTTTCCATCACATGACGTGCTAGGTCTCAGAGAAACTTCTTTCCCCCAAAAAATGGACCTTAAACACCCAGCTCCCCATGTAAGTGCAGCTCTTCATAGCTTTGCAATCCACTCTCTAGCATGGCAGCAGATTCTGCAGGAAACTACAGGAGCGACCTTGGGGCTGAAGATAATTCACCACCTCATTCAAAGAGTCCGTCTGACCCTCTGGGTCTCCACTGGGTGTCCTTCCCTAGTAAGAAACACTGGTATAAGCCCTCAAGTAATACATAGCTGTGAAAATCGAGATCAATGCTGGCACCATTATACTCAGTTATCTTTAGTTGTACACTTATATATACATATGCATAGTGTTCTTTGTCTTCAGAGCAAACTTTTTATAAAGATATTCTTATATCTCTTGCTGGGCAAACTCAGAATCTTAAATGTATATTAAGTAGAATGAGCACCTACAAATGAAGCATCTATTAAAACATATCAGCATCTTACACCATTGTGATCCAATATGGTTTGTTCAAGGTTAATCTTGCTTGGAAAGGAAAACGTTGGAAAGCTTTGTTTAAACCTACCAAACAGGAGAAGCAAATCAATACGAAACAAAACCCCAACCGGCCAATTGTTTCAGACCCGAGAGTGTGTTCTACTCATTTTTTTTTGTTGGAAACATTTGCCTGGGACGTCATTTGTAATCACTTTTGAGGCAGAAATAGCATCAAGCTCCTAAGGAGAAGAAAATAGGAGCTCTAAGTGTAAATTCCTGAACCATGGAGGGAAAACCACACGTCAATGACTTCAACAACAGTAACTGCTTAGGCCCATGATTTTGAGCAATCATAATGAGCGCTGACAAATTGCATGGAATATTAAAATGCACCTAAAGCAGAATTTGAAATTCGAGTTCACTAATGCTACCTAGACTGATGAAACTCGTTAGTAAGGCTAAAGACTCAGTGCTGGGATGTCCTCGGTTATTCTAGACGTGCGAGTGCCACCTACTGGTAAACCTTACCTTTACTTAGAGGGTTGAGGAATTCTGCAATTCACCTTGCCCAAAGTCAAGGAAAACAGCACCATTCTTTGCTAGTGTTGACCCCAATTCAAATTCTTTTCCCTTTTCTCTTTTATTGTACCTTCCCTTAGTTATGTTTTTTTTTTTTTTTTTGGAAGATTAGCCCTGAGTTAACTACTGCCAATCTTCCTCTTTTTGCTGAGGAAGACTGGCCCTGAGCTAACATCCATGCCCATCTTCCTCTGTTTTATACGTGTGATGCCTACCACAGCATGGTTTTTTGCCAAGCGGTGCCATGTCTGCACCCGGCATCCGAACCCGTGAACCCCAGGCCACGGAGAAGCAGAATGTGTGAACTTAATCACTGCACCACCTGGCCGGCCCCGGTTCTGTTTTCTAATTAATGCAAAGTCACCCATTTACTTTCTCTAATACCAAACATTTCCCTTCTCTTCTCCATGCCACTAGTCCAGGAGAGCCCAAGAACCCAGCTGCAAAACCCCTTCCACATTCCAGCTACTTCTACTTGACCCCTTTCTATTTCATGGCATGCGGTACAAGGGTTCCTTCAGAGAAAAGCCTCTGAAAGACAGCTTGGAAGGGCAGCAGAAGAGCTGAGAACAGTCACACACCCATTACTTAATTAAGGAATTAATTAAGTAACATATTTACTATTATCACTACTTCCAAGCTCAAAAATAATAATGCTGCTCATAGCAGCTGTCTTAGTGAAAATATATGGGAAAGATCTCATGTGGTTTTCTTTCATATTTTCCGTTAAGGATGGATACGTATATGTACATTCTTATGCTATGGGGGGAAACAAATAAATCAACATATAGTTGAATTTATACAAAACAAATATAAGGACACAAAATGACAAGGTAGTAATGAAGGGAGGTGGCATATATCAAAATAAGAATTGCTCATCGAAGACTTTTTTTGTTGAGGAAGATTAGCCCTGAGCTAACATCTACTGCCAATCCTTCCCTTTTGCTGAGGAAGCCTGGCCCTGAGCTCACATCTGTGCCCATCTTCCTCTACTTTATACGTGGGACGCCTACCACAGCATGGCTTCCCAAGCAGTGCCATGTCCACACCCAGGATCCGAACCGGTGCACACCCAGGATCCGAACCAGTGAACCCCGGGCCTCCTAAGTGGAAGGTGCAAACTTAACCACTGTGCCACCGGGCCAGCCCCGCTCATCGAAGATTTTGAAAGATTGTGCCAATGTTCACTCCCTCCAGCAATTTATGTGACTGCGTCTTGTAACACTCATCAGCATTGACCATTAACAGATTTTTGAGTCTTGATATGTGAAAGATGGCAACTCTGATAACAGGCATTTATTTCACTACTATTAAGGGTAACCATTTTTTATGTTTATTTTTCGTATGTAATGTATCTTACATGTAAATTGTTCACATCTTTTTCCCATTTATCAATTGGATTAAAATCTTTTTTTCTTATAGGTATTCACAGACAGCTATTAGAGGAAGAATATTAATCCTTAATGTTACATACATGAGTTAGCATTGTTCTAAGAATCTTATCCTTTAATTTCGTTTGTGATATGTTTGATGCGTAGAAATTCTACATTTTTATATGGTCTGGAAAATTTACTCTTTGAGATTTCTCCCATTGTTAGATAGTTCTCCATTCTAAGACAAATGTTCACTCATATCTTATTTGTGTATGTGTGTGGCTTGCTTTTTAAATATGCGATTCTTCACTCAATCTCTGATTTATTGTGGCATATGGTAATGGGTAATGATCTAATTATTATTTTTTTTAAATAGCTATCCAGTTGTCCTATTAACGTTACAGAAATATTTAGGTCCCTGTATACATCAGGGTTGTTTTCTGGGCTGTCTATTTTGCATTATTGACTTCCTGCCTATTCCTTGTCTCTATATCCTATTTATTGTGCACCTACTATGTGCTAGGCATGGTGCTAGATACTGGGGAATTAAATGATGAACAAAACACTGAGCCACCCTGGGGGAGGTGACAGGGTAGGAGACATGACAGACATTCATCTAGCAATGACTCAAATATGTAATATTCGACTGTGATATGAAAGGAACTGTGAGAACACAGTTTTGGACCCGATCTTTATTTTTTGGGTGGGGAGAGATGATTCCTAAGAAAACAGTCATAAATTTAAAAAATTAAAAATGCTTTTTTATGAGGAAATTCATCAGGAAGGCATTTGTAGTAGAAAACAATTAGGATAGAATTAGAATATCAAACTATAGAGTATTGAAAAAACACTTAAAAATATAAATTATGAGTATGTTGTACAAGGTAAATGTTTGAAAGAGTGAAAAATGTTAGAAACAGGACAGTATATGCAGTTTATGGTATGCATTTGAAACCAACATACTTAGAAAAATATCTCAATACAACATATCAAGATGTCAGAGTGTGTTATTGGGGTGGGGAGGTTTGGGTGATGTTTCCCCCTGATTTCCCTTATTTTCTGAATTTTCTTTACTGAGGATTGCTTTTAAATGAATATGTTCTTCTCCTCCTTCCTCCTTCCAGACCAGCTCATGAAAATAAAAAATAAACATACTGCTATTGTGGATTAGCTTCTTAATTAAAGGCAATCTGCAAGCTAGGAGAACTTTTTAAAAGTCTATTACTGGGGCCAGCCCGGTGGCGCAGCAGTTAAGTGTGCATGTTCTGCTTCTCAGCGGCCCAGGGTTCGCTGGTTTGGATCCCGGGTGCAGACATGGCACCACTTGGCAAGCCATGCTGTGGTAGGTGTCCCACATATAAAGTAGAGGAAGATGGGCATGGATGTGAGCTCAGGGCCAGGCTTCTTCAGCAAAATGAGGCGGATTGGCAACAGATGTTAGCTCAGGGGTGATCTTCCTCAAAAAAAAAGTCTATCACTATTTATAAATATTCATAAATCTATAGACCTTGAACGGAGCTTAAGTATTATAAAGCATCAATAATCTCCACATGTAGATATTAATTTGCATTTCAGAAACTCCAAAATCCTGGCACTGTACAGAAGTAGGCAGAGATGCCCTGGGATAATTTCTAGGAAAATCAGTGATGAAAAATGACATTCTAGAAATTCAATCACTGCAGTAGACTGACATATTTGTCCTTGACTTTATTACTAACTGAGACCTCCCTGGGCTCAAGGACTTAAAACCTCTGGAAATTTCCCTCGCCTGGGTCCCTGGCTGTCTAGCCTAGCAGCACAGCTTCTGAGACCTTCCTCCTCATGGGGTCCTGTGTGTGCCCCTGAAGGCAGGAGTCCAGGCACACATGAGAAGGAGCTGCACAAAAGTGGGAAGTTGGAATTGCAGAGATTGGAAGACGTGCAAAAATTCAAGCTCTAAATTGTTAATATACTCTGTAATTTTTTTGATGAGGAAAATTGTCCCTGAGCTAACATCTGTTGTCAATCTTCCTCTTTTTGCTTGAGGAAGATTGTCACTGAGCTAACATCTCTGCCAATCTTCCTCTATTTTGTATGTGGGATGCTGCCACAGCATGGCTTGGAGAGTGGTGTGTAGGTCCGCTGCTGGGGTCCAAAACTGTTAACCCCGGGCCACTGAAGTGGAGCACGCAAACTTAAGCACTACGCCACCAGACCAGCCTGTTAGTACACTTAAATAGTTAAAGTGATCCATCAGGCTCCTGTCTGCTTCTCTCTGTGTGCATTTTTTAAAAAAGTTTCAAGGTTTATAAATCTCGTTAAAGCTAGTTTGGATCTGCAAGTCCCTTCTTAAAGGTGAAACACCACTTACCTGACAAGAGGTTTTCACATATTGAGGTATATGGGGTAACTATTCAGATTCAAAACCAATTCAGCTTGAATGAGAAAGCATGACTCATGGCCTATCAAACATACATTGTACATCTGCTTTAACCATTAAAGTAAAGAATGCTCTCTCTTAACATAAGAATGCAGACTTCCCCTATTGGTAATACCCCATTGGTAACACCCATATTAGTCCCTTTCCCAGACATCAGGGAAATTTGCAACTGAACACCTCTTTGAAACTTTGATGAATATGTACCTGGGCGTGTTTTATGTGTGATTCTTCTAAAAAGGTATAAGACTGTACTGAAAACCATGTTTCTCCAGAACGCTTCTTCCCTTTCCGAGTTATAATTCTCAGTTTGGCTCAAGTAAAACTCACCTTATCTCTCTTATCTATAGAACGGTTATTGGTTATTTTGTGTCGGCATACCCCACCCATGAAAAAAAATATATTCATCAAAATAAAGAAGAAGGACGGCGTCATTCTGCTGGAACACTTACGAGAACAAAAAAAAACTCCCAAACAATTCCTAGTTGCAGAAATTAGATAGTGTCTTTATAAACAAGACTGGGAGGAGTGGATCAACTATAAATGCTAAGATGTTCAAGAGCCATGCATTGAGCATCCTTACCCAGATCAGTGCTGGATTCGGCTACCATATCAGTTGACGTCCTAGCAGGATTTTGTCACCAAATACTTGCCCCAAGGAACTCAAGGGTGGGTTTGGAAGCATTTAACTGTTTTTCAAATTGTTTTCCTTCTTTTATTATGTTAAGGAGATGCAATCACCAACTACCCTAAGCCTTACCACAAGAGCTATCCTATGACCTTTGCCTTATTTTTAATGCTAGGATCTCTCCAGGAGGAGCTTAGGCCTTATTACATAACCTGTAGTGTATGTGGAAGCATGTTTCCCAACTGAGCCTGTGCAAGCGAATACCCATCTCTCCCTTTTGAATATTCATCCTCCATCTGAAATAAAAGGTCCCTGCTTTCCTTTGCTCGGGGACGCCATGACTCTGGAAATGATTCCTCATGGTCTCCTATTTGCTGCAAAGATACTTTACTTTGTGAGACAACTGCTTCTGGAGGACAGTCTGGTCTAACTCTCCAGGAGGGAATTCACTTTGGTTTCGGTAACAATATCACTGGCACATTCAGACTGGGCATTTTGAAAAAGGTTTTATGAAAGGACAACAGAGTAGTGTGATGGTGATGGGGTTCAGAACAGGCCGCCCCAAGATGCAACACTCTGGTATGCAGACTGTTTCAAGCTGAAGACAATAAAGGCTCAGACACAGGAATAACATTTGACCTTTCCCCCGTAACTGCCTAAAAGAAATGTAAACTAAAGGCCTGTCCCCAGCACAGGCCATCATCATAGATAACTTTGGGTTCCGGTAGACTGGGAGGATCCTTGCTAAGCCCACTCTTATCAAAGTTCTGTTTACCAAAGATTTGCTTTTCCATTTCCATGTGGGTTGCCTTCCTCCCCTTTGAAGACCCAAATCACTACCCCAAAAGTCCTCCTTTTCTGTAGCTGAAGATACTGAAAGAGGCAGCCTCGGCCAGTTGGCTGAGTTGCTCAGTTTGCCTGAGCCTCTCCCATGTAGACATGTTATAAAGCTTTGTTTAATTTTCTCCTGTTATTCTGTCTCATGTGAGTTTAATTCGTTTTCTGGCCAGAAGGACCCAGAGCAGGTAGAAGAAATGTCTTCCTCCTCTACAATGGTCACTTTATCATCTCTAAGCCTGAAGGGAGGAGAAAAGAGAGCAATTACCAAGAAAGAGAGAGAGAAAGAGAGAATAAGAACTGTGTGGAGAGGAGCTGGGACCTTGAGTGAAGGGATGCAGCCAATCCAAGGTGACACAGCAGGAAGGGAGCGAGGGGAGGGCAACGTATACCCCCATCCCTCTTTCTGATCTCCCAGCAGTGTTTCCCATTGTCAGAACCTATCGAGGAAGCCAGAGAGCCAGGGGCCTGTTGGGGCAGAGTAAGGGGTCCTTCTCTTGGGGCACAGAGAAGAGCAGAGAAGGGTGGAGAGTGGGTTTGGTGGAGAGCCAGAAGATAAACAGGTCAACTGCTTTTCAGAAATAAAGGACAGAAATAACGTGGGCTCTGTCTTCTGAGAAGTAATGACTACTAAAGCATGACTTTGAAAAAGTAGGAACAGAGGAAAGACTCTGCTTAAATGTGGAAATTAAAGTGAAAATTGTGTTTGTCTATAAAGTCTACATTTTTCTGCAGACACACACACACTCATACAAACACACACCACACACAGACAGCTCGTCTACATGAGTGTTCTGACTAGAGAATCTCGGGGAACAGTGATTGATACACACAGGAAACAGGCTACGAGAAAATGGATGGCTGCATCTGGGCCCATTTCCTGCCCCTGAGACATTTTGACGATAACCCAAGAACTTTTGGCAAACACAAAGGACAATTTTCACTTTAATAATTTATCATCAGCTGCCTTGGAAAATATGCTCCAAATAGTGTGACCCAAACTGGCTCTGAACCCTGTTCTCTAATCCAGCGTCACTGGAGATATAGGGGTCCCTTGTAAAAGCACTCAATCCAGACACCTTAAGACACCAATTGTACCTTGTCCGGCAACGGCAACACCAGCCATGTAAAATCCTTGTTATCACCTTGCATGCATTTAGCACTTTTCAGTTTCCGAAGAGATTTAAGAGGACTTGGGTACCCAATTGTACTGCTTTGCTATTTTAGCAGGCAGGGACACGATTGTCAAATTTATTTCTCTAACCCATTGCTTAACAAACACAAAGTGCCCAGTTTATAGCTGAGTAAATGTTTGCTGAGATCAAGTGAACTGAAAAACTGGCAGAAAAAGGGAGGCTGGTAAGTTGAGCCTGAGAAGCTTTGATTTCTTCTTCATGGTGAAATAGCTTTAAAAAGAGAAGTGAGGACTATTCGCTTCCTGAACCAGACGTATAGAGGGAAAGTCTGCAAGAACTGACCTCTGATTCAGTGGAGCACAGCACAGTGGGCTCTGGGATAATGATCAGCCTTGAGGTGGGGGTAATGACTAGAGGGTTGACAGTGGGATTCTTCTGGGTTCTGATCTCGTTCTTTTCTTCTTCTGGGTGCTGGTTTTATGGGTGTGTTCAGTTTGTGAAAACTTATAGGGTTGTACACTTATGTGCACTTTTCTGTATGTGTATTTTTTTGTTAGTGCCATTGAGTCGATTCTGACTCCTAGAGACCCTGTGTATAACAGAGGGAAACCCTTTTTGTGCCATCCTCTCACCTTCTGGCTCTGTATCAGACAATGCTCTGCTGCTATTCACAGGATTTTCGTGGCCAATTTTTTCGGAAGTGGGTGGCCAAGTCCTTCTTCCTAGTCTGTCTAGTCTGGAAGCTCCGCTGAAACTTGTCCACCATGGGTGGCCCTGCTGGTATTTGACACACCAGTGACATAGCTTTCAGCATCACAGCAACACACAGCCACCACAGTCTGACAACCGACAGTTGGATGGTGTGGTTCCCTGACTGGGAAACAAACGCAGGTCGCGGTGGTGAGAGCGTTGAATCTTAACCACTAGACCACCAGGGCTGGCCATATGTGTGTTAGACATCAATTAAGTTTATATAATAGCAATCCTTTATAGACAATCCAACTTCAAATAATAAAACCTCTGAAGCAAATAACCTGAAGTTGTGTTTACTCTTGAACATTAATTAATTAATTGAGAGTCTGGGCTTCCAACCAGATGGCCTGCCTTGGAATCCTGGCCCTGCCACTCACTAGCTGGGTGAGTTACAAGTTATGTAATATCTCTAAGATTCAGTTTTCTCATCCATAAAGTAGGCAAATAATAATACCAGTGTAACTGAGATGTCGAGAAGACCAAGTGAGATACTCGTGCACAGGATCCGGCACATAGTCAGCTCTCAACAAATGACTGCTAGTCCTCTTATAATTGTTGTAGTGCATACAAATCTCAGTTGCCAAATTCATGTGTGCGAGAAATTCAATTCTCTTTCTGCTCCTATATCTGGTCTTATTATTTTTTTTTTAAATAAATCCTTATTCCTTTGGGTAGCAGAGACTTAATCTCTGTCATTTCAGATTATCTACCCTGGCCCTGGGATGATATGTAATGTTCAAGTGGCTCATATACATTTCTTCACACTGTATCTACTCAACTGTTCTTCCTCTCGTCTGATGTTGGCAGGCAGTCCACACAGGGCAAATATGTCATTTTTGGTGGCTGAGCAGCTTTCACTACTTGCTCCCTTCTCTCAGAAAGTTCAGGGCGCAAGGATCTTCTTACAGTTCGAGTCATCTCAGTCTCTCGTTACTCCAGGCAAAAAGGGCTTTTGTCACTAGGCTAAAAACCTTTGTGGTTTTGTTGTGGGTTTTGGAATGCATGGGTTTTTCATATTTGATTCCATTCCATTCCATGTGCCGAAAGTCACACCCAGAATTCTTTCAAGCTGTCTCCAGACGTCATTAACTGCTAATTTGAGCATACCAGGCTGTTGTGGGAACATGTCCTTAAGCTTCCCAGGATCGTTTGCCTAGCAGTGTGAATTGTGTAGGTGGGCATCCTGCTTGAAGGCAGAGGGTGAACTTTTGACCTCTCAAGTTCTCTGGAGCCTGTCAAGAGGCTGCTTTCTGTCGTCTGATCTGCTCTCCCGCCCTAGGTATAGACACAGAGTCGACAGTGATCGTTTAGACAGAGCAGCTTGAGAAGCCCAGGGAGGGTCCTGGTACTTGCCGGCCATCAACGCCATTAACCATAATCCTTTGTCACAGGATAAAGCCTCCCAGCCAGGCGCTGCCTTTTCCTTCACTCTCTCTTCCAGGCTGTCACTTGCATTTAGAAAATCTTGCCAATTGGCCTGGGAACCAAAGCCTGTGGGAGACCCCAGGGAGAAGATGCCTGTCACCAGCACTTGGCTTAATTACTATTGTCACCTGAAAATAGCCGTAAGAACTAAAGCAAGTGTGTGAACGCAGGAGAGCATGAAAAGCTGTGTCAGACCATCTGGTGCCAGGAGTTCCTGGGTTCTCTGGGTCAAAGAGCCCCAGCGACTGTCCCTCATCGTGTAAATCTGCCTAGTATCTGCCACATACTTGTCAAAAGCACTGGTTTTCAGGGGCAGCCAGTGCTGGCAGGCCATTCAGGATATCCGACAGCTCTTTCCAACTGGGAATGGCAAAGACTTCCACAGCTCCCTTCAGGCTGATCTCCTCTAACTGGGTCTACTAGAGATATGTCTGTCATAAAGCGCGGGTTAAAAGTACGAGGTTAACTCTTGGGATAGATTACTCTTTCTAAGTACCATACTTATGCTTTGGATAGTTGTTACTTGGTGAATGCTAATATATATCTACCTCTTTTAGAGTGATTTAGACTTTGGTTGTCAACCAGGCTGAATAGCATTTTAAAATGATAGATTGCCAGACGCAGTGCTGGAAGATTCTGATCTTGTAGGTTTGGGATGGAGTCTAGTAACATGTATTTCAAAAAGCTCTTTGGTCATAATAGTTAGGTACAATCAGTTGCTGTAAGAAACACTGCCCATATTTTATTGGCCTTGTACAACTGGAGTGTCCTTTTTTTTTTGGAGGAAGATTAGCCCTGAGCTAACATCTGACGCCAATCCTCCTCTTTTTGCTGATGAAGACTGGCCCTGAGCTAACATCTGTGCCCATCTTCTTCTACTTTATATGTGGGATGCCTACCACAGCATGGCTTGATGAGTGGTGTGTAGGTCCACACCCAGGATCTGAACCGGTGAACCCCGGGTCGCCAAAGCAGAATGTGAACTTAACCGCTGCTCCACCGGGCCAGCCCATCGAGTGTCTTTTTGCTCAACCAGCAGCCTGGTGAAGGTGTTCTTGGTGGGTGGTAGCTTTCCTCCATCTGGTGATTCAAGGACCCAGGCTCCTTTCATCTATGCCAAAAAGAGCACAATGTAATCATGGCAACAACAACTGGAGGAAGACTCCATTTCCCGTAAGGCTGGGGAAACCAAGGAGAGGTTGAAATTATTAAAACTTAGGAGGGGTCCCACGGAGCAGAAACTCAGACATCTGAGAAGGAGCTGCCTCTCAGCTGCTGTTGTCATCTTTAAGCTTAGAGGAAGGTTCTGTTAAGAAACAGAAATAACAGGCCCGAAACAGAGTCATTTTGCCCCACGACAGCAAAACCAAGACTTAATTACAGTTTCAACCCCTTCCAGGAAGGTGACCATTAAATAGTTAATCTGAAATTTCCTGGCAAGCACCAGTGAGGGAACCCACATGATAACCTCCCAGCCTTCCCTTCTCCCCGAAAGGAGATGTCCCGGCCTGAGACAATCCTTCCTTTTCCTTTGCTAATACCTTCTTGCCCGACCCTTTTTCTGCCTATAAAAACCTTCTGTACGACTCCTTGGAGTGCTCTTCGTGTCCCTGGATAGGATGCTGCCCAATTAATGAATCGCTTAATAAAGCCATTTAGATCTTCAAATTTTCTCAGCTGAGATTTTTTTTTTTTTTTTTGCAGGGGAAGATTCACCTTGAACTAACATCTATTGCCAGTCTTCCTCTCTTTCTTTTTCTTTTTAATTTTCTCCCCAAAGTCCCAGTACATAGTTATATATCCTAGGTGTAGGTCATTGTAGTTCTACGTCAGCCGCTGCCACAGCATGGCAACCGACAGACGGGTGGTGTGGTTCTGCGAGCAGGAAGTGAACCTGGGCTGCTGAAGTGGTGAGCGCCGAACTTTTACCAGTAGGCCGTAAGGGCTGGCTCTGAATTTCGTTTTTTCTCTTTTGTTTTGTTTTGTTTTGTATTTTTGTGAGGAAGATTCGCCCTGAGCTAACATCCATTGCTAATCCTCCTCTTTTTTTTCTTTTTTTTTGCTTGAGGAAGATTACTCCTGAGCTGACATCTGTGCCAGTCTTCCTCTACTTTGTATGTGGGACGCCTCCACAGCATGGCTGATGAGTGGAATAGGTCTGCACCTGGGATCCAAACCTGCAGACCTGGGCCACTGAAGCAGAGCGTGCAGAACATTAATCACTTGGCCACGGGGCCAGCCAACTAGTTTTGTAACAGTTCCCACAGGGCTGGGACTCAGACCTCTGAGGAGGGGGTGCTAGCCAGCTGGTGTTGGTGTCTCCAAGACAGCACAATGAAGCTTGTTCTGTCTGTGTTAGAAAAACTGCCAGCTGGAGTCTACTGTTGCTACTGGAATGAACGTCTCTGCTGGGCTGAAGATCAAGGCTGGGTGATACTGGCAGGAACTGGAGGCAAACAGGAAATCCAGAGAAAGCAAACAGGAAGGAGGCAGTCTCTTCTTCCTTCCCGGACTCTGAGTTTTCCTCTAGAGCTCCTATGGGCAGAACCTAAGAGGGAGCCGTTTGGCAAAGCAGAAGCCCCAGCCTCAGCCCCAGTATTACAGAGCAGAGAACAGCAGAGCGGGGTTGAAGCTAGAAGCAATAACTCAATAACTGGCTCTGTGAAGTGTCCCAGGGTTAGGGATAGTGAGCAGCCATTACCACCCTTTGCCCCTTCCCAGTGCCCCTTCTGATCTATTCTCCACCCTTCTCCATCTGCTTGGTGGCCTAGGCTGTTGATCTGTGTGATATACAACAGGCTGCCTGGCTTTCCAACTGCTGGTGGTGAGCACCCATAAAAGATGGGAGGAAAGGAGGAGAAGGAGGTTGAGACATTTATTCATCTGACTCCCTGGCTATGCGTTTGGTGTGTCCTTCCTTGGAGCTCCCTCTCCTTGCCTCTTCAGGCCATGGGGTGGCAACATAGCTTTACTGGTTTCAGTTCCAGAATACTGCGCTATCTTTAGTGGGTTCCCAATAGCTTGCTCCCATCTTTGTGAAGAGTTTCTTTGTTAGACTTTCCTCACGTGGTCCTACTTTGAGGGTGCCACTATTTTTCTGGGACCATGACTGATAGTCTAAGCATGAGAGGAAAAGGAATGGGCATAATTACAGGAACCAGAGAAGGGCGGCTGTGGAGAGACAGTCACCTAATGGAGCTGTGCCCTTCTGCAGAGCGATGCAGTCAACTGGGTGACCTGGTAGAGAGGCAGACAGTGAACAAACAACCCAACGTCATTCTCCCCTCTCCTTCTGATTTCCTGACTTCCTCTGACAGCTCCCCATTGCCCAAACCCAACAGGAAACCAGAAGGGAGGTTACTGTTAATGTGGTCCTCACAGGACAACATCCTTGGTCACAGAACAGGATGAAGAAGGCGGGAAAGTAGAACTGGCTGGGGGACGGGGGAAAGCGTGGTGAGCAGAGGAGATCCAACTCACAGTGCACCTGGGATACTTGACACACAGATCAGATCGCATATAACACTGCCCTCTTCTATATGACAAATTTATTTTCAATATTCATCACAAATAATTATTTTATTCTTGAGTCATTATTTAGTTTTAAAACAATTCACGATTTAGAAAGAACACATTTCAGTGTAGAGATATTATTTAAATTCAGTAAAATATTACCCAAATGAATTTAATTTTGCACTTACCACATAAAAATATTACACTTCACAGTCTTAGATTTTAAACACCAATTAAAAACTCCCAGAGGACATGTGCAATGGCAGAAGTGAAGTAACTCAGGTTGTGTTTCTTCTTCTTTACAAATGTTGCGCAGTCATGGTCTATTTTGAACCTACTATTGAGATGCAGACATATGTCACACTTCAGGGTTTTGAAGAAACAAGCTATACACTAAGAGAACTTCAACAGTTCTAAACTGTGCAACATTTACCCTTGAAATGAATCTGGGTCGCTGAATCCATTTTGTGTTAGGACTGACTGCTAACGGAAGTTCTCTGAATTAACTTCCATGTAGAATACAGTGTTTCTTAAAGGATAAGTTATGAAAAGCATGCTAATTTGAAGCTTATACATATTATTAAGACTCAGTAATAACCACAGCAATAGTTTGGCACTTAGCCCAACAAAAGATTTCTTTACTGATATTACTTAGATTTCCCAGGGCATGGTGATAATCAAAGCAGATCAATTAGGAGTGGGTTTCATGAACACTTTTCAACTCTCTCCAGGTGATGACTGCACCTGGGCTGGATGCTCCCACTGCCCTGTTCTTGGCCCACCACTGCATCTTGGTCCACCATGTGCACAGAGTATCCTCCATACTTTATATGTGTTTCTTTTGCATCGTAGCTTCTGCTTCCTCATAATTTTAGCTTACACGAGATCCTTCTAGCTGTTCTCACTGTCCTGTTCAACTCCATTGTTTCCTTTCTCAATCTCCCAGTACTACCTAGCTCAAATCCCTACAAGAGAGATCTTATTTGGCCAACCCATCTTTTTTTTTTTTTTTTTTTGAGGAAGATTAGCTCTGAGCTAACTGCTGCCAATCTTCCTCTTTTCGCTGAGGAAGACTGGCCCTGAGCTAACATCCGTGCCCATCTTCCTCCATTTTATATGTGGGACGCCTACCACAGCATGGTGTGCCAAGCAGTGCCATGTCCACACCCAGGATCCGAACTGGCGAACCCTGGGCCGCCGAAGTGGAACGTGTGCGCTTAACCACTGTGCCACTGGGCCAGCCCAGGCCAATCCATCTTTTCTGGAGCAGACCATGACATGGTTTTTGGCTAGTCTGGGCATTGATACTATTGGGTCAGGGACTTACTTCTGGTAACTAGAAGAGGGTGGGGTCACCTGACTCAGATCATGACTGCCTAGAAAGGGCTCTGGGCAGTGCAGAATGAGAGGTTGGCAAGACTAATGCCAAGAAAGGTGAAACACACATGGAGATTCCTAAAGACAAAATAAGAATTCTTTCACAGTATAGTAGGAGGAGCATTGGGCATAGAGTTATGTGAATCTGGGTTTAAATCTCCTCTCTGGTTTTTAAGTAAGTAAGGACATTTCCTCATCCTCAGTTTGCTTAGAGTGTGATAGGTGTGTTATTTAGGAACAGAATACAAGTAATAGAACTGTCAGTAACAGAAATGGTTGAAATAAGTAAGAGCTTATCCCCCCACCTCCCATAGCAAGTCTGGCTGTGGGCAGCCACTGGCACTCGTTCAGGGCCAGCTCCTCAGAGCATCTTGGCTTTTCTCCTTTGCTTGTTGCATCACAGTTGCCCAATGGCTCTTGCAGCAGTAGATATCCTGTCCCTTTCAAGGTAGGGAGGAAGAGAAAGGGGTAATGGCCCCAACTTCATGCCTCTTATTGTAAAGTAAAAGGCTTCCCAGAACCCCCAGAAGATTTCCATCAGTGTCTCATTGGCCAGGAGAGTGTACATGGCTATCCCTGGCCAAGGGGTAGGCTAGGATAGGGGGTGTTTGCATGGGACTGGACACAAGGCTTTTTAGAACAGAATTGAGACTCTGCTAGCAGAAACAGAGGTGAGGAAATGGGTATCAGGGAGGTGCGGGGTGGAGTGGTCACACAGGTGTCAATGTTATCTATCTGTTTCCTTCCAGGGTAGCTGAGAGGGTCAAATATACGTGAAATGTGCAATGGGGCCCTTTTCAAAATGAAAACATGCAACTTCTCTGTCTGAGCATTGTGTTTTATATGCCTGTTTTCTCAAAGACAGACCCTTTTTTCCTACTTTACCTTGAGAACTACCAAACAAAACTGAATATAGCCTGACTCTGCCTACCCACCAACCTCTTCTCTCCCCACCGTCCCCATGCTGCTCACCACCTCCCTCTGACAGCACCAACCTCCTTCCAAGGTCCGTGAATTCACCAAGACTTTTCTCAGGCAAAGGCCTTTGCTTTTGCAGTTTTCCTTGCTTGTAGCAGACTTCCGCCTCTCTGCTACCTCTTCAGAGAAGTCCACCCTGATTGCCAACCTACATGAAAAATCCCCCAGTTGTTCTTTCTGAGCACCAAGCACAGTCTTCATTCCAGTACAGTCTGTCAATTTGCATTTATCTGCTTAAGAGGCAGCCAGGTGCAATGTTCAAGGGCATGAGCGCTAGAGCCAGACTGCCTGCATTTAAGCCCTTCCAAGCTGTGTGGTCCTGGGCAGGTTATTTTGATGTCTTGATGCCTCTGTTTCTTCATCTGTAAAATGGGGATGTTGATATGTAGGAGAGGAAGAAATTTTCCTCTATTCTATTCTAGACCTTTCCAGCTGATCTAAGAATTAAATTGACATGAGACAGAGTAACATGAGAAAATCAGACAAGGTTAGTAACATGCGTACACAGAAGAAACCCACAAAAACTGAATAACTCACCAAAATGGCTAAAGCCATCACCTTAAATACCATCTTCAGCTAAAGACAAAGGAGGATGTGGGGGTTAGTGGTTTGGGACTTGAAAAGGGAGGAAGGCAATTCACACGAAGATGGAAAAGCAAACGTTTGGTAAATAAATGTTTGCCATGCCTTGCAAAGACAATGAGACATGGGGAAGTCTTGATCAAATGGGCCTTGCCAGGTTCCTCCCTGTCTACCACACCTACTTCGTACTATACTATTTTTATCTATGGTGGTAGCTCCTTCCTGGAACAGGCCTTCCATCTTGGATTCTTTTAGGCAGTTAAGGAGGAGGTCAAAGTTTCTTCCTGAGTCTTTTGTTCTTAGAAATAAGCAAGCCGAAGAGACACATTTTGCAGTGGCAAATTCTACTCCTTTACAAATATTACCTACCTCATGAGATTGTGAGGAGGATTAAAAGTGTTAATATCTGTAAGGTGTTTAGAACAGTGCCCTGTGCATAGCAGGGACTATGTGAGTATTACATAAATTTAAAAAATGACATATGTTTCCTCCACCATACTGTATGCTCTATGCATATGGTGACCATAGCCATTCTTACACTGCAGTGGCCAGCACAATGCCAGCCCATGTCATCATTGTTGTTGTCATTACTGTTGTTTTTCACCTAACGGGTATTAAATATTTGTTCAATGAATGAATATGTAAATGAATAACCAAGTGATGTTCTAATTGGGGGAGGGGAGGAACAGAAGAATCTGGTTACCAAAACGAGCACGGTGCCACAGCATGAGTTTGTAGGGTCTGTTAGAACTGAATCCTCCAGGACAAAGTGTGGGACCTGCATGGACCATCCTCCAGAATTGTCCTCCTCTTACTTACCAGCTAACAAATTCAGTTGCCAAATTATTTAAACAAGGAGGCCACTAGACTGAGGTGGCTCTTATGCTTGACAGCCTACGTAAGCAAACAGAGATCTAAGCCTGTAAATGCCTTAAAGTTATGAAACCAAAACGTTAAGGATAATCAATGACAAACAGGCAGCTAGGCTTCAAGCTGCAGCCAGTCGAATAATTACCTTTCTTTGCTGGGGCACTTTCTCTATATAAGTCCCCTGGGTTCTTGTCAGTGGAGCACTCATAACCACTTCTGGTTTGGTGCTGCCCAATTGGCATCAACTTTTACCCAAATAAACTCTTACAATTTTTAGTATGCCTCAGTTTATCTTTTACCTCAGTAATTGCCTTCTCAGAGTACCGCTAGATCTCAGGATGCCCAGGAAATGGAAGTGAGCCTCTGCGTGGGACCAAGGCACACAATCCCCCTATTTGGAAGGCCAAAGCGTTGATTAGGCATCTTGCTTGCTGACCTTGCCACTCAGGTGACAGCTGCTTCCCCGGTCAGCCTGAGCTCTGACCCCGGTCAGGACCCGGGGCTGTCCTGACTCTCCCTGAAGAGGATTTTCCAGACCCCAAATGACGGCAGCTTTATGGGCCAGCTGCACTGTGTTCCCTTTCAGAGGCAACCAAGGCTCTTAAATCATATGGAAAGTACATCCAAGTTGTGCCGTGGGGACTCAGTCAGGCAACCGGCTGCTCTGCTAATTCTTGTCCAACACTGGGTCTCAGAGGAGCTGTTAGAAATCCAGTATAATAGACATCAGTCACCCTGGGTGGCTTCCAGAGCCTCATATTCGCCTACATCTGAAGCCTTTGCAGAACCCTGACCATTTCCTGTGCCCTCCCGGCTGCCCAGCAAACAGGTTAATGTTCAGCCTCCCTGTCTGCTGAGCACGACTTGTTTTTCTGTTTCTGTTTGGTGAATGGCCTCAGGGTTTCTGCTCTCCTGCTCTGGCCCAGTTGGAAGTCTCTTTATTAACAGTTTGTTTGCAAGCTCATGGTGGTCCACGAACTTGTCTGAAATTTCCTGGAGAATCCGGAACTGCAGTTCCAGAGGAACATTCTGTCAGTCTCTCCTCATCCTATCTGGTTATCCACCCCTCCTTCACCCTGCCCACCACGCACCTTGAAAACATTCCCATACTCCAATAAAAACCTTCCAGAGGTCCTGACAAGGGAGAAAACACTTCTACCCCTAAAAAAGGGGAAATAGGCAGTGGTACCTCTTATGTGGGGGCTGCTGTCTTCCATGAGGCTCTTTAAGGATAGTGTGAGGAAAAGTTCTAGGTCAGCCTTTAGGAAGCTATTTGCTGTTTGTCTAGTTATTTATTATTATTTTTTAAGATTGGCACCTGAGCTAACAACTCTTGCCAATCTTTTTTTTTTTCTTTCTTTTTCTCCCCACTCCTCCACCCCAGCCCCCAGTACATAGTTGTATATTTTAGTTGTGGGTCCTTCTAGTTGTGGCTGTCAAGTTATTAAGGGACGTCTCCAGCCGCACTGAGGTCTGGTTGTGAGAACCAAGCCATTAGCTGAGGAGGAGGGAGAAGAGCGACAAGGACAAAGATTTGCTTTGGCACAGATGCCCCCAATGGAACCTATTCCTGTCCATCAGGCTGGCAGTCACTCTGAACGCTTCCCCTGAGGCCACACCAGAAGCCAGCAGCCAGCTCCTGGGATTCATTCCCTATTCAGCTTTTTTGGTCCCCTCTCTGCCCTCAGCAGTAGCATCCATGTCCCATGGCAGGCCTGTCCTGAGAGAGAAGGAGCCAAGGCTGGCTTGCTGCCTCCATGGTGGGTCTTGGCTAGGAGGCACGGGTGCTAACACTCCCTACTTTCAGCCAAACCCCACATAAATTTTCTACATGTCCTTACATTTTCTTAAGGCTAATATGATGAAACAACATTAAGATGCTAATAGCTTTTTGACTTGGAAGGAAACGAAATGATCCAGTTCACTGGTGTTCAGGCATTCTTTAGCCACGGCAAACTCCCCCACTAGTGAAATCTTACTGAGAAACCCACGGGGCTGCCTGTGGAGTGGAGAGAGGTCTAGACCCCACAAACTCCCTTCCTCATCCTCTCAGTAGTCCCTGAGGCTCTTACTGTGAATGCCTAGGACTCTCTGGAGCCCACTTTGAAAGTCACTCTACCATGGAGGATGGCCTGCCCAAGGTAACAGTCACTTAAAGGCCTGGGCACCACTGGAGTTTAGGTCTCTCAAAGCTGGATTTATACACTTGCAAATATTCTACCATATTTGTTTAGACTTAGCCCTAGGATAAAACGATTCAATGCTTATCCCATATCTTTTTTCATTAATATCAGTAATTTCTCTTGGTTGGTATATTAGTTTGCTGGAGCTGCCATCACAAAGGACCACAGACTGGGTTTCCTGTTGTTTAAGGGTGGCTTAAACAACAGAAATTTATTTTCTTACAGTCCTGGAGGCTAGCAGTCCAAGATCAAGGTGTCTGCAGGGTTGGTTTCTTCTGAGGCCTCTCTCCTTGGCTTGTAGATGGCCATTTTCTCCATGTGTCTTCATGTGGTCCTCTCTCTGTGCATATCTGTGCCCAAATTTCTTCTTTTTTTTAAATTTAATTTTTATTGAGTTAATGATAGGTTACAACCTTGTGAAATTTCAGTTGTACATTATTGTCTGTCAGTCGTATCATAAGTGCACCCCTTCACGCTTTGTGCCCACCTCCCACACCCTCTTTCCCCTGGTAGCCACTAACCTGTTCTCTTTGTCTACATGTTTAAATTCCTCATATGAGTGGAGTCATGCAAAGATTGTCCTTCTCTATCTGGCTTATTTCACTTCACATAATTCCCTCAAGGTCCATCCATATTGTTGCAAATAGGACGATTTTGTTCTGTTTTGCAGCTGAGTAGTATTCCATTGTATATATGTACCACATCTTCTTTATCCATTCATCTGTTGATAGGCACTTAGGTTGCTTCCACGTCTTGGCTATTGTAAATAATGCTGCAATGAACACAGGGGTGCATGGGACTTTTGGAATTGCTGACTTCAAGCTCTTTGGATAGATACCCAGTAGTGGGATAGCTGGATCATATGGTAGTTCTGTATTTAATTTTTTGATGAATCTCCATACTGTTTTCCATGTGGCTGCACTAGTTTGCATTCCCACCAGCAGTGTATGAGGGTTCCTTTTTCTCCACAACCTCTTCAACATTTGTTACTATTTGTTTTGGTTATTTTTGTCATTCTAATGGGTGTAAGGTGATATCTTAGTGTAGTTTTGATTTGCATTTCCCTGATGATCAGCAATCATGAACATCTTTTCATGTGCTTATTGGCCATCCATATATCTTCTTTGGAGAAATGTCTGGTCATGTCTCCTGTCCATTTTTTGATCAGGTTGTTTGATTTTTTGTTGTTGAGTTGTGAGAGTTCTTTATATATTATGGATATTAAGCCTTTGTCAGATATATGACTTGCAAATATTTTTCCCAGTTAGTGGGTTGTTTTTTTGTTTCAATCCTGTTTTCCTCTGCCTTGAAGAAGCTCTTTAGTCTGATGAAGTCCCATTTGTTTATTCTTTCTATTGTTTCCCTTCTCTGAGAAGGCATGGTGTCTGAAAAGATCCTTTTAATACTGATGTCAAAGAGTGTACTGCATACATTTTCTTCTAGAAGCCTTATGGTTTCAGGTCTCACCTTTAGGTCTTTGATCCATTTTGAGTTTATTTTTGTGAATGGTGAAAAAGAATGGTCAATTTTCATTCTTTTACATGTGGCTTTCCAGATTTCCCAGCACCATTTGTTGAAAAGCCTTTCTTTTCTCCATTGTATGCCCTCAGCTCCTTTGTCAAAGATAGGCTGACCATAGATGTGTGGTTTTATTTCTGGGCTTTCAATTCTGTTCCATTGATCTGTGCACCTGTTTTTATACCAGTACCATGCTGTTTTGATTACTGTAGCTTTGCAGTATGTTTTGAAGTCAGGGATTGTGATGCCTCCAGCCGTGTTCTTTTTTCTCAGGATTGCTTTAGCAATTTGGGGTCTTTTGTTGCCCCATATGAATTTTAGGATTCTTTGTTCTATTTCTGTAAAGAATGTCATTGGGATTCTGATTGGGATGGCATTGAATCTGTAGATTGCTTTAGGTAGAATGGACATTTTAACTATGTTTATTCTTCCAATCCACGTACATGGAATGTCTTTCCATCTCTTTGCGTCGTCATCCATTTCTTTCAGAAAAGCCTTATAATTTTCGTTGTACAGGTCTTTCACTTCCTTAGTTAAATTCACCCAAAGGTATTTTATTACTTTTGTTGCGATTGTGAATGGTATTGTGTTCTTGAGTTTTTTCTGTTAGTTCGTTATTAGAGTATAGAAATGCTACTGATTTATGTAAATTGATTTTATACCCTGTAACTTTGCTGTAGTTGTTGATTACTTCTAAAAGTCTTCCAATGGATTCTTTGGGGTTTTCTATATATAAGATCATGTTGTCTGCAAACAGCAAGAGTTTCACTTCTTCCCTCCCTATTTGGATTCCTTTTTCTTGCCTAATTGCTCTGGCCAAAACCTCCAGTACTATGTTAAATAAGAGTGGTGATAGAGGGCATCCTTGTCTCATTCCTGTTTTCAGGGGGATGGCGCTCAGTTTTTGCCCATTGAGTATGACATTGGCTGTGGGTTTGTCATATATAGCCTCTATTATGTTGAGGTAGTTCCCTTCTATCCCCATTATGTTCAGAGTTTTTATCATAAATGGCTGTTGGATCTTGTCAAATGCTTTCTCTGCAGCTATTGAAATGATCATGTGGTTTTTATTCCTCAGTTTGTTGATGTGGTGTATCATGTTGATTGATTTGCAGATGTTGAACCATCCCTATGTCCCTGGTATGAATCCCACTTGATCATGACATATGATCCTTTTGATGAATTGCTGAATTCGAGTTGCCAAAATTTTGTTTAGAATTTTTGCATCTATGTTCATCAGGAGTATTGGCCTGTAGTTCTCTTTTTTCGTGGTGTCCTAGTCAGGCTTTGGTATCAGCGTGATGTTGGCCTCGTAGAATGTGTTAGGAAGTGTTCCATCCTCCCTAATTTTTTGGAATAGCTTGAAAAGGATAGGTATTAAATCCTCTCTGAAAGTTTAGTAGAATTCTCCAGGAAAGCCATCTGGTCCTGGAGTTTTATTCTTTTGGATGCTTTTGATCGCTGTTTCAATCTCTTTCCTTGTGATTGGTCTGTTCAAATTGTCTGCTTCTTCTTGACTAAGCTTTGGGAGATTGCAGGAGTCCAAGAATTTATCCATTTCCTCTAGGTTATCCATTTTGTTGGCATATAGTTTTCCATAGTATTCTCTTATAATCCATTGTATTTCTGCAGAGTCTGTTGTTATTTCTCCTCTTTTATTTCTGATTTTGTTTATTTGAGCTTTCTCTCTTTTTTTCTTTGTAAGTCTGGCTAGGGGTCTGTCAATTTTATTTATCTTCTCAAAGAACCAGCTCTTTGTTTCATTGATCCTTTCTACTGCCTTTTTTGCTTCAATAGCATTTGTTTCTGTTCTGATTTTTATTATTTTTCTCCTTCTGCTGACTTTGGACTTCATTTGTTCTTCTTTCTCTAATTCAGTTACGTGTAGTTTAAGATTGCTTATTTGGGATTTTTCTTGTTTGTTAAGATATGTCTGTATTGTGATGAATTTTCCTCTTAATACAGCTTTTGCTGTATCCCATATGAGTTGGTATGGCATGTTATCATTTTCATTTGTCTCCAGGTATTTTTTGATTTCTTCTTTAATTTCTTCAATGGTCCATTGCTTGTTCAGCAGTGTGTTGTTTAGTCTTCACATCCTTGTGCCTTTCTCAGCTTTTTTCTTGTAATTAATTTCTAGCTTTATAGCATTATGATTGGAGAAGATGCTTGTTATTATTTCAATTTTTTTAAATTTGTAGAGGCTTGCCTTGTTTCCCAACATATGGTGTATCCTTGAGAATGTTCCATGCATACTTGAGAAGAATGTGTATTCTGCTGTTTTTGGATGAAGTGTTCTATGTATGTCTATTAAGTCCAACTGTTTTAGCTTTTTGTTTAGCTCCACTGTTTCCTTGTTGATTTTCTGTCTGGATGATCTGTCAATTGACGTGAGTGGGGTGTTGAAATCTCCTACTATTATTGTGTTATTTTTGATATCTTCTTTTAGGTTTGTTAATAGTTGCTTTATGAACTTTGGTGCTCCTGTGTTGGGTGCATAGATATTTATAAGCGTTATTTCTTCTTGATGAAGTGTCCCTTTGATCATTATATATTGGCCCTCTATGTCTCTCTTTACCTGCCTTATCTTGAAATCTGTTTTGTCTGATATAACTATTGCAACACCTGCTTTTGTTTGTTTGCTATTAGCTTGGAGTATTGTCTTCCACCCCTTTACTCTGAGCCTGTGTTTGTCCTTGGAGCTGAGGTGTGTTTCCTGGAGGCAACAAATTGTCAGATCTTGTTCTTTAATCCATTTTGCCACTCTGTGTCTTTTTGTTGGAGAGTTCAATCCGTTTACATTGAGGGTGATTATTGATGCATGAGGACTTAATCCCGTCATTCTGTTGCTCATTTTCCAATTTTCCTGTGTTTCCTTTGTTTCTTGTCCTGTGTGTTTTAGCCTACCCATTGACTTCCGCCTTTTCTTCTGCTGGGTTTCTTAAATTTTTCCTTATTTATGTTTTTTAGTTTAGAAGCTACCCTGAAGTTTGTATTCAGAATTTCATGTATAACATACTCCGTTTTCTGGTGGTCTCTTACTTCCTTAGCCTAGACTGATTCAGTCCCTTTCCTCCTCCCCTCCTAAATTATTATTTTCATCTCTTATTCCAACTTGTGTTGTGAGTTTGTGGTTAGAGTGATAAGATTGTCTTTGCTTTGGTGGTTTCCTTCCCTTTATCCTAATGCTATAGTTGAATATTTGCTATCCTATTCTGATTCTATGTATTTGTCTCCCTACTCTATGTTTTGTGGCCCCTTTCACCCTTTTTTTCTTTTTTCAGGTATCAGAGCCTTCTTGAGGATTTCTTGTAGTGGCAGTCTTGTGGCTACAAAGTCCCTTAGCTTTTGTTTGTCTGGAAAAGATTTAATTTCTCCCTCATATCTGAAGGACATTTTTGCTGGATAGAGTATTCTGGGCTGAAGATTTTTATCCTTTAAAGTTTTGAATATGTCATTCCAATCTCTCCTAGCTTGTAAGCTTTCTGTAGAGAAATCTGCTGAAAGTCTGATAGGGGTTCTTTTGTAGGTTATTTTCTTCTGCCTTGATGCCCTGAGTATTCTTTCTTTGTCATTCATTTTTGCCATTTTTACTACTATATGCCTTGCAGTAGGTCTTTTTACATTGACAAATCTAGGAGATCTGAAAGCTTCCTCCACACACATTTCCCTCTCAATCCGTAGGGTTGGGAAGTTCTCTTCTATTATTTCACTAAGCACACTTTCTGCTCCATTTTCCTTTTCCACGCCCTCATGAATTCCAATAATTCTTAAGTTGCATTTTCTCATTGAGCCAGCTAATTCTTGGAGATTTTCTTCAGTTTTTTAAATTCTTAGTTCTCTTTCTTCCTCTGTCTGGAGCCATTCAGCCTGTCTATGTTTGATTATGCTAATTTGCTCCTCTATGTTGTCTACACGGGCATTCAGGGAATCCGTATTCTGTTTTATCTTATCCATTGTAACTTTCATCTCTAATATTTCTGATTGATTCTTCTTTATAGTTTCCATCCCTTTTGTGAAGTAACTCCACAACTCGTTGACTTGTATCTCTATATTTCCCTTTACCTCCCTTTACCTCATTGAGTTTTTTGATGTTAGCTACTCTGAACTCATCGTCACCTAGTTTACCTATTTCCAAGTCCTCAGGACATAATTCTGTGTTTTTATTATTTTTCTTTTGGTCTGGAGCTTTTATAAATTGCTGGATGGTAGAGGAGCGGTCTATGCACATAATGCTATTATTTTGTTGCAGTTAGAGCGTGTTGCCACTAGACGGGAGTCGAGAGCCACACGTTCTGAGCCCTCTGGCACAGCATGGGCTGGGGGAGGAGGGGCACTTTCTCTCATGTGCAGACCTGGATTCTGTTCAGCTCTCTCTCTCTGGTTTCCTGGGGCCCTGGCTTGATGGGGTACCCCACGCAAAAGCTTTCCCCCGTTATTAGGTTTCCAATGCACGGGTTTGTGGGAATCCTGGACGATCCCATGGATGCACGACCCCTACCCCACTCCTTGCCTCCCCCATGGCAGCAATCCCAGTCTCTAGCGGAGGGAGCAAAGTTCTCTCTTACCTGCTTCCAGCTCCTCCGAGGGTGGCTCCAGCCTCTCCGCCCTCCGTCGTTTGGCTGCTGTGGGTCTCTGATGATTTCTGTTATTAGGATTTTTTTTTTTGGTTGGAAAGCAGTTGGTCCCTTTGGTTGTGGTTTGGAGGAGAGAGAGTCCCGGGTGAGCTCGCTCTGCCATGTAGCTGAGGTCACCTTAAACTCTCAAATTTCCTCTTTTAAGAACACCAGTCATACTGGATTAGGGCCCACCCTAATGATCTCATTTCAACTTTATCTCTTTAAATACCCTAAATACAGAGGTATTGGGGATTAGGAATTCAACATATGAATAGTTGGCAGTGAGGAGGCACAATTCAGCCCATAACAGTTGGCTAAACTTCACCTTTTCCACTTAAACTTAAAGTCAAAAACAGCATATGGAAGCCATACTCCCTGAATTATGGTACATTTAATAACAGCATATGGAAGCCATATTCCCTGAATTATGGCACATTTAATAACATATTTCTGTAGCCTTATTTTAAGGCCACTTTTTTTCTCTTGAAACTTGGAAGGCATTTCTCTCTTGGCTTCTAGTCTTGCAAGTTGTTATGGAGAAAGTTTGAGGCAAGCCGAATTTCTTTTTCTAGCTCCAGGTGCTGGACACATGAAGGAGGCCCTCTTGGACCAGCCCCAGTCAAACCACAGGAAGACCTCTGCCTCATGAACGACCCCAGGCAAGACCACCTGAGGAACTGCTGACCCCCCAGGATCGTTAGCAAATACAACAGTTGTTCTTTCAAGCTACTGTGTTGGGGGTTGTTTGTTACCTGGCAACTGACGGCTGACATACATCTAACAGGGGTTCTCCCTGGATCACAGTGCAGTTTTCTACAACCCAAGGTTACTGGCGGGGTGATTGGGTAGCCTTTGTTCCTCCACAGCTGGCAGAGATCAGCAGCTTCAGGGCTCCTGGGATGTGGGGACTCTAGCTTCCATGCTGGCTCACCAACAGATTGCTTCCTACAAATATGGGGAGTCTGAGTGAATCCTCGCTCACCACCACATTCTCAGCTTCTTCTTTTTCCTTCAATGTTATGCAGAGGCCAAACCTGGCTCTGCTGATTCTGGAGCCCACCATCTCTCTGATCATCTCCCTGCACCCCTGATTGAATTTAGTGCCTTTGGCAGCCTTTCTTCAGGTACTGGACCTGGGATAAGCTGGGATCACAGATACTGCCTAGTTTTTATGACAGATGGAATTGCCTTTCTGTTTCTCCATTTTTTTGGAGGGTGGTGGTGATTTCCTATAGGAGCTGGAGGCAATCACGTATTTGCTCTGCCATTTAAAAATGTTAGAATAATAAAAATTTTAAAACAAATATGGGGGTTGGGGCCAGCCCTGTCGCTGAGTGGTTAAGTTTGCAGGCTCTACTTTGGCAGCCCAGGGTTCACTGGTTCGGATCCCGGGCACAGATCTACACACCACTCGTCAAGCCATGCAGTGGTGGCATCCCCCATAGAAGAGCTAGAATGACTTAGAACTAGGATATACAACTATGTACTGGGGCTCTGGGGAGGAAAAAAAAAGAGAGGAAGATTGGCAACAAATGTTAGCTTAAGGCCAATCTTCCTCACCAAAACAAAACAAAACAAAACAAAACAAAGCAAAAAAACAAATATGGGGAACTAACATAGGTAGGATTGTCAACTTTTTATTTTATCACACAAGGATGTTAAAAAAGAGCAGCTATTCATCCTTTCAAAAAAAGAAAGTCATTACAAGACCCCATTAACTGAAAAGTACATAAACTCAGAAAAAAAAAAATCCTTCTTTAGAGAGAATTAATATATGATGTATATCTTAATATTCATGTTTAGGGGAAATATAAATCTTTGGAGATACAGAAAAATTGGAACTTAAAGTCAGATTTCATGCAATTTTCCTTTAAGTGTCCTGTCAAGAAAGTGAGCCTACACACAGCAAAGGAACATCAATCTTTAGGTTTACGAAGACACTCATCTTTCTCCCCTCCCACACAAAATGATTATTTTTACCTTATGGTAGTGAGAATTATTTTGGTGCTACATCAGGTTTCACACTTCCTTATTTTATTTATTTATTTATTTATTTATTTATCTATCTATTTTTCGAGGAAGATTAGCCCTGAGCTAACTCCTGCCAATCCTCCTCTTTTTGCTGAGGAAGACTGGTCCTGAGCTAACATCTGTGCCCATCTTCCTCTACTTTATATGTGGGATGCTTACCACAGCATGGCTTGACAAGCAGTGTGGTGTCTGTAGCCGGGATCCCAACCAGCGAACCCTGGGCTGCCCAAGGGGAACGTGAGACCCTAACCACTGCGCCACCGGCTGGCCGCCAACCTTATTTTAAAATAATGAACTTCATAATCCCCTCTGGCTCAATCCACATCCGACTTTAAGCTCTATTGGCACGTTGGACAAACTCTGTTGTTTATGTATATTGGGGCGTCCAACAGCCTCGGGGGCATTTTGAAGGCAGGGAAAGGCCTTCGCAGTAGAATGAAGTTACATAGCCGCTCCCCGAGGGTGGCTGCCCCGTCTGCAGCGGCTGTGGGGACATATGGTGCAGGCCCAGATTTTCAAAGCTTTGCTGCTGGATCTGCTCACCTGAAGCTGTGGGGATCCCTCACATCCCTCCCTAGCACTTAGTAGCTCCCGAGTAAACGTTTGTGGAATAAGAAATGAACGGCTCATTGCAGGGCCCACTTATGTCTCCCTGGGGCCAGGGGCTGAGACGCAGGGCTGTGGCCCCTGGCTTGCCTGCACCCCACACAGGGTCTGGCTTTCTAAAGGCCAGCTCTGCAGGTGTGGTGCAGGGATCTGCTGAGGACACACAGAGTTCCCAGAGGGTAGACACTGATGTGAGTGCAATTAAGGATACTTTCGTCTTCTTTTCAGAGAAAAGGAATGAAGAGTCCTTTAGAAACCCAAGGAGAAGGTTTGGGAGGGACCGGTGATGCTGGAGGCCTGCCCCTGTCAAAGACTCTGCAGTTTTATGTGACCCCTGGGGACTCCACTGTATCCTGGGTGTGACGGGATCTCCCCTCCCTGCCACGCCACACAAAGTCCAGAGAAGGGCAAACTCTGCCCCCCATGGGTGGGCCCTATGCTGACCCTCTGCCCAGTGGCCCAGAAGGAAGGCACAAATGGACTAAAGAACATGGAAGGGAACTCTCCTATGGGAAAAACAAGCCAGGCTCTCTGGAGCTTCTCCAAGAAGCCCAGCATGGGCTCAGCGGAGCCGGCCCACCCAGCTGACCTGTTCTTGCTGCCCCTTTTGTTTCTGGCTCCATTCACTTGCCACTGCTTTTCCCCACTGGAAACCAGACCCCGGGAGATTGTTGTCAAATCCCATGGACCCAGTGCTTACAACAGGGACACAGAAAAGTGGGCTTTGAAGGCTGGTTTCAGCGCTGCCCCTGCCTCTCGTTGACTGTGTAATGATGGGCAAGCCACTGAAGGTCATTGAATATTAAGTTGCTTCATCTGTAAAAAGCAACTGATGCTGGTGCCTGGATTCCATCATGCAAGGTGACCGTGGCCCAAATGAGTCAACATGACTAAGGAATCACAATTAGCAATGGGGGTACCTAGGATGCTAATTGCACCTCTTCTCCTCGCACCTGGACTCACATTAACTACCAGCAATCAAAAAGGGAGGCTCAGTCGGGAGGGGGCGAAGGCCCCCAACACCTTGACTGTGGCCCCAGGGAGACGCTGCGGACTTCCCTCCTCCAGACCGTGAGAGAATAAAGGTATGTTGTTTTAGGCCACCAAAAACTCAGTAAATAAACTAAAAGTGGGCATTTTTAAAAGAAGCAGAGAGAATTAACTATTATCGATGATTACCCAGGGGAAATGACAGTATGAGGGAAACCTGTATGTTATCCATATTATTTAAATTGCAGTATTCGCGTGTCATCAGAAAAAAGATTAAGGTATTTCCATAAAAAAAAAGATAATTGCTAAAAAAAAAAAAAAAAAAAGGGAGGCTCAGGGAGGGAGAGAGGAGAAGAGAAAGAATAAAGCAGGGGAGCGAAAGACCATGCAGGGTACTTTACAAAGTTTCAACTGCTATGAAAAACTGCTGTACAATTTCAACTACTGTACCAATGACATAGCAACAGAAAACACTAGAAGAAAATATAAGATATTAGGCAGCGAGAGTTATTCCCAAGTGAGAGGATTATCATTTTTATGTTCTTATATAATAAAAACACATTCTAAGATGGTCCCCTCCCCCAGTTCTCCTCCCATCCCCCCCGTTCTCCCAGTGCCAGGCAGGCTGCTGTACTTAATTCACAGCATGACAGGGCACGTGGGCCAGGGTAGGAGGTGTCCTGGGGCCTCGATTCCATAGCAGGCAGGGAAGGAGGAGAAAATGCAATGAGAAGGGCAAAGGCTGGGGAGGTGGTGGCAATGAAATGGCAGGGTCTGGCGGGGTCTGGAGGGGAGCACTGACGAGGGGTGTCTCCCGGTGGCCGGCCTATTGGCTCCGCGTGATCCTGTGCAGCTGGGTAGGGAGTGAAAGGTGACGGGATAAAGTAGTCACTGGCGTTACCTGAGTGGGGTGACAGGACACCAGCCAAAGAGGCTGGGGCCCCAAGGCCAAACCTAGCATGGTAGTAGAGTGATAGTGCTAGGGAAACTGAGGCAAAGTTCAATTCTGTGAGGAGCAACAGCAGAAACCCTTTGACTTAAATCTCCATGACATATAGCGTTCATTCCCAGCACACAAAATCCTACAGCCAGCCTGTGCTATAATTTCAGGTCCCACTAGGTCTGAGGCTCTGACGCTGATGTTCCTTCTGCTATTCCCATGATAAACTCAGAAAATGGGCAAGGCTGAGCCTGCAGGTAGAGGACCCCAATGACAGGGTGTTTCTCCTCCATCTCAGCCTACCCATCATGATGCTATTGGCTAGGAATGCCTGGGACACTCATCTGGCCCCACATTACTTGTGGCGCACCCCCACAGGCACTTCCCTGACTGGAGCCCATGTTGTGGCCAGACCAGCCCTTGTGGTTCTTGTGATGCAAGATGCATCTCAGCCACAATCATCACAGAACTTTGAAAACACAAGGTTTACTACTCAGCGGTCTTGACGGGTGCACAGGGCCTGGGGCCACACAGCGAGGTCAAAGGCAAAGAGAGAGAGAGAGAGAGAGTGGGCACATGGACCTGGGGTTCTGCCTTTATTGGGGTCGACGGTGTGGGCCTAGGGTTTTGCAGGTTCACTCTTTATTGGCAAATTTAAAACGTAAAAGCAGGAAATCTAGTGTGGGAAGGGAAAAGAGTGGTCACTCAAGCCATTAGTTACCTGGGTCACATAGGGCTTTCCAAGAGGGGACCTTCATGAGTGGGGTGGCCTGGCTCTTTAACTAGTTGTGCAGCTGGCAATATGTTTATTCTAGACGAATGTCTTTGAAATGGAGCTCAGTAATCAAAAGCTCCATGTCAGACACTTATATTACAATCAAAAAAGCTTGTTGTCAGACTCTTACACTACCCAGGGACTCTGAGGAGCTTCCCCAAGATGTCCTACCGTAGGATGGTGCCCATTTGATAGATAGGGGGTGCTCCAGAGCCTTCCTTCCCAGACGGTCCCAAGACAGCAGACCAGCTCAACAGGAAGTCCTAATTATCGCACTAGGGGGTGGTTCCACTGCAAGAGAGCCTGAGGGGGACGGAGCAAAGGAAACCTCATGCCTCGTGACAGTTTAAAAGAATAAAAGTTCCTCAGATGTAAAAAAGCAAAGAATCTACCAACAGTCAAGAGTCAAGAATGATTATGAAATAAATTTTCCTTTAAGAAGGCTTCGTATGGAAGAACATGCTCATTATAAAAGTGAAAAAATACATAGAAAATTACAATGAAGAAAATAGCATCAAGAAAACGTCATCAGACAGAGATAAGGCCCTATTAACATTTTGGTGTATTGCTTTCAGTTTATTTTCTGTTAAAAAAAAAGAAAAGAAAAAAATCAAAACATTATTGAGAACATGTTTCCGCTAAATTTATATAAATTATGTATGTATTACACAATACATATTTTCCCATACCTTGAAGAAGTCTTTGTAAATAATGTTTTTATTGGTGGCAAAAATATTTCATTGAATGAATATATCAAAATTAGTTTAAGCATTCCCTTACTGTTGGATAGCAAAGGGTTTCTGGTGTTTTTTACATTTATAAATAATGAGAAAAATCTAAGTATTCAAGTCTGTGTTTATAACTCTGCTAATTTCTGTATGATGAATTCCTAGAAGTGTTATTACTACGTCTCTTACACATTTTCTACATTTTTCTGGGTAGCTCAGTGATTCTATTATCTCACTCTCCTACCAAACTCAGTTTCTTAAAACAAAACTTTTGCTAAATTAATAGCCCAAATAGTATTGCTATAACTTTCTCCTGTAATGTGTGTAATGTGTTCTAGCCTGTTGGCTAGAAACTCGGATGTTTCAAATGAAATTTCTCAGGATAATGATCTGGCATTAAAGTCACCAGATCCACAAGACGGAGAAGCAACTTAATAACAGCAGAGAAGAGTAATGTGAATCAAAAAAAGCTTGCCATTTTAGGTCATAATAACAGAAGTATAGAGTCCAGAATCGGGGGGTGATAGTACTCCATGCTGGGTGGTCAGACGCTCAGCACTTGGCCCTGCCCTGTAAAGGGAACGTTAACAAATGGTTCATGTTCTGAGGAGAGATCAGAAGTAAGAAGCTAGAACCTGTGCTTTCTCGCTTCTCTGTGTTGGACTCAGCAGTCATGTCTACATTATGTGACAAAGGCCCCCTACCCAGGGCTGACTGATCCAGGAATGGGCCTCTGATCCCAGGTGGATCTTCAGAGTCTCTACAGGAAGATGAAATTTGGCACTGAGAGAGGAAGAGACTCGAGTCACCCATGTGAGTCGTGTGAGCGGCAGGGCAATAGTCAGAGGACCATGGATGCCTGCCCTGAATTCCCAGCAACTAACTGCCTTCTGAAGTCATAGATATTTTACTCTTCTCTGGTTCTAGGAGACTTCTCAGGTGAGCTAACCAGGACTGTTTCCATAACTTGGAACTGAACAAAAAGGACCTTAAGTACTATAGTATGAAACATGTTGAAACTCCACGGTGTTTATTCTGGAGGAGAAAAGCCTCTGAGGGAACGTGAGAGCTGTAGGCAAATATTTGGAGGTCCAGCCTTGGAGAAGCCAGATCAGACTTGTTCCATGAGGCCTCAAATGGCAGAACTAGAAGATGGGGAGGGCAGCTTTGGGAGAGAGTCAGTTCTCAGTCAGTGCAAACGTCCACAGGTTTTTGTGCAACCGGTGATAGGATTGACATAGAGGGGTTCAAGTCCCGGACATTACCAGTTTCAGAGCGTTGCTCTGATCTGGACAACCCACCTTGTTCCTCCCTTTTCCCTGATTAAAACCATCCATGGCTGCTGGAAGGCAGTTCCTAGGACTTTGGTGCCCCCTGGTGGATGAGGACAAAAACTTAACATACTCTCCTCCGAAGGCGCTTCAGGAAGATAGCAAGCCATTTATTAAATAGTTCTAACCATTCTGTCATTCTCGATTAAATTAAATTCAGTACAGTATGTTTTAAAACTTCAAAGAAATAAGCTGAATGGTTTCATGAAGTTTGGAGTAGTTCGTTTTGCCTGCTTCATGCTTTGATTCTCTTCTGAAGTGTCAGGAGAGTTGATAAAATTATTTGCTTTACCCTCCATCCCCCCTTTCCAATAAGTGTATCTAGCTCATCCTCTTACATACTCATTCCAAGCAGGTGAATTTGTTCTCAGCAGCATATATGAATTGCATCTAATGGCGGGACAGTGCTACACCAGCTCCAGGGTCTGTTGTGCTCACTGAAAAAGCGCAAACAATATGTGTCCATGTGCATTGATGCATATATATTGGACAAGGACTCTCAGGCTTGTCTATTCTACTTTCTTGTTCCTGTTCTTGGGGGCACAACCTCTTTGTTAAAAAAGACACATCATAGAACCCAAAGGACAGAATCTGAATGCTCACTGACATTCTCCAAGAGTCTAGAGAATTAAATATTCTGTCTTCAGCTGCGTGGGACTTCTGAGTGTTGTTTCTAAAAGGACAGAAGGCTTAAAAAAACACAAATTTCTTTGACAATACACTATTCTCTAGGGTTATAAAGGCCATCCTTCCATTGGTCAGTTTTTGGGGGCATTTTGAGAGAACTCAGTTTTTCTGAATAAGGCATTGTATTTAAAAAAAAAAAAAACACACTACAATCTCATTTAGAGCATCTTGAAGAAGCACAAAATGGATCCAAAGTCAGTGGCTTATTTTAACTCATATGCTTCCCAAAACTCCAGGAAGAAAGATTGGGTCTTGTTGGGAATCTTGCTTGACTAAAGGGCTACTCCCTGAGTTTAGCCAACAGACGGGCAAGAAGAGGTACAAACAGGCCTCTTGTCATCAGCAGTTGCCTGCTAGCAGGTTGATGGAGTATCCATCATTTTCTATAACCTAGGAACTGGTAACTCACCGAGTGGGAAACTCAGTCACTTAGAAAAGAACAGGCTGTGTCTGATACAGCATACACTATAACTGTTTCAAAGCTATAAACAAAACACCTGCAAGTATGAGGGTAAAGTTCTTGTGCAGGGTTTGTGCACACATTTGGGGAGATTTTCTCAAGTGTCCCAAGGGTCTCGAACTATGCCTGATTCACAGTAGTGTAGGGAGGAAGGCATATTTCTCCACCTCTGGGTTCTTCTGGCTGGTCTAAGAATTAAATTGACATGAGACAGAATAACAGGAGAAAATCAAACAAGTTTAATAACATGGGAGAAACCCAGGAAAACTGAGCAACTCCCAAAATGGCTGAAGCCACTACCTTAAATACCATCTTCAGCTAAAGACAAAGGAGGGTGTTGAGGGTTGTGGTTTGGGACTTCAAAGGAGAGGAAGGCAATTTACACAGAGATGGAAAAACAAATGTTTGGTAAACAAATGTTTGCCATGCCTTGCAAAGACAATGGGACACAGGGAGGACATTGATCAAATGGGCTTGCTGGGTTTCTCCCTGTCTACCACACCTAGTTTATTTTATATTATAGTCATCTATAATGATAGAAGGCAATTGTAAATTCTTTCAGGCAGTTTGGGGAAGGTGGAAGTCTCTTCCTGAGTCTTTTGTTTTAAAAAATAATCAAGTCAAAGAGACACATAGTGGAGTGGCAACTTCTGATCTCCCACAGTAGAAACTCAATAAACATTCACAGAGAGAATAAAGGAGGAGAGATGGGGGTCAGGTTTTGGGGAGAGACAGGGATCAGAGGCTCTAAGACTATAAGACACTTTAGAGAACATGTAGTTTAGGAGATTTCAGAGTGCTCTGTGAACCCAGGGGGTTCTTTAAGGGCTATTCAAATGTTTGATTCCAATTTCATTTTCAAAACACGTTTTAACTTGTCATAAAAAGTGCTGTTAGAAATGTTGACACAAATAACCAATAATCATTCCATAGATAGGAGACATAAGGTGAATTTTGCTTAAGCCAAGCTGGGGACCAAAACCTGGGAAGGCAGTCTGCGTAAAGGATGAAAACGTTCTAGAGAAGTATGGTTTTAGTATAGTTTTACACTTTTTAATTTTTTTATGCTATTTTTTATTTTTTATTTTTTTTTGAGGAAGATTAGCCCTGAGCTAACTGCTGCCAAGCCTCCTCTTTTCGCTGAGGAAGACTGACCCTGAGCTAACATCCATGCCCATCTTCCTCCACTTTATATGTGGGACGCCTACCACAACATGGAGTGCCAAGTGGTGCCATGTCCGCACCCGGGATCTGAACCAGCGAACCCCGGGCCGCCGAAGCAGAATGTGTGCACTTAACCACTGTGCCACCAGCCGGCCCCAGTTTGATACTTTTTTAGAACAAAGAACATACATAAAGCATGCCCAGGATACATATTCATTCAAAGTTTCAAAGAGATATTCAGTTGCAGATTGGCAGGTCAACACGACCCTGATGTCAGGAAATCTATGGTAAGGAGTCCTGATACTGATGTTACCCATCCTGGCATCATAAGAAAGGAAGTATGCATCCTTATCTTCAAAAAGTGCATTCTTTTACTATGAGATCATGTTTAATGCGTTCTTTACTCTAACGGTTAAAGCAGATGTACAACGTATGTTTGTAGATCTTATAGAATGTACATCTTATAGACCATAAGTCAGGTTTCTTTAGTTCAGGCTGAATCAGGTTTAAACCACAAGAGCTACCCCAGAAACCCCAATATGTGAAAGTTTCTTGTCAAAAAGCATACTCAAAATTATTGATACACTCAAATGCATTAACTTATGCTGCCTGGTTTCCCAGTTTTTTGAAAACCTGCTCTGCCCCAAGAAAGGAGTGTCCTGAGTTGGCAAAGCAACTATTGAAAACAAACAAGCAAAACAAGACAAAAATGAGCAAACAAAAAAATTAAGAAAAAGACCTAGTATTGGCAAGCACTTACTTGTATCAATCAGGATGTTACTGCATGGGATTCTCTTGCCCAATGCCAATAAACAGCCAGTTCATTACAGCATCACAGTTTGAGAAAAGAGATCAGCTTTATTCTGTGAGATCAACCTGCAGGGAGACAGGGGGCGTGAGCCCTTAGATCCGTCTCCCCGATTCAGAATTTGGGGTGAAATTTAAGAGATTAGGGAGAACAGGCTGGCACCCAAAAACGCTGGTGGGACAGGCTTTGATTGGGGGCCTCAGGCATTTATAGTAAGGTTTTAAACATTTATGACAGGGTTCTAAGCACTTATGATGAGGTTCTAAACTTTCATGATGGGGTTCTATCCATTTTTGATGAAGTGGGGAAGGAATTTTAACAGCAGATCTTCCTGAATCAGGGACCCCTCCATTCTGATAAGAGTCTGACTTTCAAGTTCCGATCATGTGCTGGTCCTTTGGTTCTAGATCTTTGCTTCTGCAGATATTTCAAGTCAAGATTTCTTCTGTGCGTGCTCTGGCTATGTGACTTTGCACATTTTCTGAACAATTGTTAATCACTCTGTTGATAAGAGGCGGGATCAGTTGAACTGGTCCTGGAGGTCCCACTGTTACAAGGATCTTTGAGATACGGTGCAACCAAAATAAATACACAGATAGGCTTGATTCACTACTTTGTAATAATCCAATATGTGTTTGAAGTTGTTTACAAACATGAATTTATACTGTATATTTACATCTTTTTTTATATATATTAGAGTTCTGGGAGCACAATTGGGTGTTCAAATAACTATAACTATAAAAGCCCTCAGGTCAACCCCCTCATCTTGCAGAAGAGGAAACTGAGTCACAGGGTGGTAATGAACCCCCTTGATCACTCACTACCATCAGTAGCAAAGCCCAGAACTTGAGCCTAAGTTTTACTTCTCTTTTCATGCAAATCATCCTGATTTTTTAAAAAATTAAATGTAGTTTAGATTTGTGTGGGTCTGCTTGCTGGTGTAGAGGAGGAAGACATTTCCTCTACCCACTCTAGGTCCTTCTGGCCGGGCTGTGAATTAAATTCACATGAGACAGAATAACAGGAGAAAATTAAACAAAGCTTTGTAACATGTACACATGGGAGAGGCTCAGGCAACCTGAGCAACTCGCCAAAATCGCAGAGGCTCTCACCTTAAATACCATCTTCAGCTACACAGGAAGATGTTGGGGGTGGGGGGAGTTAGTTATGGGAGATTACCAGAAAAGCACAGTAAACAAGAGTAAGGTTATTATGCAGATTTAAATCCTTGCCTTCCTCATTGATAAGAGTTTCTAGAGATAAGGTCATCCCCCTTCTTCCTGGCACAGAGAGGGAGACACCTTTACAGATGGAGATTTCCTTTACAAACGTAAACGTCTCTTACAAAGGGTAACTTCTACTTTTCAGAGTTTCTCTCCTGTCTGCAGTTTTTAAAAGTAACCAGCCCAAAATAATCCTCATCCCAAAGAGACATATATTGGGGTGGCCAATTCCAATCTCCCATATTGGCAAATAAATTCAACTATCTAACATGAATTCCCTTTTGTTTGAGGCAGGAAAAATGTTACCAAACAGCCTTAAGTGTTTTTTCGTGTTAACCTGCAGAGGCTCAAAGGACAACAGCTGTGCACACAAAGCCACTGACTCATCACAAAGTTGAGAAAGAAGTTTACAGCTGCAGTAATATCACAGGTCTATTGTCTGGCCTCAGAGCCATGCAGAGAGAAAGCTTCCCCAGGGGTCGCACTGAGACCCTTTCGTGCTTTTTGAGGTGAATCATGTCAGTTTTGTTTGTTGTCCGATGGGCACTAGGCAGGGTCATTTGATGGATGCTGCAAGAACGTGTACTTAACCCCCCCTTCCCTCCCCACCCCCAACTCGCTAGCCTACCCAGGTGCCTGCTCTTTCCTTCCTTCAGAATCACCCCTAGGCAATATCACAGGGGGAAACTGAGGCTGTGAAAGGAGAGGTGACTTCCCCAGCTCACAGAGGCAGCAGTGGGCAAGACAGGGCTGAGGGGCAGAAGTCTGGACTTCTCCAGTAGCCTTTCTATCATCAAATGGGCTCTCAACAAATGATCCAATGTGGCTTCTCAGAAATGGGGTAAACTGAGCTCAGCCTGTGGGAGTCTTATTAGGTCCCAAATGGGCTACAGTGGTTTCTGTAGGAACAGAACAGTGTTTCTGGTGGAGGTGGCAGCAAGCTGGACTTTCCTTTGTGTTCTGCCCTATTCATTCTGTGGCCGGTCATTTTGACCCGGCTGCCCCATCTATCCCTTCCTTTTTCTCCTCAACCCTCTCTAACCCCTAAACCCTATTGCTTTCCCCTTCTCAGTCCTGTGTCAGATCTTGTTCTCACCCAGGTTTTTCTTCCTCTTCCCCTCGGGATTCAGTCCTTCCTCCTCTCTCACGTGACTTACTGCACTGAGCCCTACTGGTCTTACCAACTCCAGCTGGTCCCATCTGTGTGTCACTGGCCGTGATCCTCAGTGGTCACTATGTCACTTAGCAGCCTACGTAAGCAAACCAAAATCTAAGCCTGTAAATGCTTCAAGATCAGAAACTGCAACCTAAACACAACCAATCACAGCCAACTGGGCTTTCCCAGATAAGGCAACATGTATACATGGTTACTGCTTACGCTATAGCCAATCAAATAACTTCCTTGCTTTGCCTTCTGCATCTTCTCTAGAAAAGTCTTGCTCCTAGTTGGTGGAGCACTCTTAACCACTTCCGGCTTGGCACTGCGGAATTCTAATTGATATTTGTTCAAATAAACTCTTAAACAAATTTCAATATGTCTCAGTTTACCTTTTAACGGTTCCTTCAGCTTGGAAAGTTTTCTTCCTTGTATCTGGTTGTCAAAATCCTTCTGTACTTCCAGGCTCAGTGAATCCTCACTTTTTGCAAAGAGCTTGCTCCTGTTGGCCCCAGATGGAGTTAACCTTACCTTCCCTCATCTGTCCACTGTGTGGTGTCCGCGCAGCTGACTTTGAGGGTCAGACTGCCCATGTCCTGACACTGAGCTCTCACCAACTAGGGAAACTGGGCAAAACGGGGGACAGCCTGTGTGTCAGCTTCCTGATGTGTGAGATGAGGAGCTTCATGTGTGAGGGGAAGAGGAATTAATCCACATAAAGAGCTTAGCGGAGTGGCTGGCGATTAGAAAGCGCTTCGTAAACATTAGTTGAACGGCTTCAATAAGTAGGCTGGATGGGCTAGAGCAGAGAAGAAAGCACTCTGCTTACTTCTCGACCTGCCTCTACAAAGCCACTCTTGTAAACCTGTGCTTCTCTGCCCTCTGAGGAGGTCCCAGGCGCTCTCATAATACTTCCGGTTACTCTGAGATAAGTCCAGTCTGCTCTAATAATCACATAACTCTAGGACAATCGGCACAATTGTCAAAATCCTAAATGCTCGCCAACTTGAAGGGTCCCCTTGTCCTATCTTTCTTTTGATGGGCGACCTGCTATGGGGAAGGAACAAGCCTGGCTTCCCCGTTTTACTATCGTTCATCTCACCAGAGTGTGTGCGGGGGCAGTGGGTCAGTCTTCTGGATACAAAGTATCAGATTGAGTGGCTTAAACAGCAGAAATTGATTTTCTCCCAGTTATGGAGGGTAAAAGTCTGAGATCAAGGTGTCAGAGGTGTGGTTTCTCCTAAGACCTCTCTCCTTGCCTTGCAGGTGGCTGCCTTCTTTCTGTCCTCACACGGTCTTTCCTCTGTGCCCATGCACCCCTGGTGTCTCTTTGTGCGTCCACATCTCCTCGTCTCATAAGGACACTGGTGAGATTGGATTGGGGCCCACCGTAATGGCTTCATTGTAACTTAATTACCCCTTTAAAGCTCCTATCTCCAAATGCAGTCCCATTCTGAGCTACCAGGGGTTAGCGATGCAACACATGAATTTTGGGAGGACACAATTCAGCCCATAACAGGCAGGAAGGAGACGCACCGAGACAAGAAAGGTCTTCTTTGGATGGACAGTTGTGCCTGGCTGTGGTGCCCCCTGGGCATGGCAGATGTCCAGGCCGGACTCTCGCTCTCATGGGCAGTCAGGTGAGACCCTCGTGGGTCCCCCCACAGGACCTTCTGCTAGAGATCCTCTGAAGCAGCCACGCCTCTCCCCTGGCTGGCTGCTCCTGGCTCCCCCTCAGTCCCTGGGCTTTGCTTGTCTGTCCCTCTACTAGGATCCTGCGCCCTCCCCGAGGCAGGCTTTTTGGAGAAGCTGTGTTACAGTGTTCCGTTTGATCCCCCAGGAAGCTCACATTTGTCCTCTCACTGATGGATGTGCGGCTCGCTCCCATTGCATTCTTTTCTCTGTCTTCTGCACGCTCCAACCAGACCCTAAAGACAGATGTCTCAGATGGGTGTGGCGGTCATTCCTATTGTCTTCTAAACCTCCAAGGACAAACGCCAGGGACAAATTCTCCAGGGACTTTCTCTCTTAATCCTCCACATAAATATCCACTCTAGACCTCATTGACCTCAACCCTTTTATACTTTTGTGGTGAGTGATAAGATAATGCTGTGTATTAGTCAGCTAGAATCGTTACAATAAAATACTGCAGACATTTATTTCTCACAGTCCTGGAGGCTGGAAGTCCAAGATCAAGGTGCCGACATATTCAGTTTCTGGTATGGCTCTAGTCTTTCCCCTGAGTGTGCATTGGGTGTGCGAGGAGCCGGGGGGACAGAGTGGGAGAGAGAGAACAGGAGAGCGAGCTCTCTGGCGTCTTCTCTTATAAGGACACTAATTCTATCAGATCAGGGTTCCATCCCGGTGATCTCATTTAACCTTAATTACGTCCTAAAGTCAATACAGTCGTATGAAAGGTTATGGCGTCAACGTGTGGATTTGGGGGAGACACAATTCAGTCCCTAGCATCTGTCAAAACCAGTTTGGTGCTACCTTGTGGGCAAGTCCCAGGTGAATGTCCTCAGCCTCAGTTTAGACTTGGCACCTGCTGTTCTGTTTCACTCTCGGAGGCCCCTGCTGAGACACCGAGACGACAGGACCCTTCACACACCTTCCTCTAATGGAAGCTATCATTGTGGAGCTGCAGAGCCTGGACCGTAGCCCTTCCCACAACCCGGGATGTGAATCTCATTCTTCCCCTGAGCCTATAGGCTCCCATAGGTGGGGTGTAAATCCTACAACAGTGAACACAGGGGTCACTTTTTGTCCTACATCTGCAAAAGCTCTGTGGATGAATTGACGCTCAGGGTGTGAAAAGTTTTACTCTGCTGTCTCTGTGCACGAGCGGGGCCGCCTGGGATCAGTCACTTTGCGACAAATCTGGTCTGCAGAGTTGACACCTGTCATCCTTACTGAGGTTTATCATGGAGACGGTATACAGAGAGAAGGCATCAAAGGAAGGCATTTTCTAGTAAGTGGTAGCTTTTAGGATCTTGATTTTGCATTGGAAATTACGTTACAGAGGCCTATATTATCAGCTGGTTACAGAGGTGGGCTTAACTGTGTGGCAGGATACTTATTTAAGAGTTGTAACTTTTTGTTTTATTTCTTCTATAGGGAATCGCAGGCGGTGCTTCCTTGCTTTAAGGAAGGTTCATAGCAGGTTGAAAGCAAGCGTTGCCTGCAAGCCGTCTTCTCTTAGATTTGTTTCCAAATTCCAGTCACTTGAAGAGAATGGGAGTGAGGGTGAAGGAGCCTCTGAGGGGAGCCTGGGGCGGGGGGGGGGGGGGGGGTGGTGGTGGTGGGGGGAGCGCAATTCAAGCCCAGCCTAGGGCAATGGGAGGTCCTGGGGTCCGACAGAGAGGATATCCATGCTATGATCCCTGACAGTGCCCTGAGGATGTGAAAGGCATGCAGAGGGATGGGCCCTGTGGGGCATCAGAGAGACTCACCCTAGGTTCCTGGGAGCCCATCCTCTCAATTGTGGCACTAATACAAGACAGCTGTGGGCCAGACAGGGTGATGGGAGCCGGAACAAAGGGCGTCTCAGTGATCCTCAGTGTGGACGGATGACCAATGCTGGCAGGGCCCCCTCAGTGTGTTGGTAGAACCCCAAACCTTGGTACCTTTGCCTTTTCCTGGGGTTGAGTGGGAGGAAGGAGTGGCCCCACGAATGACTGAAGTTTGATTTTCCTTGGATCTTGTAGTACATAAGCTGATTTATAAAAAATAAAGACTCTTAGTATTTCTCACACTCTAGAGTCCGGAGACTGAGATTCATTCCCATTGCGTGTTTTCAGAAAGAGATTTGGTATTGAACTTTTCCCCAAGATACTCAGCTTGGTCAAGAGAATAAAGGATGAGTTCCAGCAGCCTGGACATGATCGCCATCTAGAGGTTATATAGGGTAACAGCATTTGCATACTGACCTAAGAGAGGTTCAGTATTCTGTATTTTGCTCTTCTCTGAAGAAATTCAAAATAGCAGAAATACACTACATAAGATAAGAAAGATGTTAAAAATTCTCTATTCCACAAACAGAGTTTCTAAAAAGGGCTGGAACCAGGGACATGAAGCAATAGGGTAGCATTATAATTCTGAGGTCTCTCAGCCCCTCTTGAAATCAGAAGTACTTAAGTTAATGTGTAAGTAGGCTTGGAGTAAGGATTCTTCTTATTATTTTTAAACAAATCATCACAATTACAGTGGAAGTGGGCAGTGAGGGCTTGTGTAATAAACATTGTGTCAAGAGTCCATGCTAATGTTCTGGCGTCCTGCAGTATCCATTCTCCACTTCTTTAGAAATATATCTCTTAATTTTTAGCTGTGGTGATGCAAAATAACCAATAACCATTCTATAGGTAAGAGAGATAAAGTGAGTTTCACTTGAGCCAAACTGAGGATTATATCCCGGGAAGGACTTTTCCAGAAAGGAAGAAAGCCTTCTGGAGAAGCATGGTTTTCAGTACAGTCTTATACCTTTTTAGAACAAAGAACATACATTAAACACACCCAGGATAGAGTGTCATCAAACTTTCAAAGAGGTATTCAGTTGCAAATTATCAGGTCAACATGACCCTGATGTCAGGAAAGGAACTAATACCAGTGTTACCAATAGGGCATAGGAGGCGAATGCATTCTTATCTGAAGAGAGTGCATTCTTTACTTTAATATTTAAGGCAGAGGTACAATGTATGTTTGATGGGCCATACATCAGGCTTTTTAGCTCAAGCTGAATCCAGTTTCGAACCTGAACAGTTACCCTGTATACCTCAATATGTGAAAATCTCTTGTCAGCTATCACCTGGAATCCCAGAATAAAGATCTAATTTCCCAGCCTCCCTTGCTGGTGGGATCCTATGGCTCAGGACTGCTCTTATTTGTAACTTCTGACTAGCTGGAATGTGAGCATGATGACCGGAGCTCAAGGAACCATTTTGAACCAAGAGGTGGAAGAATTTGTTGAAGTTGATGGAGCATCAAGACAGAAGTTTCCTGGGTCCTTGATAATTGGTGAGCTGCCATGCCAACCCTAGGCTGTTTATCTCCAAACTTACTTTATATAAAAGAGAAATAAATTTATGTCTTGTTTTATACAGCATCTGAACCTGGATGCTGATATCAGATATCTGATACCTGGCTTTTTGCATGTCACAGAAAGTAAATTATTAGTAATGATCCATTGGAAGTGGTAAACAAGAGGGCAGTGAGGGCTCAGATACTGCACACTGAAAGCGTGGGGATCTTTGTTATGCAGCAGCAAAATATTTAAACTATCACCTGCTGCACTCTGAAAGGTTGTAGAGCAAACTGGATTTCTAGCATCTTCCGTTAAGAATTCTCTGCCAGAACATGAAGCCAGCCCACTGTCAGAAATCAGCTGAAGGAAGCTATCTTTCTACCCAAGCATCTGGTTTCAGAGGGTATCAAGTAGCCCTCCATTCAGTTAAGCCATTTGAGCTGGTTTCAGAGTACAGAATCCAGCAAGTCAAAGGTCAGAGTCCTTAGGCTTTAAAACTCAGTCTACATGATTTTTGTTAGGCCTCGCGGTAATGGTAGCCACTTGAGTTTGGATCTCTCCACATAGCCTACTCCCAAGCCATAAAGTCAACATGTAGCCCGGATAAAATCACACATGACCGAAACCTGCAGCATTAGTAGGATCCAGAGTCTATCACAAACCTCAGGTTGTAAAAAGAGAAATAAATGCCTAATTTCAACAGAGATACTGCAGCACCTGCAGCTGCCACATGAGCGTGTGTGTGAGGAGAGCTGGGCAGGGAAATCCTAGGACTGTGGGGAAAAGAGGCTGGGAAACGAGGGTGGAGATGAAGCCCAGACAACATCAGCAGCAACAGGGGAAATGCCACCACTAACGGCTGATGTACTGAATGCCTGCCTGGAACTTGGCGGTTTTACAACATCAGCCACTGGGAGAGGCTGTGCAAGTCAGAGGACCAGAGGCAGCAGCCCCAGAGAAGATGCTCCTGAGGAGAAAGAGATAAAAAAAGAAATGCCAGAGAAGGGAAGGAAAACAACCAGAGGCATGAGAATCGGAAAAGAAGTAAAACTATTGTGGGGGATCAGAATCTGCCATCCCAAAATGTGTCTGTTTGGCTTGATTATTTTTGAGAAAGAAAGACTCAGAAGGAAACATTGACCTTCCCCCTAACTGCCTAAAAGAATTTAAGATAGAAGGCCTGTTCCAGGAAGAGTTGTCGCCGTAGATAACTATAGTATAATATGAACTAGATGTGTAGACAGGGAGGAACCTAGCAAGGCCCATTTGATTAAAGTCCTCTCCATGTCCCATTGTCTTTGCAAGGTGTGGCAAACATTTGTTTATCAAACATTTGCTTTTCCATCTCCATGTGAATTGCCTTCCCCCCCTTTGAAGTTGCAAACCACTACCCCCAACATCCTCCTTTTTCTTTAGCTGAAGATGGTATTTAAGGTGATGCCTTTGGCCATTTTGGTGAATTACTCAGTTTTCCTTGGCTTCTCCTATGTCTACATGTTATTAAACTTGTTTGATTTTCTCCTGTTATTCTGTCTCATGTGAATTTAATTCTTAGATGAGACAGAAGAACCTAGAGTCTAGAGGAATATTTCTTCCTCCCCTACACTATCCATTTTTTTTTAAAAGATTGGCACCTGAACTAACATCTGTTGTCAATCTTATTTTTTTTTTCTTCTCCCCAAAGCCCCCCAGTACATAGTTGTATATTCTAGTTGTAGGTCCTTCTGGCTGTGCTATGTGGGACGCCGCCTGGGCATGGCTTGATGAGCAGTGCCATGTCTGCGCCCAGGATCTGAACAAGCGAAACCCTGGGCTGCCAAAGTGGAGTGCACAAACTTAACCACTTGGCCACAGGGCCAGCCCCATACACTCTCCTTTTTCAGTAGCTGACATGACAATATGACTGGAAACACTAAATAACCAATGATAATACTAATGCAAACATTGAAAGAATTCAGTAATGTAGCGGGATGTAAAATTAGCATCTGCAAAACCCATCACCTTGGAGAGCAGACCACCTCTGTGACATTCTTTTCCCAAACCTACAACCTCAGGCTAGTTGAGAGTAAAACATCAGACAAACCCAAATTGAGGGACATTTTGCAAAATGTATGACTAGTACTCCCCCAAATTGTCATGGTCATGAAAAATAAGGACAGATTGTGACAAGAGGTTTTTCTCATATTGAGGTATATGGGGTAACTATTCGGGTTCAAAACCAATTTGGCTAAACTGAAACTAAACTGAACTAAAGAAGCCTGACGTATGGTCTATCAAACAAACATTGCACATCTGCTTTAACCATTAAAGAATGCATTCTCTTAGATAAGAATGCAGACTGCCCCTCCTACGCCCTATTGGTAACACCCATATTAGTCCCTTTCCCACACAGCAGGGTCATGTTGACTTGCTATTTTACAACTAAATACCCCTTTGAAACTTTGAAAATGTATCCTGGGTGTGTTTAGCATGTGTTCTTTGTTCTAAAAAGACATAAGACTGTACAGAAAACCATGCTCGGAAATGGCTCAGAAAACCATTCTCTCAGGCCTTCCTGGGTTATAATCCTCACTTTGGCTCAAGTAAAACTCACCTTATTTCTCTCATGTATAGAATGGTTACTGGTTATTTTGCATCAACAGTTGAAAAACCATCACAGACCAGAAGAGACTGAGGAAACATTGCCACTAAATGTAATGTGGGATTCGGGTGGGATCCTGGACCAGAAAAAGGATATTAGTGGAAAAATGAGTGGCATTGAAAGAAAATCTGGATTTCTTTTTTTTTTTTTTAGATTGGCACCTGAGCTAACAACTGTTGCCAATTTTCTTTTCTTTTTCTTTCTGTTTTTTCTCCCCAAATCCCCCCTGTATATAGTTGTATATTTTAGTTGTGGGCCTTTCTAGTTGTGGCATGTGGGACACCGCCTGAACGTGGCCTGATGAGTGATGCCATGTCTGATCCAAACCGGAGAAACCCTGGGCTGCTGTAGCAGAGCATGCGAACTTAACCACTCGGCCACAGGGCCAGCCCTGGGTTTCTTTCTTTCTTTCTTTTTTTTTTTTTTTTTTTGAGTTAATGATAGGCTACAATCTTGTGAAATTTCAGTTGTACATTAATGTTTGTCATTCATGTTGTAGGTGCACCACTTCACCCTTTGTGCCCACCCCCACCCCACCTTTCCCCTGGTATCCACTAAACTATTCTCTTAGTCCACATTTTTAAATTCCTCATATGAGTGGAGTCATACAGAGATTATCCTTCTCTAGCTGGCTTATTTCACTTCACATAATTCCCTCAAGGTCCATCCATGTTATTGCAAATGGAATGATTTTGTTCTGTTTTGCAGCTGAGTAGTATTCCACTGTATATATGTACCACAACTTCTTTATCCATTCGTCTGTTGATGGGCACTTAGGTTGCTTCCATGTCTTGGCTATTGTAAATAATGCTGCAATGAACATTGGGGTACATAGGACTTTTGGGATTGCTGACTTCAAGCTCTTTGGATAAATATCCAGTAGCAGGATGGCTGGATCGTATGGTAGTTCTATTTTTAGTTTTTTGAGGAATCTCCATACTGTTTTCCATGGTGGCTGCACCTGTTTGCATTCCCACCAGCAGTGTAGGAGGGTTCCTTTTTCTCCACAACTTCTCCAACATTTGTTATTATTAGTTTTAGATATTTTTGTCATTCTAATGGGTGTAAGGTGATATCTTAGTGTAGTTTTGATTTGCATTTCCCTGATGATCAGCGACGATGAGCATCTTTTCATGTGCCTATTGGCCATCCATATATCTTCTTTGGAGAAATGTCTGTTCATGTCTCCAGCCCATTTTTTGATTGGGTTGTTTGATTTTTTGTTGTTGAGTTGTGAGAGTTCTTTATATATTATGGATATTAAGCCTTTGTCAGATATATGACTTGCAAATATTTTTTCCCAGTTAGTGGGTTGTTTTTTTGTTTCAATCCTGTTTTCATTTGCCTTGAAGAAGCTCTTTAGTCTGATGAAGTCCCATTTGTTTATTCTTTCTATTGTTTCCCTTCTCTGAGAAGGCATGGTGTCTGAAAAGATCCTTTTAATACTGATGTCAAAGAGTGTACTGCCTACGTTTTCTTCTAGAAGCCTTATGGTTTCAGGTCTCACCTTTAGGTCTTTGATCCATTTTGAGTTTATTTTTGTGAATGGTGAAAAAGAATGGTCAATTTTCCTTCTTTTACATGTGGCTTTCCAGTTTTCCCAGCACCATTGTTGAAAAGCCTTTCTTTTCTCCATTGTATGCCCTCAGCTCCTTTGTCAAAGATAAGCTGTCCATAGATGTGTGGTTTTATTTCTGGGCTTTCAATTCTGTTCCATTGATCTGTGCACCTGTTTTTGTACCAGTACCAAGCTGTTTTGATTACTGTAGCTTTGTAGTATGTTTTGAAGTCAGGGATTGTGATGCCTCCCGTTTTGTTCTTTTTCCTCAGGATTGCTTTAGCAATTCGGGGTCTTTTGTTGCCCCATATGAATTTTAGGATTCTTTGTTCTAATTCTGTAAAGAATGTCATTGGAATTCTCGGATTGGGATGGCATTGAATCTGTAGATTGCTTTAGGTAGAATGGACACTTTAACTATGTTTATTCTCCCAATCCATGTACATGGAATGTCTTTCCATCTCCTTATGTTGTCATCCAATTCTCTCAGAAAGGCCTTGTAATTTTTATTATATAGGTCCTTCACTTCCTTAGTTAAATTTACCCCAAGGTATTTTATTCTTTTTGTTGTGATTGTGGATGGTATTGTGTTCTTGAGTTCTTTTTCTGTTAGTTCATTATTAGAGTATAGAAATGCTACTGATTTATGCAAATTGACTTTGTACCCAGCAACTTTGCTGTAGTTGTTGATTACTTCTAAGAGTTTTCCAATGGATTCTTTGGGGTTTTCTATATATAAGATCATGTCGTCTTCAAACAGTGAGAGTTTCACTTCTTCCCTCCCTATTTGGATTCCTTTTATTCCTTTTTCTTGCCTGATTGCTCTGGCCAGGACCTCCGGTACTATATTAAATAAGAGTGGTGATAGAGGGCATCCTTGTGTCGTTCCTGTTTTCAGGGGGATGGAGTTTCAGTTTTTGTCCATTGAGTATGATGTTGGCTATGGTTTTGTCATATATGGCCTTTATTATGTTGAGGTAGTTTCCTTCTATGCCCATTTTGTTCAGAGTTTTTATCATAAATGGCTGTTGGATCTTGTCAAATGCCTTCTCTGCATCTATTGAGATGATCATGTGGTTTTTATTCCTCAGTTTGTTGATGTGGTGTATCATGTTAATTGATTTGCGGATGTTGAAACATCCCTGTGTCCCTGGTATGAATCCCACCTTATCACGATGTATGATCCTTTTGATGAATTGCTGAATTCTGGTTGCCAAAATTTTGTTTAGAATTTTTGCATCTATGTTCATCAGCAGTATTGGCCTGTAGTTCTCTTTTTTCGTGGTGTCCTTGTCAGGTTTTGGTATCAGCGTGATGTTGGCCTCATAGAATGTGTTAGGAAGTGTTCCATCTTCCCTAATTTTTTGGAATAGCTTGAAAAGGATAGGTATTAAATCCTCTCTGAAAGTTTGGTAGAATTCCCCAGGAAAGCCATCTGGTCCTGGGGTTTTATTCTTTGGAATGTTTTTGATTGCTGTTTCAATCTCTTTCCTTGTGATTGGTCTGTTCAAATTGTCTGCCTCTTCTTGAGTGAGCTTTGGGAGATTATAGGAGTCCAAGAATTCATCCATTTCCTCTAGGTTATCCATTCTGTTGGCATATAGTTTTTCATAGTATTCTCTTATAATCCGTTGTATTTCTGCAGAGTCTGTTGTTATTTCTCCTCTTATTTCTGATTTTGTTTATTTGAGCTTTCTTCCTTTTTTTCTTTGTAAGTCTGGCTAGGGGTTTGTCAATTTTATTTATCTTCCCAAAAAACCAGCTCTTTGTTTCATTGATCTTTTCTACTGCCTTTTTTGTTTCAATAGTATTTATTTCTGCTGTTATTTTTATTATTTCTCTCCTTCTGCTGACTTTGGGCTTCATTTGTTCTTCTTTCTCTAGTTCAGTTAGGCATAGTTTAAGATTGCTTATTTGGGATTTTTCTTGTTTGTTAAGATGTGTCTGTATTGTGATGAATTTTCCTCTTAATACAGCTTTTGCTGTATCCCATATGAGTTGGTATGGCATGCTATCATTTTCATTTGTTTCCAGGTATTTTTTGATTTCTTCTTTAATTTCTTCAATGATCCATTGCTTGTTCAGTAGTGTGTTGTTTAGTCTCCACATCTTTGTGCCTTTCTCAGCTTTTTTCTTGTAATTAATTTCTAGCCTTATAGCATTATGATCAGAGAAGATGTTTGTTATTATTTCAATTTTTTTAAATTTGTAGAGGCTTGCCTTGTTTCCCAACATATGGTCTATCCTTGAGAATGTTCCATGTGCACTTGAGAAGAATGTGTATTCAGCTCTTTCAGGGTGGAGTGATCTATATATGTCTATTAAGTCCAATTTTTTTAGTTTTTCATTTAGCTCCACTATTTCCTTGTTGATTTTCTGTCTGGATGATCTGTCAATTGATGTGAGTCGGGTGTTGAGGTCCCCTACTGTTACTGCGTTGTTTTTAACATCTTCCTTTAGGTCTGTCAATAGTTGCTTTATGAATCTTGGTGCCCTTGTGTTGGGTGCATAGATATTTATAAGCGTTATTTCTTCTTGATGAAGTGTCCCCTTGATCATTATATATTGTCCCTCTGTGTCTCTCTTTACCTGTCTTATTTTGAAATCCACTTTGTCTGATATAAGAATTGCAACACCTGCCTTTTTTTGCTTGCTATTAGCTTGAAGTATTGTCCTCCACCCCTTCACCCTGAGTCTGTGTTTGTCCTTGGGGCTGAGGTGTGTTTCCTGGAGGCGACAAATTGTTGGATCTTGTTCTTTAATCCATTTTGCCACTCTGTGTCTTTTTGTTGGAGAGTTCAATCTGTTTACATTGAGAGTGATTATTGATGCATGAGGACTTAATGCTGTCAATCTGTCACTCATTATCTTGTTTTCCTGTGTTTCTTTTCCTTTGTGCTTTAGCCTACCCATTTAATACTGCAATTTCTTATGCTGGGTTTCTTAGATTTTTCCTTATTTATGATTTGTGACTCTGTTCTGTATTTTATTTTAGTGTCTACCCTGGAGTTTGTATTTAGAATCTTGTGTATAATATAGTCTATTCTCTGGTGGTCTCTTACTTACTTGGCCAATACTGATTTAGATCCTTTGCTCTTCCCCTCCTAAATAATTATTGTCATTTCTTATTCCAACTCGTGTTATGAATTTGTAGTTAGAGTGCTAAGATCGTCCTTGCTTTGGTAGTTTCCTTACCTTTACCCTAATGCTATAATTGAATATTTGCTATCCTGTTCTGGTTCTCTCCATCAGTCTCCCTAGTCTGTGGCTTGTGTCCCCTTTCTCCCTTTTTTCCTTTTTTCAGGTATGAGAGCCTTCTTGAGGATTTCTTGTAGTGGAGGGCTTTTAGTTACAAATTCCCTTAACTTTTGTTTGTCTGGAAAAGATTTAATTTCTCCCTCATATCTGAAGGAAATTCTTGCTGGATAGAGTATTCTTGGCTGAAGATTTTTATCTTTTAATGCTTTCAATATGTCACTCCATTCTCTCCTAGCTTGTAAGGTTTCTGTAGAGAAATCCACTGAAAGTCTGATAGGAGCTCCTTTGTAGGTTATTCTCTTCTTTTTTCTTACTTCGTTAAGTATTCTTTCTTTATTTTTCCTTCTTGCCAATTGTACTACTATGTGCCTTGCAGTAGGTCTTTTTACACTGACAAATCTAGGAGATCTGAAAGCTTCCTCTACACACATTTCTCCATCAATCCCTAGATTTGGGAAGTTCTCTTCAATAATTTCGTTAAGCACACTTTCTGCTCCATTTTCGTTTTCCACGTTCTCGGGAATTCCTATGATCCTTAAGTTCTTACTCCTCATTGAATCCACTATCTCTCGGAGGTTTTCCTCATTTTTTTAAATTCTTAGTTCTCTTTCTTCCTCTGTCTGGAGCCATTCAGCCTGTCTATCTTCAATTATGTTAATTTGCTCTTCTATGGTGTCTACATGGGCATTCAGGAAATCAGTATTCTATTTTATCTGGTCCATTGTGTTTTTCATCTCTAGTATTTCTGTTTGATTCTTCTTTATAATTTCAATCTCTTTTGTGAAGTAACTCCAGAACTCATTGGCTTGTTTCTCTATCTTTCTCTCTACCTCATTGAGTTTTTTGATTATAGCTGCTCTGAACTCATTATCACTTAGTTTACCTAATTCCAAGTCCTCAGGACTTAATTCTATGTTTTTATTGTTTTCCTTCTGGTCTGGGGCTTTTATAAATTGCTGGATGGTAGAGGAGCGGTTTTTTCTCATGGTAGTAGAATTCAGTTGCAGTTACAGCCTGTCGCCACTAGATGGGGGTCAAGAGTCGCGTGTTCTGAGCTCTCTGCCTTCGGGCAAGATGGCGGCGCCCAGTGTGCTTTTCCATGAGGCAGGGGCTGCTAGTCTCACTGGGGTGGGTATCTGGATTCAGATCAGTTCTGTTCTCTGGTCTCCCGAGGCCCTGGGTTTATGGGGTCCCGGCATACGGAAGCTTTCCCCCGTCAGGGGGTTTCCACCGAACCAGCGGCAGGAGTCCTGGAGGATCCCCTGGTCGTGCGGCCCCTCCCCCGCTCCTTCCTAAGCGGCACAGCAGCCATCGCAGACTCTAGGGGAGGGAGCGACCTTCTCTCCTACCCATTCCAGCACCTCTGAGGCTATCAGGAAGGTTTATGTTCTCTGCATTCTTGGTATTGTAGGTCTCTAATGTGTTGGCATTAGATTTATTCTCTGAAATTCAGTTTTTCCAATCATTTGTTGTATTTTGGAGGGGAGAGAATCCCGGGTCAGCTCACCCCGCCATTTTGCTCCACCCCTCTCCCTGGGTTTCTTTTTTAAGGTATGCTTTTTTCTTTTCTGTGAGGAAGATTAGCCCTGAGCTAACATCTGTTGCCAATCCTCTTCCTTTTTTTCCTCCCCAAAGCCCCAGTACATAGGTGTATATCCTAGTTGAAGGTCATCCTAGTTCTTCTATATGAGATGCCACCACAGCATGGCTTGATGAGTGTTGTGTAGGTCCACACCCAGGATCCGAACTGGTGAACCCCAGGCTGCCGAAGTGGAGCACAAGAACTTAACCACTCAGCCACGGGGCTGGCCCAGAAAGTCTGGATTTTGACAGTAATGTATAGATGTTAGTTTCTTAGTTTAGACAAGTGTAATGTGGTAATGTGAGATGTTCACCTTAGAGGAACTAGGTGAGGAGTGTATGAGCTATTTTGCAACTTTTCTGTAATTCTAAAACATTTCTAATTAAAAATTGTATTAAAAAGCATAAATTGCCATCATCTACATGAATAATAACCAGTTAGAGGAGAACCCAAGGACAACAGCTACAAAAAATATCAAATACTTAGGAAAAAAATCAGAAATGTGCAAGAGTCTAAACAAATAAAATAATGAACCCTCTGTAAGACACAAAATGAGCCTTAAACACATGGAAAGGTATCCTTTGTTCTTGAATAAAAGGATTCAACATTATCATGATGCCATTTCCCCACAAGTAAATTTATAAATTTATCTTAATGCCAAAAGAAAATATAGCAGGCTTCTGTTATGAAATATAATGATGAGTTGATGTTGAAGTTCGCTTGGAAAAATAAATGTGCAAGAATAGCCAGAAAACACTGCAAAAGAAAAGCTATGGGGGTTGTCTACCAGACATTAAAACATCTAGCCCAGCTTCTGTACCTAAAGCCATGTGGAACTAGTAGACAGACAGACCAATGAGATGGGATAGGAGGCTCAGAAACAGACCCAAAGACTTGTAGGAATTGAGTAAGTGATAAAGATGGCACCTAAAATCACTGGAGCAAAGACGGAACTTTGACAGTCTTCTTGAAAAAGTTGCTTTGCCCTGATTGGCCTTAATCTGTAAAGCAGGTGAGATAGCATTGTTTAACGGCAAGAGAACCAGATGCGTGGCATTGTGACTTCGCCTTCTACCAATTTCAAGTAGGCTCCTTAACTCTCTGATTCTCCCTCCCATCAGCTGTGAACTGGGACTAATAATAATGTCCAATCCACTTCCTGGGGTATTGCCGGTATCCAGTGGGAAAATATTTGTGAGAGTGAGAAGAACTGTAGAAAAATAAAAGATTATTAGGCAAGTTCAACTCAGCAGAAATTCGAATGTGTTGGTTTCTATTCTAGGACTTGAGTGACATCACCCAAACTACTCTGGGTTGGAATTTGCTGGGCAAGTGGGAAATGGAGGAGAAAAATCTCAGGTGAATGTTAACGAGTCTGAAAAAAAGGTGTTAACATTTTCCTACCGGTCCTCCCTTATCTATTCATTTTTAAAAATTAGAGTTCAGGTCCCTTGGGCCACAGAAAGACTGGAAACCATCTCCCATTCATGGACCTCACGTGAAGATGCTGAAGGTCAGCTTTGGAGTAACTCAACTGGGAAGAGTTGTGGCGTTATGGGTGGAGGCACAGTCTGCAATGTTTTGGCAGGGCTGTGGCTTCTGTGCTTGCTTTGGTCTTCACGCATCCCCAGCAAGGAGACATCTGCACAGCATCCTCTGTCGATGAAGGTGAGCTGTTGATCTCTAGCAGCACAGGGCCTGAGGAATCTTGAGGTTAAAAGGAAATTTTTACAAGCAAGTCCTTAGTCTTTTAAAGCTTCATCTTCTAATTCAGGCAAGGTGCTCACTCATTACAGCAGAAGTTTGGCTGAGCAATGAAGTAGAGAAAGATTGCACTCAGTAAAAGGGAATTTGGTGAGGCCAGCTTCACAAAGTTCACGAAGATGTATTATGATATCATGATGATATATTAAGTATGAACCCTCCAGGAGCAGCTCCATGGAAGTTTATGAAAGAAGAGTCTCTGACTCTTAACAAGATGTTTTTCTGGAATTTTCATGCCCCATCAGTATAAAGTCATTGCTACTCACAGTTGTCATTTGAGGAAAACTTCTAGAATTGCTTCCTCATTGAGTCTACGATGTATGATACCTCTCTCCCTTCTTCCTGGCCTGAAATCTCTTTCCTACTCAGAGCCTCTAGCCAGACAACAAAGACTGGGTCATTGGCTCAAGACGTTGCCCGTTAGTGTCTTTGGACTGACAATGGGGTTGTGGGGGAAGGCTCTTTAGTCTTTCTTATATCCATTTGTCCCTTAGTGCAATGACCTTACAGAAGCCCAACACCTTGGACCACCATCCTGAGAAGATAAGGGGCAGGTAGTTGCTAAAGGGAGAGAGGTAGCAATATGCATGGAAGGACGAGAGGGAAGCAGCCCTGGTTTCGAGCTCTGAGCAGCCGGAGAACAGTCTTGGGAAAGCAGGCTCTGAGTGATGTCACAGGTGTTGGGTAAATAAAAGAGCACTCTGGGGACAAATGCCCTGACAATACCTCAAAACAACCTATGGCATTTTCCCACCAGGACCTTAGTACTGACTATGTATAGCTCTCTACTAAGAAGCAGCTCTCAATGAAAACGCTGACTGTTTTCCTTAAAGCAGCCAACAGAGGGCGCTGTCGCACAGCAAAAACTACATTCAAGTCCCGCTAAGCCGTTTTCTGATTGGGTAAATGGTCCACTCCTGCTCCAGTCTGTGGAAATTCATCTTTTTGAGCTACCTCAGACTGAATTTTTTGTTTTGTTTCCTGCTCAGCTGTGGTGAGTTGTTTGTTTGCAAGAGGATCTCTTCTGAACATACGCTGTATGGATTGCGTAATTCAAAATCCTGGTTGAGCCCAAAGAAACACATGATGGCTTGGGCAGCATTATTTTGTTGCACACAGAATGCGCAAGGTTCTTGTGTCTGAGAGGCCAAATATACAAACACTTCAAGGATGCAAAGGGAACCTGGACAGTGGAAGAAGTAGAACAGTGAGGGCTGTACATCCTAGGGAAAGGAAGGGAGTTCACACACACACACACACACACATACACAAACACATGGGATTTTTCAGCTGATCAAAAGGGGGAAGGACCTTGGTCTGCCACTGCTTCACCAGGACCTGGCATCTGTGCCTGCCACATAGTAGGTGCCTATAGATGTCTTCAAATCATAACTGATATATTCAATATGAAAATTTTATAAATTATAAAATTAGTTTACGCAGCACCAAGTAATGTTTAACTGTTTTAACTGACTTTTTTTTTTTTTTTTAAGGAAGATTAGCCCTGAGCTAACATCTGCCGCCAATCCTCCCCTTTTTGCTGAGGCCCTGAGCTAACATCCGTGCCCATCTTCCTCTACTTTATATGTGGGACGCCTACCACAGCATGGCTTGCCAAGCGGTGCCGTGTCCACACCCAGCATCCAAACCAGTGAACCCGGGGCCGCAGAAGCGGAACATGGGAACATAACCGCTGCGCCACTGGGCCGGCCCCAACTGACTATTCTTGTAAGTCCACTAACTGAATTGGTTCTTCGTTTGAAGATCACATAAATACAGGGATAAAGTCAATAAATATATTGACTGAACACTGTGCGTTTCCCCTCAGCTTTCCTGAATTTCCTAAGCGTTCTTCTTACTTGACATTCTTCCTTCCTGGTACCCCACTGTGGCTGAGACCAAAGCCAGCATTTCCCTCTAAGTTCAGGGGCAGGGGGATGTGGGCACAGGGCTCAGAACTTCAAAAGTGACCGTGGGCACATGTCTTAGCCCATCTGGACCTGGTTTCCTCGTCGGGCACAGGAGATCCAATTCCAGGAACTCTGTGCTCCTTTCATTTCCGGCTTTCTTTGCTTCCAAGATCCACACACCCTGGGGGGAGATCAGGAGACAGCCATCACACCCTTAGTGTGGGGCAGTGGTACTCAAAGCATGGCCTTGACTCGGGGAAGCATTTCCAGGACTTGGTAGAAATGCAGATACTCTGCCCCTCCCTAGACCTTTGGGATCTGATGCCCCCCACCTCTGAGCAGCCCCCATGGGATGCTGACACCTACAAAATGGAACCACTGGTGTCATGTATTTCTATAGTGGGGAGGGAGGGGTCAAGAGACAGAGGAGTGGGGTCAGGGAGCAGCTGGAGGGTGGGAAACAAGAAACACATGGGATTCCTGGGGCGAGGGAAGAGGCAGGGTGGGTGGTGAGGGCAACAGGGCGGTGGCTGGTGGCTAAGAGCACAGGCTCTCATCTGAATGCTTAAATCCGGGCTCTGCCACCTGTCGTGTATGTGACCCGGGCCAGAGGCTTAGCTCTGTGTGCCTCTGTTTCCTTGTCTCTAAAAATCTAAGGGAGCCAGTAGGAGGATTGTTGCAGGCACTGCCAGCATGGGCCCCTGTGCCCTGCCTAATCCCTCCAGGACACTCCTCCCCGACTTCTTTGCTCAGGGCTCTTTCTGGATCTTGATGCCTGCTTGGCCAGTCTAACTGCCCTGCCCACACCCCTAACGCTACAGTGGCCCCCAAACAATGACTGCTTGGACGGGTGTATCAAAACCCCAGCTCTCTTGCCCCTTTGTGAACAAATCAGAGGTGTGTGTGTTCTGCACTGGTTCCCGAGGGTCCTCAGCAGGACACTCTCGAGGGTGGTAAGTGGCACCATTTATCAGCTGCCCTCTCTTCCCTGTCTCAGGTCCTCACACCCCTCGGCCTCCTTTCTGAAACCACTTTCCAAATACTCGACTTGCCCTTGGGTCCTCCTCTCAAGGTCTTCTTTTTGTCACCGACTAGTTGCCCTGAGGAAATCAAGGGAGGTTTCAGAAGCATTTAACTGTTTCTCCAAATTGTTTTTTCTTTTTAGTTATGTTAAGGGATGCTATCTCCAACCACCCTGAACAGGCCCAACCCCACTGCAAAAGCGAAGCCTGTGCCGATGGGCTGAAAAGTGCCCAAGAGATGACCTTCGCTTCACTTTAATGCCAAGATCTCCATCCCAGGAGGAGCTTATGCCTTATTACCATAACATGTGATGTATGTGCAAGCATACTTTTTCCCACTGAGCCTGAGCAAACGAATACCCACTTCTCTTTTGAATATTCACTCCACATCTGAAATAAAAGGCCCCTGCCGTCCCACGCTTGGGGAAGCTGCGGCTTTGGGAAATAATTTCGCCTTGGGCTCCTTATTTGCAACACATAAATTTTACTTTGTGTGACAACTACTTCCGGGGAAGGCTCTGATTTCAACTCACCAAGAAGAGGACCTACTTTGGTTTGGTAATGTTTTGGGGAACCCAAGCTGATCCGAGAACTTACCTTCTAGGGCTGGTGTGGGGACTCATGGAGCCTGTGCTGAGAGTTGTGCTTGTACGTGGTGCATGCTCAGTGAATGATCTCCATTGTTCTGAGTGCCTGAGCACTGAGTTTGGAGTCAGGACATGTGATTCCAGTCTTGCTTGGCAGCCTACCAGCGATGGGACCCCAGGGAAGTCAGTCAACCTCCCTAAGTGCCAGTTTCAGCCCTTTCAGGGCTGTTTTGGGAACAAAACAGGAGAAGAGCTCTGTAAGGATATGGAAACTGTGAAGGGTTATACCAAAGTGAGAGAAGAACTGAAGACTGAGAAACAAGCAAGATAAGCTCCATCTACTCCTGAGCTAGGAGCTGGGACCACCTCAGACCCAGAAAGAACCCCCCTGAACCAACCACCTTTGATGAGACAGCTACCTGGCCACAGTGCCCGACTGACCCGGGAGGGTGGGGATTTCTCACCTTTGACAAATAGAAATGGCAAACAATAGGATATATTGGAGTATATGAGGAAGCCATTTGGAGTAAACCTAATTCAGCCTGACCTTGTTTTTCCAAAAGGGCCTGACATGGCTGTTGAGCACACATCGTACATCTGCGTTAAGCATTTGCTATGTCCCAGGCAAGAACAGCTGCCCTTAAGATAAAGGTGCAACTTCCCCCACATTGGCATTTCCTTAAGGGTAAGCATCTTTCCTTAGGCTAGGAACTGATTGCTGTGCTCACTTGTGACCACGCAGCTTGAGACAACAGACTTGCCACCCTGCTGACGTCCGACCTACTACCTGCTGTTTCCGTCAATCGCTGTGCCAACAGAGCAGTCTCGTGACTATTGTAAAAGGGACATTTCAATCATATGTGAAACATCCTCTTTGGGGGTATATAACCACTCTGTACACCCCACTTCTTTGGTGCTCTTCCTTCCTTAGGGAAGAAAGGCCCCGGGCTATGGTCTTCATATTTTGGCTCTGAATAAAGTCACTCAAATTTTCATTTATAAATTGGCTATGGATTATTTTTGTTGACACCTTGTTAGTTTGACACAACAGTACTGAGCAGTGCCAAAAATCAGCTTTTATCCATCCAGCACTGAGCACTTAGGGCAGAGTATCTTATAAGTCATGAGGCTTTCATTTGGAGGTATTTAAACACAGGTATTTTAGAAATGCCAAAATGGGATTACAAATACAGTGCTACAATTCAGTATTTCCCTTTTATGAATTAAAAGCTTATAACATGAAAAGTACAAGGCAACATAATTGTGCCATTACCATCATATAATTGAACTATTCACAAACCATTATTAATTCACAGAGCAGAGCAGGCAGAGTGGTCCAAGGCAAATTTCATAGGAATCTTCTCACCAGAACTCAGGGTGTTTTGTCAAGGAACGAGCAACCTCCATTGGCCCTGATTTCAGAGGTCTAATGCCTTGGCTTTTTGTCCTCCACTTGAGTAGGGAAGGCTGTTTTGAAAGTGCAGGTGTCAGAAGGGCCTTCTGGGGACTGTGTGGAATGTGGATTGCAGTGGAGAGAGACGGGGACAGGAAATTTATTTGGAGACCACGGTGACCATCTGGACTGAGGCCGTGAGGTCTCAAGTAAAGCTGCAGAAATGGTGATGAAGAGGTGAAAGGGACCAACGGGGATATTTTGAGCGGGAATCTCCTGTCTTTTGTTGTTTCACCTATGTAAAATCATAGAAACACAAAGAGAATTAATACAGGGCCATTTTTTTTTTTAAATGAGCAAAAAGAATTAATCTACAGCTTCCAGAAGCTTCCGGTAACTGATGACTTCCCTCAACCTACTGCTTCCCTCTCCTCAGGAAAAGAAAGATTTTTCTCAAGCAGGCAGCTTGCCAGTGACTATCCCTCCAGTTATGCACATTTATATATTTTTTCCCTGCTACACATTCTTCCTCATGATGTCCAAGTGGGAGCCGTGGGAGACAGTGTGTCCCAGTGTAGCCAATGTTGCTGACAAATGTCATTTCTTTTCCTCTATCCATTTAGATTACATTCTGGATGTGGAAAGATGGTGAAAAGACTCTGTGAGGTGTAGCAGCTGCAATATTTTCCACCATTCTGTGTTGTACAGGAAGGGGGATTTGTCTGCAAAAGGAAGAGAGAGTACACCTCTGCTCTTCAAGTTTAAAGGTCACGTGGTGGGAGGGGTGGAGTCCTGGTAGGGTAAAAGTTAGGGCTGGCCAAGGCAGCTCCTCTCAGCCGTAGAGCCTTGCTCAGCACCAGGGCCAGGCTGCTTAAATCTCATCTCCTGCCAGCTACTTAACTTCAGGAACCTCAGCGTCACCAGCTGAAAAAGTAAAAATAAGGTGGCAGGCTCCTCGATGCAGATTTAGATTTTTGTGTGGGTGTATTTTGATTTGTTTCTGTGCTTGCTTTGTAAGAGATGAGACACTAAGAGGTGTTTTTTCCCCACCTCCATCCTAAGAGAGTAGTCTAGCCTTCATCTTTGGAGTTAGGGACCCGCAGCTGTTCCTTGACAGTCTTGATGTCTTAGAACTGAATTCTGGGCATCAGGGAACAGCTCCCAGTCAGGCTTTTGTTTGAAGGGAGCAGCTCATTAAGGAGGAGAGGAGAGAGGCAGATGGTGGGAGTAGAGAAGCAAGTACCCCAGGGGAGTGAAGACAGGCCTCCCAGCGATCAAAGAGGGCTCTTGGCTTTGGAGGGTGGGTTATTGTGATTTATAAGAAATGCATACTTGGTCATTTAGATGGCCAAAATATATTTCTCATATATATTTGATCTTCATCCACAGTTCCTGGCTCACAGCTCCCAAAACCCTTGGAATTTCCTAGGATATCTTTTGTTATGTTAATGAGGCAACTTTTATGCCCTGGCCAAGGTTGGGGGTGTGGATCTCCATGGCCAGGAGAGCCAGCCATGTGAGCAGAGGATTGGAACTTTCAGTCCCACCCTCTGATTTCCGGGAAGGGAAGAGGGGCTTGAGGTTTAATCAACTGCCAATGGCCAATGACTTAGTCAATTATGATTATGTAATGAAGCCTCCATCAAAACCCAAAAGGACAGCTCATTGGCCTTTTTTTCGAAGAACTCCCATGTGCCACTGTGCTGGGCCCCAAGCTTGTTTGTTCTGCCCTATGTATCCCTTCATCTGGCTGTTGATTCATATCCTTTAATATCCTTTGTAATAAATTGATAATCTGGTAAGTAAAAGGTTTCTGAGTTCAGTGAGCCATTCCAGCAAATTAATCCAACCCAAGGAGAGGGTCATGGGAACTTCCGATTTATAGTCGGAAGTGCAACTATCAACCTGGACTTGTGACTGATGTCTGGAGTGGAGGGCGGTCTTGTGGAACTAAGCCTCTTACATGTGGAAACTGATTCTATCTCCAGGTAGATAGTGTCAGAATGGAGTTGAATTCTTGGACACCCTGCTGGCATCCGAGAACTGCTTGTTGGTGTGAAGAAGCCTCACAAGTCTAGGAACCCTTTCTTGGGGGTTCAAGAAGTGGTGGATGCCTGTGACCTGTTACCAGCTTGCTAAGACAAGTGTGGGATTTCTGAAGGGGTCACGTATGGAAGCAGGAGAAAAAGACTAAGAGCGATGGACTTGGAGACTGAGGCAAAACATTCCTACTTCTTTGCTTAGGTCAGAGGAAATAAAGCCATATGATTCTCCTCACTTCAAATGGGTCACAGCCCAGTGGTGACCAGGAAGGAATCACATCTAGAGTTCCCATTTTCCAGATGTAAGCCCGTTGGATCCTTGCATGACCCTAGAAAGGGGAAGAGATCCCCCTAATATGACTGGTATTGCATTTCCCACTGCCTTTGAACAAACAAAGTAACATGATACTGAATTTTACCTTTATGTTGTGTGACTAAATTCACACCTGAAGTATTAACAACACAGAACTCCAGGTTCTATGGAGTCTGAAGCTTGAGAAACTTGGAGAACCTTCTTTAAGAATGCAGGGCTATGAATACACAATGAAGCATGGAAGTGATTATTTATTCTGAAGAAGAACAGAAATCACAAAATTCTAAAAGCTGACTATATTAGATTCCTGTGGCTGCCACCACATATTGCCACAAACTTGGTGGCTTGAAACAACAGAAATTTATTCTCTCACAGTTCTGGAGGACAGGAGTCTGAAGTCAAGTTGCTGGCAGGGCTGCACTCCTTCCAGGGGCTCCGGGGGAGACGATCCTTCCCTGGTCTCTTCCAGCCTCTGGTGGCTTCCCCAGCATGCCTTGGTCTTCCTCAGCTTGTGGCTGCATCCGTCCAATCTCTGCCTCCATGTTCACATCGCCTCCTCCTCTTCTGTCTGTCACCTCTGTGTGTTGTAGGGGAGCTTCAAAGAAGTAGGTTTTTCGGGATGGTCTAAGAATTAAATTGACATGAGACAGAGTAACTGGTAAAAATCAAACAAGTTTAATAACATGTAAAATGGGAGAAACCGAGGAAAACTGAGTAACTCACTAAAATGGCTGAAGCCATCACTTTAAATACCATCTTCAGCTAAAGACAAAGGAGGACATTGGTGGGTAGTGGCTTTGGACTTCAAAGGGGAGGAAGGCAATTCATATGGAGAGAGAAAAGCAAATGTTTGGTAAGTGAATGTTTTCCATGCTTTGCAAAGACAATGAGACATGGGGAGGACTTTGATCAAAGGGACCTTCTAGTTTCCTCTCTGTCCACCACACCTAGTTCACATTATACTATAGTTCTCTATGGTGATAGCTCCTTGCTGGAACAGGCCTTCTGTCTTATGTTCTTTTAGGCAGTTAAGGGGAAGGTCAAAGTTTCTTCCTGAGTCTTTTGTCCTTAAAAATAATCAAGCAAAAGAGACACATATTGAGGTGGCAAATTCTGATCCCTTACAGTATCTCTTATAAGGACACTTGTTATTGGATTTGGGGCCTACCTGGATAATCCAGGATGATTTCATCCCAAGATTCTTAACTTAATTACATCTGCAAAGATCCCTTTTCCAAAAAAGTTAACATTCATGGGCTCTGGGGATTAAGATGTGGACATATTTTTTTGGACATATCTTAACATTGTATTTTTAATGAATAATTGTCTGACATACTTCCTAATACTTTTTTCCTAAAATTTTTGGCTGTATACTCTTTAATAGCCTCTCCATAGAACAAAAACTTTGTAATTTCATATTCTATAGACAATACAAAGAAATTCAATGTTTACTCCATCATGATCGATTTAAATCTGCATGTTATGATTGACAGTTGGGATGCAAAGAATATGTAATTCCATACATTTACTGTTTCTAGTACTGCTACAGATTTGTGCCCTACATACTAAAAATTCTGAGAAATTCTATGTCATGTGGTTCTTATCAAAAAGTGACAAGAAATGTTTACATATTGAGGTATATGGGGTAGCTATTCCGGTTTAAAACTAATTTGGCTTGAACTAAAGAAGCTTGACTTATGGCCTATCAAACATACGTTGCACATCTGCTTTAATCACTAAAGTGAAGAATGCATTAAACATTATCTCAAAGTAAAAGAACACACTCTTTGAAAATAAGAATGCACACTTCCTGTCCAATGACACCAGTATCAGTACTCTTGAAAGTAAGTTTCCTTTCCTGGACATCAGGGTCATGTTGACCTGCTAATTTGGAGCTGAATACTTCTTTGAAACTTTGATGAGTATGCATCCTGGGTGTGTTTAACATGTGTTCTTTTTCTGAAAGGTATAAGACTGTACTGAAAACCATGCTTCTCCAGAATGCTTTTTTCCTTTGTGGAGACTGCCTTCCCGGGTTATAATCCTCACTCTGGCTCAAGTAAAAGTCACCTTATCTCTCTTATCTATAGAATGGTTATTGATTATTTGCATTGACAAAAGGAAAAGAAAAAGTAGGATGTTGTATCAGTTTCCTGGGGCTGACATAACAAAGCTCTACAAAGTGAGTGACTTCAAACAACTGTATTCTCTCACAGTGTTGGCAGGGCCATGCTCCCTCTGAGACTCTGAACAGAATCCTGCTTCACCTCTTTGTAGCCTCTGGTGGTGGTGTCAATCTTTGGCATTCCTTGGCTTGCAGCTGCATCACTCTCATCTCAGCCTCTGTTGTCATATGGTGTTCTCCAGGTGTGTCTGTGTCCAAATGTCCCTCTTTTTATAAGGCCATCCATCATTGGATTGGGGCCTGCCCTACTCCAATAGGAGTAAGTAGGTGAGTGTGACCTCATCTTAACTTACATTTTAATTATATCTGCAAAGACTCTATTTTCAAATAAGGTCACATTCACAGGTAGAGGGGTTAGGACTTCAACACGTCTTTGGAGGGGCCACAATTCAGGTGCATTTATAATTGTATATGAGGCATTGTGCAGTCTATATCAGGAGAGAGCCTTCATTTTGGACTATGCACCAATGAGAACCAAATTCTCTACTTAGAGTTTTTCCCATCTGATGACAGCGATAGTTTTCCACAGACTGGCTTCTGTCTCTGGACACTTCAAACCTGGTCTATTACAACTGTTGTAATTTTCTGGAGGGATGGACATGTGAAACAAAATTCAGAAACCCCAAATGAAAACCCCCCTGAGAAGGACCAAAGAAGAAGGCTGTGATGTAGGAATGAATGTCTTAGGTGGACTAATGCTGCCTCTCAATGGAGGACGAAGAGTGGGTCCTTTATCCTTGAAGATGTGAAGGGACGTGATCTTAATCATCTTCCGAACTTGCTATCTGTTTCAGGGTTTTACAACGCTTTCAGTCTGGGAGTTCTGCAGATCCCACATCTCTCCCGCCTTTCTGTGTTTGGGGGTGTCAGAACAGACACTGACTGCCCAGCGGGCTCGCCCTTAAGTCCTACCATCTGCCAAATGGGCCCTGGCCCAGACAGCCTGGTCTCTGAGCCCAGCGTCTGGCTGCAGGGGCTCCAGCTGCAGAATGACTTCATTTACATTGCTATTCAGAAGCAAATGGCCCAGCTCAATGGAAAGTCTTTCATTTCCAACAAGCAAGCCAGTATGTGGCATTTTTCTTTTCCTGACTCTGCAGGGTAAAATGAACCTTGCAGATGTTCCTATATTACCAAGAGAATAAGGTTCACAGATGAGCTACTGAGAGTGGCTTGGCTTCCGACTGGGTTAGCCAGTTGCTATGTGGCCTGTGGTCAAGTCAGAGGGAGCAGCTGGGAATTGCATTTGGGAACTGATTTCACGACTGTGGTCGGAAAGCCCGTTTGTCTAGCGCCTTCTCTCACAAACTGCCATGAGTGCTTCCATCTGACGATAAGGCCTGCGACAAAGGGGCTTGGATAAGAGCCTCTCTTTGTCCTAATTAAGTTGTGGGAGCTTGACTTTCTCTGATCCTGGTGGTGATGACTGGGCAGTGGTGGTGCTCAGTGCCAGGAATCTCTGGGCACTTCAAACCTGGTCTATTACGCTGAGCCAAGTTCTGTCGGGGAGGGGAAAATCTCCTTTCTACCCTTCTTGTGTGCTTATGGATGGATTAAGAATAAAACTGACAAAAGACCAGCTTAATAGGAGAAAAACTCAGTTTAAGACGTATGTACTGGAGATAGAGAAAGGATGCTCAGAGAATGAACAAAACAGGCAGTATATATATCTTTTACACAAAGAAACAATAAATTTCTGAGGAGTGACAGGACAAAGAAGCTTAGATTTGGGGTATGTAATTAGTGAGGAATTTAAGCAGAGTTTAGGCTGAAGGTTAATTTATTAGTGACATTTGTTTATGGAGGCTTCTTGCCCCGAATTCCCCAGCTGTGGTGATCAGGATGCAGGGAGAGTATCTTCATACGGCAGATTATTTCCTGCTTTCAGGGGGAACAGAGACAGGAGGGGCAGAAAGCCCTTTTTGCTTCTCAAGTCACTTTAATTCAAAATAATCAGTGTTACTGTGGGATATTTTGGGGTGGCTTGCCCTGGGCCCCAACAGTTCTGAGAGATGAAGAAGGCACAGCCCTACCTGCAAGGACTCACCCAGGGGCACTCAGACAAATGAAAAAGCCATTATACAAAAATCAGCTCATGATGATTCTGGGAATAGATATTACCTTGATAAGTACAAACAGACAGATGCTGGGGTTGTATATTTTGTGGCAGACCCATTTTACCAGACCATTGTCAAAGAAGCTTTAAACCAATCCATCAGGGGCCATGTGTCTCCACAGCAGTGTGGTCAGATTGACCCCCGGCTCCAGGCCCCACAGAGGCCAAAAGCTCTACTAACACCAACAGTACAAATTTTAGGACAGTAATTCCCACGGTCAAATGTCAGAGTCTCTTCAGGAAAGAGTCCACTGTGCAAATAATTGTTTGCTTTCTACACAGCAAGTTCACCCTTGTTAAACTGTAGGGGAAGAAAAAAAAAAGCACCCTCTTCTTCTACACTCTTAGGTTCTGCAGTGGGGCCCTGAAAATTAAACTGACAAAAGACAGATTGCAGGAGAAAAGGCATGCAGATTTTATTTATTAAATTTTTATGTGTCCGTGAGGCCTTCATATAAAAGAAATGAAGATCCAAAGAAGTGGTTAGGCCTGAGAGCTTACGTACCATTTTTCCGAGTGATAAATTGTGGAGAGACAGCAGATAAAGTAAAAGGAGTCAGAGCTTCTAGAGGCAGTAAATTGTGGGAAGTTAGGTATTTGGGGGAACTAATGGAAGATAAGGGCTGTTTAAGAGATTTGTCATGCAGATTCCTTTCCTTCTGTCTCTGGACTGATAAGAGTCCACAGTCATCTCTGGCGATTAACAGTGACAGAGTCGTTCTGTCTTTCCCACGTGAGGTGGAGGGGGCGCCTCTGCAGAGGGAAATTTATGCCCTGCTTTTGGGCAACTGGGGAAAGCAAATAGAAGGTTTTTCTGTCTTGTTAAAGCTAGACTGTAGTTAAAGTGGTAAAAATAGGTTTTATTCTGGACTATTGCAATAGGGGAAAAGAGACTTCAGTATAGAACTCAGCTGAATTCCAAATACAGCACAGGCCAGTGGGAATTATCGCCGAGGAGCAGGGTGGGAGTCAGTGGATGGAAATTTACTAAGAGGAAACATCAGCCATCCCAGGGGATTCGGACTAAACCGACCAAGAGGTGATCAGACACCGCCTGGTGATGATGGAGGGTGAGGAACCTCGATTAGATATTGAGAGTGATCAGATATGGAAGGCAGGGATTCTGCTTAAACTCACTTAGCAGGGTTCTTGCTACAAGCAGACAACGTAAAGACGAACACGGAAGTACAAAAGTCAAGGCCTAGTGGAGCGGAGGGCTCCGATTTGCTAACTAAAGTTTGGTCAAGGAGAGAGAGAGACTGTCAGTCTGCTGTTTCTCAATTACCTTCAGTTCAAAAGAATCCTTATGCCAAAGCGGCAAATTTGGAGCTCCGTATCCTGATCCCCTCCATCGCTAGCATGGAACCCAGCCATGTACCAGCACCTTACAGGCTGGCAGTGCAAGCCAGCCGATGCCTGCGCTGTGCAGTAGACACCATTGAAATAATTTCCACAGCCACAGAGGCCTTTGCCGGTCATCATTGCCAGAACTCTTAATTATAGAGACAAAAACCCACTACAATTTAAAGAGTTCGATTAAAAAAGTATAGAAAGTGACTAACACATGACCCCAAATATCTTAAACATGTGTATGCATACACACATGCATATATGAATATATTTGCAACTGTACATTTGTTGATGATTAATATGTGTTTCCCACTGACGTGTAAACTCCTTGAGAGCAGGGATAATGTTAGCTGGAGCCTGGAAAATGGGAATGACTTTTTGACCAAATGATCAAATGAAGAATTGCCAGCAACCAAATATATTATGTTTCCATCTCCTTATGGTGCCTTAGCTATAAATGGCTTTCCCCAAAACTCTTGACCTCTCTTTCCATCCGGATGACACAATGCTTTGGAAGTATTTTGGATCTTGTTATTTATCTCATAAGTGACCCGCACCCCAGCTGCTGTGCTCAGAAATCCATCATCGGGTTCCCATGGAGACCAGTCTTTCCGAGGGAGGAGGGAGCGTGGCAGGCTCGTTTCTGGGATGGATGGCTTGTTCGAGGACTCCCCATCCGCCTTGCCCAATTTCCCTAGAGCTGTACTGCAGTCTCAAACTCTTCCACCTTCCAACCTTCCTTCCTTCCCTCGCTCTTTCTGAAAGCAGAGAGGCCCCCTGTCTGACTCCCAGGGTGAAGCATGGAAGCAGCAAGAGAAGAACCAGCGGTAGAAAAAGAAACGGCTGCCAGGCATGTCCTGGCAGCAGAGTCTAACCGAAAACCCAAATTGTTTTCTCTACCCCCTAAAGGCATATGTCAGCTCCAGCTTCCAGGTACAAGCTTTCTCCCAAGAACTCAGTTGCCACCCGGGGCGAAAAGATGGGGGAAGGCAGCCTCCTGAAACTGAACATTTTCATGCATGAAAGAATTGAATTATTACCAAATTAATCAAATATGTCTTGAACTGGCAATATTGCTTTGAGTTCCAAGGGGAATCGCAGCTCAAGATGCAAATTTAGTTCGGGCTTGGAACAAATGGAAAAAGTGAGGTTTTGCAGATTAGTTTAGTGAGTTTGAGAAATTTTACACTGTAGACATGTGCATGCTTATTATACAAGCGCTTTTTTCAGTGAACACCTCTTAACACTTCTATTCTGAGCATTTTTCCATGTCAATAAAAGTGCTTCTCATTATTAATGGTCATGTAGTGTTTGTTGAACGGCTGTACTGTCATTTACTCAACCGCTCCTTCTCTTTGCTGGCTGTCAGCTGGGAGTCTCTCTCAGCTGGGAGCCGTTCTCAGTAAGTAAGTCTGCCTGCATTTCTTGGTGCACTGCCCCCTCCATCTTCAAACCAGCAAGGGCATGTCGAGTCCTTCTCACCTTTGGAATTTCTCTGACTTCCCCTTCTGCTGCATCTCTACTGCCTCCACCCAACTTAAAGGTCTTCCCCATCCTCTGTCCATAATCTAAATGACATCTGCAGAGGACCTTTTCCACAGAGTGTAGCATCTTCTCAGGTTCTGAGGATTATGGCATGGACATCTTCAGGGGCCGTTCTGCCTGCCACAGAGCTTTGTATCACGTGAGCACATATGTCCTTTATGATGTTATTTGCCTTGGTTTTTCAGGCCTTCAGGTTCATGTTGCTCTGACTTTAGCTGTAGGTAACATTTCAGTAAATCTGTTTGTTTTGTTCTACCTGGCTCACATATCACATGTTCCAGGTTTCCTCCATCCTGGGGTCAACCCTTGAGGAAAGAACAAAGGGCACAGCTGTAATCTCAGTTTGAAAATGGCACTTACTTCTCTCTGTGCACAAGAATATAGAGTTGAGGGCCGAGGAGAATAATGTATCTGCAAAAATCTTGTGCCAGTTAGGATTAGGTTCAGCTCCAGGTGACAAGAAAGTTAATCTTTAAAGAGGCAAAGGACCTTAAACAGGATTGACGTTTGCTTTTCTCATTATAAATGACGTCCAGAATTACTCAAGAATGGGTATGTTAGCTCCATAATAGTCATGGACCCAGCCTCTTTTTATTTAATTGCCTCACTTTCCCCATATGGCTTTCACCTCATGGTACAAAATAGCTGCTTGAGCTCCAGGTATTACATCCACATTCCAGTCAGCAAGAAGGAGGAAGAGGAAGACATCACACATAAGAATCCTTCTTATAGCCCATTGGCCAACAGGGCTACCCATAACCACAAGGGAACCTAGGAAACGTAGTCTCTATTCTAAGTGGTGGCCATTATGTTCTGTATGTGTTCTTATCACCAAGGAAGTAGGGAAGACAGATACTGGGGGAAAACTAGCAGTCTGCTGGAGATCTAAATCTAAAATTAGTTTTTGATTTTCCTCTGAATCCTCCTACCTGCTGGCTGACAAAAGTGGTCACAGGTAAAGCTGCATATATGCCAGGGAAGGTGCGAAAGATCTCCAGAGGGACATTATTATCCAGATGTTCATTGTTTAAGCCCCCAAACAGGGAACTAAAGGCCACTAATGAACTGACTGTGTGTAAGACTCATCCCCTCCTGCTTCCCCCACCTCACTTAACGCCAGTGTCTGTCACTACCCATCTCCCCACAGCTCTGTTCTGCAGCCTCTCCCAGAGTGTTAGCTTAGGCAACAGAAGGCAAATGCCACACAAAGTGACACTGTGGATATTACAACTGCTCCGGGGTTTTGTGAAGTCCATGAAATGATGTTGGGGAACTTCTTGTTTCACAGCAAAACCAATGACAGATGAGGCCTCTGACGAGCGAGACTAATTAGCAATTAAAGAAGGGAAAATTGTTAAGGCACTTAAGGAGGGAATTATGTGAATATTTAAGGATTAGGAAAAGCACTCGGTGAAATTTATGAAAATCACCCCTTCTGGATTGTTCGGTGAAAATATGAAGTGAAGGATGCTGTATTTGCAGGTTGTTTTTTTCTTTTTTCAGAAAAACATGCCCAGGGTTAAAACCTCAGCCTTAATAATTCTTTGTTCATTTAAAGGATAACGCATGGTCACAGTTACAACCTAAATTTAGGTAAACAGGAGACAGTATAAACCTCTTTATAATTTTATATTACATTTTCAAGAGAAAATCATAATCAAATCTTTTAATACTTTTTTACCATGAAAATTTGGTCTCAGTTTTAAGTGGATTTGTTTTCACTGGCATTTTCCCTGGATGACTAGCTAATTAATATTCCGCTTTTGCCCTAAATATTTGCTATTTTTTTTTAATTTTTCTTTTTTCTCCCAAAGCCCCCCGGTACATAGTTGTGTATTTTTAGTTGTGGGTCCTTCTAGTTGTGTCATGTAGGATGCTGCCTCAGCATGGCCTGATGAGAGGTGCCATGTCCGCGCCCAGGATTTGAACCGTCAAAACCCTGGGCTGCTGAAGCAGAGTGCACAAACTTAACCACTTGGCCGCAGGGCCAGCCCCAATATTTGCTATTTTTAAGGCACAAAGAGAAAGGAGTTTCATTGGTCACTTGCCCCTTGGCCTGCAATGGTAAGTCCCTGGACTGGAGAGGAGAGAGTGTGAGAGGTAGAAGAACCAGAAAGACGGGGTCTACCCAACCCCAATGTGGGTGAGGAGCCACAGTGTCTGGGCTGGTTTCCCGGATTTGAGGGGGACACATGAGTGCTTTCTCTGGTTGGAGACTGCACTGGGAGCAGCGGAGGACACAGACAGAGGCGTAGGGTCTATCTGGTGAGGGAAACACATGGATGCACAAATTCCCACGTAATGTGGTGAAGGTGGGGCTCATGCTAGATGTAAGCTCCCTGGGAAGGGGGCTCAGCCTTCTGTTGACTTTGGTGTCCCCAGTGCCTGGAACAGTGCTTGGTGTATTGGAGGTGCTCAGTAAGTACTGGTCACTGAACTGGTGGAAGGAGCGGACGCTGCACAGAGAGGGAATTGCTGGCGGGTCAGCCTAACTAGAATGTTAGATGAGAGGTGGAGGTGGTGAATGTGGAGGCTGAACCGCAGGCAGTCAACAGTTGAGGACATTTTCACTTTGAAGGGGGGGAGCCTGAAGGCATGGAAGCTGGGAAAAGACCGGATCAAGCTGAGCTTTTAGAACTGTGGATCCCTCTGGCACTGAGGAGGGTGATAGCCATCGGACTGGGCGCAGGGAACAGCGTTTAGAGGCCATAGTCATAGCCACGGTAACAGATCAGGCAAGAGTGTAGTCCATCATCCAGCAACTGTCTATTGAATGTTTCCTGTGTGTTAGGCATTCATGGATGAAATTTCATCACAGCCACGTATTCTTTCCAGTTAAAAGTCGCCCTGTCCTTTCCTCTTTAAAGATGTAACCATCGTGGGAAGGTTAATGCCTCAGAGCCTGGGTTACGCGCCAACACAGTGGTCCTCTCCTCTCAGACAGAGGAAGAGACTTCGTTGAGACACCAGACCTTTGTGAGGAAGAGGAAAGAAGGGTCTACTGGAGGCTGGGGCAAATGCGAAGAAGTCCTTTGTCCACTCTATAACGCTCCTCAAGGTCAGCCCTACAAAGCCAGACAGTGATGTCATTTAAATGAGGAAATACTTGCATGAGAGGCCTCTGTGGAAAGCTAGTATAGTTACATTCTACACGCTAATCATGTCTTTAGAAGGGTATCATTTAATGACGTAACCAACTCTCCAATCAGGCACTGAAGAAGGTGGCCACTCCCCATCATGTAATAATAGCCCTCGGAAGCCCTAGGGGAGGTGGAGGACCAGAGCCCAGGGGTTGTGGTAGTTGTGGTGGACTCTGCACATGTTACAGGCGGGGATGCCGGGGCCTGAGGTGTGGTCCAGGCTCCTTGTGAGCCATAGCTCTCAGTATGGGCTGAACTATGTTCCCCCAAAGTTTATATGTTGAAGCTCTAACCCCCAGTGTTCCAAATGTGACTGTATTTGGAGAAAGGGCCTTTAAAGAGGGAATTAAATTACACTGGGGCCTCTAGCATGGGCCCGAGTCCAACCTGACTGATGTCCTTTTAAGAAGAGGACGTTTGCGTGCTCTCAGACGACCGTGTAAGAACATGTTAACAAAGTGGCCATCCACAAGCCAAGGAGCGAGGCCTCAGGAGTAACCAAACCTGCTGACACCTTGGTCTTGGACTTCCAGTCTCCAGAACTGTGAGAAAATAAATTTCTGCTGTCTAAGCCACCCAGCCAGCGGTACCTTGTTATGGCGACCTGAGCAGACTAATACCGGGCTATTAAGAGGGGCGACCTGCTTGGCGTCTCCAGCTTCCCCTCCGCTCTGCAGCAGCACCTCTAACCTTCACCATAACTGTCACATGGCCGTAATTCTTTGTCCCCCGCCAGCCTCCTCCTCTTCACCGCGAGTCCCTGGAGAGGAGGGACTATGATTTGGTCAACTCATATTTTCAACGCCTAGCACTTTGATTCCTTTGTGAACGTCTCGGGGAAGTATCTCTGGGGACCTTTGTGGCCATCTTTCTGAAGATATGATCACTCATTCATTTATTCAGTTCCTCAAGGTATATTTATTGAAAGCCTGCTTTGTGCTAATAATTATTTGTGCATTTAAAAAATAACACACAGTCACTATTATAATCTAAATTATAGTGAGAGGCTAGATTCTAGGGAAACAAAATACACAGCATGGAGTTCAGCACCTAAATGAACTTATGAGTTCAGAATAGTAAATACACGTGTATTGCAACGTAATATAATAACGCTATTATGGATAGAACAAACTGCTGTGACCAGTAGGTAAGGAGAGGAAATTGTGCCCCTCTTCCACCCAGAAGAGAGTGAGAGAGGATTCCTATGTGTGCCAAAGGGTCTTCTCTCAGATTTACTGGTAGAAACAGACAGGACAGTTGACCGTCTCTCATGTAGAATGGCAGACTGCGTGTTAGGACACATGTGATTCCAACAGTGGGCTTTGAAAGTCTACTTTCTACAGCTTAACTTGTCGCCTAAGCCTTTGAACTGGATCATCTCCTAGTAAAAGGGGAAAACTCAGAGCTAGCTTGCTGGAGGACATTCCCATCTTCTCCTTGCTCCGGCATGTGCTGAGAGTCAGCCAAACCTCTCTTGCCAGCCCACCATTTGTCGTACTTAGGCTTTTGTCTGAGTTGAAGGTTCTCATATCCTGATGAGAATGACATTTCTCTGAGACCCCTGGGGTGTTTGAAAGTGTACGGAGCAGCTGACCAACGAGCCATGGAAGCAAGGTGTGGTTCAGTGTATAGACTTTGGCAGGAAAGCAGTTCAGCCGGTCTCCTCCTTGCTCCTTGCTCCTTCCTCTCTCTCTTTCTCTCCCACTCCTTTGCTCTACCCCAACCCTCCACTCCAAATCAGCAACTTTCCATTGATGGTGACAGAATCAGAATTCAAGAAGAGCGCATGGTCATTACAGAACTTCAGGGAAGATGGACAAAGGTAACCAGGTGGGGGATGGAATCAGGTCTGAAAGGAAGAGAAGCCACACATGATATCGACAGAGGAGAGGTAAATATCATGGGAAAATAAATCCCGCTGACACTTCCCAGAGGAAATTCCCCTCCCTGACACTCTTCTTTGTGCTGGAAACTTGCAGACACACCCTTGAGAAGACTGACCGCTTAGAGGATGAGGCTGGGGTCGTCTTCCCTCTCACCAAGGACAGTCCAGGCTGGAGCTTGGGCAGCTGAGCAGCCGAGGGAGGAAGGCCTCCCGCCTAGAAAAACAACTGAGGGCTTCACCCGAAGGCCGTTTACTGAAAGCAGCCATTAACACGGGCATGTTTACAAAGGGAAGAAAAGTGTTTACCTGGCTTTGCTTGAGGAAATGTGGACTCTAGGAACTTGAGGTACCTCCTGGCTCGCTTCACAGACAGGGTCACCTCATTACCCCTGAATATAGCTGGCCAATGTGAAGTGTATGTCACCGGCTCCCAGCCTCCCTCACTGCTGTGAAGACGGTTTCCTGGATCCAGAGAAACTTGCCCTAGTCATCGAAAAGTGCCATCTAACAAAGGATTGATGCCAGAAGAAACAGAAAGCCCATTTATATATATTCTAGAATTGCTGAAGGGCACATCTTCCTGGAGAATGGGAAAGAGGAACACAGGGAAGTTCTGTTGATTGGCAAAAGTAAGCTGGGAGGAAATGGCACAGGGACCAGCTGCACATTTTGGTCCTCATGGCATGTAATATGAAGATGAACGCTCCCAGGCATGGTCTGTCCCCAGATGCAAACTATTTCCTGAAGAACAAGGTGCAGCCACATCTAAAACTCTTATACAAGTTCATAATCACCTTTCTCCCTGGCTGGACTCAGTTTCACACATTCATCCTCAGTGATTGTATCAGGGTTCTCCAGAGAAACAGAACCAATATTTGGAGCGAGAGAGAGAGATTTATTTTAAGAAATTGGCTCATGCAATTGTAGAGGTGGGCACATCTAAAATCTGTACAGTAGGCTGTCAGGCTGGAGGCCCAGGGAAGAGCCAATGTTGTGGTTCAAGTCCAAAGGCCATCTGCTGGCAGAATTCCTTCTTGCTTGGGGGAGGTCAGTCTTTGTTCTATTAAGGCCTTCAACTGATTGTATGAGGCCCATCCGGATTATGGAGAGCAACTTGCTTTACTCAAAGTCCACTGATTTCAATGTTAATCTGTTAAAAAAAAATGCACTCATAGATACATCGAGAATAATGTTTGGCAAATATCTGAACACCGTGGCCCAGACAAGTTGACACATAAAATTAGCCACTCACACAGCCCACAACCGTCAACATTGCTGAGATGATTCTCATACTTCCTTTCAACCAAAAAGTCAGTGATTCTAGAGTTCTAAAGATCTCCATGCCACTTGCTCTACTTATCACTTGACATGGAGGCTGAGTACTTTTCAAAGTGTGATCTTTGGACCATTGCTTGTTTTATGTCAATCAGATGGTTAACAGGTGGTATGACAGTTTCAGAAGAAAATAAGTTGGTATCCATAAATTTCACAAACTTTGAAATGTAAAATGAAGTTTTATGCCAGAAATACCACAGCATTCTTGATAAGTGTTGTACTTTTTAAGAGAACCCAGGTCTATATTGGTCCAACTGGCTCTGCTCATACCCAGTTAAGGATGTGGTTGGAGTCTACCAATGGCATTTGTAGGTTATTGCTCATGCTTGTTAAATTTGCCTTTTTTTATTGTCACTTTTTTTTCTGTCTGCGTTATCCCAATTCATAAAAATGCATTAACTACCTGGACTGGTTCATTAGAATACAAAAGTTACAATAAAAATTAATCAATAAAATTCTACAACCTAGGAGCATGTCAAAAATTAAAAAAAGAGGAACCAGAACTCCAGTACAAGTATTGGATATAAATATGTGTGTTCTGGGGCAGATAAAATTATGAGTGTGAGAAATATGCACAAGCAACTGTAAGAGAAAGTGCAGAGAGGATGTGTCGTGATGAATACCTAAAATTGCACTTTATTGATTCTATATTCATTCATTCTCCCTATTGTCCCCCTTCCCAGTGTGTTGTCTGTTGTGAAACCATTAAATAATGGCTTGGAACTCATCAAAGCCTTGCATAATTTTCAATCAAAACAGAGGACCTTTTCTGGAAAACTAATTACATTTATCTGGAACGAGTGTAAAATCATGCATTTCAGGGTAAAATTGATGGATGCCGCTCCTAATTTGGAGAAGAGAGGTCCTTGATATTCTAGTGACAATGACCAGGTTAGGTGATAACATCCCAGAGTAGCTTGTTACCTAGACCTGCAACTATTTGAACAGAATGACCAGATTATGAGGGGTGGATGTCGGGGGCAATGACCTTTGTTATCCCAAGGCTGAGCAGCTGTCCCCCAGCTGCTGTGTGTTTCAGAACTGAAGACAGATGTATGCAGATTTCCCACTGCATATTTGAAAATAGGAGATTTGCATGAGCATAACTGCCAGAGCACTGCGTCTGTCTCTGGAGCTTCGGTTTATTGGTAAAGTCCTCATGGACTTAGAAAACAGATGCGGCCACTCAGCAGAAACAGGGCTATAAATCCATGTCAGTGGTGAATCTGCAGCTTTGTGCTCCCTGCTGCGAATTGAAAATCCTTCTACAGCCGGGGAATGTGAGTCTGATTATGTTCCCAATCCACACCTCCCTCTCACAGTTGAGCCCGTAGTCAGAACTCATGTAACAAGGGTCAGTTCAGAATCCACCCATGGTATGTTAATCCTCAGATGTGAATTGTATGTTTCACACAGGGGCCAACTTTGGCCTTAAATTCCTCATCTGTGCCAATTGACTTTTCATCATATTGGCTGTCCAATGTCTCTATCCCATCCTTATGGAGAGAATTCGCCATTGTGTGCAGTGCTGGTGGGACTCAATGCCCTTCTGTCCACCACAGGACTTGAGTATGGAGATTTCCTCATCTCCCTACCCTCTGCTGGCCACGGCACAGTGTGTGGTTTCAAATCAGGCAATCGGATACTCCTACCCAGGACTGGAATTTGGAATAAGTGACAAAGAACAAAGGATCAGTTAAAATTTGGTCTCGTGGCTCCAGGGGTGTCCAGGAATATGCAGGATCTGACTCTAGGACAGTGTCATTGCAGCCTGATGGTTCCTGCTGCAAGATAATTGATTAATTTCCTGCGTGGGACTCTCTTACTGCCTTTCCTGCATGTTTTCTGACTCTGGTCCTCCAGCTGCCAGTCAATTCACTGAGCACCTCACGATTTTCCAATGCAAGCCTCTTCTGCCTAAGAATCCTGCGATGGTTTCTCTTGCTTACATCCACATCCCTAATTGATACACGTGCTTTTGGGTCTGCGTGTGGTGGGGAACAGTGGTGGCAGTGATCAAAAAGAAGGAGGAGGAGGTAGAGGAGAAGGCAGAGGAGATGATAAAAATATCATAAAGATACAGACAAAAACAAAAAGAAGACAAGCAGGAAGCTTATGAAGTAGATGAAAAATTCATATTCCCACAGCTCTTCTAGAAGCATCACCTGTTGACCTTTTTTACTATATCTTTCTGTGTGCTGAAAATAGTCCTTAAAATTACATAGCACCAGTGACTTCCTGACAATCTCTTCCTTAATTTGGTCAAGAAGACCCTGGAGAGACCTGGCTTAGAATAGACCGGGGGTCTGTGAACTAAGGGCCGCCACCTGTTTTTATAAATAGTTTTCTTGGAACACAGCCATGCTCATTCATTCCCATATTGTCTATGGCTGCTTTTGAGCTGCAATGGCAGAGTAGTTGAGATAGAGATTGTATGACCAATAAAGCCTAGAATATTTGCTCTATGGCCCTTTACATAGAAGATTGCTGACCCCTAGAATAGAGGATCTGAATCTCTGGGAACTGAGATACAGAAATATATTTTCCTCTCGTTTTCACCCCTCACCTAGATGCTCTCCCTTCCCAGCTAAACTTTCCCCAAGTCGAGGGTTAACACAAGGGGCCTGCACTCTTTCGGAGGGCTGGGATCCAATCCCCCAGAGGATTGGAGCAAACTAGGGAGAGAAGATGCAAGCAGCTCAACTCTCTCTCCTCCCTGCCTGGGGCCTTTCTCTGGGGGACTCGGAGCTCCACTTCTGCAAGTGAAGAGCTCAAGCCCACATGGCTAGTTAGGAAAGGAGAGCTGAGACCCTCAGCCAGGTCTTCCTATACTACACGTGATACTCTCGCCACTGTCACTGTACCTCATCGGGGAAGTCTTAATGGAGGTGTTGGGATTTAAGTCTACTTTAGAAGCCTATAAGAGATACAGCCAAGCAGAGACCATTGATTAATCTCTCTACAGGACCTAAACACTGAAAAGCAGCATTTCATGGTACTAGATACATAATATATCATCCATCATGAAGCATGAAGATCACTGGTCTAGAAGTCAGCAACCTGTATTTTAATTCTAGTGTTGCCACTATCTAGCTGCATTACCTTGGGCATGTTATTTCTCCTTTCTGGGCCATTATTTGCTCAAACATAACAAGGCAAAGGAATTAGATTAATGGGCTGCAGCTGGCACAGCTTTCTTAAAATCCTGTTGTGCTCCTGTTGCTCATAAATCGTGTGACCTCTCCACTGATACGCATCCCAGCGAGGTGCACAAAAACTGGCTGATCGTGCACCAAAATCCACCCTAAATGGGGCCAGCCAAGAGTGGAGTCATGGAGCTTGAGTGTTTGACTGGATTTGTGGGAAGGCATGCCGACAAATGAGGCAAATAGCTCTGAAAGATGAGAGCCCCATGTCACACCAGCAGACAGGAACCAATGGGATGAGTGAACTCATTGGGGGACACAGCTGAGCAGATTCTTGGTTTGGAATCCAAGAACGCTTTTCCTTTACGGCCTAGTTTAAGGCTTGGAATAAAGAAATGTATTTGTGATGCCAGCCCCAGATCTGTTCCCTCTGTGGTTCGGGTGGAGTGTCTGGAATCAGCATTACTCATGTGGAAACATTTTGCTCTTTAATACCTCCAGAAGATCCTGGAACAGGCTGTGGCAAACCATGAAAGCAGGCAAGACAGAGCTGCCCTATTATTTACTGAATCAAACGATTAATTTCCAAGGTGGATTAGAAGTTTTTGAGTTATTCATAGATCTATAAAGCTTTACTCCTTCAGGAGGTTTGTCTCTGTTTCTGCATAGAAAAGAAATCTATCCTTATTTTCCCAAATGCTTCTCTGGGAAATAAAAGAACTTAATGAAATATCTTTTAAAATTACACAAGTCTCCAAAACTATTTACTGAACACCCAAACCCTGTAGTACTAGAAGTTGAATTCAATGGAGGAAAAATTTCTCCCAGCACTTAAAAAGAGAAACTGATTATTTTTACTGATCTCAAATCTTTTAGTAGGTTTAGTGACTCAAATGCTATTTTTCAATTGCTTAGTCACTAGCAGGAAATATAATAAAGTTTATATTGAGATATTTTCTTTCTAATAAATTCCTCCAGCTCCACCTGTTTTTTCTATCCCTGAGCTATGAGGATAGTGGGTACCAGACACCGAGCAGGGAAGAGAGTGCCTTACTACAGAACCATCTCTTCTAATCTTCACAACAACCGTGTGAGACAGATATCATTAGGCTCATTTTACCAATGAGGAAACTGAAGCTTAGATTGGTTAAGGTAACACAGAAAGTTGGGAACTGGGACTCAAACTCAGGTTGCGTATGAAGCCAAAGCCAATATTCATCTGTCCATCCTTCCATCCATCATCCATCCATCTGCTATCCATCTATCCATCCATCCATCATCCAACCAGCCATTCATCCATTCATCATCTAGCCATCCATCCATCCATCCATCCATCCATCCATTCACTCACCCATCTGTCCATCATTGACAAATGTTTGTTGGTACTTATCACATTCCTGGCACTATGTTAGGTATTAGATATACAATAGTGAGAAAACAAAAGATCTCATCATGGAATACACAGTCCAGTGAAGAGAACAACATTTAAAAAGGAATATATAAGATAAACACAAATTTTAACACAGAAAGTACTACAAGGAAGAGATTTTAGTGCTCTAAGAACATATGAAGGAGGGAACTGGTCTGGTTAAGGATGTACATTAGGTGGGGTAGGATATAGACTACCTGTAGGAACAAATTAATCCTGAAGGCACAGTGGTTTAATACAATAAAGTTTATTACTAACTTAGAGTACATGTTTTATAAGGGTCAGCAGGGTTTTTCTCCACCCAGTCACTCAGGGATCCAGGCTGACAGAGGCTCTGCCACCACAGCTCCCATCTGGAGCACAGGGCCTCCAAAGTCAGTGTGAGTGGAGAAGAAAAGTAGGATGATCTCTCTGGATGTTTTCAAGGCAAAGCTCAGAAGTGGCTCACCTCACTCATGTCCATTGACCAGAATCCAGTCACTGGGCCCCAGATGAACTGCAAAGTAGGCTGGGAAATGTCTGGGAAGAGAATACTGCCATGGAATTACAGGGCACTGTGGCTGCCCTGAGAAGTCATGGAAGGCTTCCTTGGGGATGGAGTGACTGACTTGGAGGAAATATACTGCCTCCTCAGGAAGGGTTGGGGAACACCCAGCTCGGGGGAGGACTTCCAGCTCTGTAATTCCCTCAGCTCCTCAGTCTGTACTTATTCTATTAACTTGGTTAATATTTTCCATTTGCTTATTCTACTAATGAAAGGCATTTATGAAATGTTTACTATGTGAAAGTGGCAGAAAAAGGCTCTGCTCAATAATAAACATTTCATTGTTATTTCCCTAAAGGATCTTCAAAGTACCTGAAAAGATAAGACAAATATGTAGAGAGTATTAAGTAATAACACAATAAAGACAGTATTGTTTATCAAAGGCATAAACAATACAAAATGTATTATCTCACATAGCAGGGCGGTTGAGTGGTTTGAAGATTAGGTAATCAATGGCTCATGGATGTCATAGAGGGCCAGGTTCTTCACATCTGTTCTGTTGTCCTCAGGGTTGGCCGTATTGTCCACTTCATACGTAAACATGACAATATTAAGTGGAAGAAGAGACAGAAAAGGTACATTTCCTTTGCATATGCCCCTTTTTAAGAGCAAGGAGCCCTTCCCCCAAGAACCTCAGCAGATTCCTTCACACCATGTTCTGTCAACGTCCATACCCAGAATAATCACTGGCAAAAAGATGACATCAATCTTGATTTACTCCCTGTGGTTGGGACATGCATTCTTGGAAAGAAGAACAAAATCGAGATTTTGTTACAAGGAAAAAAGAGAATAATAATTCTTGAGCAGCAAGCAAACAGTATCTGCCACGGAGATGACACTAAGCATTAAATGAATGGTTCAGATGTGTATTGTAACAGCAAGAGAACCCATTGTGGTGTTATCTGAATAAGCTTGGAAAAATTTCATGAAGAAAGACTCGAGCATCAGAGAGGGCTTTTCAGCAAGGAGACAGTGACCAGGAGAGACAAACGTGTAAAGACTGATGGACAACTAAAGAAACTGTCCGACTGAAGCAGAGGAGTCCATGGAAGGCTAAGGAAGGCTGAGTTTAAGGGCCCTGGGGGTACGGATAGTGAGGTGATCTCCACAGGCCCATCTCAAAGTGCTTATCCCATCCTCCCTGGAATACTTCAGGATGAGAAAATTACCTCCCAGAGTCTCAAGTATTGTTGAATTATTCTTTCTGGTTATCAAGTGTACCCAGCTCTCCTGGGATATCTGTTTACTTTTCACAATGGTACTTGTGACAGTTACTTTTATGTGTCGGCTTGGCTAGGCTCTGGTGCCCAGTTGTTTGGTAAAACCAGTCTAGATGTTGCTGTGAAGGTATTTTTTTTTACATGTGATTAATGTTTAAGTCAGTAGACTGAGTAAAGTAGGTCACCCTCCATCATGTGGGTGGGCCTCATGCAATCAGTTGAAGACCTTAAGAGAAAAGACTGAGGTCCTCCAAGAGGAAAGAATTCTTCCTCCACATGGCCCTCGGATTCAAGACTGCAACATTGCCTCTTGCTGGAATTTCCAGCCTACTGGCTTGCCTTGTGGGTTTCAGACTTGCTAGCGTCCACAATCGCCTGGGGCAATTCCTTAAAGCGAATCTCTCTCTCTGTGCATCCTACTGGTTCTGTTTCTCTGGAGAACCTTGGCTAATACAGCACCTCTGATGACAACAATTTCCCATTGTGAGGATGAGCTTGGATTTTAGGATTTTGCTTTAGCTTAGCAAGATTTTTGCAAAAACAACACTTGTCTTGCCTTCATTATTAAACACAGTTTGCCTTGTCAAATGACTAGGAGGCCAGCATGGCATGGCCCTGTTGGGAATTGGAGTTCCTGAGTGTCAGAGCTGCTTCTGCCTCAAGCTTTCTCAGAGTCTGGATCAAGCTTGTTTGGCCTCCATCGGCAGAAGTGAACTTCAGTTTCTGAATGAGGAAAACGGAGTTGGGTAGACTAGTCCTGGGGAAGGTCATTATGTTAGTGCCCAATATGTATTTAGTAAGTCACCTGAAAGAGAAAGACTCAAAAGGTTGTCTGTGAATACTCTGAATCCAATCCAGGCCTTCAGGGTGCAATTTCTCAGGGAAATGAGAAATCTTTCATATAGGAAATTGCATTGTCCTCTGTCTAAAGAAAGAAATTATTAGGAAAAATGGAGATGATCTGAATAAAATTTACAAAAGGAGATTCAGACCATCCTGGGTGATGTGTCTCAAGGGGTGCCCCAGGAGCTCGAGTATCTGTTCCCTGTGGCAGGAACACTCCTAGAGAGGAGATTGGTGTAGCCAATTGTTAAAGCTAGGCAGTCGTCTCTCAGCTCCAACCCAGCCTTCAAAATACTGCCATGGGATGCTGGCACTGGGACTCTGCAAGTCACTTTTCTCCTTTGTCAATCAGTACGGGGTGCTGGGAGAAGTTGCTAGAAGGTAGGAGAATCCCAGAGGACACTTGCTCTTCCCTTTTGTTTGCTGTTTTTGTGTCATTTGAACAATGGCCCTTCACCCAGAGAGCTGTAGTGGGTTCCAGGCAAGTATCCTTCTATAGTCCCGGAATTAGCCTCATTGCACCCTGAAAAAGTTGCTAGCTTTACTTGGGGAGTAACTTCTCCTCAGACATCTAAGTCCCAGCTCTTCAGGGCCGCTTCTTCCAGCTTCTGAATTCTGGTAACACCAACCTCTTCTCTTTTGTCCTCCTAACCTTTGGAGATGGCTTCCGCAGTTACTGTCTGTGTGTTTAACCCATTCTTTATATTAAATTCTCTCTGTTGAAATACCTGGTGTGGTTTCTGTTTTTCTGTTTGAACCTTGACTGACACAAATGCTTGATGATACCAGCCATTAATATTATCCAACAAATTCTCTTTCGCACACACACACACACAGGGAAAATTTCATGCTTATCACACCTCTCTCTGATTAGAATTGGCTTCTCATATAGATTTCCTACAGAGAGGATTTTTTGTCCAGCAAACATGTACAACATGTATATTCCACTTGAGAGTTAGATGTTTCATTATGAGCAAAAACATTTGAATGCTGGATTTTAAACATCAGTCTCTAACAGCCTTTTTTTGGCCACGGAGACCCGACCATTCCCAAGACACTGGCAATGAGTTTCCTATGCTTTCTTAAGGAAGGTCAGACCTTAAACCGCGTAATTCCACCAAGGTGGTGACACCCTGACCAGTTGACCAACTCCTCCTGTGTTCCTCCCCTGATTTTGCCTCATCTTGGTACTCAGCACAAACGTGTTTTTCTTCAAATGGCGATAGCTAATATTGAATGACAGGATCCCCTTTCTGAATACACTATATCCCGTCCTTTTAATTCTCCTCCAGATAAAACTTCTCCGGAAGGATCTGAAAAAGCCTTAAACATCAAGATATAAATGACCAATGCAGCTAACCTATCTCATCTCGAGGAGTATTTTAATTTTATTTGCATTTTAATACAGCTCTCATTGGTTTAAATCAAAGGGATTGGGCCTTGATTTTAGCATCTTAAAATTCACTGAGCCCAGTGTGAGGAGTGTTTTTCAGTGGGAAGGGGTAGGAGAGAGGTGGGTCACACACCAACTGCTCCTGGAAATCATGCAAACAGACGCCTTCTTTAGCTACCCTCTAAGCTGGCGCTGATATAAAGACATGTTCAATCCCACACAGTTCTTAACGGTCGCTTGCCAGACCAGAGCTGATCTCCTTTTGGCCAAGGCCACAGTGGAGTGCCCTGGGGGAGGCCACAGGGCACCTCCACATCTCATAATAACCTACTTTGTAAAACTAAACAAATATTTGCCTCCTGCTTGCAGAGTTGATTCACGGAGCTCAGTTTTCACACGTACTCGTGTATCGGCACCTCCACTACTCACAGTGGTGGCTGTTCCAACATCCTGTCTGGACCCTTGGTGCCGGCCGGACAAGCAAGATGCAGTGGCAATCCCAGTGCATCTTAGCAGCTAGATGTCCCCAGGGATCCCCTGTGAGCTCTTACAGCCAGAGAGAGCTGTGCAGAACTGGGACTCCGACTCCTCCTGGGTTTGCCTGGGGCAGATTCTAGATGTTTTCAATACTCAACCCACAGGCAAGATACTACGGCCAACTCAAATTCACCTTTTTGAAAACTGAATACAAGGGTTGTGTATGTCAGAGCACGTATGAAATGTTAGCACATGTCTGAAATGATAACCCCAAGTAGGATTTAATTATAGGCCAAGGTTTAAAATGCATTTAATGGAGGGAAGTGAAGGGGACCTGTTCTGAGGGTCTGGGATTCTTCCCTGGACCAGGTTTACTGCTTTCCATCCTTGAACTCGAGCAATTAGCTAAATCTTTTCAGACTGCCATCTCCTAGACTGCAATATGACGGGGTCTGGAGCTTTCTAAAGCTTCCCCGTATACTCTCTGTATTGGTTCGCTGGGACTGCCATAACAAGGTGTCACAACTCAGTGGCTTGAACAAACGAATTTATTGTCTCACAGTTCTGGAGGCGAGAAGCCTGAGATTGAGGCATCAGCAAGGTTAGTTCCTTCTGAGGGCTGTGAGGGGAATCTGTTCCAGGCCTTTCTCCTAGCATCTGGTGGTTTGCTGACAATCTTTGGCATTCCTTGACTTGTAAACGCATCAGCCCATCTCTGCCTTTATCATCACACAGCATTCTTCCTGTGTGCATGTCTGTCTCTCTGTCCAAATGTTTCCTCTTTATAAGGACACAGTCATATGTGGGTAGGGCCCACCCTAATGACCTCATCTTAACTTTATCATCTATAAAGTCTTTATTTCCAAATAAAGTCATACTCACAGTTTCTGGGGGTAAAACCTTCAACATATTTTTGGGTGATACAATTCAACTTATAACTCTCTGACCCCAGATTCTTGCGGGCAGGCCTCCTGGCAGCTATGGAGCTGGCCTTCTCTCTGCAGTCGGCCTGTCTTTGGTTTCCTCCTGCTTCTCTGTAGAAAAGTAAAGAACAGATGGAGGTTTATCCTAATGACGTTTTTCCAACTGTATTAACACCAGGCAAGTCGCTTTACCTCTCTGAGCCTGTTTCCTCATCTACAAGATGGGGATAATAGGTTTGCTGAGAGAACTCAGTGAGCTAAAGCAAAGAGTTGCTTGGCTGACACATGGCAAGTGCTCAAGAAATTATAGATATTATTATTTATTCCTGTTGACTCAGGAGAGGATGCATCAGTGATTCCCAACCCTGGGAGCACATTACAATCATCTCGGTGAACTTTGTAATAACTATTGGTGCCCAGGCCCCACTAGAGATTCTGACTCAATTGGTCTGGGATGGGATCCAGGCACTGATATATTTAGAAGCTCCCTGACTTATTTTATTATGCAGCCATGATTGAGAACCACTAGAATAGATGAAAAAAGTGAAAACACCAATGGAAATTCTCAATGCAATTGAAAGGCAGAAGATGTTGACTTGTAGCCACTTAAGCCAGATGGTTCAGGTTATAGGAGTTGCCAGAGACGGCTCTTCGAAAACTTGTGAACTGGGTGACCTAGATTTCAGAGCCATTTCTTGCTTTGTGGTCTCCATGTAAAATTGTTTCCAGGCTTCCCTGATGAGGGAGTGCCCCCATTGAGACAGTGCCCAGGGCCTTCCCTCCCACAGCAATATTCCATCTACTCACTCACCCACAGACCCAGGTGGTACCCTTCCCCAGTCTCCAGGTCCAGGTGTGCTAAAAAATCCTTATTAGGAGTTAATGCCAGAAAACAGCTTGATGTGCTCCCCTTCCCAGGGATGTTTACCTAAGAGCGCTCATCGAAGAACTCAAAGAATCCTCCAGGGAGGAAAGTTTGGACACAAAGGGTAGACTTATGGAATGGGGATGGCAGAGCTTCTTATGCCCGCTATACCCTGCACATCCCAGACAAGTGGGAACTGTGTGCTTTGAATAGCATGACTCCCAAGACCCCTACATTTGTGTAGAGGAGAGCTTCTATTTTACAGCATAACTCTGGCTCTCTCACTCCATCCCCAGCACCAAATCCTTTCTATGTCTAAGTGTGGGCTCTAGAGGCAGCTGTTCCGGCAGTTGCAGGAGTGATGTATAACTTGCATCAGGAGATGGCTCTCGGTTCTCAGGCCCCTTTGCTGAGCGAGGAGGGCAGCCATGAGCAGCCCCCTCGCCTCTTCCCTCTCTCCAGCTGCTCCGTCACTTCAGCATCAGGTCTGGCTTTCCCGAGCTTTGGCCTTCTTACAGTGTCCCCCTTGTCCACGCAGCATCAGACACTTGCCATCCATCCCCTTTAAGTCCCAGGGTATCTTCTCTCCTCATGGGCGAGGGCCAGTGACTTTTTATTTTGGGACTTGATGAGTAATAGTAAATGAAATGATATGTAAATAGAAGCAATTTTTAATGACAAAGCCATGTAAATTCTCTTAATTTATTATCACAAAACCATTAGGAATGTCCATTTGCTCTTTGGCCGAATTAACAAAAATGTAGCAAATAAAATTAAGGAAATGATAATTCTCTCCATCCTGATCTGTTTAGAGTATTGTGTTTGGTTTGGCGCTTTCCATTTCTTCTATTTTAATCAAGAATATGCCAGAAGGAAGAGCAGCCAGGGACAAACTTCTTTTAACACAAAGCAGGATGTATTTTCATCTGGAAATAAGCAACTTGGTTAACTCTGATTTAACTTTGGCTTTTGGAAACGCAAGAGAAAAGGAAATTAAACTTCGGACGGGGAAATGCTTTTGCTGAACCCAGAGACTCTGCACCTGAATCCAGCTCAGTGTTCTGGAGTCGCCCAATTGCCTTCTGCTGCTAGTGTCTGGGAAGGGAAATGAGTTTCTTTAAGCGGGCCACCCGGGGGAAATATTAACTGTACGACCAGAGTGCAAGAGCTCCCTTGATTGCCCTGAAAGGGTTCCCGCTGTCATTTCAGTCGGAATTGCTGCAGTTAAGCCTGAATTTCCTGGCAAGCCCGAGAGGAGGTTTTTCCAAAAGGCGTCTTAGATGGCGAAGGCACAGCCTTTCCATGTCTAATCGCGAAAGCAAACCGCTGGACACATACTCCCTGTTTCCAGCTGGTTGTGTGCATGTTTTCTTCACACTTTAACAAGAACGTGCCAAGGTGTGACATTTTTGAATCCCACCAACTGGGAGCTGTGCACACAAATCCGTTTCGCCTGTGGTGTGGGAAAGTGATGAATGGGGGCTGTTCTGCCTGGGGAGGCGGACTGCTTTCCCTCTGGCGTGTCTGCAGCCTTATTTATTACACACCGAAGTATAAAACCGCCCGGCCGGCAGCAGCTCTCATCTCCAGCCCTGGCACTTGCGCGAGGAGACAACGCGCCTGGAGCGGCAGTGTTCTCCAGGAGGCTCTGTGGCTCTGTTGAGAATCATGCTCAGGAGGCAACTCGTCTATTGGCACCTGCTGGCTTTGCTTTTCCTCCCATTTTGCCTGTGTCAAGATGAATACATGGAGGTGAGCAGAAGAGCTAATAAAGTGGTGGCGAGAATAGTGCAAAGCCACCAGCAGACTGTCCATAGCGGCTCCAGAAGGGAGAAAGTGAGAGAGCGGAGCCATCCTAAAACTGGGACTGTGGATAATAACACTTCTACAGACCTAAAATCCCTGAGACCAGATGAGCTACCGCACCCCGAGGTAGATGACCTAGCCCAGATCACCCCATTCTGGGGCCAGGTACTTAGAATTCTCTTTTAAGGATTACTGGGAAAGCTTGATGAGTTTTGTTGCTCTTGCTCTTCTTTTGGCTGGGATTACTAGGATCGACGCTTTCAAGAAGTTGGCTGAGCTGCTTGGGGGTCGCTTTCTGGGGGGCTCTGGGATACTTGGGGGACTGTGGGTGTCTGTCAGAAAATCAGCAGAAGTCGCACTGATGTGTTGGGATATAGAGGGGCCACAACGTCGCTCCCTGAGAAAGGAGAGCACAGCAGCCAGCTCCCTGCCATGCTGTGCCTTGGTTTCTTTCCTGCTCTGCTGGTGTGGAAAGGAGTGCTGACCTTTGTAGACAGACAGACCTCCACCGGCAGATCATAAGAAAGTTAGACTTTCTTAATTTTTTTCTTAATTTTTCCCAGCAGGGAGCAGCTGCCCTTTGATTCGTGAATTTACTATGACATTTCATGCCAGGCTTTTTTATTTGATTTATGGCATTCTAGGTTGCTAAGCCTCTATGTTCACCTTGTTTCAAAAAGGACCAAAGAGTTAAAACAAACAAAAAAGACTGTGTGTTTTTGAAGCCACCCTTATTGTATGATTGAATGCCTGATAATCACAGAGGATTTGATTTATTTCTCGGAGTATAAACTCGGCGCCTAAGGAAACATCTTTAACTCTTTTAGGGTAGAATGGCAGTGAGTTAAGGTGTCAGTGTAGTGAAAGGCAGTTTAATTTAAATTAAAAACTTAAATTAAAATTCAGTTTAATTTAAAACATTAAGAACAGGAAGAAATAGATTGTTTTTACATGTCTTTATTTTTTTAATTATGTAAAAAAAATTTTTAAATGGAGGTATAATTGAGAACATTAAGAACAGGAAGAAAGAGATTGTTTTTATATGACTTTATCTTTTTAACTATGTAAAAAATTTTTTTAAATGGAGGTATAATTGACATATAACATGATGTTAGTTTCAGGTGTGCAACATAAGGAAGAAATAGATTTTAATTTACCTTCTAGGTATCAAGCACGCTGAAATCAGATGAAGGGGGCAAGGAGAATTACCTTGAAGTGTATTTGATCTCTGAACAAATAGGTTTTACTACAAGAATTGACTGCTTGCATGCATTAAGGAGACCCTGAAGAAGTTCATGCAGTAGAAACCTAAACCCCTCCTACCACAGACTCAGAAGTGGGTTGAGACCGGTTATGTGATCAGACCAAGATCACACACACAATCAGCTGTAGATCTGGAACTAACCTGGGGCTTCTAACTCAACCACACGATGGAGTTGCCCAAACCATTCTGTGGGGCTGTGTCAAGAAAAATTGCTTCTTTGGAGAGCCACGGAAGAAATGATAACCCCTAAATACAATCCTATTAAAATAGGATTTATAAATAAAATCCTATTAAATAAATAAAATCCCATTAAAATACGAAAGCCATTTTTAGAGATTGTCCTTTCATCTGACAATCTTTTGGCTGAAGAATGATTAAGGCTAATTTGTGTTCTCCTTAGTGGTAAAGATATTTATTTTCAGTTTTGTCCAAGCCTTGATCTGGACTTTCCATTTCAATAGATGGGATCTTTGCTGAGTCCTTCCTGGCCATGGCAATATGAGCCCCCAGAGGCAGCAGAAGGCAGATGTAGGCTGTCATTGGTCAATACTTCTTGGCAACCAACACCCAGCAGGCCACTGAAATCCAAATTACATTTCTCCCCCACCCCTCCTTCTAGTCCCCCTGGCATCTAGCATGTTGAATCAGATGAAGGGGTCAAGAAGTGACCTTCTGGCTTTTGTGAAGCCAGACTTTTTGGAGCCAGGGGGAGTTTCAAAGTCCCCTGGGTTCCTGAAGTATTTCCAAACAAACCACTAAGAGAAGATATGGAGGAGACTTAGTCACTGATAGTCCAAAGGTTTTCAATACAACTCTTCCATCACTGGCTATGGAGACCCACACTGAATTCAGGATTGTCCAGTGTTCTTCCTTCTTTCCCCATTTCCCCCAACCCTCTTCTTTCACTTTAATTCTCCTTTTTGCTCACTCATTCTTTGACCAATCATTTCCTGTGCTTCTACTATGTGTCAAGCTTTAGGATGGGAATAAATAGGCCCAAGCTCCTATCTTAAAACAGTTCTGAAGGGCTCTGGGGATGAATGAACAAATAAATAAATACCACATGATGAACAAAGTCAGTGCACAAAAGGCAAGTGGGGAAAAAGTGTCAGAGGGGTGGTGGCCACTAAGTTGGATCTCAAAAGATGAGACAATAAGGATGGCTATCCAAGGAAGAAATACAATTTAAAATTGTGTGCTACAGCCAAGAGACCTGAGAGAGGGCGTGAGGAGCAGGTGTGGCTGGAGCTCCTGAGCTGTGGGAGGAAGGCATCAAATGATCTTAGTGCCAGGCTGGAGGATTCTGGTGGCCCGTTACTCTGCCAGCAAAAGTTTTATTTGTTTGTTTGTTTACTCATAGCAAGGCAGTGGAGTGATCAAGTTTGTGTTCTAGAAAGACGACTCTGGCCATAGGGTTCGTGGTGGATTAGAGTATGCAGAGATGGGGGTGAGCAGACCTGGACTCCCTTTTCCTGGTATTTCTTCTCTGCAGCTCTTCGTCATTCACCTTTGTCAATCTCTCCTCCTCCTCCTGAACAATTTTCTCTCTCTCTTCCCACACCCCTTCTCCTTTCTCATTCCTCTTCCTTGAGTTAAAGAAGGAACTGTGGACTCTCTTTCCTAGAATTCACCTACTAATAGCAGAGCTCAATTGTGCAATAGCTGCCTCTATGCCTCCATCTACAGAACGGACCAAACTGGTCTTTAAGACACCTCCCTCCTCCTGTGCTGCCCTTTTGCATGCTTTTGGTGTTCAAATTCAACCTGATTATGGAAAGGGTTTGATAAACTCAGGGGGGTGATATATAGTAACTACCTAGTACGTCATTCTCCTCTACCTGGGGGAAAACTTCTGAATTAACGCATCCTGTCCAACTTGTTCTGAGTCCATCAAAAGGCTCATAAGCATTGCTCCATTTGACTGAACTTTGAAAGGCCAGGCCCAAGGGAGGAACCTGCTGTGAAATGTTGCAGGAGAGTTCTCAGGAGGTGCCTGGCAAGTAGCAACCAGAAGTCTCTTCCTGTTTTGGTGGCAGCTCTACGCTCTCAAAGTGCCCCCAAGTGGCTTGGGCATGCACTGCAGTCCTAGTTAGCTCTGGTACAGATCAACCTCATCTCCTGGAGCTAACTTCTCATGCCCAGATACTAGACTTTAAAAAAGAAATCTTTCTAAGTCATTATCTGAGGCTTTGGAAAAGACTTTAATATCCTTTTGTGTTTTAGAGCTGGAAAGAAAATTCATGACCATCTTACCCAATCCTGTAATTTAGTAGACGAGAAAAATGATGTCTGGAGGAAAGTCACACAGAACTGAGATAGGAGTTCTGGTTCTAGTCCAGGCATCTTCGTGATATTCTTAGCATTTCAGTATTTCAATTCTATTCTTAAACAAACGGCTCCGTTTCAGGATTTTCCCTCCTTCTCCTCCCTTCTTCTTCCCTAAAATCCATTATTGGCAGAGTTTTGGATTTCTTGGAGCTTAAAGAGCTGTATTTCACATTAGCAAAATCATACCAGGAAATTATGGAATACTTATTCTCTGATTGCATTTTTGGATTAGAAGGTGGGGCTAGGCCATGGTGTCTGATTTTCCGAGTGTCTGGAATTCCTTGTCTCAAACCAACTGGTTTGGCTGATTTTCTTTTCCTCCACCAGTTTTTCATAGACTCCCATTCCTGTCTAGGGTTGGGTCTGGTGGACTGAAGACTAGACTAGGATTTTGCTCCAAATCGTAGCATCTAATCACTCAAGACTTGGACTCTGAGCTCTTCTTTTTATGTGTGTGTGACGAAGATTGCCCCTGAGCTAACGTCTGTACCAATCTTCCTCTATTTTATGTGGGATGCTGCCACAGTGTGGCTTGATGAGCAGTGCTAGGTCTGCGCCCGGGATCTGAATCTGTGAACCGTGGGCCACCGAAGCAGAGTGCACGAACTTAACCACTATGCCACTTGGCCAGCCCCTAGACTTGGACTCTTAGCTCTTGCAGGAGAATCTTGGACCACAGATACTGTCCTGCATTTCCCCAGAATAGTCTGGTAGAAACTTTTAGAAAAAAAGGAATGAGAGAGTAAGGAACTAGTCCAAGTCCATTTTTTATTTAAAAAAATGTCTAAATGTGCAGCAATATGATCCACTTTTCTGCTTGGATTTCTAGTGATAGAGAAATATTGAATTTTAAATTCTTTTTTCCTCTCTCTCTCCCTCCCCCTTTCTCTTTCTCTTCCTCTCCTCTTTCCTCCTTCTCCCCCATCTTCCTTTTTTAAATGAACACCTTAGCAACAATATGCTGTTTTCAAAAACCATTGAATTATAATTCCTGTCTAGGAATGTTTCCACAAGTATTTTTGGGGGGGGGGGTGAAAAGATTGGCCCTGAGCTAACATCTGTTGCCAATTTTCCTCTCTTTCTCCCCGCCCCCGCCCCAAAGCGCAAGTACATAGTTGTATATCCCAGTTGTAGGTCATTCTAGTTCATGTATGTGGGATGCTGCCACAGCATGGCCTGATGAGCAGTGTGTAGGTCCACGCCTAGGATCTGAACCTGTCAACCCTGGGCCACTGAAGCGGAGCACGGGAACTTAACCAGTCCGCCATGGGGCCAGCTCCATCCACAAGTATTTTGCATGATATAATTAAAGGCAAGTTGCCAATTTAGATGAGATTCCAAATTTTATAAGCAACTCTAACTCTTCTGTCAATCAGCTTCTTCTAGATCTCTAGCTCCTTGACAGAAAGCACAAATTTTAGAAATTTATCTTTGAATAAATAAGCATTTAATTCAGTGTCATATTTGAATACATTTAGACCCAGTGAGTACTCATTAAATATTGGTTCGAACAATGAGATAATCACTTTAAATTTTGAAGCAGAATGCAAAGAAACAAATCATGTTAAATACTTAATAAGGGGAAGTTAAAGTTGTTTCAAGATGTAGATAATTAATAAAAATTTCTTGGATTAACAAACACTTTATTTCCTTAATTTTCTAAGGCAATTTAAGTGTGTTGTGGCTGTTTAAAAAACTAGTGTTACAATGCAGAATTTCTAAGAACTCTTAGCACAGTATCATGAATACGGTCATACTATGTTTGAAGCTGATAGTTCTTATCATTTGAGGGTCATCTGAGCTACTGGTAGTTGAGAAAGAGAGGGACTGCTTCCCAGTCCACTTCTAAAAGAGTTTCCCCCTTTGCTGTCATCAGTAGCAGCAGGAAAGTACATCCTAGATATACATGCCCACTCCCCACCCCCACTCACTCTCCTTTCCAAACAGCACTTTCTTCTGTTAACTCTCCCCTTTCCTTTTCTTTTTGACCATCAGCTCACCTTAGCTACTCCTTGACTTCGCCATTGACATCCCAACCCCATCCCATCTTTTCTGACATTGTTGGTCTTTTGGTGTGAAACTTACCTAGGGACCAAGACCAGAGCAAATTCAAAAGTCCTAATTACTCACAAGTACCTTTCTCTGAAGCTTCTCTTTGTATCTTTTTATAGTCTCCACAAACTGGAGGACTGCCCCCAGACTGCAGCAAGTGTTGCCATGGAGACTACAGCTTCCGAGGCTACCAAGGCCCCCCTGGACCTCCTGGCCCCCCTGGCATTCCAGGTAAAGATGAGAGAGATGTGTTGTTGCCTGTCTAATTGCAGATGGGGCCAAAATAGGAGGCAAGGGTGAACCTAAATAATCTGAGATCACTTGTGTGTGATCCAAAGTGTACACATGGAAAAATCCAAGACAGTTGCGTAGACTGGGTTCATAGAGTCAGTTTGGGTGGAACAGTCTAAACTCTGTAGTATTTATTATCTAAATCATTCATGGAATCCCACAGGTGTTAGGCACCCTGGGCACCAGATTCACAGAATGGGAGTCTCTTCACCAGCATCGAGTATGGAAATATGGGATCTTAGTTGGGACATACTCTTGTTTCAGGGTTTCTGCCACAGCATGGTTCATATGATTCACTATATCTATCCTCAAGGAATTTAGGAAGTCAGGGAGGGGAGGAGAGGAGAGCTTACTGGTCTGGGTTATAGGCATCTCCATGGTGCCATTCACTGAGCTACACATCCTTCTGTCAGATTCTTGGTCCGACTAAGTTTTTCTTCTCCTAGCCTCAGGGTCTTTCGTGTTCAACTGTCTCTCAGTTGACTTTCGTGCCTCTCTCCGGCTCATGGCAACATTTTTGGACTCCAGCTCCCTGTGGCATGGGAATGCTGTAGAGCTCCACTGTGCCCCTCTAGAACCACCATTCAGCCATCTCTACTCTACTGAATGGTGCCCCAGGCATGGCAGGTTTGGGGAACTTGCTGGTATCCTGGGTCAGCCAAGGAAAGGGCAGCCCAAGTCCCCTCTACCCTAGGACTTCCATATCTATCTGGAGGAGTAATGTCTTCCTTCTATGCAGATCAATTCCCTGGATAGGAGCTTTTCTCAGGGTTTGACAAAAGTTCACTTGCTGTTCTCTGACTTACCCCCACTGATGTTACTATTTACCAAATGAGGCTTAATTAATTTTTTTAATAATAATTTTTCCCTTTTTATTATTTTTATTGTTTTTCTTTCCCCTTCTTCTCCCCAAAGCCCCCCAGTACATAGCTGTATATTCTAGTTGTGAATGCCTCTGGCTGTGCTATGTGGGACGCCGCCTCAGCATGGCCTGATAAGCAGTGCCATGTCTGCACCCGGGATCTGAACCAGCGAAACCCCGGGCCACCAAAGTGGAGCAGGCTAACTTAACACTTGGCCACGGGGCCAGCCCCGAGGCTTAATTTTTTTTTTTTTTTAATACTTTTGAGTGACTTCTCAAATGAAACAAAATTTAAAATAAGAAAACACTCTGTTGGACTTTAAACTATGATTGTTGGCTTGGAATCGATGTCACCGAACATCAAGGGCACCAGGCAGCAGGTGCAGTGGTTAGGGACAGGGGATGTTCAGACCCTTGTAAAATCTTCTCAGGTTTAAACTCTTCTGAGGTTACAGGACAGGCTGGCCCTGGCTGAATGTTCCCCATAGTGGACAGTTTCGTCATTAGCACATTAACCTGTAAACATAGTCAAAGTTCATCCATTTGGAGGGATCGATTGCAAGACAGACCAAATGTAGCATGCAAAATAAACATGAAAGGGCCTGAAATTCAACAAACATAAGAATAAAAGAAGCGGTGCAAAAATGGTCTTTTAGTGTCAAAGTGAAGAGTTGAAATCATTATCAAAGTCTTGCTTTCGAAATTATTGTTATAGTTTTTATCAGTGATTTTACTTTTCCCTCAGTTATGAAAGTGGTTCACGTCCCTTGTAGAAAACTTCAAAAAGACAGAAAAGTATATACAATGACACCAAAATCACTCATGTTTCATCCATTCAGAAAAAAAAAAAACCCACTGGAAATATTTTTATGTAATTTGTTCTAGTCCCTTTTCGTCTTTGGATACACACACAGTATCATGCGATCCCTATTGATTCACAACCCTTTTATCTGAAAGTGTCATGTATATTATTAACTATTTTCTTCAGCATTTCTTTTCTGTGACTATATAACATCATTTACTAGGAGGTACGTTTTGGTTTTTTTCTTTAGCCCCGTCCAGTATTGGTGGACGTTTAGGTGGTTTCTGACCTTTGCTATTATAAATGAGCCTTTGATAATCGGTCTTCTACGCAATTTTTCATCCAAGTCTTGCTTCATAGGAAAAACAGGCTTTGGAGCCTTAAGGGCATCTAAGGCTGTTTTCAGTGTCCCATTTAAGAGAGATCCCTCTTGAGATGCTCTCATGGCTATATTTGGGGTTATTTCAAATGGTCTGCTTTTACAATTGACTTTAGACATTTTTGAAGAAAGAGGCTACATTTATATAAAAATAGATGGTGAGTATGAGTGAATGGGCTTTCTCACATGATGGTATCTTGTTGTTTAAGGAAACCATGGAAACAATGGCAATAATGGAGCCACTGGCCATGAAGGGGCCAAAGGTGAGAAAGGAGACAAAGGTGACCTGGGGCCACGAGGGGAACGGGGGCAGCATGGCCCCAAAGGAGAGAAGGGCCACCCAGGGATCCCACCAGAACTGCAGGTAAATCATCCTCGGCAGATCTCCAGGTGACTTCTAAACTGTCCTGACCATCCGGTTCCAGGAATCGGGAGTGCTTGTGTTCAGTAAACCTGAGTCTCGGTTTGTTCATCTCCACACAGAATGTTTGCAAAAGGCCTATGCTGTTCAGAGTGTGTTGAAATCATTCTTTGGAAAAGAGAAATTTATGAAGGATGAAATTCAACTTCTTCATTAAACCCAATACAGGGCAACCCTGCATATCAGCTCATCTCCCATTTTCCAAATGAGAAGATCTGTTAAATCAAAAGGTTTTTGGCAATCAAATATATAAACTTTTAGGTATATACATGGAACGGTCAAATGTCTACATATAATATTTTATTTATTAATTTTGTTATATTTACATATTTAAATCACGTACATGAACCCTAATATATAAATATTGTTTTCTATCAACTCAGATTTTGTGGCGCAATTTTTAGTTAAACTTTTCTCGTCAGTATCTTCTTTATTACTAGAGACATTTCATTTCTGAGCCATCTACCCACAGATTGCCTGACCAGATCATATTCGTTTCAGCTTAAAGTTTTGTTTTTTTTCTTTTAAAGATTGGCACCTGGGCTAACGACTGTTGCCAATCTCTTTTTTTTTTTTCTGTTTTTATCTCCCCACCCCCACCCCCCACCGCCGTACACAGTTGTATATTAGTTGCACGTCCTTCTAGTTGTGGGATGTGGGACACCGCCTCAACGTGGCCTGATGAGCGGTGCCATGTCCGCGCCCAGGATCCGAACCCTGGGCTGCCGCAGCGGAGCAAGTGAACTTAACCACTCGGCCACGGAGCCGGCCCCTTAAAGTTTTTTTAATCCATTTGTGAGACTATAATTGGATATTTTAGACCAAGCTCAAGTACCCATTTATTCATTCTTTATTCCTTTTTTAAGTGATCTTCAAAATTCTTGTTGCCAATAATACCTAAAACTTGCAAACATTGCCAATAATGTCTAAAACTTGCAAATTACTAAGTCTTGGTTATTTATTTATTTATTTATTTGGTTAATATTTATAAAGTTGATTCTTCCAAGGGACTCGTATCAACATTGAGACCTAGCATTTTTTATTAGCATTGTTTCCAGCTAGGATGTCTTCCTATAAAGTAACCTGTGGTTAAAATAGAGTAATTGAGAGAACATACTGTAACATGAGAGACTTAAAGAGCTAGAATACAAAGCGACTTTTGTCTCAAAGATCAATTGGGGAAAACTTTGCCTTTTATTTGGGATTATACGGCAGTTGTTTGACCACTGATGAATTCCATCATTTTTCTGGGCCTTGGGTTTTATGTAAACTAAGAGGTCCTGTCGGTTACGCCAACTGCTTTTGCCGTCTTGTAACTTTTTAGTGAATGTTGTTTAAATAATTTTAGCAATCTGGGATCCATATGCCAGTGTAAATTTTCCAAAAAAGGAGACAGAGACAGATGCCACTTGGCCAGGTTAAACGTTTCTAATAAGGTTGATTATAAACATTCTCAAAGCTGGAAACCCTAACCACAAACCTGTGAATGGTTATACCATGGCTAGGAGACCCAGGTATAGCTGGTTTAATGGAAAACACCCGGAGCAACTACTAAATTTGCTCCATTAGCTTATTCTACCCTACAGCTACAATAGAATCAACCATTTGGGAGAACTGCTTTCCCATGTTTAAAGGACGCATTACAGAAGAAAGAAGGCTGGTCTCAGGCAGATCATGAAGTAGGGCAACTTCCAGGCCCCTTCATTCCCATTTCTAAATCTCTCGTCTGGTGTCACCCCTTCTCCATCCTTCTGCATCTAATACCCTCCACTGTCTTTATGACTGTCCAAATCCTTTCTGTCTTCCAGGACTTCAAGTCATTTGATCTCTCTCCTCTCCCACCCCGCTCCCTTAAAACTCCTTTCATTGAAGACAGATAATCCTAGCAAGTTAAAGAATTTATTGATCTAATTCACTTAGTCTCAATGACTCATTTAAACAGAGGATTGGCATTGACTTTCAAATGTGAGTCTCCAGTGGTGGTACAATTCCAATGTGTGGGTTTTTCCCCACCACCAAGCAATTCTCTGACAGCAACTGGGTGTCCTGCAATTCAACTCAATTCTGATGCTATCTGTCTGGAGATAGCATAAGATCCCACAGGTTAAGATCTCTTTAGACCCTTAAGACACCGATTTAGACACCAGTTGCAAGTCCTGGTGTATCTGACCAACCGGCTATAGATTGGGAGTTCCAATGACCCCCTCCTTGAGTTTGATTAATGTGCTAGAGTGGCTCACAGAACTCAGAGACATTTTACTCACTAGATCACTGGCTTATTATAAAAGGATATAATTCGGGGACAGCCAGATGGAAGAGATGTGTAGGGCAAGATATGGAGAAAGGGCACGGAATTATCACATCTTCTTGGAGCTCTCCTCTGTCCCCAAATCTCCACGTGTTCACCAACCTGGAAGCTCTCTAGACCTTGTCCTTAGGGGTTTTTATGGAGGTTTCATTACGTGGCATGATTGATCAAATCATTGACCATTGGTGATTGAACTCAATCTCCAGCCCTTCTCCCCTCCCCAGAGATGTGTAGAGGGGTGGGACTGAAAGTTGATGTCTTTTGGGGGGAAAATAATACAGTATTAACAAAATTAAAAAGTTCTTTGGCTGCAGGGCTTCTCAGATCCTTTAATATGCCATGTGCATTTAATAGCTATAAGCAGAAGATTTCATCCAAATTTTCCCAGTATTACTTGATAATAAAATTTTAATATTTCATAAAGCATTTTAAAGTCTAATGTTCCTTGCAACACATGTTCAGAAATGTTGATGTACATTATCATTTTAATGGCTACGTAGCATAAAAATGTTAGAAATTACCACGATTCACTAATTCTTTCTCTATAGATTAGTGTTTAAGTTATTTCCAATCTTGTTGTTACAAAAATTTGAAATAAACTTGCCTGTATAAACACTTTATTTCTTTAAGAAAACTTGCCTATTAATTTATTGCTGACTCTTTCCTTAGATTGCATTCATGGCTTCCCTGGCAACTCACTTCACCAATCAGAATAGTGGGATCATCTTCAGCAGTGTTGAGACCAACATCGGAAACTTCTTTGATGTCATGACTGGTAGATTTGGGGCCCCAGTATCAGGTGAGATGTGAAAATAAATGAATCAGTCTAGCAAAATGAATGACTAAATGAATCGGTCTAGCAATCAAGAAAGAGAAAGAAGGAGGGAAGGCAGGAAAGGAGAGGGAGGGAAAAAGGAAGGAAGAAAGGAAAAAGAAAGGATGAAGGGAGTGGGAACAAAGAAAGGAAGACACTAAAGGAATTAAGAAGTCTTTCTGATTCCAGTTAAAACAAGCAGGTCAATGTATAGATTTCTGTTGAATTTCAAAGTAGATGAATTAGAATCTGAAAGGACAAAAACACTTAAAAAAGTGGTGGCCATGGTTACTAAGATTATTGACTCTGATTTGAACTGAACCAAATAATCCCTGAGGGATTAGTTACCTCTGACTTTAAAAGTCCTTAGGTCACAACCCTCACAGTTTGAATGTCTCCTAACTGTGTCCTCCCCTTGCCATCCCCAAGAAGGCTTGATCCTATTTTTTTAATTTTAAAAAATTGAGTAGATAATATATTTACATATTTTAAAAGTGATACAGTTTCCTTATGCAAAGGTGTGCAAATATATTTTGTCTCCTTGTTTTTACGTAAAAGCTAGTTTACTCCACATTCTGACTGTACTTTACTTATTTTAAACTAACAGTATATGTTAGAGATCTTTCCATATCATTGCTTCATTCTTTTTTGTTGTTGTTGCTGAGGAAGATTCACCCAGAGCTAACATCCATTGCCAATCTTCCTCTTTTTTTTACTTTTTATGTGAGCTTCTGCTGCAGCATGGCCGCTAGCAGTTGAATGGTGTAGGTCCGAACCTGGGATCCGAACCTGGGCTGCTGAAGCAGAGTGCACTGGACTTAACCACTAGGCCACCGGGGCTGGCCCCATTCATTCTTTTTTACAGCTAGGTGTACCAAAGTATATTCAATCATTCCCTTGTTGCTGAACATTTGAGTTGTTTCCATTTTTTTGTTGTAAAAATAATGCTGCAATGGATAACTTTGAATATACTATTTGTAACTGAGCACTTACAGGTCTATCTGCAGGCTAAAATACCAGAAATAAGATTGCTCCATCAAAGGGTACACATATCTGTACATTTGATAAGTTTTGGTAAATTACTTTCCTAGGGTTGTACCAATATACTGCTATTGACAAGGTGTGAACATACTTGTCTCCCGATAGCCTCATCAACAAATTGTGCTTTCAAATGTCTGGACATTTGATAGATAAAAAATGCTATTTTTTAAAAAAAACTTCTTACTTTGAAATAATTTTCAACATACAGGTGAGTTACAAAGATATTACAAAATTCTCATATCCCCTTTAAACAGCTTCCCTTAATGTTAACACTTTATACAACCAAATTACAATGAATAAAATGAATAAACGAACCTCTAGCTATAATACTACTGACTAAACCACAGACTTTATTCAGATTTCACCAGGGTTTGCACTTATGTCCTTGTCTTGTTCTAGGAACCAATCTGAGATCTGACCTTATGTTTAGCTGTCATGTCGTCCTCATCTCTTCTTATCTGGGACAGATCCTGAGACTTTTCTCATCTTTCATGACCTTGGCAGTCTTGAAAAGTACTGGCATTTTGCAGAATACCTCTCATTTGAGGTTTGTCTGATGTTTTCTCGTGATTAGGTTGACATTATGAATTTTGAGAAGAATAATACGGAGGTGATGTACTCTTCTCTATGCGTCATATTGGGGGTGTTGATGCTGATAAATCTTATTACTGGCAGTGTTCACCTTGATCACTTGATTAAGGTAGTGTCTGCCAGGTTTCTCCACTAAAGCCCCCCATTTTCCATTGTAATTAATACGTATTTTTAGGGAGATACTTTGAGGCTATGAAAATACCCTCTTTGTCTTCAAACTTTCAGCCACCAATTGTTTTTCACCATTAGTGAATTTTGCTTACAGCAATTATAATTGTGATGTTCTATTGGTGATTTTCTATTTCATTCCTTTCTTCTATATTTATTAATCAGAATTATTCTGTAAGGGAGGGTTGTTCCTTCTCCCCTTTTTATTTATTTATGCAATCATTTATTTCTATCAGTATAGACTCATGTCCACTTATTGTCTCCTTTGGATTATAACATTCCATACTATCATCATTTATTACGTTGCTCACATTGTTCCAGCTTTGGCTATTGGGAGCACTTTCAACTTGGCTCCCGTGTCCTTTACATGCCCCAATCCTTTATTTTTTGAGCACTTCTATATTTGTTTCCTATTGCTGCTGTAACAAACTACCACAATCTACGGGGCTTAAAAGAACACAGATTTATTCTCTTACAGTTCTAGGGTTCAGACGTCCAAAATCAGACCAATCGGGCTAAAGTCAAGGCAGAGGCAGCGCTGGTTCCTCTGGAAGCTCTAGGGGCGTGCCTCTGCCAACTCTTAGAGGGAATGCTGTTCCCTGTCTCACAGCTACATCACTTCAATCTCTACTTCCATTGTCGTATCACGTTCTCCTCTCAGATTCTGACTTCTCCCGTGGCTCTGTTATGACAGTGTGATTACCGTGGGCCCACCCAGATAATCCAGGATAATCTCCCCATCTCAAGATCCTGAACTTCATCACACCTGCAAAGTCTCTTTTGCCATATAAGGTAACATTCACAGGCCTTGAGGATTTTAGACATGGGCATATCTGGGGGCCATTGTTCAGCCCCCCACAATTTCCTAACTTTATAGCACCATAAGCTGCTTCAGGCTCATCTTGCATTTTTCCCTGTCCCGGCTCTGGAAATATCCACTTTTCCAAGGAGCACTGGTTCCTTTTATTGGAGCTTGGTATTTAGAAACCAAGATCTGGGTGCCAGATGTACTCCTTGCCACTGGGATGTCACCGTTTCTAAGTTCTGTTAATGGACAGAGCTGAGGAATATATGTATGTGTACTAACACATACACAGACACATATCTCTATCTCTATGTATCTATATAGATATTGTGTGTTGAGAAACAAACAAATAAACAAACATGAGTTCATTATGATACATCTGTCTCCAATCCAGCACCACTGAGTTCATTCCAGTATTCGCTTTATTTGTAACTTCTTTCTTTGATAGTGAGAAACTTGGCTCTCATAATCTATAATATATTTACTTACTTGTTGAACCTTAGTATAAAAATAAAATAGTTACAAAATTGCTAACCCGTATCCCATGAGAAACAAATTTACCAACTAGGGTATAATATTTCTTTACAATTCTTTTTATCTCTACAGTATTCAGTCAAAACACTGTCACATCCTTTCTTCCCCATGCCCTTCAGCTTGGTTACTTCATTCATTTGTAACACAGCTAATTTATTTGTCACAGTCTCATCTTGAGTTTCCCTGACATTCCAATTGAATTTTTAAAATTCTGCCTACAGCAAAATTCATGTTTTGTGGTGTATAGTTCTATGGGTTTTGACAAGCACATAGAGATGAGTCTCCACTGCCACGATATCAGGTGGAATTATCCATCATCCCCAAAATTCCCTTTTGCTATCCCTTGGTAGTCAACCCCTGCACACCTCAACCCTGACAACTACTAATCTGTTTTCCATCCTTATAATTCCAGAATGTCATATAAATGGAATTGTACAATATACAGTCTTTTGGGTCTGCCTTCTTTCACTTAGCAAAATACGTTTAAGATTCATCCATGTCCATGTGTGAACCAATAGTTTGTTTCTTTTTCTTTCTATGTAGTATTCCATTGAATGGATGTATTACAGTTTGTTTATCCATTCATGAGTTAAAAGACACTTAGATTGTTACGGAATTGACCCTTCATCATGATGTAATGTTTCTCTTTATCCTTGATAATATTTCTGAAGTCTACTTTGTTTAATATATTATAGCTACTCCAGCTTTCTTTTCGATAGTCTTTGCACCGTGTATTTTTCCATCCTTTTATTTTAAACCAATCTCTATATATTCAAAGTGGTTTTCTTGTAGACAACATACAGTTATCTTGATTATTTTTACCTAATCTGAAAATCTCTGTACTTTAACTGGAGTGTTTAGATCATTTGCATTTAATGTAATTATTGATATGTTTGGGTCAATTATCATTATTGATATGCTGTTTTCTATTTGCCCTACCTGTTGTTTCTATTTTCTCTTTTCCCCATCTCTTTGGTGAATTGGGCACATTTTTTCTTCTATTTTATCTCTGTTGACTTATTGTTTAAACCTCTTTCCTAAATTATTTTTTAGTTGTTGCCCTAGGGTTTACGGTATTAACCGGTAATTAGTCAGAATCTACCTTCAAATAATACCAGAATGCTTAAAGTGTAGTATAATGACCTTGCAGAAGTATGTTTTTAATTCTTCCCTCTCATCCTTTGCATTCTTGTTGCTGCACATTTTAATGTTTTACATGCTGTAAGTACACAATAAATTGCTACCATTTTGGCTTTAGACAGTCAGTTATCGTTTAGAGTAGTGCTTCTCAACCCGGGGTGACTGGTTTAGACTTATTCTGCAGTTTAACATATTCAATGTTCCCCATTAGTCATTTTAGCAAAGTTCCCTGGGCATCTTCAACTAAATTTTATCCTCTGGTTATTTTCTGAAGAAGGCTTATGACATCAATATTCCTTGAGACTTTACATGCTCTAAATCTAAACTCTTCGTTGTAAACTTGGCTGCATATAAAAACCTTGATGGGGCTGGTCCCGTGGCCGAGCGGTTAAGTTCGCGCGCTCCGTTGCAGGCGGCCCAGTGTTTCGTCGGTTCGAATCCTGGGCGCAGACATGGCACTGCTCATCAAACCGCGCTGAGGCGGTATCCCACATGCCACAACTAGAAGAACCCACAACGAAAAATATACAACTATGTACGGGGGGCTTTGTGGAGAAAAAGGAAAAAAAAAATCTTTAAAAGAAACCCCAAAAAACAAAAAACCTCAAATTACATTCTTTTTCTTTTTTTGCCCAGTCTTCTGGGATTGGGCCTGGAGAATTCCAAAATAAGTCTGAGTTTTTCCTCTTATAAGTAGTTTAATTTTTTGCTTGACTTCTCAAAGAATTCTTTCTTTAACTTCAAAGTTCAATGATTTTTCTAGGATAAGTGTTGATCGTCCTGGGTTAACTTTTCCTGCTATGCAGTATGTCCTTTTGCTATGTGGGTATAAGCGTTCTTTCTGTCCAGGAAGGTTTTTTAAATTATATTTGTAAACAAAAATACTGTTTTTTCTTCTCACTGTTTTATTAAGATGGGGTGGCAGTGGGAACAGTGTGACTTGTGTTAGGATATTAGGTAATAAGAGGGTGCATTGTCTATAGAATATTTTAAAACTATAATAAAACCAGTTAAAAGTCAGCTAGATTTTAGTTGTCATAGACCAGCAATTCTAAACAATATCAGTGATAAAACACTCCTCCCCTGTGAGTGGACTACTCACAAGCAGCCCCCCAGCTCCTCCTGCCATCCTTCACCCCTCCCTCTGCACCTTAGTACACCATTGGTTAACTTCTTTGAGGAATCTGATTATGCTTTGTTTGTTTTTAACTTTTCTTAGTCTGTCTTCTATATCTATTATTTTCTCTAATCTTTTGGTGTTCTTTATTTCCATTTCATTTTGTTTGCTTTTTCTATTTCCATCTTGCATATCCTTAATTGTCTTTTCTGAGGGTTAATTCTCCTTTTTGTTTCTTCTGTCTTCTTTCTATGATGCTTCTTCTTTTTACTTTTTCTATGATGTACCAGTTTTCAGCTACTCCTCTTGTCTGGCCATTTCTACCATGAGTTCTTGCATTCCGTTTCATAATATTCTTTCAGAGAGATACTTGCTTCATTAATATATTTTAAACTCACAATGGAACATTTGGTTACATTTTTCATCTGCTACATGACAACATTTCCTCTTGGTCTTCATCTATTGGTAATTTTTGCTGTTATTTTCTACTTTCTGAAATTAACTGATGGTTGAATGAGTTGAATTTTCCAGCTATACACAGTAGTTTCTTGGAGAGAAGGAGGGAAGCTGGCAGCCTTCCAGCCTTGGTAACTCAAAGGCCCCCTTCCCTGCTGCCAGGGGCCTCACTGATTCTTTTAAGTATGGCTCCTCTGTTTTCTCTGTATGGCCACACTTCCTCTGCCTCCCCAGACTGCACTGGGTCCAGGAAAACTTCTGAAACCAGCCTTGAACTTGCCAGTTCCCATGCCTTTAGGAGCCTTATTTTTGCTGGCAGATTCTGAGATCTGCCACTGCAGGACCACTTTCTACCCTTTCTGTACTTTATCTAGCAACTTTCTCCCAAAACGTAACTTTCGCTTCATCCCAGCCCTGTTCACAGGAGCTTCTTTTCAGCATCTCTACTCCAGAGTGGCCCTTCTCCATCAGGAAGTGTATTTTTCCTGGCACTGTTTGAGATCTGCTGCCATGTGGCCTCCTCAGAACTCCCTGCCCAGCCCCCATGTTGCCTCCATGCAACTCTGCCTACTCTCTGTTACATTTGATAGGACTTACAGGTATTTTAAGTTTATTGATTTTTTTTCAATCTCCTTATTTTGCAGAACACGGATACTTTTTTGGTGTTTGTTTTCAATTCTCCTTGTTTCTCTATATGGTATCCAAAAGGAAAAGGAAGAAAATTCTGATGGATGCAGTGGTCATGGTAGAATTCTTGCAAATGCTTTAATGTGTGCTTTGATTTATTTTTCTACCCAGCTAAAGTCAGAAATGAACTGACATGTGACGTGATAGAAGCAATCTTTCATGACACTTCAATCAGCTTTAAACATTCTTATGTGATTTTCTGCTCTAAGGATTTATGTTATAATTTCCCTATAAATATTTTGTTAAATACTGTGTATGCCACAGATTACGTAAGTAACCGGATCTTCCCTGTCAATAGCTCCATTGCTTACAATGGCTTTATAAGTGAGGACTTCGTGGCGGGGAAAATCCCTTTTTTTCTCTTCTTGTGTTCTTGTGGCTGGATTAGATTAACAGGAGAAAAACCCAGTTTAATATGTTTGTATTGGAGATCATAGAGAAATGGTGCTTAGAGAGTGAACAAAGCAGGCAGAATATATACCTTTTACACAAAGAAACAATAAATTTGTGAAGAATTGACAGGAGAAAATAACTTTGGTTTGGGGCATATAAATAGTGAGGAATTTAAGCAGAGTTTAGGCTTGAGGCAGTAAATTAGTAAAGTTTGTTGATGCAGGCTTCTCTCCCGAAATTCCCCAGCTCTGGTAATCAGGATGCATGGAGAGCATCTTCACATGCGAAATTATTTCCTGCTTTCAGGGGAAACAGAGACAGGAGGGGCAGAAAACCCTTTTTGCTTCTCAAGTCACTTTAATTCAAAATAATTAATATGATATTGTGGGATATTTTGGGGTGGCCTGCCCTGGGCCCCAACAAGGCCCAAGGATTTAGTAGTTTGTTAGAATTCTCTTGGGCTGGACAGCATTCTGACAATAACAATCACCATTTGACTCCCACTTTACTGTGTAAACCTCATCCAATGGATTGCAAAATGACTATTTTTTACTTTTCAACTTTGGCAGTACTGAGACAGAGAAGGCTGACTGTTGCAGTTAGAGTAACACAAAGATCTTAAAACCATAGTGTGTGTTGCTTCTGTTTTCATTACCTTTTCTTGCAACGGAAAGTCACGTGTGGATATAATATGTATTTACTTCTGAATTTCCAATTCTAAGCATTTCATTTATTCACCATTGAGTTTCTTAGTGTGCTCTTTCTGAAATGTTTCTGCAATCTATTTTTCAGAGTCGTCATCTTTTTTTTCAGGAAGACTAATATCTTTTCCTGTCATTTTGATTCCAGCTTTATCTTCCTGAGGCATTGAAAATTGTCGTGTGTGAGTGTGTGTGTATCTAGTGTGAAGTTTTGGAAAACATAAAAAATTTAAATACATATAAACTGCTTTCTTTGAGTCCTCTAATTTTTATCTGCTTGTTCTTTTTCATTTGTGAGCAAATCTCTAGGCATATGAATGTACACGACTGATTTTTGTACCATTTCTTTTATTCCAAGCACATTGAATATGCATGCTTGGAACTAAATAAAGCATAATCATACTTCTTTATTTGGTTCCACTTGACTCAGAAACAGATGGATCAACATGGTACCCTTTGTCGGTGTCGCAACCCAATGAACACATCAGGATAGATGTGGAGAGGGCTGATGGCCACTCTGAGTTTATTATAACCAGCGTTTCAATATATACATATCTTACATCTGTTAAACATACACAGGTGTTCTGGATGAAGTAATTAGCGAATGCCAAGAATTCTTAGTGATTTCTCAAGGAGCCCTCCCTCCGCCTCTGTTTTGATATTATCATGTTTTTGCTGTGCTCATATATTTTTATCTCAGAGCAGGCAGGGCCTCCTAGGCAACGGCTCCTCCTGCTCCCGATATCGATATTGTGTCTCCATCTGTGCCCCCGGGCGACCGATGCCTGGCTTAGGTTGCCTCACCTTGGAGGTCTTACCCGTCATTGGCTAACCGGCCTTTTCACCTCCGGGTCACAGTTTGTTGGCAAGCCTTTTCCAGTGATTATAAACCCTCCCTGCGTCAGGGGCGGCTACACCGTTACAGCTTCTATCTTACTTGTTTACACTTTTGGAAAAGAGCATAGGTGCCTTTTTTTTTTTAAAGATGTTTCTGGCTTTTTCTCTTACAAGGCCTACTATGGTCTGAATGTTAATGTTTCTGTCTCCCCAAAATTCAACCACTGAAACTTAATTCTCAAGGTGATGGTATTAGGAGGTGGGGCCTTTGGGAGGTGATTAGGTCATGAGAGGGGAGCTTTTATAAATGGGATTAGTGCCCTTATGAAAGAGGCCCCACAGAGCACCCTAGCCCCTTCTGCCATGTGAGGACACAGTGAGAAGTCTGTAACCTGGAAGAGGGTCCTCACTTAACCATGCTGGCATCCTGATCTTGAATTTCCAGCCTCCAGAATTGTGAGACAAATTTCTGTTGTTTATAAGCTACCCAGTCCATGGTATTTTGTTATAGCAACTCCAACAGACTAAGACGAGGCCATTAGTTTAAAGATGTAGCATGGATATCAATAAGACCTGGCTGTTGTATATTCACTCATCTTTCCAAAATACACCCTCAAATCCAAGCTCATTTGGAGTTGGGAAGATTTTCCTTTTCTCTCCTCTCTCTGCTATTGGATTCTCCTTAATCATTCAGTGAAGATATTTTCTACACTGGCACTTATAGTGGATCAGGTCATATTCAATTGCTTTCAATTAGGAGCCCTTGAATCTTAGAAGAAAACTTACATCTTTTAAAGTATGTTGGTCTTTTTCAAATGAGAAGGATTCAGATTCTGGTGGCAAGGTCTTGTTGCTGAATCAAAATTGAATCTTTGTGCTTATTGTATGTAATTTCACTGACTTACACTAGTAACATGAGAGATCGCTGAAGTATTTCCTTAGAACGGATAAGCATTTAGTCTGTGCTCCAGCACTTCCTTATCTTTGGTTAATATCTGTGCTGAGTGCACTCATCCGTTGCAATGTTATACGTGGCTCATTTCGCTAGGCTACAGAGGGCCATGTGCTGGTCCATGCAGGGCTCTGTGTCTTGTCAATATGAGTCCTGTGGTGGATGCTGTTGACAGATAATCTATACTACACCAAGGAACAGCATGTACTTCACTCTAAGCACTTCATCAGGGGCAAGTGGAGGCAGTGAGATACACCCAAAATGAGGTAGACGCCTTCCCTTAAAGACTTTATAATCTTACTCGGGATACACGGTGTACATATTGAGAAAGTCTCAAAAAAATTTGAAAGCAGCTGTTTGAAGGTGAAAGAGACACTCATACAAATAAAGACCCAGAGGAAAGCGTATGCCCCATAGAATATCAACAAAATAAGGGTGAATTCATGTACCTTATCTCCGGGTCCTCAGTGTATAATATGTTAATATAAACATGGACAAATACCTGCCTTTTTCAGGTGTGTATTTCTTCACCTTCAGTATGATGAAGCACGAGGATGTTGAGGAAGTGTATGTGTACCTCATGCACAATGGCAATACAGTCTTCAGCATGTACAGGTGGGTGATCTTTTCTCTCAGAAGTATCATCCACACCTCCATCGTTTGCTCAAAGGATGGCCAATGCCAGGGAAGCATATAGGAATCAACAGAACCTGACCCGGACTCCGTCCTCACTGAGAACTCCCATATACCAACATATGGCCAGCTTAAAATAACTATTTGGGAAGAAGTCAATCTCATGAACTTGAGCATCAGCAGGTTGATATGAGGCCTTAAGCCAATTACTATACTCCCTATAATTAATCATTTGTATTCTTTTCTTAACTCATTATTTGTTTCCATCTTCCTCTACCTTTTCTCCTGACCACTTTGTCTAGAGTTTAGCCCCCTGATGGCCTCCTTTCCCATCTTGGTGGGCTGACAGGTTGAGAGTTGGGAGTAGGTCCCCCTCTGCAGGCTGTGCTGTTGCTCTGATATTTATCCTAGTAACCTGGCCCTAAGGATCCTTGGAAAAAAACTCTAAAAAGAAATATTGAAGCTTGCTCTGATGTAAGCTTTGGATGTGGGAGAGAGGCAGAGAGCCAACGTCTTTCCCTTTCCCATAATTAGATGGGCAATGATTTATCTATGAAAAACTTTGTGGCTATTATCTTTTCCCTGTTACTTGTGATGACTTGTGAGGATTGCCATATTTTCTTCTGGAGCCTGGCCTCCAGTGGGAGGATGTATTTGAAATACCAGAAGAGAAAAAGATAAGTGGGTGAAGCTGCGGCAACAAAGAGATCCAGAATATATCAGCTAGAATGCACCAGAACTCTATTTTTCTTGACCTGTTCCAGGTTGGAGGAGGACAAGGGGCAGCAGAAAGGGTGGAGAAGGGATTGTGGGGAGGTTGAAGGGGAGTTTGCTCTGCCTGGTTTTTTGAGGGACACAAGACAATGAAAGCAGCTCTGCCATCTATAAAACTGACTTCCAAATTCTCGCTGGATAATTGACACGGCGAGAGCCAGATGGAGTAGAGAGCAACAAACTTGTAGGACTTTTTAGGCATCAGGTATCTATTCAGAGAATTTAGTCACGTTGTTCTCCACCCTTAACTCCACCCAACCAATTCAGGTGCTGCAAGGAAACGTAGAGCCCCTCCTGTGGAAGAGGAGAAATGGGGTCTGGTGAATAGCTAGCCTTCTCCGCCCCTGTGGCTAGCAAATATCTGTTGAACCCTTCTTCCTACATACAGAATAATTTTCTCTCCATCTCTGCCCTCATGGGAGATAGCCTAAACTGAGATAATGCATCCAGCTTAAAGCCCAGAATCTTGGGTGATGAGCACTTCCTTCCAGCAAGGCAGCACCTTGACTGTTTTTCTCTTTCGTTTGGCTTCTGTCTCTGGGAGGGTCTTCCTTGTTTATTTTTCTCCATGGCCACATCTAAAAGGTAGATAGGTTCTCCTTGGGGGTCTTCTCAGCCCACTCTCTGCTGGTACAAATTAGAGGGCTAAGAACAGTATTTAGTCGAAAGTCCCCTTTAGGCCAGGTTTGGGTTGTAGGGTAATACTATTTCCACAGAAACTAGCAGGCTTTTGCTGTGTTTGCTACCAGTTAGTTATATATGTTAGCAAACCACATCTAACGTTCTTTCTTGACAGTTTTTCAGCCTATTTCCTTGATTCCTTGTCCTCATGCCCTTCTCTCTCTACTCAGTGGTGGCTATCAGGAAGCCTTCTAAAACAATAGATTTAGGTAGCAAGGCAATATTTTTAACCCTTCAGATTGTGTCACAGGCTGTGTCTATTTGAAAGAATGAGAAATCTTAATGGGAAGACATCAACTTTATCGCTGCCCTTTCTTGTGTAAAACCACTTGGCTTTTCCAACCCTATTAGACCCCAACATTCTAGACTCTCTCTTTCCACTTCCTTTTCTTCAATCAGTTCTTGTCTGAGCTCGTCTTTTCTAGAAACATCTTTCTAAAAGCAGCAAAGAGTATTTCGGCTTTTTCCAATCACTTCCTTTCTTAGTGTACAGGATTGGTAGGCATTAGGTCTACCTTCCAAGTTATCGCGTTTTCTCAAGTGTTTTGCCATAGCATAAGATGGATCTCCAGCTTCCCAGCCCACAATATTTGTTTCCTCACTGCTCTCTGCCTGACCAATGCATCATATTTTAGTTTGGGTTATGGCAACACCTTCCTTCAGTACCAAATTCTAGATTAGTTAGGGTAGACTAAATTGCTGTAACATTGACCCCATGTAATGGCTTGAACATAATAGAAATTCTTTTTCTTCTCATGGAACAGTTTAGAGTGGTTGTCCCAGGTTGGGGCAGGAGAGAGAGAGCTCTCCTCTACAGTCTTCAAGAACTCAGGCTTCAACATATGGATTCCAAGGTCATTCTGGTCCTCTCACTAGCATTCCAGACAGTCACAGTAAGGAAGGAGCAAAAAGGGGTGTTTGTGAGAGTTGTATGGGCCAGTCCTACAAGTGGCACATGTTATTTCTGTTCATATGCTATTTAGAGAACTTAATCACAGGACTACACCTAAATGCATGGGAGTCTGGGAGAGAAGGGAATGATAGGTTTTGGTAAAGAGCTGGCTTTCTACTGCAAAGATTAAGTAGTTGGTGCCTTTTTTATTTTCCAGCTATGAAACAAAGGGGAAATCAGATACATCCAGTAACCATGCAGTGCTGAAGCTGGCCAAAGGGGATGAAGTTTGGCTAAGAATGGGCAATGGCGCTCTTCATGGGGACCACCAGCGCTTCTCCACCTTTGCAGGCTTCCTGCTCTTTGAAACTAAGTAAATATATGAATAGACCAGCTCCACTTTGGGGAAGACTTGTAGCTGAGCTGGTATTGTTATGATCTTAGGGACATTAGAGTTCATAGCTCTACATGCTATATTTAAAAAATTTTTTTTTAATTTTATTGTTACATTGCTAACCATGCTACAGGTGCACCAATAATGTTGGACGACTCAGGGGCTCAGAAGAATAAACCACAAGACAGTCTTCCCAAGTGACCTTGACTAATATATGCAGCATCTTCATCACTCTTCCTTAGGCACCTAAAAGAGAATTCCCCTCTTGATACAGGTTGGAAATAATTGTTCCCATCAGAGAAGTCATTTACAAAGAGGTTGGCTGCTCTATCTTTAATTTAATAGCACCTTTAAGGAACCGCTCAGGTTTTGGGTTCATCATTCTTTATAACATTTTAGCGAATAGGGTGCAGTGATTATGATGGGACCAAGGCTAGAACAGGAGCACTTGCTAGGACATAGGTACCAAAAACATTTAAACACAGCAAAGCCTAGACTGGGAAGTAACACTTTGATCCAGTGGGTCAATATTCATGAATAGAGAATATATATATATTTTAGTAATTTCAGATAGCTTTTAGATAGCCAAAGTATTTACAATGCCCACAAATAATTGACTCCTCCTTTTTTATAAGGATACTGATATAATTAAATCTTGACTTCTAATGGCTTGTAACTTTTGAAATAGACTTTTCTCATAATCCAGAATTGGATTTATCTTACCTGGCTTTATCAGATTGACTCTTTTCCATTGTGTTTCTTAGACCGCAAAAGAATTTCTTGACTCTGGCTCACAGAACCTGCTGAGCTGAGCTTAGGTCCACCTAGTACAGATATAATCACTTTTTCTCTCAATTTGGAAATTACCATAATAAACTTTACACACACTGACATGTCATATAGCAGGTGCTGTAAACTCAGTTAAAGACAGTCAAACTAACGGATACAAAATATAAGGGTATTCCACCTAGGAGACATATAAGAAAATCTCTTAACCTGTTTTAAATAAAAAATGATAAAACTTCTCTACTTAGCATATTTAGTCAATATCCACAGAGCAGCTATGCCACTTGACTTTTACAATCTATTCTCAAAGGATTAAATTTGCTACCAAAACAATATGCTTGAGAATGTGCCATAAGTTCTGAAGATAGTATTCAGAATTAGTTTATTCTAAGCAAAGAAACCATCATTGGGATATATGTTTAGCCTGATGTTGAGTCATATTTAAAACACACTAGAGAGATGCCTATCTGACAAATATCGTATGATGAATTCCCTTAGAAGTAATGAGCTCTTAATTTATTTTCTGTTACAATTTGAATTCCCACTAAGGCTTTTTAACTCTGGATTTACTTGTACTGATGACTTCCTACAGCTAGAAGTGGAGAGGACTAATTAGGGCTGCCCCATTGGCTAACTTACCATGTTCCAAGCTCAGTTTGACCCTTTTCTTTTGATCCTCAAATATTTTAAACTCTTCCTGAATCCACATGCAATGCTACTTTAAAGTGAATGGATATTAGCGAGAATGTGCTCGACTGGCAATGTTTTTGTGATTTAGTCTACGTCTCCCACCTCCTCTCTGGGGCTGTGGGGTCGTGGGGTTGAGGTTTCCTAGTAGTGAATGTCATAAATATTTCATAGAAGTGCATTGCCAATAGACATTTGAATGTTGCATGTTGCTCAAAGGGATTTCATATCTAAAGAACGTATGCTACTAACAAAGTGCCTTAGAGGAAAATGTCAGCCTGGTTTTAGATAAAACTAAGGCGAGAAAAATGTAACGAGCATTAGATGGAAATAAACACACCTTTGTTAAATGTACTGTTTTATAATGTTTTTAATAAAGTTTAATAGTCATACAATTGTAAGTTACTACAGTTTGTTAACGCATAGTTAAAATATTTTCATGCAGATGATGTAAGCAGCCATATAATTGATGATGTGGGTACAGAGCAGGGTCACTTGTCTACAAAAAACTCTACTTTTCAGTCATTCCATTGTTTTAACTTCAATCCTCTGAGTCTTCAAGACGACTTGATGTTTAGAGGGTCCTTTAGTGAAACCTGAACGTCTCTGATGGGGAGGGCTCTTCATCACCCACCTGAAGTCTTTCTGTGTTGATGCCAAAATTCCAGCTTTCACCTTAGTAGATTTGGTTGCAGGCAGGCGCAGAGCCCATCGGACTTGCAAATAAGTCCCAGGTGTGAAGAAGAGTGATCAGTAAGGGAAGTGGAGAGGCCATGATAATGATCAATGTTTCACCATTTTACCTAGGGCCAGAAGTATATCCGGAAGACTGACTTTACAAGTTTTCCTAAAACCGAGGCTTTAAAAAGGAGGTCGTAGGTAGGTGTCATGGGAAATCTAAAAGTATCATCTAAGCAACCGACTTTTAAATTCTAAACCCCAAATGAAGACTAACTCCACAAATGAAGCACGTGGGTTTCAGCTTGTTGCCAAAACGCAATACAGTGTAGAGGCGCTTCACGCAACGATCAGGTTAGGTGATTTTCCGGTGTAGAAAAGGCTACATTTGAACTTTGGACAACAAAGAGACTATATTGAAGGAATTTTATCAAGCATATTGTGAATAAAAGCTGAAATCAAGGCTATTTGAACAGAAGATCGAATACTCAAATGTAAACTCCAAAGGGCATGGCTAGAATTGATAAACACCTACTTTGTGCAAAGATACTGAGCTATTCCAGGAGCTACTCAGATTTAAAGTACAATTCTTACCTTCCATGAGTTTTGAAGCTAATAGAGGAAGATGGGTAAAAGGGAGGAAGTGCGTGGATAACATAATGGAAAACAGAATGTTTTAATAGCCACAGAAGGCAGAGGACTAGGGATTCACAGGCAAGAGAAACAAACCCCGCTCAGAGCCTGAGAACATCTGTGGAAAAGATAGCATTTGATGGCTAGAGACAGTTTCTTGCTTTGTCATGTTTGGAGTGTTATTCTCAAAAATATCTTGTTCTTTTCTGATTATAAAAACTTATTTTAGAAAATTTGTAAAATCCATAAAAGTATTTAGTATAAAAATTAATCATCCCACCAAACATTAAATAACATTAGCATTTTGAAGTATTTATTTCAATCTTTTTCTGTCTATATTTATGGTTTTTTGTTAAAAAGAAAGTAGAAATGAAACAAACCATTTGACATTACACTTTTACTTTTTATATACTTTTTATCCTGCTGTGGTTTGCCCTAATGTATTAAGAGCACTCTCAAATGCTATTAAGGGTTATCTGAAAACATAATTTTAATGACAGAATAATTTATTTAACCTTTTCCATTTGGGGAACTATTTTTGCTGTTTCCAATTGCTTTTTTTTCCTATTACAAATAATGTCATGAACATTCTTTTAAAAAACTGTGTTCATATAATTATTTCCTTTCTTTTTTTTTTTTTTGGTAAGGAAGATTGTCACTGAGCTAACATCTCTGGCAATCTTCCTCTGTTTTGCATGTGGGATGCTGCCATGGCATGGCTGTGACAAGCAGTGAGTAGGTCTGCACGCGGGATCTGAACCTGTGAACCCTGGGCCACCTAAGCAGAGCACACGAACTTAATCACTATGCCACCAGGTCAACCCCTTGATTATGTTTTTAAAGTGGCATTATTTGGTCTAAAGGTCTAAACATTTTTAAAGCTATTAGTAGTGTAAACTAAAAGACAAACTTGGACCCAGGTAATGATAAAATTTATTTAAAGCATTATTGCATAAGGATTGAAGGATTATTGCAATAGGGAGAAGGCTCTGGCTATGAGATCTGCATCTCAAAGATCAGGCAGAAACTGGCTTTCTTTTATAGGGAGGAATAAACAAGGCTAGAAAGTACCAGGTGTCAGGATTGAGATAAGTGAGTGTCCTGATGGGACAGTAAACCAGGGACTGTTTTTCCGTAAGGTCAGCCAATTCTTTGGAGGAGCCATGAAGAAGAGGTTGTTCCACATTCTGGTGCTCAAAGTGGGCCAAAGTTGAGGGGCCTTGGAGAAGGAGAGAAGCTTGACCAAAGTTTAGTCAAGCTAGTTACCAGATTGATCAGTGGGGACAAACAGTTCAGCTAATCATTTATGAAACGAAAAACAGGAAGTTGGAGAGCCTGTTTCTGGCCTTGTCATGAGTGAAAAAGGAGGTCATCCAGAAATCTAATCTAATCTAAGGTGTAAGGGGAAGTAAGCCATTTTCCAAAACACAAAAGGGGTGGGGGAATTAACTCCAGAAATCAAATCTAATCTAATCTAATCTAAGGTGTAAGGGGAAGTAAGCCATTTTCCAAAACACAAAAGGGGTGGGGGAATTAACTGTGGCTGTTTTACGGGAGCACAGGGCTTAGGTAAGGTTCAACATTGTCATTAAATATTGCTGAGTTGCCTTCCAAAAATGTCTATACTCCTACTGGCAGTGTTTGAGAATGCCAAAAATACTTTAGATAGGTAGGATTTTGACTGATGGGGGTGGGGGACAAAGTATTCCATGCAAGGAAAAATAGTATGGACAAAGATGTAGGGGAGGAAGACATTTCCTCTTCCCAAATGTGGGTTCGTCTGGCTGGAGAACGAATTAAATTCACATGAGACAGAATAGCAAGAGAAAATTAAACAAAGCTTTATGAGGAACCATGGCCCGGGGCCTTTCTTCCCGAAGGAAGAAAGGGCACCGAAGAAGTGGGGTGCACAGAGTGGTTATATACCCCCAAACAGGGTGTTTCACATATGATTGAAGTGTCCCTTTTACAACAGTCACGAGGCTGCTCTGTCAGCACAGCTCTTGATGGAAATGGCAGAGAGGTCTCCTGTCTCAGTGAACGCTGCGGGGTAGCAGGTGTGTTGCCTTGGGCTGGGAGGTCACAGATGAGCACTGCAATCGGTTCCCAGCCTAAAGAAAGATGCTTAATCTTTAAGGAGATGCCAACGTTGGGAGGGGGAGGGAAGTCAGTTACAGGAGGTTACCAGAGAAGCACAATAAAATGCAGCTTTAAGTCCTTGCCTTTGGTACTGATTAAGAGTTTCTAGAGAGAAGGTCATCTCCTTTCTTCTTCCTGGTACAGAGAGGGAGGCACCTTTTACAGATAGAGATTTACCTTACAAATGTAAGTGCCCTAACAAAGGGCAAGTTCCATTCCTCAGAGCCTCCTTCCCTGTCCCAGTTTATCAAAAGCAATGAGCCTCAAATAATCCTGATGCCAAAGAGGCATATCTTGGGGTGGCCAATTTCAGGTCCCTACAAAGACACAGAGGCAGGGAAAATGCAAACTGTGGAAAATAGTATAATGTGCAGTTTGACTAAAATAGCTCAGTGAAGTAACCCTCAACAGGCACGTAGGGCTAGAAGGGTGGGTAGGAGAAATACCCCAGGCTTTCAATGCTAAGGTGAGAAATGCACTTAAATTAGCAGCTAAAGAGACACTGTTAACAATTTGTGTTCAATGGTTTGATATAATCAGAGCTATGTTTTAGGAAAACCAATCTGTTGAGTAACAGGGGGTTTCAAGGAGTTAAAATTTTCCTACTTTTGGAGACAAGCATTGGTTAGCCAATGCTGACCATACATCCCCCACTTCTTCTCAAAATGTTTATAGTACCAATGCAAAGTAAAGAGACACAGTTCTCGATTGGATGGTAAGTGTTAATCCGGTGAAATGGACATAGCAACATGCTCCATTTGTACAATGTCTTAAAACTGCCTCCTACCCTCATTTCCCCTTTAAAACCCCACAAAATCACACCCACACTCCCTGTCAATCTTTTGGACTATTTAGTGTCACAGCAATATTGTGGAGTAGGGAAAAAGACCCTCTTCTACTGGTGGGTTACTTTAGGCAAGTTACTTAAGGTCTATGCCTTAGTTTCCTCATTTGTAAAACTGGGTTGTCTATTAGTGTGTACCTCAAGGGTTATTGTGAGGATTAAATTAATTACTGCGTGTATTAGTTATCTATATTGATGCATAACAAATAAACAAATTAGTGGTTTAAAATAACACGCATTCATTACTTCACAGTGTTGGTGGATCAGGAGTCTGGGGACAGCTTAGCTGGGGCCTTTGCTTCAGGATATCTCACAGGGCTACAAGCAAGGTGTTGACCAGGCCTGGGCCAGCTCGACTGGGGAAGAATCTGCCTCCAAGATCACTTGGATTGTTGGCAGAATTCAGTTCCTCGAGGTTTCCTGGACTGAGGGTCTGTATTCCTTGCTGGCTATTGCCTGGGGGCTGCCCTCAGCTTCCTGCCATGTGGGCCTCTCCAAATAACTGCTTACTTCATCAAAGCATGCCAGCTGAGAAGGCAGTCAAGTCAGCTAGCAAGGCAAAGCTTCCAATCTCTTGTAAACTGTTCATGAGATAACATCCTACCACATTTGTGGTATTCTATTGGTTAAAGGCAAGTCACTAGGTCAGCCCACACTCAAAGGTAGAGGAATTACAAAGGGCACGAAAGCCAAGAGGTATCATTTGGAGCCATCTTAGAGTCCAGTTGCCACAGTGTGCCCTTTGGCTCCTAGTAATTCATGCCTCTCTGTGAAATAATAAGAAATATATAGATTGGTCCCTGTCCCCAGTTCCTGACACAGAGTTCATAGTAGAGGTGCTCAGGAGAATCTTTTGTTCTAATATTTAGTTTTTGACTCCAGTTCCCGACACAGGGGTCCTAAAGCTTTCGTAATTTCCTAAATTACAAGAGCACTAGGAGCATCTTTTCTTCTAGTATTTGGTCTTTGACCCTAGTTCCTGACACAGAGCATCTAAATCCCTTGGAGTTTTCTGAGTGATAGCAGTGTTTTTCATTTTAATGAGGTGACTCTTGGTAGGCTCAGGAATAGGGGCTGGTCACAAGAAAGACTAAGCAAGCCATGATCAGAGGCTTGGAATTTTCAGTCTCATCCCAATCCGTCATTCTCCATAGAGGGGAGGGGAGTTAGAAGTGGACTCAACACCTGTGCGATGAAGCCTTCATAAAACCCCCAAAGTACAGGCTTCAGAGAGCTTCTGGGTTGACAAACAATCTACATGCTGGAAGGGTGGCATATCCCAACTCCATGAGAACAGAAGCTTCTGTGCTTGGGACCCACACAGACCCCACTCTATGTCTTTCTTTGTCTGGCTGTCCATCTGTGTCCTTTCTCATATTCTTCATTATATAATAAACTGGTAAACATAAGTAAATGTTTCGCTAAGTTCTATGAGCGGCTCTAGCAAATAATTTAACCTAAGGAGGTGGGCGGAGGGTAACAGGAATCTCTGATTTGCAGCCAAGCCAGACAGAACTTGTGGGTAACCTTCTCGACGAAAATAATCCATAACCAATCTATAAATGAAAATTTGGGATGAGTTTATTCTGAGCTAAAATGTGAGGACCATGGTCCAGGGCCTTTCTTCTCAAAGGAAGAAAGGACACCAAAGAAGTGGGGTGCACAGAGTAGTTATATATCCCCAAAAAGGATGTTTCACATATGATTGAAATGTCCCTTTCACAATAATCACGAGACTGCTCTGTCGGCACAGCGATTGATGGAAACAGCAAGTAGGTCTGCTGTCTCAGCAAACACAGCAGGGTGGCAGGTCTGTTGTCTCCAGCTGGGTGGTCACAGGTAAGCTGGGTGGTCAAAGGTGAGCTGGTTGGTCAAAAGTGAGTGCAGCAATCAGTTCCTAGCTTAAGGAAAGATGCTTATCCCTAAGGAAATGCCAATGTGGGACGAAATTGCGCCTTTATCTTAAGGGCATTTGTTCTTGCCATAGCAAATGTTTAAAGCAGATATACAATGTGTGCTCAACAGCCACGGTCAGGCCCTTTTGGAAAAAAACAAAGTCAGGCCAAATTACGTTTACACCAAATGGCTTCTTCATATACTCCAATATATCCTATTGCTTGCCATTTCTATTTGGCAAGCAAATCTGGGGACCTATTACTTGCTATTGGTATCTGAAGTTGGGGCAGAGGCAGTCTCCTGGGACTGAGCCCTTAACCTGTGGGGTCGGTGCTAATTCCAGTTAGTGTTTGAATCGAATTGAATTGTAAGACACCCAGCTGGTGTCATAGGAAATTGCTTGGTGTGGGAAAAAAAGAACCCACACATCTGGTGTCAGAAGTGCTGTGAGTGTGGAGTGTAAGAGTAAAGAAGAAACATAGAGGAGAAGTGAGTTTTTCCTACTCACCCTTCCACATGCAAAATGCATTCACCCTCTTGCAAGGTCCCCAGAGTTCTCATCCCATTATAGCGCTAGCTCAAAGTCTAGGATCTCATCTTTGACATCAGAGCCAGATGTGGATCAGGATTCTTGAATATACAGTGGCCCTCCACATCTGCAGGTTCTGCATCCACAGATTCAACCAACTACAGATCAAAAGGCCTATGATGGTTGTGTCTGTACTGAACAGTACAGACTTTTTTTCCTTGCCATTTCTCCCTAAACAATACAGTAAAACAACTATTTACAGAGACTTTACCTCGTATTAGGTATTATGAGTAATCTAGACATGATTTAAAGTATACGGGGGGAGGGGAGTGAATAAGCTATATGCAAATACTATGACATCTTATATCAGGGACTTGAGCATCCATGGATTTCAGTATGGGGGAGAAATCCTGGAAACAATCCTCCTTGGAAACTGTGGGACAACTATAGTTCTTTGGTTCAGCTCTTTGGCTATATTCCTTTTGATCTGTTGATCTATGAAATGAAAGAAACAAGGTATTGCCTTCCCACCCACCACCCAAAACAATGGTGGGGCAGAGAAAGGATAACACGTATAGACATTCCTATTCAAAAGGAGGGAATTGGGAGGGACAGAGGAGTCCCTGGTCCAGGGCAATTCCAGAATCCAGCTGCCCAGAAATTAGAAATTTCTTGATTAGCTTTCAAGGCCTATAAACACTTCAGTATATATCTCAGAGAAATGAGTTTTAAAAAAAATTACAACCACAGTAATATTTTCACAAAAAGAAAATAATAATTCCTTGATATCTAACATCCAGTGTTTTAAAATATCCTCAATTGCCTCGTAAATATCTTTCTACAGTCTATTTGTTTGAATCACGATTCAAAACAAGATTTCTATCTCACATTTGATTGACATATCTAAGTCTGAAAATCTGCAACAATGTCCTATTTATTTATTTATCATTTGCTTTCCAACATTGTGGATTTTGCGGATTATATTCTTCGGTGTTACATGGCATCGTCCTCTACCTGCTGCATTCACTGCAAACAGACAATGTGCTTGACTAGATGTAGGTTTAATCTTTTTGCAGGAAGACATCATGGGTGGTATCGTCTATCGCCTCATATCAAGAGGTCCATAATGTCATATTATCTCTTTTAATGATATTAAAATTGATCTGTGGCTTCAGGGTATCTCAGCCAGATCCGCATAATATAAAATTCCCCCATTAGCTTTTTGCCTAAAGTTTTTAGCAGCTATTGATGATTATGGCTTAAATCCACTATTTCATTAGCAGTTGCAAAACAGTGACTTCTTTTTTTTTTGAGGAAGTTTAGCCCTGAGCCAACTACTCCCAGTCCTCCTCTTTTTGCTGAGGAAGCCTGGCCCTGAGCTAACATCCGTGCCCATCTTCCTCTACTTTATATGTGGGACGCCTACCACAGCATGGTGTGCCAAGCAGTGCCATGTCCGCACCCAGGATCCGAACCGGCAAAGCCCCGGCCGCTGAGAAGCGGAACGTGAGAACTTAACCGCTGTGCCACTGGGCCGGCCCCAATAGTGACATTTTTAAAGAAAGAAATGTTTTCACTAGCTATTTGGTTATCCTGAAATACTGTTCATATGTAAGACAAGATAACTGCTTGATTTTTTTACTTTACTTACTGATTTTTAGAATAATGAGTTGGTGCCCTAGCAACCTCCAAAGGTGATTAATGAGGTCTTTTAAAAAGGATTTTTATTAACTCATGATTTTTCATATATTTGATGTGTTTCAGCAGTCATTATTCGAATTTAATGGTCCCATCTTAATTGTCAGTGGGCGGCCCTTCAAGTTAGTACTTAGATCCTTTTGACTCAGGCTCAGGCTTGCAAATCTCTCTCAGCAGGGCAAAGGTGATTTGAGACTGTGCAGACATGTATCCTATCCAGACCTTCATGCTGTGACATTGAAGGTGACTCCAGCAATCCTGAGTCCTGCCAATTGCCTGCATTCAGCTTTCTCAGGCAATTGTGTGAGCTACTTGCTATCTTTCTAATGAATTCTTTTATATTTAAGCCAAGAATTCTGATTGATCTAAGAGGAAGAAGTGAAAAAGAGGACAGCAGTTAACGTAAGATAGAGCGCAAAATCAACTTCAGGACAGTTAGTGCCATGTAACATCATTTACGTAAGTTAAAACCACAAATAATACATTTTGTTTAGTCAAACAATATCAAAATCATGGGAGTGCTTGTGTCTTGAATAGTGGGGGTGGGGGGCAAAGAAATGTAACTGTGGGTGGTAGTTAGAGGAGGCTTTAGCTGTGGAAGGAGTTAAAAGCCGGTACCTATTGATGTAGATCAAGACTACCCCAGGTAGAGAAGCCCAAGGTGACCTGGCCTACATGCCAATCTATATGACCCGATGGATTTTATGGTGTGGATTAGGGCTGCCCCAGGGAGAGAAGCCCAGGGCATCCTGGCCTACATGCTGATCTATAGGACCAGATTCATATCTAAAGTTATATGACCACACAATAACCAGACCCCATCGGCACTGAAACCATTTAATGACTTTTTACATCATCTTTTCTTTGTCTAGTAAAAATAAGTCACGTACCCATGCCTTATAAATTTAGCCCTAACCCTCAACACATTGCAGCAGCTCTTTACTGCCCATGGTCCTGTCCCCATGCTATTCCATACTATTCTCTAAATAAAAGAGCACTACTGCCAGACCTTGAGAGCCCAAGAAATCTTTCTTTCGACTCTTCAGCTCGCCGACCCCGCATCACCTATGATCTATTTACTCCTTTTAGTACAGAGATGTACTAGAGGGATGAAGAAAAAGGTGAGTGACTCTCCTTGTCAGTTGGACCTTGGATACATAGACGAATGGCATTTGCTAGGAGGAAGAGAATTTATCTACTGAATGCACTTAGGATATCCCTGGTCATGGGATTACTTATGCTAAATAAACCGAGAATCTAGGAAGCATGGTTCCACAGCTAAATAATTCTTGGGATATAAACTGAAGTCTGTTAGGTGATTCGAGAACCTCATTAAAGACTTCATCTATAATTGTGGGTCAGAGGGTGTATTAGCTTGCTAGGCCTGCCACAATACAATACCGCAGACAGGGTAGTTTAAACAAGAGAACTTTGTTTTCTCACAGTTCTGGAGTCTGACAGTCCAAAATGAAGGTGTCAGCAGTTTTGGTTTCTTCTGAGGCCTGGCTCCTTGGCTTACAGATAGCCATGTTCTGCTGTGTCCTCACATGGTTGTCTTTCATCTGTGTTGTTCTTGTCCTAATCTTCTTTTCTTATAAGGCCACCAGTCTTATGGGATTGGGACCCACCCATATGACCTCACTTTATCTTAATTACCTCCTTACAGGCCCTATCTCCAAGCACAGTCACATCTTCGGGTACCAGGGCTTAGGATTTCAATATATGAATTTTAAAGGGACACAACTCAACTTGTAACAGGGGGTATTGTGTCCAACGCAGGAAGGAAGGACCTGTAAAGTTAGGTGAGATTTCTCAGACCTCTGCTTTGTCTGAGCCTCTCCATGACCCATATCTCTGAATTCATTAGTAAGGCTTGATGCTGGGTAAGATCCCTGATTTCATGTCAACCTGATCCTGGGTGTTAGCTCAAGCGATATCTGTACTGTTTATTTTTTAGAAAAACAGACTGGAAGCAAATATGAAAAAATACTAACGTGTCAGTCTGGATGCCTGCTATAGCATTCTTTGTAATCTTCTTTTTCTGTTTTAGTTTCTCAAAATAAAAATAAAACAAGAGGAGTGGTAAGGAATCTTCTGCCTGAACAAAGGTAGGAACATGGGATAGAGAGCAACAAGGTGGTGTTAAACAAACAGGCCATTAAACTGATGTGGCTCTAACCCCTTGGCAGCCTACCCAAACAATCCAAACTCTAATCTTGTAAATGTCTCAAGGTTACAAACCAGACCCTAAGAAAACCAATCACAAACAGCCAAGGCCTGACGGTACAGCCAATTTCCTTGCTTCGCTTCCTGCCTTTTCTCTATAACTCTCTCCCCAGCTCCTTTTGGCAGAGCACCCCTGAGCACCTCCTGTTTGGCTCAAGTAGTGGGGCTATTTGTGATTATATTGCACTTAAAAAAAAAAAAGATTGTGCATTAAAATTAAAAACTAGAAACCCTAATAATCCATAGAAATGTCAGGTGACAAATCAAAAGTATTTGTAAAGTTTCTCATTCGGCACTGATGAGCACCGCCCGCTCTGATGTTCTTCTAATATTACACATTCCTTAGTGCAGCTTGAACTTTTTCTTAAAGGCATGTAATCCACAAAGTTTTTAACTCAAAACTGAGCGCATCTAGAAGGACTCGCAAGCTACTTGTGGATGAAATCATCGGGTGGCTACGAAGTAGGGGCGCTGAAGGAGGCACCCTGTAGCCTACGGAAGAAAATAGCATTGTTTCTAAATATCTACGTACTTTTTATTTCTCCGGGCCCGGGCTCGCGTAGGGACTGAAATGGCACAACGGTGGAAATAAAAGCGTCCTGAGAGGGCGGCCCCAGGCCTGAGCTCAACAGGCCAAGCTCCGCGGACAGCTCAGGACTTGGCAGCAAGAAGAGTAAACCCGTGACGTGCGGCGCCGGGCGGGCGGACACACCAGTGCGCAGACACCGCGGCGGCGCGCAGGCGCACATAGGGGCAGTGCGCGCTCGGGGCCGTGCGCCACGCTTGGGTGACCCTGGTGGCAGTCGCTCCGTATTCTCCTGCGGGTGGAGAGGCGGCGCGTCATGGCGCTGCGGGGCGTCCGGGTTCTGGAGCTGGCCGGCCTGGTGCCCGGCCCGTTCTGCGGTATGGTCCTGGCGGACTTCGGGGCGCAAGTGGTGCGTGTGGACCGGACCGGCGTCCGCGGCGGCATAAGCTACCTGGCCCGGGGCAAGCGCTCGCTGGCCCTGGACCTGAAGCGGCCGCGGGGAGCGGCGGTGCTGCGGCGCCTGTGCGCGCGGGCGGACGTGGTGCTGGATCCTTTCCGCGCCGGTGAGCCCAGCCTGCGAAGGGAGGGGGCCGGACTGTTCGGACTGAGGCTGTGCCCGCCGCTCCTTTGCCCTGTTGCCACGTGAACCCATCCCGTCCCTGCCTTTCTAGACTTTGTGTTGCATTTGATATTGTTGATCATTCGCCCCTCGAGACGATCTTCCTACTTGGGATCCGAGATACCGCGGATGCCCTTGTTCGCGTTATAACTCGACTCTTTCCAAGTGCCTCTTTTTTCCTCACCTCCTATTTATATTTGCCTTTCTTGATTATTTGACGGTTAGGAACCCTGTGAGAATAATGAAAGACGTAAATTCTCTCCTGGGAAAATTGCATATAGGATTTAGTCATTTTGCTACAGTTTTGGGGTTCTGTGTACACTCGAAAGCCATCCACGGACCCAGCACTCCCTGTCTTAAATGCTGGTATTCCCAAGTTCCCCTTCAGCTCAGTTTCGTTTACTCTACACTCGGATTCCTGGAGCCGCCTTATCCATTCCCACTGTTTTCACCTTTTATAGACAGATGATGCCCGAATCCGTAATTGTACCCCCCGTGTTAGTGCCGCAGACCGCTGGGATCCCCAGGTCCTGCACATTTCTATCTGGCTGTCCTCCAGGCACTGCAGCTTCCAGAAATCCCAAACCAAGCCCGTCACCTTTCTTCCTAAGGTGATATCGCCTCCTTCTGAATTATTTATCTCAGGGAATGGAAGCCGTAGCCACCCAATTGCCTGAATCAGAAACTTGCGCTTCCTCTGTGACTCCAAATCTTTCTCTCCACTTGCTTTCAGTTATCACGAATCCGTTCATTCTTCTTCCTTTCTATAACTAAGCATCCCTTCTCTCCATACCTGCTGCAGCTTCCTTGATAGTGTCGTGACAGCCTTTTTCAAAGATGATGTTTGGATCTAACACCGCTCGGATCCATTCTCAGACAGCTGCCAGAGTTATCTGCAAGCACACATCCCAAGCTTTGCCTGGTACATAACAGGAAATCAGTAAATGTTTGGTGAATGAATTGAATGTCTCTGGGGCACCAGGTGTGTTTAAATGTGACCCCATTTACCCTTACAGCTAGATTTGAGGATTGTAGTAATAATAATTTAACAATTAGGATTATATCGTAGTTTAACTGTGTCCCATTTGAAGATGGAGAGTCAACATGGTTAGATAATTTGTTCAAAGTCTTACGATTAGGAGGAAAATACCACTGTGGATACAGGTGTAGCTGCCAGGTGAGGGATTATGGCTGGTGTTTAGGAAGAGGACTAGAGGGCCGTTGTAGTATATCATAACGTTAGGAAGAAAGACAGTGAATTTAGTATGTAATCTTTATTGCTTTTAATCCCAGGAGACTAGGTGTCAGTTGCTTAGATTTTGTGCAATGAATATGGTACTTGCTGAGACCCTAAGAGATCTTAGGTGCCATCGTAGCTAACCTTTCCATGGATATTTACTGAGCCTTTCTGTGAGGGTTTTGATGCTGGGTTCTTTAGAGGCTTGTGGAAACAGATCAGGCATGAATTCCACCAGAGTCGCTCCTGAGCTGATAGGGAAGATGGAATATATACATACATAAGTACAGCATGAGGTAGAAGGTGGTAGGCACTAATGCGGCCATAGAAGCAAAGGTCCTAAAAGGAAGAGCAGCGTTCAAAAGTGAATTTTTGACCAAATAAAGACCCCGGGTAACTATTGCAGGAGAACAAACCATTTCTAATTACTAAGGAGAGGGTTTTATAAAGGGACAGACTAAAGGGATGAAATGCCCACTATGGGGCTTGAAGAGGCTTGGATGTGACTGAAGGGAAACAGGCAAGTGCTGGAAGGAAATAGCCTTCTGAGGCAGAAGCCACACATTCCAGAAATGTTGGCCTCGCTCTTTGGGTCCTTAATTACTGGAAACACGCTACAAACCTGCAATAAACATTAGTATTACTTGTATGAGTGCTGTTTTATGTTTGCCAGAGAGAAGGGATTATACCCATCCTCAATTCATGCTTGCTTAACAAAAAATTGTTACTTTTCTCTTAAGGTGTCATGGAAAAACTCCAGCTGGGCCCGGAGATTCTGCAGAGGGAGAATCCAAGTCTTATCTATGCCAGGTTGAGTGGATTTGGCCAGTTGGGGAGGTTCTCTAGGTTAGCAGGCCATGATATCAACTATTTGGCTTTGTCGGGTATGTTAAAAAAATAATTTCTCTATACTTTTTATTTTGTTCCCAGTCAAGATCTACAGTTCTACTAAGGAAAAAGAATTTTTAAGGGGGAAGATTGAAATATTTATCAGAATCAATAAGGAGAGTATGGTTGTTTAAAACGGATGAGTTTGTCTCGGAACAGTCATTGTCAACCCTTTTCCCCCTGTCTTAACACATTTGATGGATAATATACTCTCACTAGTCACATTTACTTACTACATTTGTGGAGTCAATTCTCAGGCAAGCCCCTGCTACAAATAAGAGAGTTGGTGGTAATAATGATGGTGGCTCTAGAGTTTGAAAATGCTGATATAATTTGATTCTGACCCCGCTCCTCACGCCGTCTTTGTGAATCATTGCCTGAGTTACCATTTTAGACTTGTATGAATACTAGAAAAAGCCTGTTTTTCAGGTTGTGATCTCACTTTATTGAAGTGTTGGCCTGTAAGAACATGTGTTAGAATGGCCTGATTCTAGAATTCTACAGACTGTATGTTGTTGAGTAAAGAAAGTCTCTAATTTTCTGTGAATATACATTGAAAGGTTGAGGAAAAGAGTGAGTATAGAATTGGATTTTTTCATCTATTTTAAAATTTAATTGCTTTTCTTTCTTGTATTTGATTATTTTCTTGCATCTCTTTCTAATAAGCATGGAGGTGCATTATACTGTTGTTAAACCATAAACTAAGTTGATGACAAATCATTTTTTCCCAAAACTCAGTGAGTATAAACTTAGCAGTAAAATTCTGAAAATGTTAGTTGGAATAAAGTTTTAGAGAAGGAAAAAAACAAAACAAGGAGCCTTGTTGGAGGGAAATCCTGTTTATAAATATGCCGAATAGGTTTAGATTTGGAAAAGCATTAGGTACTAGTGTTCACTTATGTCAGCAACTAGAGTGATTGGTTACTCCTCTAAGATGTTCATGTATTTATTTAAAAGAGACGTTAAATTTACAGTTAACTTTCCCCGATTTTTTTAAATGGTGTAGGTGTTCTGTCAAAACTTGGCAAAAGTGGTGACAAGCCATGTGCTCCGCTGAATCTACTGGCTGACTTTGGTGGTGGTGGCCTCATGTGTGCGCTGGGCATCATGATGGCTCTTTTTGAACGTACACGCTCTGGCAAAGGTCAAGTCATTGACGCAAGCATGGTAAGTGATATTTGGGGGAAATGATAAGCCCACCCGTTCTTCTTAAATACAGTAGATCCCCCCTTATTCTCAGGGGATGTGTTCCAAGACCCCCCGCTCCCCCATAGATGCCTGCAACGGCGGATAGTACTGAACCTTATATATGCCATGTTTTTTCCTGTACATACATACCTATCATAAAGTTTAATTTATAAATTAGGCACAGAAAGAGATTAAAACAATAACTAATAATAAAATGGAACAATTATACAAATATACTGTAATAAAAGTTACTGTAGATCTTAGCAACCTCAGCATGCGATTTTTTTTCTTTCCTTATTAACTCAACAACTTTCACTTTTTCACTTCAAGAAAGTCCTTCATGGCTTCTCATGGGCATCTCCGAATTGCCAGCATCATTACTCTTGGGATTTGGAGACGTTATTAAGTAAAATAAGGGTTATTTGAACACCAGCAGTGTAATACTGCAACAGTTGATCTGATCACCCAGACACTACTAAGTGACTAACAGGCAGGTTGTGTATACAGCGTGGATGTCCTGGACAAAGGGACAATTCACGTCCCAGGCGGGATAGAGTGGGGCGATGGGAGATTCCATAATGCTATGCAGAACGACTCACAATTTAAAACTTAGGAATTGTTTATTTCTGGAATTTTCCATTTAATATTTTCAGACCATGGTTGACCTCAGGTAACCAAAGTTGCGGAAAGCAAAACTGTGTATAAGGGGGGGACTACTGTACCGTAGATGGCTGCCTCAAATCTTTTTCTGAACACTTCAAGAGATAAGTGAGATTTGAAGATTGAATCCAAGTTACCAGGGATATCCTTTTCTTTAAAATAGCCTCATATCCTAATTTACATGTGTCAGAATGTCAAATTTTGATCATCTGTTTGTGGAGTCAGTTTTCTAAACTTTTCCTGACTCACCTGATTCCTGTGTTGTGTTTTAGCAATTTTCTGCACACTCTCCCTTGTGCTTAGAATATACTTTTCAAGCAATCCTCATTCAAAACGGGGCTCAGGAAGCCTCCCATAGCAGATAGAGAAGGTCACCCCTTAAGGGTGCCGAAGTCAAACGGGCCAGTCCAGACGTCCTTCCTTCTGCATTATGTAAGGGAGACTATGACCTCATCATGCTTCGGTTTCTTCACTGTCACACGCTGAGCGTGTGCCTCATGTTATCCTGAGCTCATTCCCTGTGTGATTTCTCCTAATCCTCAAAACAACAATTTCACCTGGAATACGTTATTATTTTAAAGAGGAGGAAACTGAATCCTAGAAATTTGCCTGAGTTCTCACAACTAGTTGGTAAGAGTTCAATCCAGCACAACGACACATTTGCCTTGGACAGATCTTTGGAGGTGGCATGGAGACAAGACTGGAGGCCGAGGGACAGTTACCGGGTTATTGCTGTGAGCTAAGGGCAAGTGGCAAAGTCAGTAATGGTAGAATGGGTCTGGATTGAGTGATAGTTGAGATGTACAATTTCTGAGATTTGGTGATGCGTTGGCAGTGAGGGGAGAGGGAGGAATCATGGATGGCTCCCCTATTTCTGGCTTGGACTACCTGGTGGATGGTGTCAGTGGCACCTTGGGGGAAGACCATTGAAGGAAGAAGCAGTGTGGCACAATGGTCAAGAGCACCGACTGGCAGCTGACTTCCTCCACCTCAGCTCTGCCACTTCATAGCTCTGTGATCTTGGGAAAGTTACTTAATCTCCCTGTGTCTTAGTTTCCTTCTTTGTAGAATGGAGATAATAATGGTATCTACTTCATAGCATTGTTAGAGAATTAAATGAGTTCATCCATTGTTCAGTGTCTGGCATAGAGGAGGCACTCCATAGGAGTTTGGTTTTGTTATTATTATTAGAAGAAAGGCATTCAGTTTTGGTCATTTCAAGTTTGAAGTGCCTTTCAGATATCCAATGGAATACGTAAAGTTAGGGACTAGAAACAGATTTCAGAGGCATTTGGGAGCCATGTGGTCTGCTAGGGAAGGGGATAGAACACCGGCGTTTGAGGAGTGAGAGGGCAGAAGAGGAGAAGCCAGGGCTAAGGAGAGGGACGTGGAGAGCCACAGGGAGCGTTGTCATGAAAGGGAAGGAAAGAGAAAGTCCGAAGAGGGTCAGAAGTTGATGGAGACCTCGAGAGTTTAAAACCAAACGGTGTAAATTGGGTTTGTCATTGGTGACCTTTGCAAAGGCCATTTCCGACCAGAGTCCCTCATCTCGGGGCCTTGGTTTGTGCTTCCGTCTCCTCGAGGCCTAATCCCTTGCTGCCCTGTCCTGTTTCTGTGTCCTGTGAGCCTGTCATCAGGGTACAGTCACATTGTCCTTGCGTCCATCTCCGACGTGACTTCAGCAGGAGCGGAGTGTGACTGGTGTTTTCATCGGCGGCTCCTGGCCAGTCCCGGCCCAGGCCCAGCTCGCACCGGAGCGGCAGCAGCACCTGCTGTCAACTTACCGTGCGCCGAGGGCGAGGCTCAGTGCTTCACGTCATCTCCCCTCCTTTGATCCACGCGACCACCCGAAGGAGGCGTCCTCCCGGAAGGCTCTCAGGCTTCTGAAGGCCTGTGAAGACTTTCCGCCGTGGAGAGGCCCACAGCCTTCTCCTGAAGCAGGTGGCTGCAAAGGGTCCGAATCTCTGCACCTGGGCAGTTTGACACTTTCGTGGGCATGAAAGCCGTGCTTTCGGCCACTGCACTCGGCTGCCCTGTGGGCACACTCCCTGTGGTGCCAAAGGAATGCACTGAGAACAACCATGAGGCCTTGAGAGTTTTAAGAAGTTAGGATTAACTACTGCATATTTAGTAATAATCTGAATAATTTACTAATGACATGTAATTGCTTTTTTATAGTCAAATTTAAATAAAGGATAATTACTGCTTTCATCAGATTGTCTAATCAGAATTACATGACAATTAGGAAGATATTCAGGTATTAGTGTATGTGAATACACTGTAAACTTTATGCAAGGTTCATGTTTGTGTTAGGGTATTGTGGTGTTGGCTAATTCCTCCAGACCCGATGGATCATAAAGCATTGTGTTCATTACTTCCCCATCTCTGGGAACCCTTGTGATTCACATACTTGTAGAAGCTGATCAGGGGGAGCAGATACCTTATTCTTCTAGGCCAGTAGTTTCAGATGTTTTTAGCAGCAGAATCCTTGACTCATGCCTGCCTGTGATGACCTGGAGTCGTCTCTTCATAGTAGTGTTTCCTTGGAAAGTGTAGAGTGAAGATAACTTTGGAACGCGGGATCTGTTTTGCCTTGTTTACTCCTGGTCTGGGGGAGTGCGCCTGACCTGGGGGCTAGGGCTGCATGTTGGCATGCAGGTCGTGGGTCTATAAGGTGAGAACCATCTAGAAGGTTGGGAAATGGAGGCTGCAGTTTCCCTGTCTCAAGGGGCTCTCCTCTGTGGCAGCATTCCCTACATGTGGGTGAGGGGGCCAGAGAAGGCGTGTGCCTCAGTGGCCTTGTGATGAGATGAGGATTGTAACTGCTATATTCCTTATCCTGTATCCTCCTGTGGCACTAAATAAAGTAGGATTAGATTAGAGCCTGTTTGTGTCCTGAGGGGGTCAAACTAGACTCTGAACTCTGTCGGTGCATCTTTTTTCAGCAAACTCGTGAGTACATCCATTACATAAAAGACATTATATGTGTGTATATATGTGTGTGTGTGTGTGTGTGTATCATTATATGTATTTGTGTAGGTGTATGTATAGGTATAAATGTGGGGACTCTCTAAAATCTACATAACCCAGTTTCAAAAAAAAGCACCACCATAGGCCACTTATACAAACTCCACTATTTGGTAATGACAAATGTCCAAACCCTGAATTCAGGTGTACATGAGAATTCAAGTTAAAAGGGAAATTTGGGATGTATTGAAGATATATTTTGCATTTGTTTCATAGCCAGTAACTGTGGAAAATTGCGTGCTCACTGTTGGAATGTGGCCCCTCTATTGGCAACCTCAGAGACAAGGATGCTTTCATGGTCTTCTCCCTGGGGTGCTGGAATCATTAGGATCAGAAAGCTACAAGGACAGGGAAGTGGTTGTCTTTAGATAGCGCAGTGCATCCAGCCTTGTGATACTCATCCCTGAAGATGCGAATCCATTCCTGTTCTCACTCCTGGACTCATCGAGAAGTTGGCATTCCCAAACTAGTTTATCTGGACTCACAAAACCCATATACCTGCCACCCATATTGTTATGTTCATTTTGTAATTTCCTAGTGATATTAAAGTTAAAATATATTAAATACTCAATTATAATTTTCTTGGGCTTAGACTCCAACTAGAGTAAGTTAAATTTAATTGTAGTGTGATTTACCTTTAAAATGTGATATGCTTCGTATGTCTGTGTATATATGTTTATAGGAATTGAGATCAGACAGTGGATTTTTAAAAACCTTTTTGCTTTATTTTTAACTTTTTGTCCTGAGAATTTTTAGCATATATGTAAGTAAAGAGAATATAGAATGAACTTCCATATACCCTTACCTAGCTTCAAAAATTATCAACATTTTGTCAATCTTATTTGAAAGGAAGAACAAAAATAGCTGCTTCTGAGTCTTTTCTGAACAGTATTTTCTGAACTCGATAGTGCAGGAACTCCCTCTGCCATAAACCTACTCTGCTGACTTTCTCGAAATCCCAAAGAAGTTGTATAATTGGATATAATCTTCCTATACATTTTTATTCAATATTTAAAAAAAAAACCCAAGTAGAAAGGAATGAAGCTTTTATAGTTTAATTATATGGATTCGTATTGTGTTGTGTCTTCAAAGGTGGAAGGAACAGCATATCTAAGTACTTTCCTGTGGCAAACACAGGAAATGGGCCTGTGGGAACAGCCTCGAGGACAGAACATGTTAGATGGTGGAGCTCCTTTCTACACAACATATAGGACAGCAGACGAGGAATTCATGGCTGTTGGAGCAATAGAGCCCCAGTTCTATGAGTTGCTGATCAAAGATAAGTAATTTCACGTACTTTCCCCACCCTCCTTGTCCTGTGGATGTTCTTTAGCCTCTATTTTGGGGCCTTTTGAAATTCGTGATATCTTTTATTATACATCCATTTTATAATTAACCCAATTAGAGCCAACATTATATCGTGGGGCATTTCCCCTATTTTTTAAATTGACGGGTGATTTTACAAGTCTCTGAAATAGCTCAGGGTTTTAAAACAATAGTAATCCCTTTTGTGGGAGTTCCATGTTTTTGTTACATTTCATGCTCAGTAGTAGTCCTCAGACTGGGTAAACTCGGCTTGCCTCTTTTCAAGTTCGTTGATTCTTTCTCCTGCAGTTCATGTCTGCTGTTGAGGCCCTCTCATGGTTTTCATTTGTTACCATACTTTGCAACTCCAGAATTTCTATTTGATTCCTTTTTTCAATAATTTTTGTCTCTTTATTGATATTCTCTATTTGATGAAACATTGTTCTCATACCTTCCTTTAATTCTTTAGAAATGGTTTCCTTCAGTGCTTTGGACATATTTAAAATAGCTGACTTAAAATTTTTTTCTAGGAAGTCCAACATCTGGCTTCCTCAGGGATAGTTTCTATTGATTACTTTTTTTTCTGTGTATGGGCCATACTTTTCTTTTTCTTTGCATGCCTCACAATTTTTTGTTGAAATAGGTTATTTTAAAAAATGAAATGTGGCAATCTGGAAATAAGATCTCCTCTTCTCTTCGTCCTGGATTTGTTGTTGCTGCTGTTTGTTTATTCAGTGACTTTCCAGGACTGGATCTGTTTTCTTTGGCATGTGCAGCCACTGCTGTGTGCTCAGTTAGCTTGATGGTCAGCTAATATTTGAACAGCAGTGTCTTCAAGTGCTTTGAACCAGTAAGTCTCCCATGCTTTTCTGAGGCGCTCTGTGCCTTCACTTCATGCTGGTGCAGAGCCTCACGGTCAGCCAGAGATGAAAGATGAGGACCTTCTCAGATCTCTTCTGCGCATGCCTGCCGCCCTGGACCTGTGCATGTGCATGGTCTTTTAAACTCTCAGGAGTATGTTGGAACTTTTCAATACCCTTATGGACATCCTATTCCTTGCTTTTTTCTTTTAAGTTTTTTGGTCAGCTCCTTGTTAGTCCCAGCAGGTAGTGCCATCTCTGATAGCTGCAATTTTAAACCGTTGCCACTAATTTTTTTTTTTTTTGACATGTGCTGGGAATAGGGCACTGTGAACTCTGAGTCAGATCACATAAAGGCAAGCCCTGAGAATGAGCCTTTCAGGGAGTTGCCAGACAGGCCAAATAGTGGCAGTTTTCCGGGGGTAGGATTTTTGAGGAGCTCCGAACTCATTCTCCCCCCGCCAATGGCTGTTATCCTGCTGGTTTTCAAGCTACCATAGTTGGGAACCTGTTGATTTTAAAGACTATCGCAGAGCTGGGGAGAAAGGGGTGAAATTAGCGCAGGTGATAACACCATAAAGTCCTACTGAGATTCATTCATTTTTCTTGAATAAATGCTCTTTGGATGGTTGCAAGCTTTCAGTTAATTTCCAGAGTTTTGAAAAAGTTGATTCTGACAATTTGTGCCAGTGTTGTTGTTGCTTTTATGCAGGAGCGAATTGTTGAAGGTTCTTGCTCTGCCATTCCAGAAGTTAACTCCCCTTCTTGGCGTATCTTGCTATTTTAAAACATATATGTTTGGAATAATTATTTCTAATATCCACACTCCACCTCAATAAATGAGCCTTTCTGGGACATTTTTCTATAAGGCCCTTCAGCCCCTCAGCTTCTAATCTTCTCCTGGCTCTTCTCTTTCTGAGTCTAAACTATCACACCCTATGATTTTTTTTGCAGCCCCCTCTCTTTGCATCCAAGCCTTTTCTAGTATCCTTAACCTTCTCTTTCCCTTCAGGGATCCTTAGCTGGGCTTCAGGCAGACTTAGCGTGTTAAATCAGATTTTGCTTAATCTACATAGGCTGTGCCAAAATGCCTTAGCATTTTCTTTCTTTTACAATATTTATTTTTCAAAATAGTACTTTTACTAATCACATATATGTTATTTCTCTCTCAGGCCCAACTAGACAAACTCCCACATCTATAATGATATTTTGAGGTAGTATTAATTATATACTTCGTTTATTTCACCGTGTATTTTGAGATCTTTGAGACCCTACCTTAATTTAGCTCTTCAGGATCTGAACATAAATACACAAGGTTTTTGTAAGAGGCGAACGCCACTGTGCTGTGTCCCTGCTGCTTTCCAGGGTAAAGAAATCTGAAAAGACTGAGAATTTCATGACATTGAGAGATGGCAGGACTCTTGTAGTATAACCAGATAAGCAATAGAGAGTTTTTAAAAGTTGTTTTAAAATTTCAAAATATTATTAAAAGAAAACCTGAAATAATGAGTGTTGACAAGGATGTGGAGAAACTGGAACCCTGTACATTACTGGAGAAATGTAAAATTGTGCAAGCACTGTGGAAAATGGTATGTTGGTTCCTCAAAGAATTAAACATAGAAATACCATATGATCCAGCAGTTCCACTGCTGGGTTTATACCCAAAAGAATTGAAAGCAGGGACTCAAACAGGTATTTGTACATCCGTGTTCATAGCAGCATTATTTACAATAACTAAAAGATGGAAGCAACCCAAGTGTCTCTCAGCAGATGAAAGGATAAGCAAAATGGGCATATACATACAATGGAATGTTATTCAACCTTAAAAAGGAAAGAAATTCTGACTTCTGCTATAACGTGGATGAACTTTGAAGGCATTATGCTGAGTGAAATAAACCAGTCACAAAAGGACAGATACTGTTTGATTCTGCTTATATGAGGTGCCTAGAGTAGTCAGGTTCATAGAGACAGAAAGTAGAATGGTGGTTGCCAGGGGCTGGGGGAGGGGAGAATGTGGAGATAGTGTTTAATGGATACAGAGTTTCAGTTTGGGAAGAGGAAAAGTTCTGGAGAGAGATGGTGGTGATGGTTCCAGAACAGTATACAGTTGGCCATCCAGATCCACGGATTGAAAGGCCTACAGTGTTTGCATTTATACTGAACAGGTATTGTACAGACTTTTTTTTCTTGTCATTATTCCCTGAACCATGCAGTATAACAACTATTTATATAGCATTTTCTTTGTATTAGGTATTATAAGTAATTTAGAGACAATTTAAAGTATATGGGAAAATGTGTGTAGGTTATATGCAAATACTAAATCATTTTATATAAGGGACTTGAACATGTGTGGATTTTAGTATCTGGGGGGGGTCCTAGAACCAATCCGCCAGAGGGACAACTGTAAATATACTTAACACCACAGTACTGTACACCTAAAAATAACTAAAATGGTAAATTTTATCCATATTTTACCACAATGTTGAAAAATGAAAAAAAGTCAAAAATATTTAAACAACACAGAATTTGTCAAATAAGAAGTAAAAATTCTCCCTTGTCCTTTCATTTTGGGAAAATTTGGGATGTCTCCCCAGAATTTTTTCTATGCACCTGCAAACACACATTTTATTTTTTACAATTTGTTATTTATATATATTATGTACAGTTACAAACATTTATCATTAATAGCTATCTCTTTTTATTCAACAATATAACAAGACATTCTTGTCAATAAAAAAAGAGCTTTACCCTCACCTTTTTTTTATAGTAGCCATATGATACGGTGTGCCTGTCCTAAAATTTACTTAACCATTTCTTTATTCAAATTCATCTGCATTTTTTCAAGTTTTTCATTATAAGAATGTTTATTAATCTATTAACATTAATCTTTGTACATATATCATTGCATACTTAGAAATAAATTTTTGAGTGCTTAATATATTCCTAATATTGTGTTACAGAGCAGAAAAGTATTATGTGTACTTAAAACAATAATATTTTGTGTGTGTGTGTGTGTATGAATATCTGTACAAGTATGTGTGCGGTAGTTTTTTGGAAATCAAAACATACTTTCCCAAGTTTTAAATGGTGTCTGAGTCCCCAGGCCAGTCCCTGAAAGTGTTTGACTTATAATACCACAAATTTAGTATTGATTAGACTGTAGAAACTAGCCACAATCTCTAATTGCATTTCTATGGGAGATCGGATTCAGAGCTCCATAGAGGGATGTGAAGAGCACAGGAAACAGCCCACCCGAGACCACTGGTAGATCATCCTGTGGCCTCGATCAGGGTCTTGGGCAGGATGGGGAATTGTGGGCTGAGAAAGGATGACGAGACGGTGGAGCAGCTGGGTGGCAGACTTAGGGGTAGAACTTGGGGTCCTCTGATTTCTACTATTTTCCCATATACACACTATGACCTGTGTGATCTCAAGTATGATTTTTGTTACAGAGAGGACAAATTGTTGCTAGTTTTATTTAGTTTTATGATTCTGATCACTTTCTAATTTAAAAAACTGTTTAAAAAGGATGCAAAGATGTTTCCAATAGTAGCTACCATCTACATCACTACTTTGGCTAACTGCTCATTTTTTGTGTTTTTTAATCACAGAGTTTGGGGCAATCAGGAAAGAGAAAGCAAAGTCAAAGGTATCCTTAGGAACATTTCTTTGTAGATTTACAGTGATAGACCTGAAACTATAACTCCAGATCTTTTCTGGTATTTAAGTGGGACAAGTGACTATAGAGAAAAATTTACTTATAAATCCCACAGGTGTCTTTTCACCACAATCCAGAACTCTGTGAGTTCTCCTTGTTTCCCTATATCCCTCAAAACCCTAAGGAGAGCCTGCGGTGTTCATGACTTCTTACCTTTTCAGAGCAGCCTACACTTAGTCATTGTTCTTCAGTGTAGTAGGGAAAGAAAGGATGATAAAAGTGAAAATTATTTGATTAGCTTGGCTAAACTTACACAAAATGTTATACATAATTTCAAACATTTAGAAAACCTCTTACATGAGGGAAAAAAATGGCATTTACGCCAAACCCCAGTAAAGTGGCCCTTTGGGTATAATTTAATCAGTACGGAGTTCAGGTGTATCTGTAGGGGTAGGAGCTTGTCAATAAAGGAAGCGCAGATCAGGTCATGGGCCAAAGAAGCCCTCCTTCCTGTTAAATCGCCAGCTGGATGCTTTCATCCTCTTTGCACTGTGTGTTGAGGGGCCCTTCAGGGCCCTTCACGCTGGAGAGAAAGGTCTGCATGCCCCGTTGGTGACTGGCTGGCTGATGACTTTCTGCCCTGTTTGCTGTAGGAACGATTTGCAAGAGTCTTTGGTTACTTTACAAGTCCTTTGTTCCTTAATGAGTCAAATATCACTAGAGCTCTTTTATTTGACCAAAATACAAAGAAATGAATATTATTTATAAAACTGCAATTTTGAATTTAATTGTTTATCTTTAGGCTTCTTCCTTGAAAACTGAGATAGTCATGTAAAGTTGTTTAGATTTTATCTTTCATAGAGTTTAGGAGCATTATATAAAATATGGGGTTATTTTAATTCAATACGACAGATGATAACATCAGGAGGAAATTTCTTTTTGCAAACCTACTCAGAGGGAAGAGATCGATTTCTGGAACCTAGACCATTAAAAATAGACTACTTTTTTTTTTTTAACATTTTATTGAAATGATAGTTTACAGCCTTGTGAAATTTCGGTTGTACCTTATTGTTTGTCAGTCGTGTTGTAGGTTCACCACTTCACCCTTTGTACCCACCACCCAGCTCCCCTTTCCCCTGGTAGCCACTAATCTGTTCTCTTTGTCTACATGTTTAACTTCCACATATGACTGGAGTCATACAGAGATTGTCTTTCTCTATCTGGCTTATTTCACTTAACATAATACCTTCGAGGTCCATCCGTGTTGTTGTGAATGGGATGATTTTATCCTTTTTTATGGCTGAGTAGTATTCCATTGTATGTATATACCATATCTTCTTTATCTAGTCATCAGTTTATGGGCACTTAGGTTGCTTCCACGTCTTGGCTATTGTAAATAATGCAGCAATGAACATAGGGGTGCATGGGACTTTCCGGATTGCTGATTTCAAGTTCTTTGGATAGATACCCAGTAGTGGGATGGCTGGATCATATGGTATTTCTATTTTTAATTTTTTGAGAAATCTCCATACTGTTTTCCATAGTGGCTGCACCTGTTTGCATTCCCACCAGCAGTGTATGAGGGTTCCTTTTTCTCCACAACCTCTCCAACATTTGTTACTTTTTGTTTTGGTTATTTTTGCCAAAAAATAGGCTAATTTTGATGCAATTAAATAATAAGATCTTGGTAATGGAGAGTCTGTTTTGAGTCCTGCTACCCTTACTACCTCTGCTCTCTCAAGCCGTTGGCTCCAACTTCAAGATGAGTTTGAATTTCTTCTTTTGACCCATTTGAGAAACCCTTAACAACCATCCTATTTGGGACAGTGTGGTGAGCTCCAAACTCATCTTCATTGATTATAATCACTCCACACAAAGCATAATAATTTAAGAAATTGTGTTTTTCTCTCAGGACTTGGACTCAAGTCTGAAGAACTTCCCAATCAGATGAGCACAACTGATTGGCCAGAAATGAAGAAGAAATTTGCAGATATATTTGCAAAGAAGACAAAGGCAGAGTGGTGTCGGATCTTTGATGGCACAGATGCGTGCGTGACTCCAGTTCTGTCTTTAGAAGAGGCTGTCCAGCATGGTCATAACAAAGAACGAGGCTCCTTTATCACTCACGGGGAGCAGGGTGTGAGTCCCCGCCCTGCACCTCTGCTGTCAAACACCCCAGCTATCCCTTCTTCCAAAAGGGATCCTTTTGTAGGAGAACACACTGAAGAGATACTTAGAGAATTTGGGTTCAGCCAGGAAGAAATTGATCAGCTTAACTCAGATAAAATTATTGAAAGTAGTAAACCAAGAGCTAATCTGTAAGTTTCCAGCCTCGCAGCTCAAGTGAATTTGAATACTGCATCTATGGTATGGAATAATACCCAAATTTTAGGTGTGGACACGTGATCCATCACAGTGGTCCCATCGAATTTTTCTAAGTAAGAAATAAGACTGATTATACAGTAATGATTGAATTGTGAAAATGGTTAATCATGGCTTTTGATTTAGGAATGTTTTTAGTTTACCTATACTAATCCGTGGCAGTTTTTCTGTCTTCCAGTTTACTTGATAATTATATTTGTTGATATTGAAATACTTAAAGATTTATAATATACTTTAAATGAGTTAACATCATGCTTTTTATTAAATAAAGCTTTTTTTTCCCCTAAAGTTTACTCATGCTTCTAAGTTTGTGAAAAGCTTTCAAGAAAGCCCTTTAAATAGCACTTAAATAACATTTTGAGACTCACTGAAATATTTTTGGCTCTAATATTTACCAAAATGAATGTCCTTAGATAGAAAATCCTGATCCTTTGAATTTGATAAGGAAATCAAAGACCAGTGTCTTTGAATTGGAATTTTAGAAAATGTTCTTGAGGTTTCCTTCAGATAACTTCCACTGCTCCCTCTAGACCACTCTGCTGCGAGCCTGACTTGTCTGTGTAGCTTCCTGTTAGCATCACCCAAATGTGTCTCTTTCTCAGGACATTGTAGCATCATCCGTTTGAAAGTCCTACTAGGCTCTTCCTCCCCTTACCAGTCTCTGGCTTCCACTCCCATCATGTCTCCCCCAGCCCCCAATAGGCCCACAGCTTACCTCTCACTTCATTTAGGCCGTTGCCCAAAGGAGAGTCCTTTCCTGACCCGTAACTAAACTAGCAGCCACCTCAGCACTCAGTCTCCCCTCCCCTGTTCTGTTTTTCTTCACACACTGTGTCACTACTGATATTACATTGATTGACCCCAGTCCTCACTCCCTCTTAACTAGTGCACGCTAGAATGGAAGCTTTATGAAACTGTGTAGGTTTTTTTCATTGCTAAATCCCCAGTTGCTGGAATAGTGACTGGCCCATGGTGGAAACTGTGAATTTTATTAAAGGAGTGAATAGCTCCTGTATCCATCCCTTTGCCCATCTCTCATTGCAGCTTTCATTCAGGACCCTGTTACCTCTTACCTGGACTACTACTCAGCTTTCCTACCTGACTTTGACCTCTAGTATCACTGCCTTCATTTTTTTTTTTTTTCCATTGTGTTACACTACCAGTAATCTTTTTGACACCAAACTGGTCGTTTCAGTCCTGTAAAATTCTTCAGTGGTCCTCTTTTTTTCGTATAGAATAAAATATAAACTCATTTACATAGCATGTGAACTATTTATTTATAATAAGACTTCCACCTAGCTGTCCAATGCCATCCCTAACCAACTGCTCCTCACACTTTATATTGGACGGCCTGAAGTTTCTAAATATGCTGTGGTTTCTTGCTTCCATGCCTTTCCATATGCTGCAACATTTTTCAGGATTAACAATACTCTCGACCCCTTATGCTCCAGCTTGTTGATGTAGCAAACTGAGAGTTGGCTCAAACTCTCTTTGGGTCTTCTTTGTGACGCATCCCGTGTTTCTCAGTCCTAGGGCGGTTTTGCACAGTGATTATGAATTTTGGAGTCAGAAAGGCCTTGTGTTCAAATCTCATTCTATCATTGTGATGTCTAAGACAATGCCTGTGATGTGCCTGGAACATCCTAGGTGCCCAGTAATTGTTAGCTCCTATTCTTAGGGGTCCTTCCTATGTTCCCATTGCATTTTGTACATATCTCCAAGGATAGCAATTGCTTTTAGTTCACTAGGCCATAAGCTCCTAGGGTAGTTACTCCAGCACACAAAGAATCATCTGGAGACAGTGTTAAAACAGATTCCTAGGCCCACCTCTAAGGATTCTAATGTGGGTCTAGGGTGGGACCCATGAATTTCCATTTCTACCAGGCTTTCAGGTGATTATGATGCTTCTGGTTCAAAGACCACACTTTGAGTAGCAGTGTCCTAATGGATATGAACCAAGCCTTTTCCCCTTGGTTACTGTCATAGTAGGTGCTCAAAAAAGTGTCTGTTGAATGGATGGTGAGGGAAAGGATAAAAGGGGGTTGGCAAAAATCTGTAAATCAACAGATGGAATAGCTTAGAATATTGATTTCTGTGATTAATTGACTTTATACAAAATATTTGAATGAAAGATTGGTTTTGGTAGAGCGTGAACTTTTGAAGAATAAATGTATGTAAATAAGGCTAGTAGCTTTTGTTAGTGACCCATACTTTTCTTTTGAAGAGTCTAAGACTAAGACCCTGTGCAGAAAATGCAACGCTTCCTCTTTTTTTTTAAGCTATCCTTTGACCAACTGTAGATTTAGAAGTAGGCAAGGGGCAGGTAAGGAGAAAATAGGAAGTTTTCAGGAGGATGGAAGAGAGGCAGGCAATTGAAGATGGTCCATTCTAGTGAAAGAGGAATACATAGTTCTTGAATGCATAGTTCAATACACATTTATTTACACTCTCTTTTGACCCTACAATGTAAGAAGTGATGAGATGCTACAAACTGGATGGTGATAAATAAAACAAGTTATGTAGAACAAGGTGACTGGTTGCGTCCAGGCCTCTCATCTCTATGTTCATGTCATCCCTCTAAGCACGTTTTAGGCTTCAGTCACAATTACATTGCACTGTATAATTTGCAAAATACTTTTACCTATATAAAATCAGGCTGCCTTCAACTGCAAGTAAGAATATCCAAAACAAGAAGGAAGTGTCTGGGCTCACATACCCAGAGGCTGGAAGGATGATGAGTTTCAGGGTTACCTGAGTCCAGTTACTCAGACCCTGTTTTCCTGCATTCTTCTGGCTCTGCCAACTTCCCATCCTCCATGTGTTTGCTTTATCCTCAGCCTGATACCAAGTTTTGGATCTCATATCCACACACAGCAACATCCAGAAGAAGATGGGGTCTCAGAAGTCTTCAGCCAACCTTGTCTTGGGTCTCCTGGGGCCGAGTTAAGTCACAAGCCAAGCCTACACCAGTCTTTGGCAGAGAAGGTAGGATCATCCTCAGATAAAGCTCCCCTGGACTCAGCTTCCTGGAAGCACATGGTTGTGTGAGGGAGGGGTGGATTCTGGAATCTAATCCAGGTTCCATCAGGATGGGGGGAGCGGAGAATAGATATTGAGTAGGCAGCCAATAAGACCCATTACATACAGTATCTCAGTTGCTCTTCAACAATCACAGGGGGAAGGAAAGTAGGCCAGGCTTCTTCATTTTACGGATGAGAACACAAGGCTCAGATGGTCCCAAACCTTCTTAGTTCCCATCTCCCTTAGTTTCTCAGTAATTTTTTTGTGGTGCCCCTAGGCCAAAAGAAATATATAACCATTCCATTTATGTATATCAGGTCCCAACAACTTAAGTATTTATGTCCTAACAACTTACTAGCTATTTGAAAAATATAATACACATATAAATTGAAGACGTATTTTTATTTTTATTTCATTCTTAACCACAATTACTAATGGATCATATGCACCCGCTGGACACTGCACTGGACAAGGCTTTCTCATGCCTTGGAATCAAATTGGACACCACTACTCTCATTTTCTGTTCCACATTGATTTTCATACAATACTTTTTATCATGTCTGTGGAAGTCCCAGCCTCACAAAAATATGAAATCATTGAAAGGATTGTAGTGCAATCTTATGTTGAAAGTGTGAACTACTTCACCAGTGGTTCATGTGGTGTCTGACAGTTGTTGAGTTTCACTCTGTTTACTGTCTTCACATTTTTAAATATCCTGAGATACCCATGTGAGTTCACTGTGGTGTACGGGGGCACCTTGGCACACAGTTTTGGAAACACCAGTTTAAGTGATTTGCACAGGGAAATACAACTAGGAAGAGGTAGAACCAGAATTTAAACTTCAATATTCTAACCTAAAGTCTTGCTCTGTAACCAATTTTAGGGGCCTTTCTAAAGATCATGTTTCCCCTGCTTCTCAGACTTTTCATTTGAACTCAGGGTCCAACAAGGCAAATAAAACCCACTCCAAGTCTTTAAAACAGAGCAAATTTAATATAGAGAATTACACCAGTGATACAAGAGCTGAGAAGCCCAGAAGATAGTGAGGCAACCCAGATATGAGCAACAACATGAAGCCAGGACCACTCCCATGGCTGCAGGGATGATGGAAAAGATAGTATTATCAGGACCCAGAAGCCAAGGTTGCCTGGCAGAAGCTGGACTCACAGTGGAGATGCAGCCACTGCCAGAGATGTTTCAGAAAGGAGAGAGAGTGTATATGTGTCGGGGAAAGGAATGCTCTGATTTCTTCCCTTCTCCCACCCCTAGTCTCCCCACCAGTGCCTCCCATTGGCCAAATCTACCTAGTAACCAGAAAGCAAGAGAACCTGGGAAATGTAGTCTCTTCTGATACAGAGCAGCACAGGAGGAGCAGAGGATGGCTCGGAGCAAACAGGCAGTTGACTGGCAGTACTAATGTAGTGTATATACTTCATTCATTTAAGAATTCCTTTAGCAAATATTTATTGAGGAACTACTAGGTGCCAGGTATCATTCTAGTTGCTGGGGATACCACAATGAGTAAAACAGACCTAATCATGGCTCTGAAGGGGATCAGAGACTAGTTAACATAGGAGAAACAGAATAAACACAGACCCATCTAATTTAAAGTGTGTTAAGTGCAATGAAGGCAAATATAACAGTGCTATGAGACAGCTAGTGATTTAAAGGAAGGGTGCAACCGCCCACCATTTTAAGTCTAGTTAATTGACTCTTGAGGTGCGTGTGTAGACAGCTTGTGTTCAGGCAACTTGTTCTGGGCCGGCCCCGTGGCCGAGTGGTTAAGTTCACATGCTCTGCTTCAGTGGCCCAGGGTTTCGCCCATTTGGATCCTGGGCACGGACGTGGCACCACTCATCATGCCATGCTGAGGCGGCATCCCACATGCCACAACTAGAAGGACTCACAACTAAAAACTATACAACTACATACTGGGGGGATTTGGGGAGAAAAAGCAGAAAAAGAAAAAAAAGAAGATTGGCAAGAGTTGTTAGTTCAGGTGCCAATCTTTAAAACAAAACAAAACAAAAAACACTTGTCCTTACAGAATATTTGTATCTAGAAAAAAGTTTATAGAAAGATATCAACTCATTCATGTTTTAACTTAATACCTGCATAATAGGGTTTTATTGTTCCAAAGCTGGCTGTGTGATCATGTGGAATAGTGTGTGTGTGTAAGAGAGAGACAGAGAGACAGAGAAGGAGAGAGGGAGAGTGAGAGTGAGAACAGCACAAAGGAAGATTCCTTAGGAAAAACATTCTAAGGAACCAGAGGGCTTACAGCAGCTAATCTCTGTTATGCTGCCCAGGCCCCACCCCCCTTCCCTCTCATCATAACTTGTGATCTTAGAGCCATGAAAGAATTTGAGCCCCTCCCCCAGCCTGATCATCTCTGTTGGCTGCTCAGCCAGGCTCTATGTCAAATCCAGCTTGAGGCACAAACCCGAGGGCCACCCGGGAGGCGGTGGGCTTGCAGGCAGGTTCCTCACCCAGTGGCCATGGGTGGCAACAGTGGGCAGCCTGGCGTTCACACCTATAAGTCCCTAGCTGAGGATGGCCCCTTTGGCTCCGTGGAGCTGCCCAAAAGATCCACGGGCAGGCTCGTCATGCACAGCATGGCCATGTTCGGCCGGGAATTTTGCTACGCGGTGGAGGCGGCCTACGTGACCCCAGTCCTGCTCAGCGTGGGCCTGCCCAAGCGTCTGTACAGCGTGGTGTGGCTGCTCAGTCCCGTCCTGGGATTCCTGCTGCAACCTGTGGTGGGATCGGCCAGCGACCACTGCCGGGCCAGGTGGGGCCGGCGGAGACCCTACATCCTGGCCCTGAGCGTCATAATGCTCCTGGGTATGGCTCTGTACCTCAACGGGGACGCTGTCATATCAGGTCAGTGGACTGCATGAGGTGGGCAGGCGGGGAAAAGGGTCCCATCATGTAACTCCATAGAAGGAGAATGTGAATTTCTTTATGTGACTCTTTGAACTTGGTTTGAACAGATTCTCTCTCCTAGGTTACAATGAACTTCAGCTTTGGAATGACTCAAATTCTGAGACTGGGGAGCCTTTACTTTTAGAAACATCAGCATGCATTGCTTTTTTATTCTGAGGATTTTAAGATAGGATGAAATTTTTATCTCTTTTATCAAATTAAATATTTTTACCTATTTATCAATTGTGGTGTTTTTTGAGCTCATTATGCTTTCTTTATTCAGTACTTTGTCAAATTAACCAGCTGCCAAATGGCTCCATAAATATTTACAATAAATTACCTGTGTGTCTAAATCAGAGTTAATTCTGTTGATAGGTTTATGTAGAGCCTTTTAATGGGTTAGGCATCAATGGGGTGTCAACCTGTCATCTCAAGGGGACATTTTTGCATTGCAAATTCTGGGCAAAAACAAACCTGATAGTGAGCACTTTTTCTAGTCATTAATCAGCCACCAATTAATTGGTAATAGGTGGTAGTAGATAAAAAGTTACATCAAAAAAGGGATTGTTAAACTTAAAAATAGCACACATTTTTAGATCATTAGCTCTCAGGCTAGCAGAATGGATGATAATGAGGCAGGATAATCAGTTATCATTTGTATATATTGAAAAGAGGGCATTAATACATAAATGTAGGCTATTTCTGGAAGAATTCACAAAAAACCTGATAAGAATAGTGGCTTCTAGGAAGGGGTACTAAAAGACTGGAAATGAAAAATGGAGAGTAGGCTTATTTTTCACTTATTTTTATACTGTAATCTTAAAACATGTGCACATATTACACTTTATTCTTAAGTGAAACTGAAAGCAAGGGAAAACTTTTTTTCTCCAATAGGAGATTGGGTGAATGAGTTGTGGCACATCCATAGAATGAGAATTATTTGTTAAAATTGTGAAGTCGTTCTTCCTTAATTGGAACGCAAAGAAATGAAGAGAGTTGGTTATAGATGAGCAGGGACAACATGATCCCACTATCAGTGTGCCTCAAAGCGTGGTCCTCTGACCTACAGCACTGGTGTCACTGGGAGCTGTTAGAGATGCAAATCCCCAGGTCCCACTTCAGACCTAGTGAGGAATCACGGGAGAATCTTGGAGAATCATAGGAGACGGAGCCCAACAGTCTGTTTTAACAAATCGTGCAAGTGATGGTTAAGCATGCTAAAGTTTGCGAAGCACTGCATTGGGGCGCAAATGTCCACCCCTATCTGGATATGTGCAGGTGCGTGAAGGGATGTCTGAAGGATGACCATCACTGGGGCTGGGACTTGAAGCATTTCCCTCAGCTTTTCTGCTTCGTTGGAATGGTTTCCAATAAGCATGCGTAAGTTTTTAAGTGGCTTTTTAAAAGAGAGAGATGATTCACATACCATAAAAATCACCATTTAAAACTCAGTGCTTTTTAGTTTATTCTCAAGGTTGGTCAACCATCACCGCTGTCTAATTCCACGACATTTTCATCACACCAAAAAGAAACCCAGTGACTATGAGTAGTCACTCCTCACTTCCTCCTCCTCGCCAGCCCTAGGTAACCACTCAATCAACTTTCTGTCTCTCTAGATTTGCCTTTTCTGGACATTCACAGGCGTAATTTTTAAAACCTGAAAATATAATGAAGCTATTTTTATTTGGAAAAACAAAGCAAAATGAAAGCAAAGGGAGAGAGCTTGATGACAGGAAGTTTTGGTGGAAATAAAAAACGTGGGTCATTCTAAACCAGGATTGATGTGAGGTATGTTTATTTCTGTTTTAGCTTTGATTGCTGACCGAAGGAAGAAGCTGACCTGGGCCATAACCATCACCATGATAGGTGTGGTTCTCTTTGATTTTGCTGCTGACTTCATTGATGGGCCCATCAAAGCCTACTTATTTGATGTCTGCTCCCATCAGGACAAGGAGAGGGGCCTCCACTACCACGCTCTCTTCACAGGTAGGGAATATTCCGGAAAGTCTCTCCTTTAGCTCCCCAGACAGGGAGGTTCTTACACTGAAGCCATCCAGTGTCTCTGCATGTCAAAGTTTTTGAATGAATGGATCAGCTGATGGAATGCTCTCATCACGCGGGCTCCGTCTCCCAGTGCATTTCTCTAAATAAAGTCAACTTGTGACCAGGCTGAAGGGTTTTGCAAAGGAAGTTTACGTAAGAGCTTTCTGAAGAACTATTTGTGGAGACATTTGCAAGTGAAATGAAAAGAGGCATGGTGTACTTTTGGGGTGATTTTTTCTTTTTAAATCAGCAATGTGTTTTTTTTAAGACAGCAATGTAGCATCGGTATTATTTAGGAGCTTGTTAAAAATGCAGTTCCATTGGGCCGGCCCAGTGGCGCAGTGGTTAAGTGCACACATGTTGCTTCGGTGGCCCCAGGGTTCACCAGCCTGGATCCTGGGTGCAGACATGGCACCGCTTGGCAAGGCATGCTGCGGCAGGCATCCCACATATAAAATAGAGGAAGATGGGCACGGATGTGAGCTCAGGGCCAGTCGTCCTCAGCAAAAAGAGGACGATTGGCAGCAGATGTTAGCTCAGGGCTAATCTTCCTCAAAAAAAAAAAAAAATGCAGTTCCGTGGGCCCCTCCTCCAGTTATTTTAATTCAGTGGGTTGAGAGTGGGGCCCAGGAATTTGTATTTTTAATAAGTACCCCGCATGATTCTGTGGCAAGAACCACATTGAAAAAGAGAAATCGAAACAAATCAAGCAAGTGAAAAAACCCACGTGCTTTAGAGCTTTCTTAGTTATATCAACAGTTGACATTTCCTGAACTTCCTGGTTTGAAAAAAGCCATGCCAGAAGGACAATGAGGGGTTCTCTTCACCTTTTGGGGCTGTTGCCAGCCTCCTTTGGTTGCCGTTGGGTGATCCACTTAGAGCAATGCTGCTAGTGTTCAACATGCATTTATAGGGCACCAGTTAGGACTGTTCCAGGACTGTGGGGTTATATGTGAGGCTACTGAGTGATCCTGGCCCTTGAGGATTTTTATATCTAGTTGGGGGCACTCGATCAGTCCACCTTATTTGATTGTCTTCATAGTCCAGTCAATGTACTTATTTTGCGCTTTGATTTACGATATTCTGTCTCCTCCCAAGGCCAGGTAGGTCTCATGAGAAGCAGGATCTCCAGTTTTGTGGTTAATACCTCCATAGCCAAGAGCAGCGCCTACATACGGAGGCTGCTGGGGCAGTCCCTGTTGTTTGAGCAAATATTTGGTGAATGCTGAGTAATGGTGAACACGGAGAGAATGGGGCTGCCCAGCAGAGAGAAGTTCCTCCTCGCTTTAGAAAAGGTGGAGGAGCAGGAGACCAGTCCATCTGTCACTGGCCCATGACCACCCTGTTTACAGCTAGAAGGTCTCAGAATAGAGATTCAAACTGCATTCTCCTATCTTAGATCCCCTAATTCCTTCTGCTGTCTCATAATTTGCTGCAGTTAATTACGCAAGGTCATGGGAGACTTTTTGGCTTATAAACGTGATACGTTGAGAGTTTTGCTTTGGGCAATGTGGCCACTCCCACACTTAAAAGCTTACACACCCCCCAGCTTAATTAAGTCAGTGTTAGTTTTGGCTGAATGATCTCTGATTTGCTGCCTGTGAGATTAGAAGATTGAACTCTGTATTTTGGAAACTTTTCCAAGGCTAACAGGTGATAGCATTTCTAGGGTTTGAGAAAATACTTGGAGGTTTTCTATTGATGTTAGCATAAGATTTGGTCCCACCAAACACATATAAATTTGATATTACCTTGGTTCAGGCTATATCTCGTCTGAGTTTTAGTACTTATTCCTTTACTGTTTATCCAGTCTATAATTTCTTCCTATTTCAACTGATCCAACACACAGCTTCCAAATTCATATTCTTAAAAGACGTCTGTGACCAGGGCAGTCTCCTGCTCAATGACCTGCAGTGGCTCCCCATTTGCCTATTGGATGAAGAACAAATTTCTAGACAGGGTTCAAAGCTCCCCACAGTCTGTTCCTGTCCTACTTTCTGTTGTTGTTTTTGTTTTTTTGTGAAGAAGATTCACTCTGAGCTAACATCTGCTGCCAATCCTCCTCTTTTTTTTGGCTGAGGAAGACTGGCCCTGAGCTAATGTCTGTGCCCATCTTCCTCTATTTTGTATGTGGGATGCCTCCACAGCATGGCTGATGAGTAGAGTAGGTCTGCACCCAGGATCTGAACCTGTGAACCCAGGCCACCAAAGTAGAGCACGTGGAATTTTAACCACTCAGCCATGGGGCCGGCCCCTGTTTCCATCTACTCTTCGTTTTACTTCCCATCACTCCCTGCACACTCTCTGTGCTCTGGACAATCTCCCAACATGTTCTTAGGGGCAGAGGCCAGGTCTGTTTTACTCACTGCGTCTGTCGGACCTCCTGCACTGCCTGGCACATCACAGGTGCTCAAAATAAATATTAATGGAACAAACGAAGGAGGCTGCCCTTTCCTTTGCACCTTCTGGGTGTTTACTCACACTGGAACTCCCTTCCCGCTTTCTGCCTGTGGAAATCAAAGCAACTTGGACACTTTCACCCACTTCCAAGGGAGAAGGCTACTCTTTTCTAAATTTCAGGCAAACAATTAATTTCTACCTTGGTCAGGGACTCCATCCACAAAATAACCAAAGCACAAAAGTTTACCAAGTGGACGAACATAAAGATGTCAATGAGGCGGGGAACTCCAGCAGGAAGAGATGGTGGAGGTTGGAGCTCACCACATGCCTGCCTGAATTTCACTCCTGTTGGGGCCTGTGGGGTCTGTTCAGGCTGCTGTAACAGAAACCACACACTAGGTGGTCAGACAACAGAAATTATGTCCTCACAGTTCTGGAGGCTGGAAGTCCAAGATCTAGGTGCCTGCAGGGTTGGTTTCTTAGCTCGCAGCTGGCCACCTTCTTGCTGTGTCTTCACATGGTCTATCTTCTATGTGTATCCACTCCTATCGTCTCTCTCTTCTTCTTTTTTTTTTTTTTTGAGGAAGATTAGCCCTGAGCTAGCTAGTGCCAATTCTCCAAGCCTCCTCTTTTTGCTGAGGAAGACTGGCCCTGAGCTAAGATCCATGCCCATCTTCCTCTACTTTATCTGTGGGACGCCTACCACAGCATGGCTCTTGCCAAGCGGTGCCATGTCTGCACCCAGGATCCAAACTGGCAAACCCTGGGCCACTGAGAAGCGGAACGTGCGCACTTTGCTGTGCCACCGGGCCAGCCCCTGTCTCTCTCTTCTTATAAGGACACCAATTCTATTGGACTAGGCCCCACTCTATGCCCTCATTAACCTTAATTACCTCCTTAAAGACCCTATCTCCAAATAAGTCACAATGGGGCTTAGGGCTTCAACATATGGGTTTAGGGAGGGACATGATTCAGTCCATAATTGGGCTCTTTCACTTTTTTTTTTTTTTTTGAGGAAGATTAGCCCTGAACTAACATCTGTTGCCAATCCTCCTCTTTTTACTGAGGAAGACTGGCCCTGAGCTAACATCCCTGCCCATCTTCCTCTGTTTTACGTGGGACGCCTGCCACAGCGTGGCTTAACAAGTAGTGCATAAGTCTGCACCCGGGATCCAAACCAGCTGACCCCAGGCCGCCAGAGTGGAATGTGTAAACGTAACCACTGTGCCGCTGGGCTGGCCCCATTGGGCCCTTTCACTTTTACCCTGTGCCCCTTGAGCCCAGCTCCTGAAGGTTGAGACAGGTGAGATACGGAGAGAGTATATCCACTTTTCTCTGTTTTCCCTCCTCCCTCAGGTCCCTTTCCTTTTCCTTCTTAGCATATTGGAGATATTCTAGAATTTTCAAATAAACAGCAAAAACACAAAAGTTCTTTTTATGTTCATAAGAACAGCTGAAGAGAGCCAGCAAGTTGTTTCCTCTCCCAGAAAAAAAAACAACTGAAAACATCTTCCTCTAATAAAATAGAGTGAAGGCTTACTTTGTTTAAGGCTTAGATTCTGAAGTCCCCGCCTAAGTGATAATCACTGAGAGTCCACGTGATTTGTAGACATCTCTCTGCTCACCCATAAAAGACAACATGCCTTGTTTTGTGTGTACAGCCTTGCATAGTGATGGATACATATAAATCTATGTGCAGGGTCATCTCCAGTGTTTACTCCTGGATGTGGGCTCAATGAAGGGAATAGCAGATAGGATCACCCGTGCTATTTAAAATGTTGTTCGTCTTTCTTGCTCACTCTCTCCCTCTTCTCAAACTGTGAATAGTTGAATTCTGTCGAGTTAAATGTGGATGTGTGACCCCACCGTAGCGTCCTTGCTCTGAATGAAGACCACATTAAAAGATGGGGTGAAAAACAACAAGCAGTGTGTTATCACTCCACCCTGTCTTTGCATACCTGCCAGACCTCCTGAATTTACACGTACTTGGCGGAGAGATGACTAGGGCATTCCACTTGAAACAAGCATTTGATGATGAAGGCATGTTCTGTGTCATGCCCATTTTGATTTCCGTCAACAGCAAGATATTGTTCACCCAAGGAGTCCAATCATCTGAGTAAATTGAAATTCTTTTATTTATTTCAGAGCTGTAGTCCAGGCCCAGCAATTTCAAATTCTTTGCAAATAAGTGTCAAAGGGTTCATTGCCAAAATATTTCCCAGCGTATTTCTGACTTTCCTTTTTTTAGAGAATAGACTCTACTGCCTCCCAGGGGGATATTTTATCCTCCAGCTTCTTCCATCTCTTGTATTTAAACTACCTGCCCTCCATCCCTGGGGTATGTAGTAGCCACGGTGTGTTTGGTGGATCCACCCACATCCTCTCACCCCGTGCCTTCACCTTTGGGTGCTCCTGGCGCTGTGGAACCCACGATCTTTGGTAGGAAATTCCTCCTTTGTGTCGAAAAGCTTCTAACGGAGCATATTTCTGCTAAATGGAACCCAAGGCCTTGCTATCCTTAGCAGTGGGCTTTCTCCCGCAGCAGGAGGCTGGAGTGAGGCATGACGGGGAAGGCCATACTGCTTCAAATCCTGCCTCCTCTTCTTAACTGCCTCATGATCTTAGTATTTCTGAACATTTGTTTTCTCACAAGGTTGTGAATCTTTACAGGATGTCAGTTATTAATATCCTGGCAAATGTTCCCAGGCCCAGAGCAAGAGACCATTTCAAAGGATTCAACACCAAATCTTCATAGTTACTTGATTTCCTCCATCCCCACAGGGCTTGCCAAAGATTTATTTGTAATGATTTAATGAGGAACTTGCCCCTCGTACATCTTTGGAAGAAGAGCGGGTGACTTGTTAGACTCAGCCTCTTTTAACTTTTGTTTTCTCAAAACTTCAAAGTATGCATAAAAATGCTAATGTAATACATGCTCTGATTAGAAATCATTAAGAACTAAGAAGAGTCTTAAAAATGAGATTTAGACATGGGCTACTTTGACCAAACCTTTTACACAAGTGGAAAGAAGCTGCGTTTCATGTTAGAGTCTATTGTAACCTTTTCTCCTTCATGAATAACTGCTGTGTGAGTGGTTTTCTTTCATCAGCTGGGTTCCCTTTGAAGTTTCCGCCCCTGGTGAACTTTCACATCTCCTCATCTGGGCAGCTTGGAAAGGATGTGGCCAGAGCAGAAACCAAGGATACAGGAATTTCAGCTATGTGGCTGCCATGGATGACAGAGGGCCAAACAGTTAACATCTCCAAACTGCCATTTCTTTTCCATTCAAGCGTGATCAACATGCCTCTCAAAGGATCTCAAAGGCAGGTTAGAGAGGGGGCATCTGAGGGGATTTTTCCCTCGCTCTGTCCTCTGCTTGAAAGCTGTTTCCCCAGATGCCAAAACAGCTTGGTCTGCTTCTTTACTTTGTGACAATCTCTGTTACAAAGCCCCTCCTCAGTGATGTGTTCATCACTGCCTGAGGATAGAGTATCTATTCGTTCCTTTGTTGCTTCTTTCTGCCTCTCTAACCAACATATAAGCTCCCTGAGGGCGGGAACATTATCTTTCCTTTTTGTTGCTGTATCCCCAGTGCTTCGAATAGTTCCTGGAATATGCTCAAGAAATATTGGTGGGACGAATATTCTATTTTAACATCCTCATTTTGCCTATGAGGAAGCCATGATGCTAAGAGGAATGTGACTAACCCAAGGTCCCACAGCTGGGGAATGGTAGACTAGGCTGGGGCAAAAACCAACCAACCTTTCAGCCAACCAACCAACCGACCAACCAGCCAGCCAAAGACATGGTTCATGTTTTTGTGTGGATTCCCGTAAAAGCTGAGCCCCAGAGAAAGTTTGTATGCAGACAGTTTATTTAGGAAAGGATTCCAGAGACCGAGAGAGAGGAAATGGCGGAGTGGAACAGGCCAGTACAAGAAGCATTACAGAGCTGACCTTTGCTCTAGGTGGCTGCCCTCCATCTTGCCAGGGCCTTCTGAGGAGCCTAATGAAGTGCATCTCAGAACTCTCCATCTGGAGGATCAAGAGGGGGGATTAATCCACCGACTCCCGTCTCCACTGGCCAACGGGGGATCCCAGGGTTGTTAATGTCACTGTGTGAGCGCTGAACCCCACCTGGTGGATTCGCTCAGGCAAGTCTCTGTCTGGATGCACCTGAGCAAAGATGGCCAAAACTGGCTTAGAACTGGTCAGCTCAGCAGCTGCTGGAAAAAGAGATGGGGCCACTGAGAGGACCTGCAGTGTCACCAAGGGCTGTCCGACTCAGTTCATGACTTCTAGTCCTGAGCCTTTTCACTCTAATGTGGGTGCTCGGTGCTACTTGGTCACAATTAGGAGGAGTTAAATATTTTGTAAAGTACATTGAGAATCGTTTACATTATAGTGAAACGAACTGTTGCAACTCGGAGCTAAAGATATTTGTTCTGTCAACTTAAAGCAACTCAAGGTAGTCACAAATGGCTCCAAAACTAGGCCAACAAATGACTAGATCTTGTAGTCATTTCTAAGCCTTAAGAAAAAAAAAAGGTCAGATTTAATGTGTCGTGTCAGAAAATGAGAAGTTTCAAGAATCTTATCTGAACTAAAGTAGCACTAGTCATTCGTATGTTCAAATGGAGAAACTTGCTTTTGGAAAAATGATGGGATAATTAAAGTGAATGCTTTTGTCTGAACCATTGTTGCCTTAGACACAGTAGCACATGTTAGCAGCTTTCAGCAGCAACACAAATTGTGGTCTGAGTGCATTTGCCCTCTCTGGCAAGCACACACCCCAATTCCCAGCATCTCTTTGTTTAATTAAGGAGAAGGATATGATTTCAGCATTGCTTTCCTGCAAATTTTCTAGCCTGCAGTATAGCTAAAGCTCATCATAGAAAATGCTGGTTGAATCTTTTGTCTGAACAGGTGTGGATCCCAAACCCCAAACTTAAATTAATGCAATTGCTTCTGTGTTGAGCCCCATTACCACAGCATGATGGAAACTTAGTCTCAGTCAGTTTGGGATGTGCTACCTCTTTCCGCCAGGGTGACATCCAAGTTCTGGGGGCTTAGAGTGCAAGAGCTTGGGGGAGGGAGGATCTGGGTTTGAGTGGCCTCTAGTCACACTGGCATTTACTAGGATGTCCATCATCCTACCACATATCATTGGTCAGGCTGAACTGGTCACAGTTGAATTCTCTCTCATTCTCGTCCACAAAGCCCCATTCAGAACCATAGGATTCTTGGGGACCCTATGCCACTCTGCTCTTCCCATATGATGCCAGTGTGAGTTGAACTCCGTAGCTGCAAACTTTCTGTGCTTTGGTTTCCTTGTCTCCAAAATAGAGATAAAAATATAGTTGATCCTCATTATTCACGGATTCTGTATTTGCGAATTCACCTACTCACCAAAATTTCTTTGTAACACCAAAATCAATACCTGCAGCTCATTTGCAATCATTTGTGGACATGTGCGGGGGAGGAAGGGTGGCGGCAGTGGGGGCATTTGAGTTACCCAATATACTCATTCCCAGCTGTGGTAGATCAAGGTGACACTCTGCCTTCTTCTTCTTGTGGTTCTCAACTGCAAACATGTCCTTTTTGTTGTACATTGAGGTCCAATTTTTTTTGCGTTTTTATTCTTTTTTGATGATTTCACTGTTTAAAGTGGCCCCAAATGGACTGCTGAAGTGCTGTCTAGGGTCCATAAGTGCAAAAATGTTGTGTTGTGACTTATGGAGAAAATATGTGTATTAAATAAGCTTTGTTCAGGTATAAGTTATAGCGCTGCTGGCCGTGGCTTCACTGTTAATAAATCAACAGTGTATATTAAATAAAGTATCTTTAAACAGAAACACACGTAAGGTTATGTGTTGATCAATTGATGGAAATGTGACTAGAGGCTTCCAGGAATTAACTCTGTCTTTCCCCTCAGAGCAGTAGTTTACTATTCATGGATTCAGTGTTTGTGGAGACTTTCCAGAACATAACTACCACTACTAATAAGAATCGACTGTTGTACCTTCTTGAAACGGTTATTGTGAGGATTGGATGAGTCAATATATGTCAAGCATTAGTAGAACATAGCTCGACATGGCTCATCTATCAAGAACCACTGCACGGCCGTTTCTTCTTCGAGGTCTTATTGCCCTACTGGCATCTGCCCAGGAAATGAGACATTGGTCCCTTCTGCTCTTGGATCCCCCAAGCCATCTGCGGGAGGTTCTGCTCCCCACCTCCCACCCTCCAACCATGGCTGGGCCCAAAGAACAAGGAACAAAACCACCTCTTAGGGATTCACCAATATATGTGCACCCATCACACATGCTCTGCCTAGTCTTGGAAACTTGGCTCTTAAATCATATTTTCTACCGAATCTATCTTCTATGCCTTTGGAGCCTAAGGGCTTTTGACACTCAGAAGCAAGGAGACACATTCTTGTTTCTCTGCTTTCCACTTTCATGTCCTTCCCCTAAAGCGATGCAAAATCTTGGCTCAGCTTGAATGTGAAGGAAGGGCCCAAGGGACAAGGAAAGACCAGGGGCAGTGGTGGGCAGACGGAAACAGTGGTCAATACTTGAAACATCTCACTGTCTTTTAAGAGACAAGTTGCCTTGTAAATCTAAAGAAATGTCTGGTCTCCTTGTGTCTTATCTCTTTGACCGGAGCATATGTGTAATTTTGACTGATTTTCCTTGTACTCTCAGCCTCCAAGAGGGCAGGTCACGTCTGTCTTGTTAGTTGTTGTGTCCCCCGTGCCTAGCACAGTTCTTGGTGAGAGTAGGTGCTCCATCAGTGTCTACCGATAAACAAATGGGGTCAAGGACACACACACACACACACATTCATACATACCCAGTAACTGGTACTTATGTTAACTCTCCAGGGTTCAGTGTGTATGTATTTGGCGTAGGTAGGGACCTCATCTGACATTTCATTGCTATTTTTTCAACACACAAAAAAGAGTCAGAATTACTCTCTCATGAACTTCATGGGAACATGGGGGATCTTTAATGTGTCCTCCTACTGAGGTGAAGCAGCCAGTGGCACAGTGTTAGCTTTCTTGACTTGAGCTATTCCACCATTGGTGTTGAGATTGTTGAGCCATGCCTCTGAAGCAGAGAGGAACAGGCACACGGTAGGTGCAGAGTTTGACGCATATAGACTCTTTAGATTCTTTCGTCCTGAAACTCCCCTAATTTCCCATTTTATCTATTATAGTTGTGAACTGAAGAAAAAAATAATACATGTTTCTATATACTTGGACTTCTTCCAGGATGAACCATTGTTCAAGTTGTGTCATTAATTATGAAAGATAGCATCTGTCTCCCAAGCCATTCATTCTCATGAGGTTGGCTCTGGTCTGAGTTTGACAACATGGCCCAGCTCTGTAAAGAAGGAGCCAGCTGGACCACTTGTGGGCCCTTCTTTGTAAAGGCTTGTTATCTTATATGGCAGCAGATGGCCTTTGGATGCTCCAGCTTATGATTTGGCAAATAGCCTGGTGATTGATTCCAGGATTCTCAATGAGGTTGATGTTGGCAGTAGAGATAAATGTAGTCTGGTTGTAGACGTGGGAGTTGGTGTTAGCCTTTGTTGCAGCTAAAATGACTAGGCTTTATTTAGGAGACTATCTTTGAAGATAAAATCCTTAGCTTAAGCCGAGGAAGCAAAAAGGGAAGCATTTAATGAAGTCCTACAGCCCTCTACTGGCCCTTATCATATCTGAAGTTGTGAATAGATGAAATGTTTCCATCCAGAGTTTCAATGTGGTATCTATTAGAAGAATTTCCCTAAATGGCTCACTATTCCTTCAGGGCACGTTCTATTGTAATTTTTAGCTAATCTCATAGTAGCTTTGGGACAAACAAAACAGTTTTGCCTGTTTTGGTCTTTTTCCTCCCTCCCTAAGAGAAGAGAGTATTGGAAATTCTCTAAGTTACTTGTAGCATGCGTTAAAGTTTTACTTAACTGATTAATGATGGAACTGATGGGGAAGACGTAGATTAACCTTCTATAAGGCAGTAAAACTATAACTCTTCTGTAATAGTTTTAGGTTAATTTCTCTACCAGGCTACAATAACATATTACAAATTATAGAACCCTATTAATGTCTGCAGATTAACCTTAATTTTACAGGACTGCACATCGCCGTGCTTTATCAGACGTGGATTGTTGGTCAATATCCTGTGACAACAAAGCCCCATTCCCCAAGAATGTCAGATGAGGGTAACACAGGTTGATTGGAAACCGCTCTATCACCTGGCTACTCAAAAAGTGATATTTGGACTAGCAGCATTGGTGTCACTGGGGAGCTTGAAAGGAATGCAGAATCTCAGGCCCCACCCTAGATGTCCAGAATCAGAACCTGTGCTATAGAGATCGAATGTTCATATCCCTCCAAAATGCAGGTGTTGAAAATCTAATGCCCAAAGTGGTGGTATTAGGAGGTGGGGCCTGGAGGAGATGATTCAGTGGAATCAATGCTCTTATAAATGGGGCCCTAGAAAGCTCCCTTTCCTCTTTGGCCATTGAGGTTATGCTGAGAAGATGGCCGTCAATGAAGAAGCAGGTCCTCACCAGGCTCCAGATCAGCCAGTGCCATGATCTTGAACTTCTCAGCCTCCAAAACCATGAGAAATAAATGTTCGTTGTTTATAAGCTGCCAAGTTTATGGTATTTTTGTTATAGCAGCCTGAATGGACTAAGAAAACGTGCACTTCAACGAGACATCCATATGATTCGTGTGCGCATTGAAGTTTAGGAAGCACTGCTTTGCAATGATATTTTAAAAATCAAGCACTTAGAATTTTCACTCTTTCCGGTTTGAGATAAATTTTTCTTCTGTAGTACTTGCCACACACCACACTAGATGAGTGGTAAGCCCAGGTCTTGGGCCTCAGAAAGAGTCCTCGATCCTAATCACTGGGCCTAAAACGACGAAGTCCTTTCAACCAACTCCAGGCAGCTCGTCACCCTCAATGCGGTAGTTGTCTTCTCCTGCTTCTGGGTGAGGCTTTGGAATTAGGTTTTCTGTAGGAAATCAGCAGGGTTTCCTCGGTTTGGGCCCTGGTTCTGCCAATGTATGTGCTGGTGCTTTTCATGTATTGTCATGTTAACCCTCAGGAAACTCAGATGAGGAAGCGTCACCACCCCCAGTTCTCAGAGAAGTGCCCAAGATCACATGACTGGAAAGCACATGGGTGGGAATCAAAATCAGGCAAAATTCCAGCGCCTTCTTTCCATGCTGTCTCCTGTCACCTAACCACTGTAGCCCGTGGCTGTCTAGTCTAATTCAACTAGACACGCTCCAAACATCCTTCTACTTCTGAAAATTTTTGGATTCATTGATATGTTCATTGCTAATTAAGAGCAATCCTACAAAATTATTAATAACCAACATCATCTTGATATCATTAACTAAGCACCAGCAATAAATACACTCTTCAGGACTCCTCTGTATTCTTCGTGTATCTCACTTTAGTTCTAACTTATCATTTGTTACAGTTTTTTGAAAGTAGCTGTTGACTCATCTGCTTCTCCCACTTGGAGTTGCCTTCTGGAGAGGAGGGGATGGTGTGCTATGTCTTATGTAGACTTATATTGCCAGAAGCTGGTAGAGTCCTTTACACATGTTTAGTATGCGATAAATATTTATCGAAGTACGCCAAACCAGTCAACATAAAACTGGACTAGGAAACCCTCCAATTATAGGACTCAATTGATATACTATAAACCCATCATTATATGAATATCTATGTATTTATATTCATAAAATAAAACCACCATGCCATTGCACAGTGGAGGATTTATTTCACGTATCAATTCCTTCAAATGGACAGGGGTCTTCTGTTCTATGTTTTTTCTGCTCAGTGAAACAATAAGTTTGAAGGAAAGTGGCATAAATGATAAGAGAATTAAATGGCAGTATGACAACCATTGATCTGGTTACAAAGGATAAATAGTTTCAAAAAAAGGTTGCATAAGTTTGTCATAGGGTAAATTTAGGTCAGGAGTTCTCAGCTGGGGCCTAGTTTGCTCCCAAGGGGACGTTAGGCAATGTCTGAGACATTTTTGGTTGCCATAACTGCTGGTGGGGATGGAGAGGTTCTTCCTGGCATTTAGTGGGAAGAGGCCAGAAATGCTGCTAGACATCCTATAATGCACAGAACAGATCACCAGGACAGAGAATGATCCAGCCCAAAATGTCAGTAGTGCCAAGATCGAGAAACCCCGATTTAGATGGACCCTCGGATAGTGCTAGACCTATAGTGTGTTCTTATTGGTTGATTGCTTGGCTCAGCACATGGCCTCTGACACCCTCAGCATCTCCACAACTGCATAAAGAGAGTCATTGTCTAATGGAGATCCAGAGGCACCACAAGCCCCAGAACTGCCCTCTAAATCAGCGACAGAATGTAGCTGCCTCAAGGACATCCCCTTCCTCTCAGATCCTAGGACCCACCCTCCACGACAAGCCACCATATCTGCCATTTACCCGTTCATCTATACACCCATCACCTGTAACTGGACCTTATATTTTTGTTGGCACAGAAGGTGTGTTTTACTTCATTGCACCCCATTGGCCACCATTTCCCATAATTCTGCCTTCCAATGCTTTGGCACTCATGGCAGGATAATTTTATTTACTTTTGGGTTCAATGGTTAAACAGTTGTTCATCTGTAAATATCTTCTATGGTAAATTGCAACTAACCAGCAGGTGAAGTGACGAGAATCGCCCATTCTGCATAAATTAGGATTCATGGTACTTGGCATTCAGATTTGTGACCCTGGGGTCAGGGTTCATGTAAGTTTAGGTATTTAGGGTTAGAGAGAGAGAATTCCGTGAGTTCTCTTTTCTTCCTTGATTCTCTGGTTTGTGAGGATGTTGTCTTTATGTGGGAAATAAAATGGAGACTTCATTCACACAAGCAAAACAAAAACAGAAACAAGCTGTTGTGTCTGGGTGAATATTTGTGTTTGATGAGGCGTGATGGAGGCTAACATGTACAGGTATGTGACAGGAGTGTCAGCCTTACACAAGCTCGTGACTTAGGTAGAATATGCGTTTGGCATCCATCTCCTTACTTCTCCAGACCTTCTCCCACCCCGTGGTCTGGCCCCTTCAGCCTGGTACTCTCAGAAGTCACTGATGCCCGCCACCAGGAGGAACATCTGAGGAGCACTTACTCCTTTGGTGCTGAGTAGTGAAATGTCTTGTCCATACCAAGAGCACTTGCATTTTAACTCAGGAACCCCAAAGAATGAATCACCAATAATAAGATTTCAAACATTAGGCCATTAGGGTGGGATCGATTTTGAGGAGTCCTTCCTCAGTGTCCCTCAAGTCAGACTGTCTTTAAGCAAAAGTAGGTAAAACAAACACCAGAAAGACTTCAGATCAGAGTCCTGTGAGATAATAATAATATTTTTAAAAATTCATGTTTAAATTTTTGCTCTTATTTTTTTCCTGTGGCTATCAACTAGAAACAAGCACCTTTAGCTTCTAACAAAGGAAAGAAGACAGGTTCCAAGGCTGTTTGATCTTTGCAAACTTTTGTCATCCTAGGAAACTTATTAATAGATAAATGACAAAACGCATCATTGTATTTTGTTGCATTCAGAAATTGGTTTTCTTTATGGTCAGGAATTTTAGTTCTAAAGGTGTGTAAAGAGGACAGTTTAGCAAGGCCACAGGACTTCTGATGGTGGCAATATTTACTAAGCACTTACCGTGTATCTGGCACTGTTCCGTTTTCCAGTCATGACCCTACTTGTAGGTTACTCTTTTGTCATCATCCCCATATTATGAGTGAGGAAGTCCAAGGTCACAGCACGTACATGCCAGAGCCGGGTCTTGAACCCATGCTTCCTGGCTGCAGGTTTCTTAGCCTCTTGCTGTGTGTTACCTCTCCAGTCAAAACCAGGCGCCTCTGCTGTCCTCAGGGAGCTTTCCCACTGACGGGATGGGCCTGCACATGATGAAAGGGAGAGAGTCCTTCTAAATATGCTAATGCAGCTCTTTCTTGCTTTTCAGGTCTCGGAGGTGCCCTGGGCTACATTTTGGGCGCCATTGACTGGGCGCATCTGAAACTGGGAAGAATGCTGGGCACAGAATTCCAGGTCATGTTCTTCTTCTCCGCCTTGATGCTTACTTTGTGTGTTGTTATTCATCTGTGCAGTATTCCTGAAGCCCCACTTAGAGATGTTGCAAAGGATATTCCCCCCCAGCAAGACTCCCAAGACCCTCTCTTGTCATCAGACAGAATGTATGAGTATGGGTCTATCGAGAAAGTTAAAAACGGTTATATAAACCCAGAGATGGTGCTGCAGGGAGAGAAAACAAAAAATACCCAACAGGTAAAGATGCAAATTCTTTTTTCTTTACTTGGGAAAAATATTCTTGTTCTTACCCTTTCTTATTATTATTATTTGTCGTTGTCTTTTTTATTATCCTTTGTCTTTGCTTTGTTTGCTTATTTGATGTGTGGAGTTTTGTGAAGTCTAATTGAATCCTCAAATCCCCAGTAGCTATTATCCCTTGGAATTAAAACTTTGCACCCAAAAGGAAACATGTATGTCTTTTCCTCTGGTTCTCTTGTCTCTTACTCTTTTCAGGGCATTGAACCAGGGAAGATGAAGCCAGTTGGAAAATGTTAGACCATAAGAGAAGCCTGGAACCATCCTCAGGCCACAAGAAATATCTTCACTTCTTAGATTAGTATTACAAATTTGTTCCTCCAAATGACAGCATCCTCGGTTTGGATAAACTAAGAGGTTATTGGGATGAAGCCTTCATTTTATCTTGATCACACAGCAAATAGAGAAAATGTGAGAATCTACATCTCCGGAGACCAGGCTAGACCACCTTTCCCTGCACCAGGCTGCCTCAGGAGAGCACCCAACCCCCTGCCCATCCCAGTTAGCCTGGATCTGCCTTGTCGTGCAGTTCTGCAAGGCAACCCATGCCATCATTAAAAGATGTGTGTGTTTTTGAAGATTTATTTGACATAATATTCAGATAAAACACACAGACACATACAAAATGATCTCCTTTTTGGGCAAAGCTACACATATACAGGGAAAAAAAGAAAGGATATATATCCCAATGTTAGTTGAAGTTATTTTCTCTGGGTGATGGGGTAACAAGTGTTTTAATTTTCTTTTCAAAACCCTGCAGTATATCCAACATTTCTATGATGGACAAGTATTACTTTGAAAATAAAGAAAAAATAATGTCATGGTTTAAGGAACAAAACAAGGCAGGGTTCTACTACAGGTAAGTAGACATTACCCTGAGAGATTATCCCGGCCTCTTTGCCCCATTGATAGATTATGACTTCCTGCCAAAGAGTTACCCAACAGAGGCTGTCTCACTCCATTCGCAACTCATGTTGTGAGGAGCATATGAAATCAAGTGAGTAGAAGTCTTATGGAAGGCCTAAAACCCTCCACACTCATAAGAAAATAAATTCATCAAATACAATTAACTTTCTAGTATGTGCCACATACATACACACTATAGGCTGTGAATGATTTTATTTGATTTAAAAACAAAATAAAACAACTTGAGAATAAAAAATGGAGTAACATATCTTAGGCTCAAAGCCAAGCAACTAGCTCTTCTATTCCAAATGTGCATCTGGGGAGCGTCCCGCTGAGCAATGGGAGTCCACCCGACATCAGGGCCGGGACGCTGGCCGTCATTGCTTGTCAAAGTCATTACTTTCCAAAATGAAGGTGGTTGTACAATTTGAGAACTGGAATTTTTTTTTTTAATGGCAAGAAATCGAATTATTTCAGGGTTCAAACCAGATCCCACAAAATCCATCTGCAGTTTCTCACATCACCATTGCTCAGTTCAACCTTTCAGTAGGCTCCTTTTGAGTGTACTTTTGCAAAGTTCTCTTCCCTCCCAATGGCTCTGTGCCTTTTCACTTATGAATCCATCACCACCCAATCTCCAGTTGATGAAGGCACGCAATACATGCAGTAAAACTCCCGGAGGCTCTGAACCAACAAGAGGCCTTTACCAAGGGAATTGATGAGTCAGGGAATAAGATGCCAGCTGAATTTTTATTCCGAGTTAAAATACCCAAAGGGGCTTTGGATATTTACATTCCCAGCTTTTACAGAAATACTGGGCACAATATGAAAGCTCATATTTATTTTTGGTTGAAAGGAAAAATTAGGTTAACAATAAAAGCAGGGTGAAAATTATGTATAAGGCAGCATAAATTAATATTTGGAATGAGGCTGAACTCTTGCTGGCCAGATTAACTTTTTAAAATTTTGCATTTTTGGAAAGAAGGGAAGAAAAGTGAAGATAAATCATTTAGTCTCAGGCGTGAAAATCAGGCTGTTGTTTCTCCATCTGTACCTTTCGCTGCTTCTTCCTGTGGTTGAGTAAAAAGTAATAATTCTACATTGAGTTTCTGTTACAGTCGCCATTTATTTTGACAGGTACCATATTTTACATGCAGAAAACAGTTATTTTTCCCAATTCCAAGGGAATGTCTATACTTTTTAATACTGAGATTAAGTAAAAGAAAACTGGTTCAGTCGTGGTCAGTAGGTTGAATACTACAAAACTGATGAATTAAAAAATCAACTTACACCACAAACCTACAATGAGTAAATATAATTTTACACAATAAAGAAGTAAAAAGCATAATTATATAAGGTTAAGAATTTTAAAATAATATACTGTTATAGTTAAAAAAGAAAAGCTCAGGAGACTGTCTTGTAAATGAACCAGCCAGGATTCAATTTCATTATGTCAAGATTCAGAATAAATAAAAATCTGACAAGAAAGACCTGCTAACCAGCCATGTTGATGTTTACAGTCTCAGTGTCTTCAAGGCAGCTGACTGCTTAATATTTCCAAGGTTTCTTTCTTCTCTTATACGACAAGGTGTTAAAGGTTGTTTCATTCTTTGTATTTCAAAACAGTGTCTCAATAGTTCAAAACTTCTCATTCTCTCAAGGCTCCTGATACCAAAAAGTTGTAGCCTCCAGTTTTAACATAATTTAAGTCTAAATTAAAAAATTTGGGGCACATGTGCTCATTTTGTGTGTGTGTGTATGAGGGTGTGTGTGTGTGTGTGTGTTCTAAGTGTTCTCAATTCTGACTCAACATAGAGCTCATTTACATGTGTTGGCTGGTGGCAGGATCCAAGGAAATAAACTAGAAGGAGGTACCTGGCCAGGAGCAGAGAATTGATTGGCTCTCTGTATTTGTTTTCTATTGCTACATAACACATCACCACAAATTTAGCAGCTTAAAACCACATCCATTCATTATCTCATAGTTCTATAGGTCAGAAGTCTGGATGGGCTCAGCTGGGTTCTCTGCTCAGGGTCTCACAAGGCTGAAATCAAAGTGTCAATGGAGGTACATTCTCATCTGGAGGCTCAACCAGGGAAGAATCTGCTTCTGAGCTCATTCAGGTAGAATCTAGTTCCTTACGATTGTAGGACTGAGGTCTCTGTTTTCTTGCTGGCTGTTGGCCAGGAGTCACTCTCATCTCCTAGAGGCCACTCTCAGTTCCTTTCCACATGGCCCCCTCCACCTTCAAAGCCAGCAATCCTTGTGTTTTGAAACTCTTTGACTTCCCCTTCTACTCTCAGCAGGAGAAAACTCTCTGCTTTTTAAAGAGCTCATGTGATTTGATTAGGGTTACCCAGATAATCTCCCTTTTGATTTAACTCAAAGTCAACTGATTTGTAACCTTAATTATATCTGCAAAATTCCTTTGCTGTATAACATAGTATAATCATGAGGTAACACCAGGGGATGGAGATCATGGAGCCATCTCAGAATTCAGCCTACCACACTTTGAGTCAAGAAATCTAAGAATTATAATCATCTGAGGGCTAGCTTAGATCTGTGAGCTTTGTCCTCATGCAGTGGTTCTGTCTTTCAAAGATAGGACGCTAAATGTCTCTTACATCTTGGCCCAAAGAAATCTCCCTTTCCAGTCCCTTCACCCTTAGGTCCCCAAAGCCCCATTATGGGCCTGAAACTGCTAAGTATCCACACTTAACAGAACACCTCCTATGAGACATCTTCATGGAAACCGTGGTGCCATGCCCACAAAGTGTGACCCTGTGTGATGATCGACTGACAGATACGTAACATGGCGGTGTGCTCTGTCTCCCACAGCTAGTTTGCATGTCTGCTCTGAAGGTCACACCTGTCTCATGTTTTATTCCAGACTCGGAGGACAATGACCATGAAGTCACTGCTGAGGGCACTGGTGAGTATGCCTCCCCACTACCGCTACCTTTGCATCAGCCACCTCCTTGGATGGACCGCCTTCCTGTCCAACATGCTCTTCTTCACAGATTTCATGGGCCAGGTAATGAACATGTCTTTGCACACGCACAATCATTGACTTGCACATCAATCCCTCATTCAGCACCTGTCAAGTTTCTACTGGGCTGACCTCTAGGATGGGCACGGTAAAAATGTAGAAAGGAGTACCTTCAAGGAGCTGGCTTACAGACAGTTTCTAGAGGCAAGTCACCACACCCTAGACAATGAGAGGACACTATGGGACCAGTACTTGATTAAATACAACAAATAGGGAAAAATTGATGTGAGCTATAGTGGTCATAACAGGCTTAATAAAAGAGGTGCAGCATGATCCAGGCCTTGAAGGGTAGGAGTTGGAAAGAGAGAGGAGAGGGAGGAAACATTCCGAGCAGGAACAAGAATGGCATGCTTGGAGATGAGTCAGAAGCCTATTGTCTGTACCAGAAGATGGGTTGCCTAAATTGGGTTGGGCCAGATGTTAGGCGGAAGGAGGAGTGTTAATGATCCAGGGAGAGGATAGGATTTGTTAAGGCTTGATGTAGTAAGCCTTAGGACTTCCTTAGGTCCTTGAGTAGAGGTGTGAAAGAATGAAAGGGGTGACATGGTCATGGGAGAATGAGGTCTGTGCCCTAGGAAAAGCTCCTCATGGGTGGAGAGCAGAGTATATGAGAAGGGGCATATGTGAGGGGCAGAGTATATGAGAAGGGGCATATATGAGCAGAGTATATGATAAGGATCACACTGCATTTGTAGCTCAACAACCCCAAATCTCTCTTTCAGATTGTGTACCATGGGGATCCCTATAGTGCACACAACTCCACAGAGTTTCTCATCTACCAAAGAGGGGTCGAGGTTGGATGTTGGGGTTTGTGCATCAACTCCGTGTTTTCCTCACTTTATTCTTGTAAGTCTCCTCTTTCTAGGAGTGTCTTCTAAAGAGCTCTGGTCTAGCAGAATCTTGCATTTTATATTTCTATATTTATTATTTGCTCTTTAAAATACTAGATTCTTGATAAATATATGGAGGTCAGGTAACAAGATGGTGAAGTGTTGGACGGACGAAGGATGGAGTTCCAGCTGGAAGTCGTGATCGGCAGCAAGTCTCTGTTCTGCTGGAGTTGGATCATTGGCGAAGTTTCATGGATATGCTTATCTGATTTGTGGATGACACAAAACAGCAGGGATGGTTAATATGCTAGGTGACAAAATTAACATGTAAAATGATCTTCGCTCAGATGGGCAGGGTGGTATGTTACAGGAGCACTGTTCCGGGATTGAGAGTAATGGCTTTCTTTCTTAGGTACCAGCTTTCCATGGGGTCTGGAGCCTGTTAACCCCCACTTAGCTAAATTTCAGCTGTGAGGACACTGTAAACAAAGGGATTTCTTCAATTGGTTTTAAATAAGTCCAAACTGATGTTACTTCAACTCCAGGGCATCACATAGACTCATTTTGTGCTTGCTAATGTGGTTGGAAATCTCCAAGCCCTGTATACATTGAATCAAGTGAAAAGTCTGACCTATAAAATGTATGCAGTTTCCCTATTTGGAGTGGAAATTGGGCTCCTGATAATGGGAGCTCCTCCAGGATTGTGGGGAGAATAACTGGTCCCTGACTTGGAGCTCTAGGCTTTGGACAGGCCCAGGGGACGGCAGTGGGATGGCCCAGGTGGGGCAGGGGGAGGTGATGTAGGACATTCCCCGTTACCATTCTCAGAGGCATCATTCTATCATTGACGTGTGCTTCTTATGGGGCAAGAGGGTGACATATACAATGACCCCTGGTTTGGTGTTTAGCCTTCCACCTAGCCATAGCATGGCAGGAAATCTGCTTCAAGATCAAGAAAATCTCTTCAAAATATAGCACAATTGGGAAAAGGGACCTAATATAAACATACAAGGAATTAGTGAACCAAATAATCATAAAACCATAACATTCATTATTTTTAAATTTATGACAACCAAATAGTGGTGGCTTAAATCTTACATTTCCTTAGCAAAATTCTCCCTTTTGCTCTTAGAGTATATGAACTAAGAAAATTCCAGGAGGAAAACTTCAAGTATTTAAAATAGAATTAGGGAGCATTAGACTAAAACGGTCTAATAAATTATCCATCTTAGTCCCTTTGTGCTTTCAAGAGGTGGGAGGACTATTTACTATGACTTTTATTCTTGTAAGAGGAACACATTTTTCCACAAATAATCAGCATTTTAATTTTGTGTCAATTTTAGCTTTTTTCCCCTCAAAGAATCCCTACTAAGTACTATTCCACTAGTCTAGTTTGAGTTCCTGTATGAGTTTCATGGCATTTGAAAATTAAAAAGCATGTTATTTTTAGGCCCTTCCTAGTTAAAAGCCCTATGTACAAAATAAACTATAATTTGAATCGTGTTCCAAAGTTATACTCACATACAAATCTTTGGGATCCCTATCATTGTGAATTAGAACTAGAATTTTATTTATAAAATACCAGCCAACCCTGCTTAAGGATCTTCAGGGGCTCTCATGCCCATAGGATAAAGTCAAAGTCCTGAGCTTGGAATTCTAGGATTTTCCATTTGGTCTGGTTCAAACTTTGACCTCTCTCACTTCCACACAGATTAACTATCCCTGATGACCCACTACACGGACTTTCTCATCTCTGTATATTTGCTGCTGCTTTTGTTGTCTTCTTCTACCTGAGTTGCTCTTTCTACTTCCCCACTAGACAACTCCTAGTCATGCTTTTAGACCCAGCTCAAATATTACCTCCTCTGTGAAATCTTTCAATTCTTTCCCCCTGCACCCCAACCCACCCTGGGCAGAATCAATCATTTCCTTAAATTCCAGAGCACACTATATAACCTTCTCTTTTGTACTCATCACATAACATCAGGTGCAGATCTCAAATTTCTATCCAGATGGAGCTTGACAGGGCAATCTGGCTGCTGGGGTGGCAGGTGGGGTATGATGATAAAGGACTTGTTTTCAAGTTCCTTTTGCATGGCAGGCACACTTAGATCAATGAGAATAGCAACACTGAGTACTGAAATATAGCCAATTGTTCATATCATACGCTACTATTCATAACTCGTACTTAAATTTCCCTCCAGTCCTAACGAGAGGCACAGTGTAAGGATAAGACCACTACTGGGTATCAGACTCAGCAGAGGGTAAGTCAGCTTTACTGATTTCTCTTCATGGATAAAGCATTCTTTGCCAGACTTTCAGTCTTTGTACCGAAGTTACCTATGTTTCCAAATAGCTCTTTATCATTCTTTGTTTTCTCCTTGGCTGGCGTACACACTTGCATGAGAGCATTTCCCTAATGAATATTGATGGTATCTTTTAGGTATTGAGACATGTTAGATTGCATTTACTGCATAAACAAAATCACTAAGCAAACAGAAACTGACCTGGCTTTATACTGCCTTCATTCTCAATCTTGACAACAGCCTTCCAAGATGAATTTAATAGCGGAAGCAATGTTGCTCACTTATCTTTTTCAGAACAGATTCCATCAGATGACCTGAGACAGTGTTTAGTCTCATAATTGATTCAAATGTAATACAGGTTAGGTTTCTTGTCTATGTGGTGTAAGTCCAATAACTATTTGGATAGATATGGGAAATTTCATTCCTGAATAGGCACATTTCACGTATCTATTGTTTATCCCCTGGGTTCGTGTGTTTCAGTAAAATGGAGCAGGGGAAAGATAAGGAATGTATGGGTTAAAAACAACTGATTAAAAAAGGAAGAAAAAAGGAAGATTTTTTTTAAAGCAATTTTTCCTGCCATGGTGTAAAACATTTTAAGGCAGAATTTTCAAAATTTTAAAGTGAGCTCTACCACCATACTTTTGTGAGCAAGCCAACTTTACCTGCTGGGAGGGGACCCAAGTTCAAAGGGAACCATCTTCAGCCCAGCCTGTATTGGTTGAAGTAATGATAGCCACCACTACCTGGATGTCTCCTATGTTCTTAGCATTGGGCTGAGTGATTTCACAGATATTTTATCTCATTTGATCCTGACAATGAACCCAAAGAAGGGTTTTATTAGTCCCATTTTTCAGATGAGGAAGCTGAGGTTTTGAGAAGTTGAGGAGGCTGTACGTAGAGGGTGAGGGAGCCAGCAATGGGGAGGTGCCAGGTGCAGTGGGAGCCCCTTACCAGCCTGGGAAGGGTTGGAAGCCAGAAAAAGTGTCTGCACATAATGCACATCCTTGACTTCCTTCTCAGGTGTGCAGACAGCATTCAGCTGTGGGGCAAAGAAGTGGATTTGGCTCATTCTGTAAAATCTGGTTGTTTTCATTTCCTCCAACCTGGCTGTGGGCCATGGGGCCAAGATGAGCCTGGGTTGTTGTTTGGTCCCATTAGCCTAGATCCCAGTGAATCAGAATGACCCCCACTTTTCGTCCATGTCTTGCTGCCCCAGGGCCCCACAGCCAAGGCTGGCTTTCCCACCACCCCTGTTGCATGCTGTTGCTATCCAGCTGCCTGCTACCCAGTGCCTGGTCCTCTTTCCCTGTGGAAAAGAAAATCAACCTAGCAAGGCAATTTCCAGCTCTCCTTTATGCAAAGGGTTTAAAACGGATTCCAAAAGCCAGCTGTTTTCAAGCACAGATAGGGAAGTTCTTTTGTTCCTGACTCAGTATCAAAGGAAGGCTTCTAAAAAAAGTGAATCCTCAAAAGAAGGGATTATCTGAAATTATTAAATGTGGTGAGACACAGTCAGCTGTAATTTCTCCTCTCTTCTCCCCACAGACTTTCAGAAAGTTTTGGTATCCTACGTTGGATTAAAGGGTCTTTACTTCATGGGGTATTTGCTGTTTGGCCTGGGGACAGGATTCATCGGGCTCTTCCCCAACATCTACTCCACCCTGGTCCTGTGCACCTCGTTTGGCGTGATGTCCAGCACCCTGTACACCGTGCCCTTTAACCTCATTGCCGAGTACCACCGCGAGGAGCAGGAGAAGCAGGTGCGTCATTGACCCTCTGTGCTGGGTAACATCTGGACTCCTCTGAAGCTGGGGGAGTTGGTACGAAAGCGTAGAGCAGAACTTGAAACAGCAGCCCTGAAGTGCCCAGCCACATGTAATGATGGTCCGGCCAAGGCACGATCAGCTTTCCCAGCCCACCCCTCTCCTCCTTACTCTGAAGCCCTGTGCACCTGGGAGCGTCAGGGCAGTACCATTAACCACATTTGTCTGATTAGGAAAAGAGGGCTCAGGAATGCTGAGAACCAGCCTACACTCATATAGGGTCAAAGAAAGGGGAACCCAGGGATTCTGACAACTGCCCCAATGTCCAGCACACCTGCAGCATTTCCGGGTCCCCCCGACCCCCAGTACTGCAGAGGTGCATAGTGGGATTTCTGGGAGTTATTGGTTGAGGGTAAGAAATTCTTAGGCAATGTTTTCCTTGGAGTCCCGATTTCAGTAAGTCAGACCCCATGTGCAGGGAAGAAAGTTGGGGTTGCAGGGGGTCACCCCCACCAGCTGCCTCAAGGGAGGCCCATCTCCACCTTGGAGCTCTGGCTAGAGGGCCAGGCAATAAAGCCCTAAAAGAACACTAGGTTGGGTATTTCTGCTCTAAAATTACCTCCTTTTCTTATCAATATATGCCACTTTTTCCCCATGAAAATAGGCTTACATTTCTTCACCTGGAGCAGTGATGTAAAAGCTAAAGAGATACCTTCGAGTTTAATCCACCACAGCATGAAACTGCCAAAACACTGAACACGTGCACATGACTGCAATGCTGGCTTTCTTTTCCATCATTTAATCCAGCAAACGCAGCAGGGTGGAATTGCACCACGAGTTCAAACCGTTCAAACAAGAGTTGTGGCAGTCCTTATCCCCTGGCAAACGTTGTCACTAATGTTTCAACGCGTGACAGGGGTTTGCTGTTAAAAAGAACGGTCCCCCCAAAGAGAGAGTTGGATGGGACTAGGGCAAAAGCACGTAAGCTTTGAAACCTGGATTCAAATCCTGCCTCCCCCACTTGGCAGCTGTGGGACACTGGGGATGTTATTCATTTATTTATTAAATATCACTTAAAATGAGTTCATTTTTAGATGGAGTAATATATTCTCATGGTTCAACAATCACAACGATATGCAGCTATACTCTGAGAAGTGGCTCTCATCCACCCTTCCCTCTACTCTTTTGGGTTTTTTATCTTTCCAGCATATTTTCATGAAAATCAAGCAAATAAGAATCTATTTTCTTGTTTCCCGTTTCTTGTTCAAAGGATCATAGGCATTTTTCTGCACAATGATTTTGTTTTACTTAATAGCATAGGAATGATCATTCAAACTCTGAGCCTCAGTTTCCTAATCAATCAAATGAGAACAATATATGCACCTTATAGAGTTATCAGAAAATTAAATTAAACAAAAAGTGCAGGTTATGATCTTATCACGTTGCCTACCTCACACCTGGCAGAGACTCAAAACATGGTAGTTAGTATTATTGTTATCATGATAATAATGTGGGCATCTGGGGAGGTGGTGATGATGAAATGAAGTAACATATGTGAAAGAACCTTGCACAAGGCCTAGCACGTAAAAGACATCCAATAACTGGCAATGTTATGAACAAATTCAGACAAAATATCAACTATAATCAATATTAATATATTAACCAAATATCAAACATGTTTTGAAAGGGTGAATTGCTTTTTTATGTTGCTTCTCCTATGTATATCAGTGATTCAACATCCTTCTAAAAATGTTTGAATTTTTAACACTAAGGGAAGGAAAGAAATGGGCTATTTATTGAGTTTCTACTACGTTGAATTTACTGACTTCTTAGGAAGAGATAATTTTGCATGTATTAACCATTTAACCCTCATAGGTGTTAACAGTGGAATTGAAGACTTTGAAGCAAGTAGGGAAGGCAGCCTTAGGCAGGAGAGTGGAGCCTCCTGGTGGCCTTAAATCAGGGGCTGGCAAACCATGGCCCACTCGCCAAATGTGGCTTGCCACCTGCTTTTGTACAGTCTGTGAACTAAGAATTCTTTTGACATTTTTAAATGATTTTTTTAAATCAATAGAAGCATATTTTGTGACGAGTGAAAATTACATGAAATTCAAACACCAATGTCCATAAAGTTATATTGGAACACCAGATGGCTTGTGTATTATAGCTGCTTTTGCACTACAATGGGAGTCGTGTATTGCAACCAAGACCATGTGACCTTCAAAGTTGAAAATACTTATTATCTGGCTCTTGACAGAGAAACGTTGCTGACTTCTGGCCCCCGAGGATAGTTCGTCTAGATCAAATGCTGTTCCTGTGTTTCCCTTGCAGAGGCGGCAGGCCCAGGGAGGGGACGTGGACAGCAGCGGGCGAGGACAGGGCCTGGACTGTGCTGCCCTCACCTGCATGGTGCAGCTGGCTCAGATCCTGGTCGGAGGTGGCCTGGGCTTCCTGGTGAACATAGCAGGGAGTGTTGTCGTCGTGGTGATCACGGCCTCCGTGGTGGCGCTGATCGGCTGTTGCTTTGTGGTTCTCTTTGTTAGATATGTGGCGTAGGTCAATAAAGAGACATTGTCTCCAATCTCAGTGGAGCATATGGAAGAAAATCAATCTTTTCTTTAGCTTTGCCCATTGGATGCCCATGTTATGATTTTAGGGGCGGTAATCTGTCTGCCTCTCTTTCAGCCAGCCCTCTGCACAACAGTCACCATATTTCAGAGATCATTTGTCTTAGGAAAGACTGGGCTATGCCTCTGTTCACTGGTGGCAATGGGTAAGTGTGGGTTAGAGTACCTACACGTGTTTTTCTCAGTGCCGGGGCATGGAGGAGCAGGGTCTCTTTTCCACCAGGCATTTCAGGCCTTGACGTTTTGCAGACCATTCTACATGTGATGCTTGGATTGATTCTATGATGTGTTGTTTTTTTTTTTTTCTTAACCAGGATCCGTATATAGTTGGGAGGGGGTCATATTTTTCATCAAATTCACCAACACTCAAAATATTGCTGGTGATTTATTTTATGATATTAATTTACTCATATTTAACTTGCTCATAATTAATTCATGTTAATTTATGATATCCCTGACAAGTCTGCTTGAACATCTCGTGCTGGAGGATTTACCACTTTAACACAGCTCATTTCATTGACACAGTAAAAATATTTCTCTCTAGCCTGCACCTCTGTTCCATATGAACCCCTCTGGGGTCCATATTGAAAGTCTTTGGAAAACAGCCTCCTGTTTGTCCTATGATTGTCTCTTCTCCACTCGAAGCGTCTCTCTTCTCTCCTCCAGCCATATCCTTCAAGTGCGTCTTCCGTGATAGTTTTCAGCAGCCTTGAGAGGCAGCATGGTTTAAGAGAAAGACCACGAGCTTTGGAGCCGGGCTTGTTTTGAATCCTAGCTTTGTTGCTCATCAGCAAACTACTGAGCCTTCTCAAGCCACATTTGCTTGTCTATATATTTCAGGTAACAATTCCTACCTCGGAGAACTGTGATGATTAATAATACCTATGTCTTATAGGTAATGATACCTAAGTTACTCAGTGCTTACCACTGTTCTAAATGTTTTCCATGTATTAACACAGCAGTCTTGGGGGTGGATGCTATTACTGATCTCCATTTGGTAGATGAGGAAGCTCAGGCAGTGAGGTATCATGTAGCTCACTTGAAGGTACTCACCTCGTAAGTGGCAGAGCTGGGACTTGAACCCAGGCTTTCCGACTCTGCTGTTTCTCAGGAGAACAGCACATAGCGTGGAGGCTGGCAATTGGTCTGCGCTCCATGAATGACGACTATTGTCACTATTGTTAAAGGTTCATCATCCTGTTCCCCCATGCCTAGATCTGCCCCGGTCCTTCTGGGGTGTTTGTCTACACAACTCCAGATGTGCCTGAGCAGTGCAGAATGGAGATTTGCCCACATGTTTTTACAAGTTAAAAATGTATGTGGTTCCTTCTCCCACCTCATCTTAGAGTCTGGTAGTGTAGTCATCGCCTCAGATGAATTTCTAACTTACCAAAACCTTTGATCCTGGAAGGGGTTTTGGAGAAAGGAAATGAGCTGCCTTTGAGAACAGGGACATTAAGATTTGGGCTGCCGCTTTGGTTGACTTCATGCATAGTAGAATGGATGGGTTCAGTAGCATGGCCAGGCCCCTGCAGTGTCGGCTCCTTTAGGGTAGCGGTGCTGAGAAGAGGAAACATGCTCTGGTTGTTCTTTGGAAGGCTTTGGGTCCTCTTTCACACAACTGCTGGGTCTATAAGGGGTACAGGCCCACTCCTAACTTTTGCAGGGCCCCGGCCAAGAAGGTCTGCAGCCCATCCCACTTCCCTCCTCCTCCCACTCTTAGTTCTGTCCAGCACTGAGAGCGCCCTGGTGTGCACTTTCCACTGGCACATCCATAGCCTCCCCAGCCCCTTACCCACTACCACACCTCAGCCACCCCTCACACCTACCAGTGCAGACTCAGTGGTGTGGTACACCCTCTGGAGGATGGACCCAAGAAAGGATCCATGAAGGCCTTGTAAACGGACTCAGGGCCATTTAGATGGGAATTCTGAGGTCTCACGTACTGGAGCATAATCTAGAAGGTAAGGGGGGCTGGGTACAGGCTCCAGGCAACTCTGTGGATTCCTTGCCGTGTGGGGAGTGGCGCAGCTGGGAGGAGAAGGCTGAGCAGAGCCCTCTAATAATCAAACCCAGGGCAGGGGCCCTGGCAAGCCAAGTCTAGGGGCAGTACTGAAGAGTACCAGCCTGAGAGCGTAGCCAGAGAGCAGATCCAGTGTCACTGTGTTGCAGCCTCCCTCTCCTTCCCAATTCTCCAATGGTCTCAAACTGGATCTCTGTTGTCTCACACTCTTTCTCCCCTTGCCATGCATCAGCTCACAGGTTGCTGCTGCAATTCTCTTGATTGCCTCCTTTTCGTTTTAAGAGCCCACTCTGTGCTGCTACTGGGTTACCACACCTGTGACTGGGCAGTGCCAGCGTGTTGGGGTATGTCTGGAGCACCCTGTGGATCTGGCCACTTCTACTTTGTGTGTGTATGTGGAGAGGGAGGGGGAGGACAGGGGACTTACACTGAAGTGGTCACTCCCTCCTGCCCACTGCTCAACTGCCACCTGCAGAACACACAGCTTCCTTATCCGGCACCAGGCACTCCAGGCTCCCACAGCTTATCCCATGTTTTCCAGATCCCTGATTCTTTCCAGACCTGGCTGGGCTGTCTTCTCAGGCCTGAGTGTGCTGTTGTTTCACTCTGAGCCTTGCTCTAAGCCTCTCCTCATGGTGCGTCTCATTTTTTGCCCCCACTCAGGTCCCCCTGAATTATATTGGTATATTTATTCCCAAATGAAGTCATCTCATTCTTTTGGGGAGGTCAGATGCAAAACAACTGCATCTTCCCCTGGCTTCCTTTCTCCCTCTCTCCTTCACATCATCAGTTCCAGAGAAGCAAGGTCATGACTGACCTAGAGGAACGATCAAGGCAAACTCCCAGTGCCACAATGTGGATGATGGTGAGCAAGTGCTCAGAGGACCCAAGGGGACACAGCACCAGCATTAGGAAAGAAACAGCACCGAGCCACCTCTCTTGATTTGCCCACCCATCCTTGGTCTCTGCAAAGCTTAGAAATGGAATCATTTGCAGAGTTCAGTGTTTATTTCATGATCATTTCTCCAAGGATTGTTCTGGTGATTAAAGATTTTGAAATGAAGGAGTAGGTGATCTGGAAGGGTCACCTGAAGCTGAAGGCCTTCTAATCTGGACCCTCGAGAAGGCAAAAGTAGTCATCTGTGGCCAGCCACAGCATGGTCTTTATTATAAGTGAAACTCTTTTCAGATGCAGCCCTGGATCAGCTAGTGGGATAAGGAAAGGAGCTAGAGCATGCATATTTCCCCCCACCACACACGCTCAAATATTCAAATACTTTACCCATTTAACTTAACTCCACCGAGGTTTGAACGAGCGGAGAGAATCCAACTTAAAAAGGCTTTAACTACCTTTGGGAACCCAAGTGCTTGTTCTCTGTATACCAATGACATGTTCTCTCTGGGACAAAATGTCCCATTCCCAAATAAAACAACTGCAGGGACACCTAAAACTTAATAGAAATCCTGCAGGAGAAAGGGAAGCCACTCAGCTTTGCTTCCTCCCTCCCTCCACCCCATGTACCTGACATTCTAACCTCAAAGCCTTTTTGATCATTGCATTTCCTCAGCTTCCAATCTCCTCTCTACATCCCCACTCCCTGTCTAAATTGACATTTCTGCCTGTCTAAATTGTACCCATATTTCTAGGTCCATCTCAGATACCACTGTGACCAGGAGGTCTCTGATCCCCCAGCAGAAACAAGCTTTCCATCGCCTGTATTCCCACAGCATCTTCTTTTAGTCCTTACTATGACATTGAACTCATTGTTCCATGACTTACTTGCCTCGTGCACATGGCTGTATCTCCTTTGAGTGTAGAAGTCAGGAATGTGTCTGGTTCATGTATGTGATCCTAACACCCAGTATGCGGCTTGGCACACAATAGGCATTCAAAAAATAAATTGTTGATTTCAACTGATTTGATCACTTCCTTGTTGATTCTTTTGTTCTTGTGGTAGACAGAAGTCATGGTCTTTGCTTCCTCAAGTCATGATCTCAGAAGCCCTCAGGTTTGGATGGGGACAAGTTGACCCTTTTTGTGGAGTTCTTTCATGAAGGGCTTGTCTCTGGACCCTTCTGTTTTTCTAGTGCCCATCGTAGCAGAAGCACATACTTCAACACACTTTCCTAAGAATCCTGAGCTACCCACACATTATTATTATTGTTATTATTTTTGAGGAAGATTGGCCCTGAGCTAACATCTGTGCCAGTCTTCCTCTATTTTACGTGGGATGCTGCCACAGCATGGCTTGACGAGCGATGCTAGGTCCACGCCCAAGATCCGAACCTGTGAACCCTGGGCTGCCAAAGCAGAGCACGAGAACTTAACCACTATGCCACCAGGCAGGCTCCACATTATTTTATTGTCACAATTGAAATGGCAAATTGCTTGAATAAAGAGAATCTCTCAGTAAGAGTCTAACATCAGCGTTATACAGGAATACACTGCCATGCTACTCCTTGTTCTTTCTAGGTGTTTACTTGTTCATTTATTTTGTATTTTGGGGACCTGGGGGATTACGTTCCAATCTTTATGAACACAATTGCTGTTCAATATCAATCAGTTTTCTTCCCAAAGGGCAAAGAGAGACTAATTTGCCTACTTTAAAACAAAAGCATTATTCTGTTTTCTAAGAAAGCTAACTTCTCAAGACTGCTCAGGATTGAGCAGGTCAGGCAGCTTTTGTTTTTGTGGCCAAGCATGAGCATTTGTAATTGCACTGTGTTATGTTACAGAGAGTGCGATAAGGAATGCCGGGGACATAGATCTCACCTTTTGAGCCAGAAATCTCAGACCCAACAGGAAATTTCCAACAAAATTACAAAACAGTTTACAGTTCAAGAGGCTATTTAAGCAGACATATTTGTAAAATGATTATTTATTGCATTAAAATAATTCACACCAGTAGGTGCCCACATGGCCTTTTTTGGACTCCAAACTAGGTTGCCAAAGAGAACAGGAGCACCTCTGTCAAAGCTGGCAGATGGATGGGTAGTCTGATGTTTGGTCCCAGTTCTCTGAGCAACCTCAAAAAAGGACTAAACTGCTGTGACCAGAACAGAGTTGTCATAAGAAATGTATCACTCTCCAGAGATGGTCTCATAGACTGTCTGGGGGTTAAGGAAGAATTCATCATGCATGCTCAATGTGCAGAGCACTCTGTAGGATGAGTGGAACTTGGCTAAGGTAGTGTCCTATGGGGATTCCCCTCAGAACAGGCTCTCGGTGAATACTCTGTTCCCTTTAGGACAGATTTTACTTGAGTCTTGCATCCCCTTTCCCACTCCACACCTCCTCTTGAGAGATTAGACTCCAGCTTCTGGGAATTTGGTTTTCAGTACCCCCTGCTCATTTCTACAGCACTTCTTAACCTTCTAGCTAAGCCTACAAAAAACGTGGCGTAGCCATCCCTCTCTGTACTCACTGGTCCAGAGCCTCAATCAAATGGGCACCCCGATATCCAAAGAGTGAGAGGGGAGAGGCTGCGGAAAAGTCCCCACTCACCGTAGCGTTTCTACTCATTTTCAAGTTGCCCCTGGGTACAGCTCACCTGCAGCGCGCAGACCGGAGCGCGCAGCGTCTCCACGCACGCACATACTGTCTGGTCAACCGGGGCGTGCAGGCTTCCAGCGCATGGTGCACACACTTCCTGCTGGGTTACCAAGTGAGCACGTGAGCTCCTTTTCCGCTTTAGGGGCAGTAGCCTGAGGAGGTCTCTCTATTCAGCTTCTCTAATCTCGTTGCATCCGCTCCCTCCCGCAGTGACGCCCCTCCCCAGCGAATCACTCTTGCTCGCAGGAGACAAGTATTTTGCTCCCGGTCACATCTGGGGGCAAAGGCCGTGCACAGTCGAGGTAGGGCTCCCCGTGTGCCCACTCGCACAGCCTGGGACGATAAACCATACAATGGCTTCATGGGAGGTGCCTCTCTAGCGGTGCATTTCTCCTAGTGGTGGACCAAGATTGTCACTCCCTTCTCCGAACTGGGAAAAAGTTTCTTCCTCCCAAACTCTAGGCTTCTGGCTCAGCCAGGCAGCAAGACAGACCTTCGCTTCGCGGCAGAATCGCGGGCCAGGGCACAAAGGAAATGTTCAGTGGGTGGCTCTCCCGGCTGGATGCACCCTGGGGACCCTTTCAAGGGCTCCATAAAAGTCGCTGGAATAAATGGGCTCAATTGTCTGCGCACTGTTTGGCTGAGCCCCACTTCCTCGCGCCCCAATTTATTTACATTCCTGATGCCTCTCCGCGGCGCGCTTCTGGGCGCCCCCACACTGCCCAGAGTTAACAGAGTCAAGAGAGGGAGAGTGTGTGAACGGAAGTGGGACAGAGGCCGGTGGCCTGGCCCTCTGAGGCTGATCTCCACCTGGTTTTGCAGCCTCTCCTCTCCTGAGAGGGTCCCCCAGCCTTATCACAGGCTGCTCCTTTGCTCTTCTCCCCATTCTCGTCACTCCTGCCCCTTGATGGGGGTGGGGGTGGGGGCTAGCATCCCCTAATGCACTCTCCTCTTTTCCCTCCCAGAGAAGGCCACGTTGCAGTGTCTGCACACCCTGGGCCTCGGCCTGCGTCAGTAGGCGGAGCTACTGGGCAGCAGGTCATAGCGCCCCCCACTATAGACCACCACGCCAGGCGGGTAGTAGAGGTCGGGCTCCGCGGCCGGGTGGAGAGGCGCCAGGGCCTGCAGCCCCTGATCCTCGGGCTCTGGCTTAGTGGTGGCGGTGAAGGGGCGCATGCTGGTGAGCGAAGGCGACGCGATGCACCAAAGCAAGTTCTTGAGCGCCTTGCGGAACTCTCGGCGCACGAGGCAGTAGAGGATGGGGTTGAGGCAGCTGTTGGAGTGAGCCAGGCACACGCTCACCGGGAACGCGTATACCTGGCACAGGAAGTACTCTTGGCTGAAGGGCACTGCGTTGAACTTGATGAGGATGCTCCAGGTGGTGAGCGCCTGGTTGGGCAGCCAACACAGGAAGAAGGACAGGACCACGATGGTCACTGATTTGGTGACTTTAGACCGCCTCCGGGCGCTGGCTCCAGCCAAGCCTCCTCCAGCCGCTGGGGCGCCTCCTTCGGTCCCTGCCACGCGGTGGTCGGAGATGAAGCGTACCAGCAGCAGATAGCACAGGCTAATGATGCCCAGCGGCAGCACAAAGCCTAGCAGCACTTTCTGCAAGTGGTAGAGGCCCAGCCAGAACTGCCTGTCGCCGCCCAGCAACTTGTCGGGGAAGCGCACCAGGCACAGCTCCTCGCCCATCACCTTGATCGTGGTGGAGAAGATGGCATTGGGCAGGGAGGCCAGCGCGGCCGAGGCCCAGATCAGCACGCACAGTGCCTTGGCCGAGAAGCAGCAGCTGTCCTCCAGGCTCTGACCGCAGCAGTCGCCCCGGCTGTGCCCTCGGGTCCGGTGGCTCTTAAGAGCTGAAGCCACCGAGTGGTATCGCGCCACGCTCATGGCGGTGAGGAAGAAGACGCTGGCGTACATGTTTATGGACGTCACTATGGATACGATCTTACACATGGCCTTGCCGAAGGGCCATTTGAAGTCGAGAGCGTTCTCTACTGCCCAGAAGGGCAGGGTGAGCACAAACTGAAAGTCCGTTAGCGCCAGGTTGGTGACGAAGAGGTTGATGTAGGACTTGCGCCAGCCTTGCTTGCTCTTCATCAGGTAGAGCACCAGCAGGTTGCCCGCCAGCCCCAACGCGCAAACCACCCAGTACACCACGCTGATGAGGATTCGCACCCGGGCCTCGGTGTCCGCGCTCTCCGCCCCGCCGCTACCCGGGGGATGCCCTGGCGCGGCGCCGTCGGGCAACTCTAGCCCCAGCTCCCACCACAAGTCCTGGAGCTGCAGCGACGTGTTGCCACTGCTGTTGGCAGCCTGCAGAAGGTCCGGGATGAGACGGAAGAGTTCTGCGAGCTCGTCCCCGCCAGCCGCCTTATTCATGGTGGCTATCGTGGCTCGAACGCCCACCTGCATGCTCAGGTGCCTCTAGGTCATGTTCCAGGGACAAGACCTAAGAGAGTCCAGCTCCCACAGGGGTCTTTCCCGGGGCGAGGGCGCAGGGCATGAGTGGGAGCTTTCAAAGCAGCCGCTGAAGATAGAGCCTAGGAATTGGGCGCCAAGCGCGTCCCGGGCGCCCAGGAGTTGCGCTCAGTCGGCTCTGGAGGGGAGTTGAGCAGAGCTCAGCTCCCAAGGCGAACAGTCGGCGTCCAGGTGTTCTTTCGCCAAGGTCAGAGTCTCAGGGTCTCTACTGTACGACTCAGACTTTCACCCCTGCGTTTCCCGTTGTCACTTGGCACTAGCGTATAACCCACCCGGCCTCTCAGGACCGCTATTGCGCGCCCGCGCCTTCTCTTTCAAATACCTTTGTCGCTTCCTCTGCTGCTTCTTGGACGAGGTTTCTGTCCTTTGAAAGAAAAAGATAGGAGAGTTCCGTCTACCTCGCTCTGACTCTCTGGAGGTCTTTCGATGTCGTTGTCGCTGTCTCACGTTTCGTCTCTCCGCTGTTGTCGACTCCCAGTGAGTTGCCAGCTCCTCTCACCCGAGTTAAATTCTCAAGACGTTCGCGGAGTTATACCCGCAAAGCCGAGGCTGCGGGCTCCCAAAGAGCATGCGTAAACCCCTCGCAGAGAGTGGGGGCGCTTTCCGAGGTGCTGAACTTCGCCGCGCCCGCCGCGGGGGAGGAAGGAGAGGTGGGCAGTAGGCAGAGCCCATTGGTCAACTCCCCTTTTCCTCTTCAAAGTTTCCAAAGAAAATAGTCGTAACCCTTTATTTGCTGGAGAAATTCTGCTTTTACTTGAGATCCCTTTTCCTTTCTTTATTCCTGAACATAACTATTGGATTTTTTCCTCTTCATTACTCCCACTTTATTTTTGAAATTATCCCATTTGCTGAAGGATGGTTCTAAAAATACACAATCTCTTGCCCATTTTTCTTTTTAAAAGCAATAATAGTGTCCTCTCTCCATGCCCAGATCCTAAATCAGATGATGGGCTTTGTGAATACACAAACTCAAGTTCCACTTGCCTTTCTTTAATTAGCTGACTACTTTAATTGGTGCCTGTGATGGCCAGGATTTTCAAAGGGTTTTCACCTAGCAGAACTCGGGGGTGGGGAGTGGGCAGAACTCTGCAAGTTCTCTGCTTTGGTATATTCTGAGAACTGAAGCTAAGCCGAGCATATAATTGGTGAGCCGAATTCACAGACATTAGGTACCACCTGTCTAGCTCTCAGCTCAAAGCTCTTCAACAAATTGTTTACTCACATAAACCCATATTCTCTTTACCTTGATGAAGTTGGAATAGAAGATCCCAGAGGGTTGTTTTGGGACCACCAGTTCCCGACTTCCACCACTCTTATAATCAGAACTCTTTACCAGATTTAAAGACCGATGGAAGTAAATTCTAAGGAAACTTCTACGTTCCTTTGGGCAAGGGGATCCAGTGTAAACCATTTGAATTACATCTTAAATTGCAGTTTATTTAAATGACAGCACAACTTCTCTAGTATAAATTACACTTTTTACGGTGGGCTTAAGAGATTTGCAATGTTTTCCTTACTGCCTGGGACTAAACTGAAATAAAAGTATCTTTAAACCTATTTGTCCTCAGTCCTGGGGTAATGCAGAACTTGCGACTTTACTTGTAGAGATAAGGAGGATACGACTTTAAAGCAGAGGAGATAGAAAAAATTTAGTGAAAAAACAAACACGGTACCCAAAATATATGAAGGGAAACAAACAATCTTGATTCTAAAGCGAGAACACAGTTCCAGAGAACACACTTCATCGTAAACGCTGGACTGCTCAGCCTGCCCGGTAGAGGGCGCCAGGGCTCTGGTAAAACCAAAAACCAAACCAAGCCACCTCTTTGGAAGAGCTCCAACATGGAGAAGCCCGGCCAGCCCTGAAATTCCTCCCAATCCACAGGCTGCCTCCGTGCATACCTCTTACCCCTATTTTAGTAGCCTCACCTTCAGGCTCAGTGTTCACTTTATTTTTTACTAGTTTTTTCTCCATTAAATTTTAATCTCTCCTTTATTAAAAAAATTTTTTAAAAAATATTTCAAGGTGCTGTTGAAAAACAAGGAAGCCTAGGGCATACCCTGAAAGCTCTTTGCCTCAGTTTTCTCTTTTGTATATAGAAGGAATTGTGGTTTTCAAATATTCTGAGGATAGGTCTGAGCGGGTGACATGAGTCAGCTGGGGAGCTTGCTGAAAATGTAGGCTGCAGCCCTCCTCCAGGCCCGGCTGGCCCCAGAGATTCTGACTCTCAGTGGAGTTGGAAAGGGGCCCAAGAATCTACATTTTAAACGCGTTCTTCCAGGTGATAGAAATTTTTCCCCAAGTTTGGGAACATCTGGATTTTTATTCCTTTTCTAACTCTTCGCGTAAAAAAATTTAAGTGCCAAAAAAGAAATAATGTCCACTGATGGCTTATCACACACTGAGATGGGAAGTGAAGGAAGAGAAGAGGGTTTTGCCAAGTTTCCCTAAAATCGCACTTAGGCCTGACAGCAACCTTTCTTCACCACTGGTCTGGGAGGGCCATGCGCTCCTGAGGAATACCAGGCCTTGAGTACTAGCCAGCACCACTCAGATTGAGCCCTCAGGAAAGGCTGTTCCCAAGTATGACTCTCAGAGAGTGCCGCCCAGATGCAGAAATCACAGATCTTTTAAATTACCGTAATTGTGAACGGAGTTCCTGCTATACCCAAAACAATGCATTAGGTGTTTGGACATATAACATCAGTGATACAATACGAATAATAGAAGCAATGATCACCACTCACATTACATGTTTATTTGGATACTATTATTTTCCTAGGGTTGCTGTAACAAATTATTACAAACTAGGTGGTTTAAAACAACAGAAATTTATTCTCTCAATGTACTGGAGGCTAGAAGTCAGAAGTCAATGTGTTGGGAGAGTTGATTCCTTCTGGAAGTCCTGAGGAAGAAATCATCCATGCCTCTCTCCTAGCTTCTAATGGTTCTAAGGTAATTCCTTGGCTTGTAGCTACATCTCTCCCTTCTCTGTCTCTATCTTCAGATGACGTTGTCCCCTCTCTGTGTATGTGGGTGTCTGTTTTCTCTCCTTATAAGGACATTAGTCATTGAATTAGGGTCCACTTTAATCCAGTATGACTTCATCTTAACTAACTACATCTGCAAAGACCCTATTTACAAACAAGGTCACATTCACAGGTACTGGGGGCTAGGACTTGAATATATCTTTTTGAGGGACACAATTCTACCCACTACAGATAATAACTGTGTGCACTGTGCATAGAATTTTATCTGCATCATTTCACCTAATGCTCACAACCAGTGAGCTTGATACTATTATTACCCCAAATCTGATTTCTAGCAAATCTGATTTGCTACTTGACATTTCCACATGGTTACTGATTTTCCTTTAAATTTCTCAATCTTAGTAAATGGCATTACTATTCACTTAACTGTTCAAGCTAAAAACCTAAGAGTAATTCTTTATTTCTTATTTTCCCTCATACCCATTCTGAGTAGGTCCTGTTAGCATGTTCTCAAGAACAAAAACAAAAATTCCCCAAACCAAAACATTCCTGAATCCATCTACTTCTCTCCATTTCTCTCTGTATTAGTTATCTCTTGCTGAATAACAATTTATGCTAAAACTATATGGCTTAAAACAACAAACATTATCTCACAGTTTCTACAAGTCAGAAATCCAGGTGCAGCATAAAGTCATTGGCTCAAGGTCTCTCAAGAGGTTGCAGTCAAACTATCGGTTGGGGCTGTGGTTTTATCTGAAGGCTTATGTGGTAGGAAGAAGAGTCTGCCTCTAAGCTCACTCACCTGGTTGCTGGCCGACCTTGATCTTTCACCATGTGGGATTCTCCACATGGCTGCTTCACAGTATGGCAGCTGGTTTCCACCAGCGTGAGTGATGAGAGAGAGAGAGAACTGGGCATGAAAACTATAGTCTTTTTATAATCTAATATCAGATGTGACACTCCCACCACTTCTGCCATGTTTTATTTTTTAGAGGTGAGTTGGTAAGTCAAGTCCACAGTCAAGGAGAGGGGAGTTATACAATAACATGCTTACCAGGAGTCAGGGATCATTGGGACCATCTTAAAGGCTGACTACCTCTGTAGGGCAGGTTGTTACAATATCCAGCAGAAAACAGGGGTTGAAGGTCTACTCAACTGAGCAATATTTCCCCAGCTACACAGTGCTAGGGCAACAGAGATTGAAGTTCAAGCCTAGTAAAGTGGAGGGGAATAAGTAAATAGTCCAGGCTTTCAGTCAAAACCCCAGAAAAGGCATACCCTAAGGGTAAGTTCTACACTCTATTCTCAACAATCAGAAAATACACACTTTCTTCAAGTCTGCATAGAACATTCACCAAAATAAGCCACAGGCTGGGACAAAATCAAGTTTCAACAAATTTCAAATGGTTGAAATCACACAGACATGTATTTTGAGCACAGTGGAATTAAACTAGAAATGAACAAAAGGTTGATAACTACAAGTCCTCAAATGTGTCAAAATTAAGCAACATTTTAACCAACCCATGAGTTAAAGAACTAACATTTATAAGATGTTATAAAATAAATTATAAAATATTTTATAGTAAATCATAATAAAATATGACATATCAAAATTTGTGGGATGCAACTAAAGCAGGGCTTAGAGGGAAATTTATAGCTATATATGCATCTTTTTAAAAAGAAGAAAGGTCAAACATCAAAGATCTAGGCTTCCAACTCAAGATACTCGAGGAAGAAAAATAAATTAATTCCAAAAGAAGAAGAAGTATGGAAATATTAAAGAGAAAAGCAGAAATACATGAAGGGCCCTTGCTATGTCAGGGATAAACCTTCTAGTTGCTAGGTCCTAGAGAGGTGAGGGGAGGGGGGTCTCAAGGGAGGACCAGAGCAGTCCAGAGGTGGTTACTCAGACGGCTTGGGGCAGAGGTCAACCAGTAGGTATGGAGATGTATAAACACTTTTTAAAATCTCTGCTGCTATGCTCACTCCTACCAGCTGAATATGAATATGAGGTCTCCTCAATATGATGCCACCTTCTATTGAACCATTCTTGTCAACTTAACTCCACCAGATACAACATCCTTGACACTGAATTGCACTGACACTACCCCACTAGTCATTCCCCATATTTTGATAAGCAATCTCCCTCTCTCTTAGTTTACTGTGTTCTTTTTGCCTAAATGGACATTTCTCTCCTATCCCTTTTGCCTGACTGGTGAATTACTGATTGTTCTTCAAGGTTAAACTCACACAATTATTTCCTCTTTGGAAGATTTTATTATTCCTAATATTTTCTAGAGAGAATTAGTCACTCTTTCTGTGCTCCCAAAGGACTTTATATGAACATTTATTACAGCGCTTATTACTGTCTCAGACAGACAATAACAAACAACTACCCCTCCTTCAAACTGAATACCTCTTGAGAACTATATTCCATGTTTAATCTCTTTGTATCCTCAATTCCTGACATAGTGCCTGGAAAATTATATGCAGCTTGAACCCATGAATGAGTCATTAATTCCATTTCTTACTAACCACTAACATTCATTCAACAATAAGAAAGAAATTCCCAGTTGGAAGACCCTGCAATCATCTGCAAACTCTCTTTCAAGTGCTTTTCCAGTCCTCTTCCCCATGTTCCACACACTCAGAACTTGGCAACTGCCATTCTCAATGCACTGGAAGCAATATTCTCCCTGACCTTTGCCTTAGTTAAGAGGGCCTCTGTAATCAGGGAAACAATCATGGGTCCCAGTTAAATAGTTAGTTGGGACTTGTTTCATAAAAAGATATTAAAACGAGTCTGGATTACTTTACAGCATTCTGAAAGCAAAAAATGTCACATTTCATTATTTTTCTAAATCAAATTAAACCCAGCTTAAAGCTCCCCTTATTAAGTTGGAGAGAAATCAAGACCAGCCAACTTTGGTGACTTCCTGTTCTTCAACGGGGCTATTCCCCAGGCTCATGCAGTCTGGAGAAGAGAAGGAGGGCCCTGGTCCTCACGCCAAGCTGGCACACTGCTGCTGTCTTTAACTGTCGAGGTCTGAGTGGCCCCCCAAATTGGGCAGCTCCACTGGCAGCTTCATTTATCATACTGAGATCTGCTCTGGAGTCCTCTGTTGAGTGTCTCAACATCATGGCCCTAATGCATAAGACATCTGTATGGTCATCCTCACTCTGGGATGCTGCATTGAGGTAGGCTCTGAACCCATTCTGGAATCTCTAACCCTCTTCCTATCCCAGTTCCTAAGGCTCACCATCTTCTGGTGTTGAGTACCTCCTTTTTTAATTATTGAAACTCCATTTCTTTCACCATTGAGAAAAAACTCAACCTAATCACCTCATGCCCTCTAAAATAGTGATTCTTAAAATGCAGTCCCAGCCAGGAGCATTAGCATCACCTGGGAGCTTGTTAGACATATAAATTTTCAGGCCCCACCCAATACCTACAGAATCATAAACTCTGGAGTCAGGCCCAGCAATCTAGGGTTTAACAAGCCCTCCAGGTGATTTTGATGTATTAAAGTTTGAGAACAACTGTTCTAAAACAAAGAAGTAGCTTTCCCCCCAACTCCTACTCTGAAACACACACACAGACAAAACTGTCAGCCACTCTTCCCCTTAAGGAAAGCCCAGACACCAGGACAACAGGATGTGATAGGAGGGAGGGCACGTGGGTATGGAGACTGATTACTTTTCCCTTCTAAGGTTATGAATGCCCATCAGAGAAAGAAACAAAACACAGGAAAATTTCTGTGGCAGGATGACTTATTGATGTACTGTTTCTTTGCTGTCTTAGAATCTCTTGAGGACCTTAAAAACATTCCAATCCCTGGGATTCTCCCCCCAGGAATTCTGAATTAATAAGTCTGGAGTGAGTCCAGATGTTACTTTTCCAAAGTTCCCCACATTATTCTAATGCACAGCCAAGGGTAAAGTCCATTGCCCTTGATCCCCTGTTGCTTCTTTGAAGATGACCCAGGTCAACTAACTCACCATTAACTTGTAGGCTTGCTTGTGACTCAGTGGAGGATGGAATGGGAGCATCCAGTCCTAGGTTCTACCAGTTGCCTCATACTCAGTGAAGAGTTGACATTTCTATTCTTTTCCTTGCTTACTCACTCATGATCAGAGGAGCAGTTATAGCCTTCACACACAGGTCTAACAATTGCAAAGTCACTTAGGAATGCTTTTGAATATCAGTTTCTATACTCTTCCTATTTCTGTCATTGCAAACTAGCTGAGGCTGATTTTTCTTGTGTAGCTTTCAAGTTCCTTTTGTTAAAAATCAGTAGTCACCCATAGTAGAGGTGCATAAGGGATGATCTTGGTCCCCTCTCTACCACCTCTTTACCAGGTTTCAAAGAAGCATAGCTCATAACAAGTTCTGTCACTTACATTTATTTGTAAGCAGAAACAAAAGAATCATACAACCCATTCTGTAGGCTCAATGAATCTAGCGAGCATCTAGCATAAAGGGTTCTTGTGCTTGGGACTGGTTGAACTTCTTGAATATATGAGTTTATAGTCTTCATCAAATTTGGAAAAAATTTGGCCATTATTTCTTCAAATAGTTTTTGATTCCCCTCAACCCTTTTGTGAACTTCAATTATGTGCATATTATGCTGTTTGAAGTGTTCCACGGCTCCCTGATGCAGTGTGGGGTTTATTTTCCAGTCTTTTTATCTATGTGTTTCATTTTGGATAGTTTCTATGACTTCAAGTTCACTAATATTTTCTTTTGTAGCATCTAATCAGCTAGTAATACTATGTAGTGTAGTTTCCATCTCAGACATTGTTTTTTTAATCCTTGGAAGTTCAACTTGGATCTTTTTTATGTCTCTCCTCAACATGCTCGTGATTTCTTCTATCTTCTTAAACCTATAAAATGTAATTATTATACCTTTAAAAATACCCTCATCTACTCATCCTATCAGAAGTGTCATTTCTGGGGCTGTTTCTATCGATTGACTTTTCTCCTCATTTTGAACTGCATTTCCCTGCATCTTTGCATTCCTGATCATTTTTGACACACAGGGTGGATTTTACTTTGTTGCTTGCTTGATATTTTTGTATTCTTTAAATAGTCTTGCATCACATTTAAGTTACTTGTAAAGAATTTGGTCCTCTGAAGGCTTGCTTTTATGTTTTGTTAGGTGAGACCGGGACAATCTTTATTCTAGGTCTAATTTTGTCCCAATTCTGAGGCAATATTCTCTGATGCCTTGTGTATTACAAGGTTTTTTCTAATTTGACTGGTAGGAAAGCAAACTATTCCTGGCCCGGTGTCATTGTTGGAATTGGTTCACCTGAAGCTTTCCAGTGTTTTCTTTTTTTTCCTGCCTCAGTTTATTCTCATGCATGGACTGAGCAGTACCTAGTTAAAGGCTTGTGGGGAATCCTTTACACATCTCTGGAACTCTGTGTATATACAGCTCTCTCCTCTCTGTGCAAGTCTCTCCTCTTCCACAGTCTGTCCTGCAAACTCTTAGCTACTTTGACTTCCTCGAATTCTTAACTTCCTCCTCAATTCAGAGACCGTTGAGCTGTTTGGGGTCCCCTGCCTGCATTGCAGCCTGAAACTCTCTCCACGCAGTAATCTGGGTAATTGTAGGGCTCACATTACCTGTTTGCTTCCTCTCAGGGGTCATTATCCTGTGCTGCTTGTTGCCCAATGTCTGAAAACCATTGTTTCATATATTTTACCCACTCTTTTTTTAGTTAAATTGAAAGGGCAAATCACATGCCTGTTACTACATCATGGTTGAAAATGGAAATCCGTTTTTGCTAGATATTTATATCCTGTATATACAAGATTGGGGAGTGTCTCTACAATATGTTAATCAAGTCACATATCTTCAATATTTTAGTTAAGAGACATCTGGTGTTTATCAGAGATAAAGATAGTTGTAGTACTTTTAGTTGCTGACTTGTAGTGTGAACTTCTGATTAAATAATACCTGACCATTCTCAACGTTCATATTGTTTTTTCCACTATGTAAATTAAAAGTAACACATACTAATATCATCGACAATGAAATTTTTACAAGTAAATTATAGACGTTGTACCCCATCCCTTCCAATAAAACTGCGTGCAGACCTGGGATTTAGGTCTCACTTGCCAAATCCTCACCAGCAGAGTGCGAACTGTTGGTTCCTCTTTCTTGTCTGGATTCCAAGATTAGATGCTAGAACCAGAACCGTGTGCAGAAATGACAGAGAGGGGTGCTCAGAACACTGCCATCGACCCCCGAGCAGTGGCCAGTGCCCTACCTTCTGCTGAGGTACACACAGTGTTTGTGTTGTAACAAGTGTCAATGTTAACAAACCTCTCTTTGCTGCAGTGACTGGTGATTTAAATAGTTACATTTGTTTGCAGCAAATCCACAAAGGAGAATATTTATTCGTCAGGGCAAAGAGAGAAGGGAATATCTAATACTAAACAGAATCTGTTTCCCAAGGTCAGGTGGAAGTTGGGAGAGGAAGCCGACTCGTTAATAGAGGGGTGTCTCCATGGGCCTCTGAGCAGATCACTCCCCAAAACATTCCTCACTAAGTCTCCCACCCAAACCCATCCTCAGATTAAATATTCATTTACCATTTTTCCTTTGAGAGAAATGCAGAAAAGAATGAAACATATCCCCTGTACTAACAGTTTATAATCAAGCGCAGAATCATTCACAACAAATCACAAGATTCATTAACTCGAATTTCACTGCATGAAATGCAGCTCAGTTGCCCACTTTCTGATTCACCGCTTGACAACATCACCTCTTTCTATGAGTCTTTCACAGACTTCTCTCTGGTTTACATCCTGATCCATGCATTTCATAAACATATCCTGTGTTCCTAATTTTCTCACTCTGGGTTTCAAAGACTTCATCAGCCTATCCATACGCATATCACCCCTCTCTCCTACAAAAGATGAATGATAACACCTTAATCTGATTAAGGCCACTGCTTTACTGCAGGAAACAGTGATTGAATCAATACAACCATTTGCTCTTGGAGACCTCTCAGGAGACTTGGTGTGGGTTTAGCAGGACAGAGAAACATGTAACTAACAGTATGAGTCAGTGTTATCTGCAACACTCAGAGGGGCTATGAAGCAACAAAGGAGGCCTCTTCATTGCCAATGAGGTGATTCTGGCAGGCACCATTTGGCGAATGTGGCTGAGGTGGATAAAGGTGTTAGCAGAGTCACCCAGCCCTCGGCCAGCTGTCCCCTGGGCCTCATGAAAGGGTCTCTGAGAGTGCAGAGTCTGGCTTTCTGTGCCCTGAAGACTCCCAGTGCTGCAAATACTCATCTTGTGGCCATGGAGATAAACTAACCTCTATTTGGCAGTGTGGGCAAGTTCTGTGGAGACTCTATAAAATCATAAAGAGGTCTTTTATCTTAACCCAGGGTTAATTTCAAAGCCCATTTTGATGTGCATCTTTTAAAGTAATTTTATCCTGAGGAGAAATATACCTTGTTCATTGAAATGAAATCGTAGGAGCACTTAGGGGCATTGCTTTATCACCCTCAGGGAAAATCTTTAACGTGAATTAGTGGTATTGCATGCATCTGCCTGATTTTAGGTGAGGTGTCTGTGACTAGGTTTTCCCTTCATCATTTTTCCAATGGTCAACAGAAAAATCAGTGACAAGGTGAATGCATGGATCAATTGTGGTAGATCCATACAATGGAATACTATGTGGAAATAAAAAGGAGTACAGTATTAGCACACAAAACATCCCTGAATCTCAAATAATTTTGCAGAATGAAAGAAGGCAGACAAAAGTGAGTCCATACTACATGACACCATTTATATAAAATTCTAGAAAATGCTAATAATGTCCAGTGATGGAAGGCAAGACAGTGGCTACCTGTGGTTGGAGGCAATGCAAGTAGGGACAGGAGAAAGGGATTACAAAGGGGCAGGAGGAAACTTCTGGTTTGACATACACACACACATGCACACACACGCACATATATACATATGTCAAATTTATTGTGGTGATGATTTCACAGATGTGTCTACACCGGCGTCAACACAAAATTGTACACTTTAAAAAGGTGTAATTTATGGTATATTTCAATAAAGCAAAAAAATGGTGGCTATTATTATGGTACATCCTTATTACCACTTCAAAGTTTCTTGAGGGCGCAGCTGATGTCCTGCCCTCCTTGATCTCAGGAGGTTACCAAAGAGCACTGGTAAATAGAGGAGCGGCCCTCTGAGACCAAGCAGGACCCCTGACGCTCAGCTAGTCTCTGCCTCTGAGGAGGAGAACCCCAGCCCAGGCTGCTCACACGCTTTGGTTGAGCCCAATGGGTTAAGAGCATAGAAAGAGTGGAGCGAACTAGTCTCATAGACATTTCCTGGCACTTCCATCCTTTCCTGACATCGCTCTCCATGAGAGAATTTCTAATCTGGTCAGATTTCAAGGACATTGGTTGAACTGCCTTTACTGGTGGGTGGAGTTATTTCTTAACTGGAAAAACTCAATCTTTGGTGTCTCTCTTCCATGTTTTTCTTCCATGTAGCTGAGTATGTGGAGCCAGGACTCTCCTCGCATCCTTTGCCCAGTTTGAACTAGTGAATCAGTCCTCCTTAAAGACTTTCTTCCCTTGATTTCAAATATACCGTGCTCTCTTGATTCTCCTCTTATTTTGTTGGTCAATCCTCAGTCTTCATTGCTGATTCCTGTTTATTTCCCAGAATTCCAAATATTGCAGTACCCTCAGTGTCTTAATTCGTTCAGTCTGCTATAACAAAAATACCATAGACCAGGTGTCTTATAAACAACAGAAATTTATTTCTCAGTGTTCTGGAGGCTGGGAAGTCCAAGATCAAGGTGCTGGCAGATTCAGTGTCTGGTGAGACCTGCTTCCTGGTTCATAAACAGCCATCTTCTTGCTCTGTCCTCACAGGGCAGAAGAGTTGAAGGAGCTCTCTGGGCTTTCCTTTATAAATGCACTAATTCCATGATGAGGGCTCTACTCTCATGACCTAATCGCCTCCCAAAGGCCTCACTCCTAATGACATCACATTTGTGGTTAGGATTTCACATATGGTTCTGGGGGGGTGGGGGTGCAGCACATACTATCAGTTTAGAGTGCCCAAACTTCAGTCCTCGTGTCTCTTTTTCTTCTCTGCCCCGTTTACTCAATAGGTAACCTTGTTTCATTTCATGGCTCTTAATATCTTCCATATATCTATGATGGCTTCCAAATGTTTCTGCTAAGGCAGTAGCACACAAAGGCTCCCTGATGCATTCCATCCCTAACTTCTTCCTCTTTTAGGTAGAATGAAATAAAGGGGCTGGTGCTTATGTGGTTCAGGACCAACAAGGACCAGCCCAATCACGATAACATCCACAGCTGCCAGCGTGGGTGTTTTTGTCCCAGATGAACAGAGGCCACCATACAACTTCTCCTTATTAGGCTTCTCTAATTTCAAATTCTATAGTGTCCCCACCATGTGTTAAGTTATTTTAAAGAATGAGAATGGACTGTTACATTTGATGTTTTGTATTTAGAAGCAATCTCAAACTTCCAGAAAAGTTGGAAGTGAAGTTAAAAAAAATATTTTGTGTTCTGAGTCATTTGAGAGTAAATTGTCAAGCAGATACCCCATCACCTCCAAATACTTTCATGTGTATCCCTAACAACCAAGGACATTCTTCTACATAACTACAATCTTCACAATCAGGAAATTGACAGTGGCACAATACCACCACCAGTCCTCGGTCCCCTTTCAAGTTTCACTAATTGTTCCAACAGTGTCTTTTGAAACAAAAGGACCCTATTCAGAATTGTGTGTTGCATTTAGTTGGCATATCTCTTTGGTCTCTGGAACAGTCTTTCAGTTTTTCTTTGGCTTTTACGGCCTTTTGAAGTGAAAAAGCCAGTTATTTTGTAGAATGTCCCTCGATTTTGGTTTGTCTGATGTTTCCTCATTATTACATTCAGGCTATGTGTCTTTGGCAGAGACTTCACAGAAATGATGCTGTTCTCATTGAAGGCTATCAGATTTTGATTTTCCACATGACTGATTTTGTTTACTTTGTTAACTTGATTAAGGTGATATCTGCTAGGCTTCTCCACTCTAAAGTATTCTTTCGGACTTTATAATTAATAAGTATTTGGGAGGAGGTAATTTAAAGTTATATAAAGTTCATATTCCTCATCAACTTTCTACTCATTTATCTGCTTGTCTCAGTATGGATTTATAGATTCTTATTTTATAATATGACTAATAATTCATTACTGACAATATACATTTTTTTGCTTAAACTTTCCTAGATTTGGCCAGTGGGAGCCCTTTCATGCTAGCTCTTCTCTCCTTTGGACATGCTCTCATCTTTCTTGGAGTTGTTCCTTTGTTTGTTTTGAGCAACAAAATGTTTCAGGCTCATCTTCTATTTTCCAAGCCTTAGTTCTGGAATCAGTCATTTCTCTAAGGAATCTTAGTTTCTTCTTTTTTAAAGATTGGCACCTGAGCTAACATCTGTTGCCAATCTTCTTCTTTTCTTTTCTTCTTCTCCCCAGAGCCCCCCAGGACATAGTTGTATATTGTAGTTGTGGTCCTGCTGATTGTGCTATGTGGGACACTGCCTCAGCATGGCCTGATGAGCAGTGCCATGTCTGCGCCCAGGATATGAACCAGTGAAACCCTGGGCTACCAAGTGGAGCACGTGAACTTAACCACTTGGACATCGGCTGGCCCCGGAGTCCTAGTTTCTTTTATGGGATAACGGTATTAGAATCTGAGATTTGAGTGTCAGGTGTACTTATTGCTTTTGAGGGGTCCTTTCTCCAACATCCTCGAGTGGACTGACCTAGGGGATATATGTATGTACACACACATATACATAATACTTGTGCACAGTTGTATCTTTATTTCTGAATGCTTCTATATATATATCACTAACTATAGGTTCATACCAATACCTTCAGTTTCAATTCCACACCGCAGGGTTCATTCTACTTTTCTCTCTTTTGATGTTAGTACTTCTTTTTACTGGCAGTGCGAAATTTGACTCCCCTTATCCTTGCTATGTTTACTTATTTGATCAATCTCCCCCTGTAATGTAACCAGTCTCCAATCGCCACCATCAGTTGCCACCATAAGCCCACCCCTTCTCACCCTACCAGTGTTTCAACACCCTGTCAGGACATCACCTCTCAGGTGGATGCCCTCCTCACTCTGCTCGGTCTCTGATACCACACATTGGGCAGCTGTGCTACACAGACATCTTTTCATTGCTGCGGCTCTGACACCTTGCAACCGCCCACTCCCTGTTCCCCCTCACCCCACGTGGGCTCCCTCTGGCAGACCTCCCACGTGAATCTTCCCCCTACCAACTCAGTAAAGACTTGTTACATTTCATTCTGATTAGGCTTAAGACGATCTACAGACTGAAGTTAGTTTTAATTTACTGCAACATTTTGATCTCTTGCGAAGCATTTTCTCAGAGGTATGCTGTTTTCTTTCACCCGATAGTGTGTTTCATTAATCAAGAATCCATAGGCTTTTCAGGCAAGGCTTTCAAAGGGGCATTGTCATGACATCTTTCTTTAATTAAACTGATACAATGTCAGAAAAATGGTCCATACGGCACCAACTTAATACAAAGCCAAGGAACTTTACAAAATCTGCAATAAATAGATTCCAGGGTCCTTGAGCTGAGCCAGGAAGGGAAACTCTCTGGGGCCTGGGGATGTACAGAGTGGGCAGTGCTGGTGACTGATCCAGTTACACAGTGAATACAATTGGGTGGAAGAATAAAAGTGCACAGACACTCCTGAGGGTTACAGATACTTACCCCCATCCTCCTTAAAGGACTGTGGAGAAGTTTAAAAGAAAATAGGACAAGCAGCAATGATATTTAAATACATGATTTTTGAAGATTATTCTTTTGACTTCCTGGTGGATTGCAGGTCTAACTACGCTTGAAAACCTCAGATGAAGACTTTTTCTCCTTTTCATCCTCTGACTTTGCTTAGGGAAACACCTTGCAAACTGTGAAATGTGATACAAGGATTTTTACTGTGAGGTGGTGCTTGTGGTAGTCAGGCGGCGTGAACAGATGTGAAGTCTCCTTTTGTGGCATATTGATTTGTGATTCTTGGGGCTAACTCAGGGTTGTTACTTTTTTGGTTGCTGTCAGTTTCTTTTGTCTTTCCAGTGTTCGTGACAGCTCTGAAAAATACATTGAGCTATTTTTCCTTGAACTTCAGCCACCTCTTGTGCTTCTAAGAGTTTATTAGGAAAGTATGAATTTTTTAATGCCTTATTAGCCCATGAAACATAGGGAGCTCTTTGTGAGGCTTCTTAGATCTTTTGTTACAATTTGGATTTTTACGTGGAAAATACTTTATCCTAACGAACTAAACCACTATCCAAGACACTGTGATGATGTGGATACATCAGTACTCTTGTCCCCTCCACTCTGTGGATGAGGACATAACAAGGAGTCTTAGGTAACACAGACCTATATTTGAATCTACTTAGTGGCTTGGTTAAGTTTCTTAACTTCTCTGAACTTCACTGCTTCATCCTGGGTTTCCCCTTCATAGTGATGTGATCCTAGGCAAGTAATGTAATCTTTCAGGGTCTGTTTCCCCATCTATAAAACAAGGATGATAGTAATCCTGACCAAATAGAGTTTTTGCGAAGATTAAGTAATGCAAGTAGAGTGTTTAGCACAGTGCCCAGTACACAGTCAGTGTGTAACACATGTTTGCTGTTCTTAGCTGGTATTCAACACTGAGGTTTTACATGTTTTGTAGTCTTTCTTCAATGGCAGCGTATTTGGATCAGCTCTGGGATATTTGGAGACTATGGGGTGATTCACATTTCTGCTCTCTCTAGCGGACATATCAGGAAAGGTAGTTGGCTTTTTTTATTGCTACCAACCTTGGTCATCAAGAGGATTTTTTAAATCTTTTCCCAAGGTACCAGGTATAAAGATTTGAAAGGGCTGACAAAATACAAAGTTTCGGTGGGATTTTTATAATTTTAATATTTCAGCCTCGGATGACCTCTGGGTGACAGATATTCCTGGTTTGGTCTCGAGAGTAGGTCAGGGAGAGAGGGTAAGCAGAATGCCATTAGAGTTGAAGAGGTTAAGAAACTGAGAGTCCAGAGTGTTCTGTGGATCATCTCTGATCCCCCTGATATTGTTGGGAGTCTGCAGTTTCCAGAGTTCGTTGAGCTCCTGTCTGCGAGACAGCTCTTCTCCAGGGCATGGATGCCAGGAGTGATCTCACCCTTCAGGTGAGACCTTGCTTCCTTTTAAAAGGAGAAAAAGAAAAAGAAGGAGGAAGAAGAGGAGGAGAAGGGCAAGTGAGAGAGGAAGAGGAAGAAAGGAAAAGAAACACAAAGAGTTCTAGCTTATAGTGGTTCTTCAATGCACTTGCAATTGCTTTTTTGTTGGGTCTTCATAACATTTCACCAGACGTATCTGTCTTATCTGAGTCTCTTTTGGACTCAACATGTGTTCCTCCTACCTAATATTTATGTAACAAGAAAAGAGGCTCAGAGCAGTTCTATGTCCAGCCCATGATGGCCTAACATAAATGGTATGTTACCTGGCAAGGAGGACAAAGGTTGAAGATGAATTAAGGTTGCTAATCAACTGACTATAAAATAAAGAGATTATCCTGGATGATCTGCCTGGGCCCAATGTAATCACAAAGGTCCTTATAAATGGAAAAGGGACGGAAAAGGGATAGTGTCAGGATGGTGTGATATGAGAGACTCAAGAGGCCTTTGATAGCTTTGAAAATGGGGGAAGAGGGCCACGAGCCAAGGAATGTGGGCGGCTTCCAGAAGGCGGAAAATGCAAGAAAATGGATTTTCCCCTAGAGCCTCCAGAAAAGAATGCAGCTGTGCTAACACCTCCTTGATTGTGGCCAAGTGAGACCCATCTCAGACTTCTGACCTCCAGAACTGTAAGGTAATAAATCTGCGTTGTTCTAAGTTGCCAAGTTTATGGGAATTTGTAATGGCAACAGTAGAAAACTAATACAAGCCCCTTGAAATGCCGTGGAGTGTAGGTATCCAGCCTGAAGTCCTTCAGACTGCCCACCCAGACCTTTGAGGACCACCTGGCACTGTGGTCACTGCTTTGACTTGGCTGCCCCAGCCCTGTGCAAGGTTGGATGAGTGGGCATCCCCAACCTCTCACTGAACACATACGGTTGGTTGGAAGCCATGGAGAACTAATATGGGGCCAAATTCCTCCTGAATGGAGTAAGGAGGCCTGTTTCAGCCCAGAGGTGCAAAATCTTGGCTGGATTGTCCCAGCAGCTCGTCGTCGTCAGGATGCCTGGCAAGCTCCCTGCCTTGTGGCATTCCCTCAGTGTTGTAAAGCTTGAGCTTTACGTGGACGCCCCCTCCGTGGGCAGCCTGTGCTGGTGAACTGGAGAGACACTTGGACATCTTCTTGGGCTGACTTCCTTCTCCACTCTGCTGGTTTCCTTTCGGGTGAGTGGAGGTGGGCTAAGAAGAGCGGGGTTATCAAAGTAGAAAAGCACCGGAGAGACCTGAAGACCCAGAGTGGCTCACAAGCGTTTGGTCTCCTCTCTTCTTTGTACAGACAAGGGACCGGTCCAGGGATGAACTAGAAGATTAGCTGAGCCCATTTCCCTTTGTGTGACTTGGCAAAGAGAAAAACTGCCTATTACTCTTTCAAATGGAAGTCCTAGCCTGTCCTGGAAGAGAATCCCGGAGACGCCTAACTGGCTGAGGAGTGTTGGAAGAGCAATGTTAGGAAAAGTTCGGGAACTGGGAGGCGAACGGCAGGCAAGGGGGCAGCACTGAGCCGGGGAGCCTGAGGGAGAGGGTCCCCTCTGCCCCATCTCTTGCTCAACGTTTTCCGCTTGTGTTTCGGCCGGTGAGGGGCTGGCCTGGGGGCCTCTTACTTGGAGTCCCGCCCGGGGTGGCTCTCCCGGGGCTCCCCTATTTGGCTTGCGTGGCAGGGCTCTGGGCGGGGCGGAGGAGCGCGGGGGTGGGCGTCCGGAGGAGGAAGATGCGCGGAGCTGGCTGCGAGGCCGGGCGAGGAAGGCAGAGGGGTGGGGATTTGGGGTGGGGATCTGGGGTGGGCTGCGCTCTCCCGCTCTGACCCGTTCCACACCCCACGGAAAGCGGACTCTGTCAGCTGAATCACTCCCCCTTCAGGAGGCGGGAGGGGAAATAAAGGTAACTAGCCCCTTTCTGCTGAAAAAAAGCAAAGGGAGACCGTGGGTAGCTTTGCAGCCGCTCCCTCCCCACTCCTGGACCATGTACTCCTGCATCTTCCTCGGCCATAGGCGAGGACTTGATTTCTTGAGCTGAGAGTTAAACTTGTTGACTTTTCTTCTCCCCAACAACTGAATCATGCCATGTGCCCAGAGGAGCTGGCTTGCAAACCTCTCTGTTGTGGCTCAGCTTCTGAACTTTGGGGCTCTTTGCTATGGGAGACAACCTCTGCCGGGCCCGGTGCACTTCCCCGACAGGAGGCAAGGTTAGTGGCTTTTCTTTATTTCTTTTGAAAACCGTAGGGGTAAGAAGTGAGAGAAGTTAGTTGCTCCCTTTTCCCTTCCCCCACTCGCTGAACTGTGCAAAGCCGTTGGCCCAGTCGTAAGGAAATCTGGGCTGGGATCTCAGTAATATAGAATTCAGTGTTTAAGGTGATGGTTCTTCATTTCTTACCGCAAGGCCAGGATCCTGGTCTGTTTTACACCGATGATGCTGCAGAGGTAGCTGGTAACCACCCACTACCTCTCTCTTTTGTCTCCTTTGAATGCTGCACAGTTTTAGTCTCCTATTTTTGAGATGCTGATCACGGAAAAGGATTTTTTTTTAAAGTTCTAACTGGCCACTGGCAGTCACCGGGTGTTTCTAGTTAGTTTTAAACTTCTGCTCAGCGAAGGGGAAATGTGATTCTGCCCCCCTGCTGAGGGAGCTTGGCTGTGTTTTGGTTTCCTGGAAAGATTTAGGGCTGTGTTTTAAAAATAACAATCCTTTTGGGGGAAAATTTACCCCCATAGGAGCTCGCCTTTCCTTGTCCTGCTTTGCTGATCACAGCTGGCTGCGTCTTTTTCTGGATTTCATGAAACTCATAAGCCGATAGAAAGCCCCGGAGGAGTTGCCATGGACAATTCGCTATTATTATTATCGTTATTTTTAAGCCCAACACCCTGAGCAGGGTGGTGCTGTTGCCTATGCTTTTTTACTGGCCCTGCAAGGGTCAGAGACACTTGCCTGTTTGGTGGGTAGTTCATTGTGCCTCTGGGAGAAAATAGAGCAGCAGGAATGCTCTGTGTGGCTGGAGAATGTTCTATGTGCCAAGACTTCCAAGGCACTCTGTGTGTGTCAGCCCATGACAACAGCTCCTGGGGTGCAGGGACTATTGTTACTGTCCCTGTTTTACAAATGGGGAAGCTGAAGCTTGGGGAATTTATGGGCCTAGCTAATGTTGGAGCCAGGTTTCCATACCAGGTAGCCTGACCCCACAGGCCTGGCTTCTTATAATCAAGCAGCATTGCCTTATAGCAATAATGGGAACAACAAACACACACATACACACACACACACACACACACACACACGCATACACGCGGAGCATGAGTTAGCATCAATTAAGTCTTGAGTTTGCTGAGTCTTGAGTTTGCTGATTGTGCTCAAGTCTTGGGAATCTTCCATAGTTTTCTGACCTCCTTTAATCCCCAAGACCATTTGGGTGTCAGACACCACCAGCTTGTCCTTGTTGAGGATTTCCATGCAGGGTTTTCTGCCTACGTTGCAGTTCAAATACTGCTGGAGAGATCACTTCGAGAGCTAGCAGAAGTGAGAGCTTGCTTTCCTTGGAAGCTGGAGCCTGCAAACACTGGGGTTAGATGTCAGTCAGTCAGCACTCACTTGTGTAAACGGTCCAGATATGATCTCCCACCCCCAAGTTTAAAATAGCCACGTTTGTTGTTCTTTGAAAAACAGCCCCTTTGTGAAAAGTCTCTTCTGTGGCAGCACAAACAAAGCCTGCAAGCACTTCCCAGGGCGTTTGGAGACGATTTGGTTCAAAGACACACATTCTCCTGGGTTGGTTTTCAGCTCTGCTTGCTCCACATCTTTGTAAGGGAATTCAGCTTACTGTGAAGCCGACCACGGGGCCTTGCTTTCTCCTCTCTGGAAAGGGGGAGATGATTGTTCTGCGTGGGCACCTTCAGGGTTATGTGCTGACAGTAGTTGACGTTGAAAAATAGCTGTAAAGTGCTCTGAACTTATTAGTGATGCATAGATGTTTAGTTTTTTTTAAATTAAGATTTTAAAGAGTTTTTCACCAAAATATTTGTTCTTAATCAGCTCACCAATGGATGTACAAGTAATCAACATTTCCTGCAAAGGAGAAATTTCTGAGCAGACTTCCATTTAGTAAACCAAGTTGAGAGAGATAGATAGAGGAGGGATGAGGTCAAACTAGTGAGGGAAGGAAATTCTAAGGCTTCCTGGGAATAGGATGACCTAGGTTTTTCCTCAAAATGACTTTCCTGCTGCTTCACAGTTAATCACTCTCCCTAGACTTCCATTTCCACTCCCACAACATTTTTGAATTGTACACAAATTCTGAACATTTAAACTTGCATATAACTTCAGATATCATCTCTCCTATCCTTCTGATTTTTGATGAGGAATGGGAGACATAGATGATTAGTCTGTTAGTCAACATGTATTTATTGAGCACCAACTACATGCTACTTCACCAGAGGGGTGAAAGGACTTGCACAGGGCCCCACAGTTGGGCACACGTTCAGATCATAAGTAACCATTAAGGTTCATTCTAGTTCTAATTGTCAGGAAGGAGCATGGAGATAAATCGAGTCCTTTCTGGGACTAGAAACAGGCATATTTGACAATCTCTGCCCAGTATTCTTTCCCCATCGCTCACTTGGGATATATATGAATGTGAATGACTTCCACAAGGTTCCCAACCAAGTTATCAGAACAATGGGGAATATTAATCTTGCACACAACATAGGGCCTCTCTTTTACGGCCAATGATATCGTCTTAGGTTCCTTATTCTCTCTCCTGTTTATAAGTCACCAGTCACTTCTATGATCTCTTTTGCTCTTGACAACACCATAAAATCAATAGGGCAGGCACGGTGTCCCATGTTAGAGTTGTTCTCTGGGCTGTACAGGCTCGTGCAAGAATAGAAAGAATGTTGCAGTGTGTTTCAAGACAAATGTTATCATCATGTATTTATGCCATTTGCAAAAAATAACTTCAGCAAGGAGGAATTGATTTCAGATATTTTCTTAATGTCAGAAGAGACTTCACAGTTTTGATATTTTATTGTGTTAATTATAATAAGCAGTTATGGTCTGCAGTTAGTTATCACAGGGTTGGTGAGCAAATCCATCCTCTTGTGTTGTATCTTACGACTTCAGGGTGATCAACACAATTCTCCACATATGTAGTTTTCCATAATAAAAATACACTTGAAAGGTTATAGCAACCTTGTAGAATAGAATTATGAAAATAAGCTTCTGACTATTACTGGAATTTCGTTGCCTTTTTTAGTAAGGAGTCAATTGTGTTCTAAGCTAGAAATAAATATAAAGAATAAGTATAGATTTAACCTAAACTTTATGAAACTGGCAGCTAAATATCTTCTCAGCTCTCTCCTTTCTTTCTAAGTGGAGAGTAGAAGATCACTTGGTGTTTTGTATTTTCAAAATTGCTGGTGCCAACAGAGTTCACTTGAAGTTTTTCATGAAGTATCATTGAAGTTTGTGGCTAAGGATTTCAAATCTATTTTGAACAAGGCAAATCAAAAATGTTTGGGGCCTATAACGTATTTCCATAAGCCCTAGTGCGGATTGTGATGTGGTAACTGTGTCTCAGCCCCTCCTCATAGCCTTGTTGACGCCCCACCTTGACCTCTGGTTCTCAGCGGTAGACCATCGAGAAGCAATGAGGGCAGAGGTTAGAAGGGTGGGGTCAGGTTGCCCCAGCATGAATCTTTGCCCCTCTTTATCGTCTTTTTATAGAGGTGGGAGTGAAGGGTAAGATGAGGGACACTGTTAACAATACCTGCCCCGGACAACTGTGAGGGTTAGACCAGACCAAGTTGGTACACTCTATGCTTGACCATAGAAATGTACTTGTTGATATAATGCTGTGCTTGACCATAGAAATGGTAAACATTAGGAGCTATTATTATTTCCTGAAGTCTTAATTCTCCATCCCTGTCCTATTGCCTCTGAGCTCTACTTTCCATCGGTCAAGATTATAACTAGCTAATCTTTGGACTAATCACCTCCTGAGGGAAGCGAAGGTGAATGCTGGCTTCTCCCCTGTCTTTGCTTGGGGATTGCACATGTGCCTGGCCAAGGGATCCTGGTAGCCAAGTTTCTCTCTCTAATGCCCACAGAGGCTAGTGTTTGGGTAGTGAGCGCTGTTTGTCAACACTGTGCTAAATCTATGACGTATGTTAATACATTGGATCCTCACAACCACCCTAGGAGGCAGATACTATTATCATCACACCCATTATATAGGTGAAGCAACTGCAGGTGGGCTGCCCACTTAAACCACATTCAGCAAGTGGCCTTCTGCTTCTCTCCACTCCCGTAGGCTGACACGGCTTGGCTGTCTCCTTTGCAATCAAATCAAGAGAGAATACTGGTCGTCTCTCCCGTTGCTCTGCCTGATAAAGAGGCAATTATTATCTCTATTGACTGCTGAGCGAATTGAGGTCCCTTAATGAAGTCAACAGTTCTTTCCTTGTCAGATCATCCTACCCAGGGGCAGTGCTAAGGCCTCTCCTCTGTTACACTCTCTGCCAAGTGCAACTGCTTATGTGTGTGAAGTGTGGTGGCTAAGAACATGCTTTTGAAATAGGAAGCACAGGACTTTAATCCAAGGAAATGTTGCATATTGGCTCTGTGACCTCTCTTAGACTTAGTATCTTTGTCTATGAAATGATGATAATAACAGAATCTATATCATGGGGTCATTGTGAGTATTGAATGAGAGGACACTTATGGTACCTGGCTCAGAGCAAGTGCTCAGTAGATGGCTACATGATTATTTTCATTTTATATATATATATGTATATATAAATATTTTTTTTTGAAGAGGAAAACTGGCCCTGAGCTAATATTTGTTACCAGTCTTCCTCTTTTTTGCTTGAGGAAGATTGTCCCTGAGCTAACATCTGTGCCAGTTTTCCTGCATTTTGTATGTGGGGCACCACCACAATGTGGCTTGGTAAGCAGTGTATAGGTCTGTGCCCAGGATCTGAACCTGCAAACCCCAGGCAACCAAAGTGGAGCATGTGAACTTAACCACAAAGCCACCAGGCTGGCCCGTATCATTATATTCTTATACATCTGGCTTATGCTGCTTTCTTAACAACTCTTTAGGTCAAAAGCAATGGGGTCAAAAGCTGTAAATTTATTTATAGAATTTATTTATAAAATATTTTATTCTTTGGGCAATAAGTGCTGGGACTTAGGCAAGCTTTTGTCTCGTTTTATATTTTCAAAAATCGTGTTTAGTTCTTTGAGATGTATCTTCAGAGAGAGGCCCTCTAAAGGGTGTAAGAGCTTCTCTTATAGGAGTCAGCATCTGGACATTGACTGCACACGGGGGTGGCAAGATGATGGCCCTACTGAGTGGAATAAGACTTTTTCTGCCCCTAACTTTCCTCCACTGCTCCAACCCTGGAGAAGCCAGAGACATTATTGTGAATAGTAGAAGGAAGAGCAACATGGGAGAAATTCTGTAGAAGCCAACCCCCTGTGCCCCACCCAACCTGGCCATTCCTCTTCTGAGGTCTGAACTTGGAAGGGCAGTATTACGTAGGCCCAGAGATTCCTTGGGGAGTGGGCAGTACAGAGGACTCAGTCAATTTGACTCCTAGTTCATGGCACACTAGCATCATTAATTTGTGCAAAACCCCTTTCTTATATTATTTATTTATCCATTTTTGTCCCTATACCCCACTCCCATTCCTCCTCACAGAAAACCATTTTGATGGGTTCCATATGTATTTTCTGTTCAAGTATGTTCTGGCAAACTTTGTATTATTGTTTTTGTGTGCATGCATTTCCCATTAATGTAAAAGGCTCTGTGTTAACTTGTTGTGTTCTTTATTTCTCATTGAGCACTGTTTTGAAGATTTGTCCTCAAACATCAAAATGAGGAGGCAGTGGTGGGGATTTAAATTTAAGTCAGAAGGTACATGCGTTCTGGTGTGTGGAAGGAACAAGTGTTCCTATCTTGCTTTTTTTTGGTTTGTTTTTTAGGAAAAGTAGCACTGAGCTAACATCTGCCACCAATCCTCATCTTTTTTTGCTGAGGGAGAGTGGCCCCAAGGTAGCATTTGTGCCCATCTTCCTCTATTTTATATGTGGGATGTCTGCCACAGCATGGCTTGATCAGCTATGTGTGGGTCCACGCCTGGGATCTGAACTGGCAAACCCCCCAGCCGCCAAAGCGGAGCACAAACTTAACCACTATGCCATCAGGCCAGCCCATCTTGCATTTTTAAATTCAAGGCCCTGCCAGAATACCAAATAAATGGCCGTTTTCATATTTTGAGCCCATGCCTCGGATCCTAATGCGTTTGCTTACCATTTTATTTTGTATATATTGTAAAGATAGAAAAGAATCACCCAAGCGCCTTTAAGCATTCTTTCCTACATTATGGAACACTTATGCTGTAATTGGTTCGAGGTTTGTCACAGTGTATATGATGAGTTTGCTGTGTTTTTGCATTTTTGCTCCAACCTGATTTAACAGGAAGTTTCTAAGGCGTTTAATCTCCTTATGATAAACAGTGAAATTCTGTGATTTGTATTAATGAATTCTGGACTGGAAATGCCCTTTTTCATCATACTGACTTTGCCCTTTCCTAACAGTATTCCTCATGAATTAATTCTCATCTTAATTTGTCTTTGGTAAAACATCTGACATCCAGAGTTGTGCCTTAGTGTCAACTTACACTGCCATGTCTCATCAAGGAGGGAGCCACATGTCAAATCGAGTTGAGGGAGTTTAATGTTGCCAGTATTTGTGTGGTGGGCAGGGTCTAAACTTCAAGGCAACAGTGGGGTTTTGCAATCAAGAAGCTAAAATCTAAGTTGCAAACGGGAGTGCATTTGCCTTGCTACAGACTCGGCAGAGATCTCTCTCAGTTTTATTCTGTGTCTCCTTTTCTTTCAGAGCATTTTATCAAGGCCCTGCCAGAATACCACGTGGTGGCTCCTGTCCGAGTAGATGCGCGTGGGCATTTTCTATCCTATGGGTTGCACCATCCCATCAGCAGCAGCAGGAGGAAGAGAGATCTGGGTGGCCCAGAGGACCAGGTGTACTACAGAATTTCACACGAGGAGAAGGACCTGTTTTTTAACTTGACGGTCAATCAGGGATTTCTTTCCAAAAGCTACATCGTAGAGAGGAGATATGGGAACCTCTCCCATGTTAAGATGGTGGCTTCCTCGGGCCCGCCCTGCCATCTCAGGGGCACGGTTCTGCAGCAGGGCACCAGAATCGGGACAGCTGCCCTCAGTGCCTGCCATGGACTGGTGAGTGCCTGGGTTCATCACGTTCCTCCTCTGCGCCCCGGCCCCTACTGTCTTGGACTGCACGCTCACTGCCAACGGGTTCACAGACACATTCAACACATGCAAATTAAGCACTTGTGATGTGCCTGGTTCTGGCCTCCAAATGGGCTGGGGAGAAAGTGCATAAAACAAAATTCGATCGATCTGGGAGGTACAGAGTAAGGGCACTGAGGGCTCAGAGCAGGGAGAATTTCAACCAGGAACACTGGGGGAGGAGGAGGGGAATTGAGTCTTCAACCTCTGAGCTAGCTCTGAGGGTGTTGGTGCCTGACTGGCTGGCCAGCCCCTTCCGAGTTGGGAAAATCTGGATTTGGACTGAGTGAGAGGCTTACTAGTAATGATAGTGGCGTCAGCAATGGCTATGATATAATAGTTGACAATGTATACTTCATAGTCAGACTTCATGTGGGACCTTGGGCTGTCAGTTGATCCCTTTGTACCTCTGTTTTCTCATCTGTAAAATGGAGATAATGGTAGTACCCATCTCAGAGAGCAGGGGTTGGCAAACTGTGGCCCACGGGCCAAATCTGGACTGCCTCTTGTTTTTATAACTAAAGTTTTATTCATACGCAGATATGCCCACGTGTTTATTGTCTATGGCCACTTTCACTTTCAAACTACAACAGCAGAGCTGAGTAGTTGTGTTAAGAACCGTATGGCCCATGAGGCACAAAAGATTGCTACCTGGCCTTTACAGAAAAAGTTTGCTGATCTCTTTAATAGAGTATGGTGAGAATTAAATGGATTAACGTATATAAAAATCTTAGAAGAGTGTTTAGTAAATAATAGACACTCAATGAATGTCTCTTCATATTCAATAATAATGGCAGCTGTTATTATTTTCCATGTTTCTAATATGCCAGGCACTGGATTGTGTGGTTTATGATGTGGTTTATGTGCATTGTCTTCTTTTCCTCTCCCCCTCCATTTTTGTTATTTTTTAGTAGATGAGGAAGCTTGGAGATGTTGAATAACTTTACTGCACAGCTGATTTGAGCCCGAGTCTTTCCACTATCACGTGCTACATCTCAAAATGTGACCAAGCTTATTTTTCAAAATTTAAACCTGTGTTGAAAATAAAAGAGATCCCTTTGTTCTCTCTTCTTTCTAGCACCAACAACAGTGACAGCCCCACTGGCAACTGCGTGGCAAACAATGCTTAGGAATTATGCTGAGGTTTTGTCTTGCTCGAGTAGGGGGCAGGCACCAGCGCTAACAGAGTGTGCTGAGAGAGTGACTGCAGATGGAGACATTCCAGAGTCCTGGGGGCAGTGATGGCGGAGCCTGGGGTATTGGCCTTGGCGCTCGTGCCAGGGCTGGTTTGCTGAGCAAAACCACTCAGTAGAGTTCTCATTCCTACAGATGGCCCTCGTCCCGAATCCTCCATCGTTACTGCCAGTTAGATGAGAATCCTGCTCTTCCTGATTTAGGATTCTGTTTATCTTCTACTTGTATAGTTTGTCTCTGTTAGAACATGTAGGACAATTAGTGTAAAACATTGTACAACAGTTTAAATGTAGCAAGAAAGTACAATTTTCTGAAGGACCTCTGGGATGTCTCGTTTTGTACAATACAATAGTCCCCCCTTATCCATGGGGGATATATTCCAAAACCCCCAGTGGATGCCTGAAGCCATGGATAGTACAAAACCCTATATATACTATGCTTTTTCCAAACATACAAAGATATGAGAAAGTTTAACTTAGACATTAGGCTCAGTAAGAGATTAACAACAATAAGTAACAGTAAAATAGAACAATTATAATAACGTACTATAATAATTTTTTCTTTCCTTATTAAATGGAGAACTTTCACCTTTTCACTTGAGGGAAGCACTTTCCAGCTTCTCTTTGGAATCCCCAAATTGCCAGCATCACTGCTCTTATGCTTTGGTACCATTATTAAGTAAAGTAAGAGTGACTTGAACACAAGCACCGTGATACCGTGACAATTGACCTGATAACCTGGACGACTACCAAGTAACTAGTGGGTGGGTAGCATATACAGTGTTGATACACGCTGGACAAAGGTATGATTCTTGTCCTGGGTGGGACAGAGTGGGATGGTGAGAGATTTCATTATACTACTCAAATGGTGGGCAATTTAAAGCTTATGAATTGTTCATTTCTGGAATTTTCCTTTTAGCATTTTTGGACCACAGGTAACTGAAACTGCAGAAAGGGAAACTGAGGATAAGGGAGGACAACTGTAACAGAAAGTCTTGCCTTGCCTTTTTCTGTAAATGTGGATTTTCATATGTAGGTATTTATCATTTCCCCCTTGTTGGATCATAAAGGACACAAAATCAAGGGTGATGCCCTATTTTTTTCTTCTTCTCCCCACGCCTCATGCGGTGCTTTGTTGTACCGGGGAATGCCTCTTGGCTCCATGGTCCTCATCCTCTGGGCTTGCTCTGGGTTCATGTCACATTTTCCCTTTGCAATCCTTGCCTTGTTTCTGTGAGACAACCCTGGAAGCATCAGTGGCACCTGATCCTCTATGACCAGGGAGCAGAAGATGGAGCCCTTGTTCTGCAAGGACAGGCACATAGGCATGAAGTGACCCATGAGACAAACATACAAGGCCACACTATTCCATAGAACAGTAACATGGGAACCCACGTCTACTGATTAACGTGCAAACCATCGTCATGCTTATAAAATCCCAGAAAGTTTAAACACTGGTGCCTTTCTGTGGGCTAGGACCCACAGAGGGTGTGGCCTGGACCCCATAGAATCAACATCCCCTGGGAGCTCACTAAAAAGGCAAATTCATGGGCTGTGCTCCAGACCTCGTGCATCAGAATCTCTGGGGGTGGGCAGAAACCTACTGAGTGGGTTTTAACAGCTTCAATGAGATATAATTCACTTACATACAGCTTACCCACTTAAAGTGTCTAATTCAATGGCTTTAAATATATTCCAGAGTTGTGCAACCATCCCCACAATACATTTTAGAACATTCTGATTAGCTCCAGAAGAACCCCCTTGGCAGTCACCCTCCAATGCCCCCATCTCTGCTAGTCTTTGGAACCACTTGTCTACTTTCGGTCTCTACTATGTGCCTATCTGAAGCCTTGGTTTTAATAGGCTCTCCAGGAGATTCTGATGCTCACTGAAGTTTGAGAAGTGCTGGACTAGAGTAGTCATTCTTAAGCCTGGCTGAACATTAGGATCAACTCAGGAGCTTTAAAAAAGTACCCATGCCCTGACCCCACCTCCTAGATGTTCTGATTTAACTGGTCTGAGGGTGGAGCCCAGGCATCAGTATTTTTAAAGCTCCCTAAGAGATTCTAATGTGCAGTAGGTGTTGCCAGCCACTGGGTCAGCGTGTATTATTAAGTGGCAGTGTGAGTCAATGTTACTCTAAAGTAGCAGCTCTTTCCAGGGGATTCTAGAGTGTAGCCCATGCTGAGAACTGCTGCTCAATTGCTCCCTACTTTCATCTTCTGTTTTCTAGGGGATATTGCCTCCTGTGTAGCATTAGTCCAGGCTTGGGAATAGAATAGTGGGAGCTTTTCAATTTCAAATGGCCCCAGGGAGCAGCAAGAACCACCACGTGGCATTTTCAGGTAGAGATTTCAGATTTATACTAAGTAGAGGAGCTCAGAGGAGCCAGTAATGGATTCGTGTGGTAGCCAAGATTATGGAAAAGTTTTAGATCCAAATCATTGAATAAATTTGCCGGAAGAACCAGTCCGCTGGAATTATTTTGGAGCCCTTTACACGTAATTGGACAGTTAATGGATGGTTATAAAATAAGGTGCCAAAAGCCCAATGAATTTCTTTTCTTTCTGTGAGCACACAAGCTGGCTGGCTTCAAGTTCATTTGCTTACCTACAGTGGTCTTAGTCAAAAGGACAGTGGTTGGACTCGTGTCTGATTTCTCCTGATCACTTGTCTGGGGTCTGACCTCCAGGATATTTACTTTTCCTTTCACCCAGGGATGACCCCACACTTGGATTCAGAGGATGGCTGGGTTAGGGGATACTGGCTCTAAGCCTCCCACCACTCCTAGGGACAGAGGTGGCATTTGGGAAGGCTTTCTGAGGAAGGAAATGCTCTCATGTGGAGCAGGACATCTGCTTCTCATTCCTGTGGCTCAGGGCTGGCATATACTTTGCTTCACATGTGGTCATCCTAATGTTGGGGCCTGTGTCCTCTTGGAGTTGTCTATAATTTGAGGTTCATTTAGTCTCCCTAGGAGCGGACTCAGATGGTTGCAAACCGAAAACCCAAGAAAGGTCACCTATTGCAAGCTGTGATAACCTCCTTTCTCCGTTTAATATCCTCTCACACAACTCTGGTGCTCCCTTCTTGGAGGCTGCTTTCAGACTGAGTCAGCCCATGTCCCTGGCTCAGCAGCTCCTTCTCTGTCGTCTCCATTTTCACCACCCTTTTCCCCTCAATGCTTTTTTTTGAGGAATATTAGCCCTGAGCTAACATCTGCTGCCAATCCTCCTCTTTTTGCTGAGGAAGGCTGGCTCTGAGCCAACATCCATGCCAATCTTCCTCTACTTTATATGTGGGACGCCTACCACAGCATGGCGTGTCAAGCGGTGCCATGTCCGCACTCGGAATCTGAACCGGCAAACCCCGGGCCGCCGAGAAGCGGAATGTGTGAACTTAACCACTGTGCCACTGGGCCAGCCCCACCTCAATGCTTTTATAGCTTTGAAGCTATGGAATTTGTTTCTTTTGAACAATGTAGTTGATTTGTTCCATTCTAAGTTCTTTGATGGAGAAACTGTGTTCTTTAATCAATCAGACTCCTAATGCATCCTCAGTGGGAGTTGTTACCTGTGAGAATCCCGTTGGGGTGGTTTTGGACTGCTGTTGCCAGAGGCCCTACAGGATTTGTTCCAGGCTAATTTGTTGTTAGTAGTTCCATTTAAATTTCTGCACTGGGAGGATAGTGCAAAATGTTAGACTTCACACCTCTGCATGATACAGGGGTTCTGATTCTTAATGGGGTACCCTACTTCCAAAGGGCTTGGTCTAAGCGCCCACCTCCTGGACTGTGTACCTGAGTCAGTAAACAAATATTTTAAATTCTTGTTCACAGTCAGGGACAGTATTTCTCAGCTCAGACTTTATTAAAATGAATCTGGTTCTTGTCTCCATCCTAAACCCTAGCCTCATTTCCAGCCCCTGCTGGGGAATTAAATCCTTAAATTTAATCTGAGTAGCTGTCATGGCTCTCTGAGGGCCATTCAGCTTCAAATCGCCCTCAATTCTCTTTTCCTTTCCCTTTTGGCACACTGAGATTTCCTTTCTTGCTTTGAGCTCACCTATGGGTTAAAATTTTGAAAGAGATATTATTTTTAGGAGTTTTTTTTTGTTTAGCTTCTTATTTTGAGATAGTTGTAGATTCATGTGTAGTTGTAAGAACTAATACAGAAAGGTTCCACGTACCCTTTACCCAGTTCCCTCCCAATGGTAACATCTTGCAAAATTACTTGCAAAATATCATAGCCAAGATTTTTACATTTCCATCACAAGACCCCTTGCATTTCCATCACAACAGTTCCTTATGTTGTCCTTTTATAGCCACGCCCATTTCTTTCCTGCCCCCATCCCCTCATGTTTATATTTTATGTTTAAGTTCATGATCCATTTTGAGTTAATTTTTATGTAAAGTGGGAGACTTAGGCAAAGGTTCATTCCCTTTCTTTCTTTCTTTTTCTTTCTTTGTTTTGCCTATGGATGTCCAATTGCTCCAATACCATTTTTTTTAAAAAGCTACTTTTCCTCTATTGAATTGCTTCTGCACTTGTCAAAAATCGGTTGGACATGTTTTTGTGAGTCTGTTTCTGAATTTTACATTCTATTCCCCCAATGAAATCTTAATTGCTATAGCTATATAATTAGTTTTGAAATCAGGTAGACTGACTCCTCCCATTTTATCCTTCTTTTGCAAAGTTGTTTTAATAAGTCTAGTTTGTTTGCCTTTCCAAATAAATTTTAGCATAATCTGATTACAAAAAACTTCCTGGGATTTTGATAAGAATTGTATTAAACCTATATATTAGTTTGGGAGAATTGACAATTGCTATGTTTAGTCTTGCAATCCATGAACATGGTAGGTCCCTTCCAGTTCTGCCCACGAGACCTATCTAGGTTGATTGGTGGAACTGAAAGGTCCTTGATGCTTGGTCCTCCCTCCTTCCAAAGGAGAGAATTATATGCCTCCTTGGGAGGAATTCTAAATGCCACTCTAATGGCGATTCTCACTGGAAATCTCTCAGCCCATTACCCTCATATGTATCACCCCATGGGTGGGCTGTCCTTGTGGGCTGGCAGGCCTATCCCACCTATGGGGTTGTTGGGGTGAAAAGAGAATGAGGCACTTAAGTAGACTCCAATAATAGCCTTGTATTTTTTTTTTTTTTTATTCTCTGTGTCAGAGGATTTATTTGGGGAAAAATTAGTGAAACCATTTTTCAAATTTGTTCCCTTGGTTTATTCATGCATGTTTATTCTTGAAATATTCTGTTTTGGAGAGTTTTCTGTTTCTAAATTAGTCTGGTAGAATGAGAACAATTGCTTCTATGCTGAGCCTCACTGTTGCCCCCATTGCTGAAAGAGGGGCACTGGTGGGATGACCACGTTTTATTCACCGGGGAGATTTGGCCCATTGATTCAGGGCATGTATAAGAAGAGTCTGCTCTGGCATAACCTACATTTCTAAGCCTCATTAGTATGATCTATGATTTCTTTTCAGTCTGAAGAACTTCAGTGCTCTTTTCATCTGACTCTCTTTTTGTAGGCTTTTAAGTGTGCGACCTGCCTGGAAAGTTGTAGCAAGAACCTTCTTTTTAGTGACTGCCTTAAACCTGATGTGCCCCTTGCAAACTATTCCTACTTGGAAAATATGGATAATCACATTAGTCAGCCCTGCTTACCTTGCACCACTGTTGGAGATAATAGCTTTAAAATACTTTAGAAGAGTATTCCAGTTCTCTTGGTGGGTTAGTAAGAGTAGCTGAATCCCTTCACCCACATTGTTGGGACACCTCATTAAAGCTGCTCTTGTCAAGTCATCAGTGAACTTCCTGTTGTCAGTGGGTGCCTCTCGGTTTTCATGGTGCTTGATGTCTCAGCCATTTGGCACAATTAATTATTCCTGTTTTTAAGTATTTTTTTCTCTTGGCTTAAGTGACACCACATTACTATGGTTTTTCTCCTACCTACCGTGCTGATAGTTGTGTCTCAAATCCTTTGCTCATTTCCCTATCTTTGACTACTAATGCGTCCTGGGTCTTTGTCTGTGGATCCCTGTTCTCTAAATTCACACTCTTATTAGGTGATCTTGACCAGTCCTAAATGCTATCTACTTATCTATCTGTTAGTTTGTCTGTCCGTCCATCCGTCTGTCCATCCATCTGTCCATTCATCATCTATCTTTCATCATCATCTATGTTCTATCTAATTATCTATCTAATCATTTGTCTATCTGTTATCTGTGTCATCTACCTCTATCTCTGTATATGTATGTGAATAAGTGCTAAATATATATATCTAACTCTAACATTTCCTTGGAACTTCAGCTGTCTATTTTCCATTTCCACAGGTACGCCTAACAAGAGTCTCAAATTTAACGTGTTCAGAGCAACAGTCTTGATTCCCTCCTCCTGAAGTCTTACCCGTTGCTGTACATGTCGAGTCCATTCTCCCAGTTGCCCAGGTCAAAACGCATGGAATTATTCTGTCATTAACTCCCCTCTTTCTCTCACACTCTGTATCTCTTCTTAGCAGCAAATTGTCAGCTTTTCCTTCAAAATATGTTCAGGATCTACCAATCTTGTCACTTCCACAGCTAATACCCTACTCCAGTTGTTCTCGACAGGGGTAGCTTTGCCCTCCAGGGGACATGTGGCAACGACTGGAGACATTTTTGGTTGTCACAACTGGGGAAGGGGGAATAGCTTCTGGCATGTAGTGAGTAGAGGTCAAGGATGCTACTAAACTTCCTACGGTGCACAGAACAGCCCTGTACAACAAAGGGGTATGTGGTCCAAAATGTCAGTAGTTCTGAGGTTGAGAAGCCCTGCCCTGGTCCTGGTCCCCATCCTCTCTCCTCTGGACCATTCCATTGACTTCTCAAGTGGTTCCTCTGCTTTCTCTCTGAATTCACGGCAAGCTATTTCTCAACTAGTGGCCAGCCTGGTCTTCCAAATACACTTATAGAGCAGTGCGCTCTTCTACTTAAAATCTCCTACTGGTTTCCCTTTACAGTAGAATAAAATCCAAATGCCTTGCCCCGGCTTCCAAGACTTGCTCTGATCTGGTCACTGCCCACCTCCCAGCCCTCCTCTCTCACCACATTGCCCTTCTGCATAGCACTCCAGCCACACCGCACTTCTCTCTGTTTTTCAAGTGTACCAAGCACACTCTGGCCTCATTGCCTTTGCATGCATTGTTCCCTCTGCCTAGAACACTCTCCCCAGATCTCTGCATAGCTGCTCCTCCTTGTCTTTCGGATCCCAGCTTATGATCTTCCCTGACTGCTCAATCTAAAGTAAACTTCTCCAGTGGTCTATCACATTGACCATTTTATTTTTAAAAAGAACCTGCAGTACCTGATATTTTCTTTTCTTTTTCACTTAACTTTGCTTTTCCTCACCCCATCTTTTTCACACGTGTGCAGCTCTGTTCTCCAATAAACACTCAGTGAATGTTGGTTGGATGGATCAGTGTGTTTACTCCAGTATTTAGTCCTTGTACTGCTCCAAGTTCCTGTAGGCCCTCCCAGCCTGTGACGTCACAATGAGATTCTATTTCCTCAACTACCCAAACGATGCCTTGAACACCACCTACTAACTTCCAGAATGCGGTCTGCTTAAATGGTCCCTGAGCCCCTTCTGAGGGGTTCCCAGGCGTTGGCTCCTTATCATAGCAGTGTGATGTTGCCCCTGCTATATGGCCCTCCTGGATTCATCACTCTAAGAACACCGTGACTGCCACCATCATGTTGCCTTTGGAAGGGGACGCTGCTATCAACTTCGCTTTTCTCTTCTGAGCCTGGTTCAGGCCTTTCTTAGTTCTGCAAAGAACACCAGAGTCCAAACTATAATTTTCAGTAGGCGGTTTTTGAAGGTTTGCATAGAAAAGGAAGGGAAGTACAACACAAATAATAACCTGAAACTTCTACCTCCTTTGGCTGTGCTCAGAGTCTAGGCTGAGCTTCAAGAGGGTCTCTAACCAAGCGTTTGGTCTTTGGATATGTAGCAAGGATCACCCTGCCAGCAATCTCCCCACTAAGGGATGTGCTGAAACATATTTCTTTCCTGAGTGTTGGGCCCAATCATGAGGCCTCTTAGAAAGGAGGACAATTTCCCCACCCAGTCTCAGGCTCGTCTTTGTTTCCAGTTCTTTCCAGGTGCTTCTTATAAGGAATATCTACTCACTGCTGGAGAAACCACAACCTAAAGCTGCGGAGTCCCACTGGGCAGTTTGTGCTTTGCAAACTCTACAAAGGTTCCTCATTAAGGGGACCAGTGGGGGCTGACATCCAACTCAGGCTCTGCCAGCTGAACCAAGTTCTGGCTCCAAGAGGAATAGGGGCCTTTTCATGACCCCTTTGCCCAAAATGGTGCATCTTTTTGTAATTTATCTGCCCAGACAGGGTGCCTTTCTCAATTTATATGTCTGGAGGGGGCACCTTTTAAAATTTTATCTGCCTCCCCTGCACACCTTCTTGCAATTTGCACTAACGTGTTACTACAGTAGCCATGGAGCCGCCTACCCACAGGATTTGGCCTGGCTCTGTGGTCCCCAGATGACAATCACATAAGAACACAACAATCCATCACTAGCACGTTTGTCAAAGCCTGAGGTGTTCAGTTTCAGACAGCAGTGTGGAGAGGTGGGGTGTGTGTGTAATAATAGCAGATTCTTTTCCATTGAGCGACAGAAAGTCCTAACCATCTCTCTTTCCCAGTCTCCCCTTTGATCCAAGGTGAAGAGCAAGTCTGCGTCAATTTCCTGAAACTATTGGGGTCTTTGCTTCTGATCTGCAGTGAACAACTGCTTGAGCTAGAACACAAGGGAGGAGGCCTTCTCAAGAAGAGACAATTACATAAAGCCTCAGCTCCTATAAATTTGTATAAAGAAAAAAACCATTTCTCCCATACAAACACCCAAACCTTCAGCGAAACATTTCTGCTGAAATACATACCCAATAGCCATGTTTGAAGGCATCCTTTCGTTTCCTTGTCTAGCCATCTTTCCATTGAGGAGAAGAGAGTTTTAATTTTTTCCACTAGAACAAATGGAAGGTATGCTCCAAAAAGAAATTTAATCTTTGGATGCAGGACACTGTGAAGCTTTGGAAAAGTTTCCTATCTTCTAACCAGCAAGGTATCAGCTTTTGCTAGGGTATGCTGTTACAATAATTTTAACTCTTTAAACTTTGTTAGGTTCTAATTTCCAAAAATGCAAGAATTAGATGTTCTCTGCATTTTTCCTGGTGAATGCTACAAATGAGATTAGTGACATTTAAAAATCTATGCTAAAAAAAACAAAAATCTGCTATATGATAGTGCCTCCGGTGAGAGAGGGATGTGCTTTGTAATACATTGCTCCTTCAAGTGCAGTTCAGTTCTTGGCCCAGATGGAAAGTCCTACTAATTCCTTTTCCATCCAGTCAAAGAATGTAACCGTTTCTGCCCTCTTGTTCTTGAACTCCAGCAGAAGCCTGGGGTGATATAGTAGAGGAATGAAATCTGCTGGCAGAGCTGTGTGGGAAAACTTTCCCATGTGCCTTCTTGCCTTTGCTTCCTCATCTGGAACTTGGTGGCTCATTTGTAGAAAACACTCATTTGAGTTGCGGGATGCCTGTGTGTCAGGGTTTGTTGCTCCTCATCAGGGGGAAGGAAAGAAATGCTCTGTATATCCCCTAACTCTGCTCCCAGGCTGAGAAATTCTCCATGGCCCCTGACCTTTGGGGGTTGCCTGTAAAGACCTGTGCTTACTCAGACAGGAGACTTTGGAGCAGGGGTCTCTGGCTGCTGGGTGATTCCTCTCCTCACTATCACTGCTTTGTGTTACAGGCTCATAAACATCAGCTTCCCTTTTTTTTTTTTGTCTTTCTGCTTACTTTTCAATTCGTCAGGTTCATTTTGTGAGTTCCCAGCATGATGAATTGGAGGTGGGAGAGAGAGAACTGAAGAACCTGTACTTCAAGAAGGAGCGTTGCTCTCTTTCTTTTGCTGGATCTTGAATTAGGGACCTTCCTTCTGGTTCAGGGAGGGACCCTCAACCTTTATGGGAGATAAAGGGTCAGGTGTTCTGTTTATCGTTGAGTTGGTTACGTGGCTTTACGGGTCCACACAAATGCAGCACAGAGCTGTTACTCTCTCCTCCTGTATCTCTCTTGTCTGGAAACTTGACTTTGAATCTCATTTCTGTTTTTCATTCCAAGACTGAAGATTAGATGTCCAGAGTTTCCCACCAGATGTTCATGTGTTAATAATTCTCTTCTTTCTTGATCCAGCATGAATCATAGGTTCAGGGAGCTTAAATATTAGCTTTCAGAAACATCTATTTCCTTTCAAAAATGTCTCTAATGACTGACAGATATTAATAAGGACTTTGAAAAAGTGAGAAAACAGGATGCCTGGATTTTAGGTTTTGTAATTGAAAAATGTTTTACCTGGTTGTTGGAGATGATTTTTCGGTGTAACATGACTGGTTTACTTTTAACCAGACAACCTATGTCAGAGAGCCATAGCCAGGTCTGTGAGACGTGGCATCTTTTTCATACAGAGCAATCCCACTGGCTTTGGGAGTCAGAGTTGCTGAACTCAAGTCCTAGCTCAATACTTACTAATGATGGGGCCTTAAATGAGATCCTTTGCCTCTTTGGGCCTGTTATCTGAGTGGACTGGTCCCTTGCTACTAAATGTATTGCCTATGGACCAGAGGAATGGGCATCACCTGGGAGCTCATTAGAACTATAGATTCTCAGATCCTACTCCGGATCCGCTGAATCAGAACATAAAATATAACAAGATCTCCAGGTGAATTGTATGTGCATTAAATTTGACATGCGCTGGCCCATCAAACCCATAAACACTAATTCCATTTGAGTTCGCCCTTTTACATACTGCATCCCTTTGGCGAATTATTTGCCTGAATACCTAGAGATGCGGAGCAACAGTAGGGGGGAATGCTGCTGTTCTAATCACTGTTGATGGGTGAAAGGGTAGAAGAGGAACCTTAGATAATGTGATTCAGAAAAAGACTGAAAAGACACATGGGACCTTGGGAGCCATATAAGATGGGTAATAGTGGCCAGATGTACCCGTTGCCATCCTTTGCTGTTCTTCTGTCCTCTGCAGTGTTTTGTTATGTTAGAAGCCGTGTCCTTGGCAAGGACAGCCCTTACCAGGACAACTTCCAGTTATTCTCAGGTCCTTTAATTCTCATCTCTCTGGTGAGTGTGCTAAGTAACAGTCTCTTGTTTTGGTGTTTTCATCTAAACTGTTGAGAAGAGACAGGCTTTCTGGGTCCCGGGAAGGCTGGGACAGACGATAACAACTGACACTGTTTAGACTTTCATTCCCACCCACAAGGGGATGGAGCCTTGTTGATGCTAAGTTTGGGTTAAGAATGAGGAGACCTTGATGTTTGTAAATATTCCCTTAAGAGATTGTAAGTGTGGCGTTTTCGGGGATGTTAATGAGAGTCTAGGTATAAAAGGGCAATGGCAAAGCAAGAGTGAGGCTTCCTACTCAGCTCTGGGAGGACACTATCCATGCAGAGAGGGCCACTTACGGCAGTGCATCGCATAGACGACAGGGACAGGAGACACCGTCTCTGCTCCTGGACTGGGGCCAACTTACTTCTGTTAAGCTCTACGTCCTTGACTAAATACATTGGGGATTTAGAGAAGGTGTGCCTGTGTTTCTCTTTCCACTTCTCCATAAACCATTTGTTACCCCTGCAGTTGTCCTGTCTGCCTTCTCCATTGATTAGACACGGTTATTTGCTTTTAGGCTTTTCAAATAGTCAAACACTGAAAATCTTCCTCTAAACAAACACGTTAAAAAAACACGGGCTTCTGATATTTCCCAATGGAGTATGTTCTTGGATTTGCTTATTTCCCGCCTTGAGATATTTCAGGCGTTCATTTAGAAAGAGTAACTTTCATCCACCAGGGTTTCCTACCAGACCCAGTTTCTCTAATTTTCAGACTGTGCATTCCATCTTATACCCTTATTCCGACTTATATATTTCTTCATGGTTCTGCAGTGCAATTGGCTGCGAGGACAGTAAGCTATTCTGAGAAACAGATTTATCGTATTTATAACATTTCACACTAACTGATCCCACTTGATGCCATCGATCCCTCTCCTTCACCAAGCCAATCTCTCTTCTCCACCCACCACCCTGTTTACAGATTTTTCTCCGGAAATTTTTTCCTCACTTGACTTCTATTTTGGCCCTAAGGAGTGAGTCACACAATTTTAAAATGTGCAGCTTCCACAGTCTCTGCCTGGGTCATCGGCTATCGCTGCCTTTCTTCCAGGCAGGCTTCCTTTCTTCTAGCCAGTGTTTTTTTTTTTTTTTTTTTTTTAGTTTGTAACCGAATTTCTTTCTTTCCGATCCTCCAACATTCTCAGTTTATTTCTAAGGACTCTTTTTTTCCTTGCCTGATTGTGTGTTTTCTGGGCTTTCTTTTTGGCTTTCCTTTCTCTTTCTTGCTCTTGCTGTGTTTTAGTTATTTTTACTATTCTTTGTTTTTTAGCACATCTGCAGAAGGAACATATGAGGTTGAGCTGTTAGCTAAATAAAGCTCACTTAGGGGCCGGCGCCGTGGCCGAGTGGTTAAGTTCTCACACTCTGCTGTGGTGGCCTGGGGTTGCGCCAGTTCGGATCCTGGGCACGGACATATGGCACCTCTTGTCAGGCCACGTTGAGGTGGCGTCCCACATGCCACAACTAGAAGGACCTGCAACTAAGATATACAACTATGTATGGGTGGGTTTGGGGAGATAGAGCATAAAAAAAAAAGCTTATTTAACTTAAATAAATGTTAACGTATATAACTAATATATATTTAACTTATTTTACATATCTTATAATATATATTTTATGTATATTTTATAAATATGTATTTAACTTATAAGTTATTTAACATATAACTTATATAAGTTTCTTATCTCTCTTCCAACCTCTATGTAGCTTGATAGGGAAAGAACGTTGGAAGTGGGCTGCTCATAGCAGAGCTACCAGACAAGTCAGAGTTTACCTCAGGTAGAGGAGCAGACTGTGTGTGTGTGTGTGTGTGTGTGTGTGTGTGTGTGTGTGTATGAGGAGTGGGGGGAGGGAGATAACTAATACAGAGTAAGTCCACAGACAGAAAGGGATTTTTATCTAAAGCCATGATCTAGAAGAAATGGATGAAATCACTTACAGTTAAAGATGTAAAAACCACCTTGACTGTCATTTGTTTGAAATTGCATTGGTGCAGAGGGCGCATCTGAGGTTGGAGGATGGATGGCAGGCAAGCATCCAATTTCCCATCTGAGTGCATATTCTTTTCTATCTGGAAGGTCGTGATGGCAGTTGCCTTGGCAAGGGACCAGAAAAGGATTTGAGATCTACTGATAAATGCTTTACATCCGTCCTCTGGAAAGGATTCGCTCTTTTACGAGTTAATTCTGTTTACATTAAACTATTTTAATAAAGAGATGCAAGTTTGATAAGCAGGCTTTTCTTCCCTTTTACTTCAATCTCTAGCCCAGTCCGCTGTGACTTAGGCTTTTTTAAATCAAAAGCTTTGGACCGGAGTTGAGAGACCTGTGCTTTACGTCTGACTGCTCCTCGTTAGTGGGAGCTCTAAGGCAAGTCCCTTAACACCTTGAAATCCCGGCTCCCTCATCTGTGACACGAAGGCTGAGTAATTTCTACCATCTCATCAAACTCAGGAACTCTGACACTGTGACCATCTGCAGCCGAAGCACATACCATCATGTGGTGATGTGTGCTAAAACAGGGTTTAAAAAAAATTCGTGGGTGAGTAAAACCTCTTTTTGAAAATTGAATCTGAAAAACTAAAAAGTCAAAAAATATTAGAGTGAGAAATAGGGTTCCAGCCCTAGCTGCACAGGGGTGGGTATTTACATTTTCTATTCTGTGGAATTGGATGAGTGGCAGAAGGATGATGCTGATTGCAGAGCTTTTCTTTTGATGATTTACCCTGGAAGTTTCCCAAGGTCACCTTGATGAGCAGTGTATAGCGTTTGGAGCCTGGTGGGCTCTTAAGTTAGACAAATTTCAGTCACTAGCTCTGTAACTTTGGGCAAATTATCTCTGAGATTATAAAAGGTGGCTAATCTAATAATACCTATTTTATTGGTTGGTTATGAGGATTAAATAAAATATTGAATATGTAGCACTGTCTCTTGCACAGAGTAAATGTTCTAGAAACTGTAGCCATTATTATCATTGTTGCTATTATCATTATTATTATTAATATTACTGCTATAATTGCAGAATAACTAGAAAGTTCAGGGTGCTGCAGAAAATAAGTCTTGCAATGTTTAAGTAAGTACCTTTATTTATTCACGTTTATTTGCAGTGCCCTAGAATTAACATATACTTTATTTTTCATTACTTGGTCTTTTGGACAAAATAAATTAAAATTTTCAATTATTTTTTTCATAATTAAAACCTTTTTCTATCTTAAGCTTGGCCATTTAAAGTTTTCACGCCTTTTTTTGCCCATCTTCTCCTTTATCACTGATCCAGGATAAGAAAAAATAACCTAGAGCACAAGTCACCGAAGGAGAGGAGTCTAGATTTTTTCTCTCCATTTATAATAATATTTTTTAGCTGGTAATGCATTCACATGATGCAACATTTAAAAGATACAATGAAGGTTTATGGTGCAACGTCTGCTCTCCCAGCCACCTCTGTCTTCCAGAGCTCTCAGCTCACCTTCTTGGAACAATTTTTTTTCCTATCCTTCAAGATACATATATATACATATCTCTCTCTCTCTCTTACATTTTTGCATGTCATAAAGTATATATAACAAAAACTTAAAAACTAACCATTTTAACCATTTTTAAGTGTAAAGTTCCATGGCATGAAGTACACTCACATTCTTGTGCAACCATCACCACTCTCCATCTCCAGAACTTTTTCAACTTCCCAAATTCTGTACCCAGTTATCAATAACTCCTCATTCCTCCTGTCTCTTCAGCCCCTCGTAACCTTCATTCTACTTTCTGTCTCCATGAACTTGACTACTCTAGGTACCTCATATAAGTGGAATCATACAACATTTGTCCTTTTGTAACTGGCTTATTTCACTTAGCATAATGTCTTCAAGGTTCATCCATGTTGTAGCATGTATCAGAATTTACCTCTCCCCCCTCCCCAGTTTTATTGAGGTGTAATTGGTATACAGAAAACTGCATGTAATTAATGTGTCCCACTTGATGAGTTTAGAGATATGTGTACACTCATGTTACCGTCACCACAATCTAGGCAATAAACACATCCATCACCTCCAAAAGTTTCCTTTTGTCCCTTTTTCCTTCCTTCTTTTCTTTTTCTTTTTTTGTAGTAAGAACACTTGACATGAGGTCTACCCTCTTAACAAATTTTTAAGTGCACAACACCTTACTGTTAACTACAGGCACAATGTGTAGAGCAGGTCTCTGGAATTTACTCCTCTTGTGTAACTGTAATTTTATACTCATTGAACAACTCCCCATCCCCTGGTAACCACCATTCTGCTGTCCCCTTCTACACCTTTGACTCTTTTAGGTGCCTCTGATAAAAGGACTCAAGCAGTACTTGTCCTTCTGTGACTGACTTATTCCACTTAGCATAGCGTTTTCCAGGTCCATCCATGTTGTGGTGAATGTTAGGATTTCCTTCTTTTTTTAAGGCTGAATAATATTCCGTGGTATATACCACATTTGCTTTATTCATTCATCCGTTGATGGACATTTGGGTTATTTCCATGTCTTTGCTTTTGTGAATAATATTGTAATGAACGTGGGAGTTCAGGTTTCTCTTTGAGATCCTGATTTCAATTCTTTTGGATGTATACCCAGAAGTGGGATTGCCAGATGATATGCTAGTTCTATTCATAGTTTTTTGAGGGACCTCCATATTGTTTTCCACAGCAGCTGTACCATTTTATATTCCCTCCAACAATGTATATGGATTCCGATTTCTCCACATCCTCCCCAAAATTTGTTAGCTTTTTTTTTTGAAAATAACCATCTTAACAGGTATGAAGTGAAACCTCATTGTAGTTTTGATTTGCATTTCCCTAAGGACTAACGACGTTGAACACCTTTTCGTATATCTGTTGGACATTTGTATCCTTCCTTTTTAAGGCTGAATAATAGGTCACTCAGCCTTAAAAAGGAAGGAAATTCTTCTGTAGACTTTTAAAATCTCAGTGTCTGAGTGGAGAACAGAAGTGGTGTTTATACATTTGGCACTGTGGAGTTCCCAGACTAGAGCTGTAGGCCGGTGCCACAGTAGGGCCAAGCTTGGAACTTGGAGCCAGAAGATCTGCATTCTAAGCCCTCCTGGGACTGTAGCTTGCTTCAGGGAGTTGGCTTTGACTGCTAAGTGCAAGAGAGGACCCTTTGACTGTTCTCCATAGGTTCTCTGTGCATTTTGTTGATGTCCACCTTGGGAGGATTCCACGGCAAATGCTTACTTGAGAGGTGCAAATCCCAGCATCTTACTGCTACCGTCAATAAATGTCCACCATGTAAGAATGATGTTGTTGTGCCGAGCTCTCAGTGTTAGATATGAGATAACTGCAAACATACAGTTGGGATGTTGATAAGTATTGTGAATGCGATAGGAGCATCTAAAAGAGGGACTCAGTGAGGTTTGGGATTTGGGAGAGGACTGTTTTGAGAAGATAATTTTTGATTTGAGTTTCAAGGACGAATAGGAGAAAAGGCTGGAAGAGAGCATTTCTGGCACATGTGTAGAGGCCCTGAAGCAGGAAGGAGCAAAGGAAGCCCCTTGGAGGAATTGCAAGAAGGTGGTGTAACTGGAGAGCAGAGAACAAGGTAGTCTTTTACCTCTTTCTAAGTAATAAATATTTAGGGGAAAAGACTTTGAAAGTATCTAAGCATTCTCTTACTCAGACTTTCAATTTATTTACTCATTCATTTATTTATATTAGTAGAAACTTGTGTCCATACTAATACATCATTATTTATTGTGATATATCATTATTTATCGTGATGCTCAATTTGGCCAGTGGCAGTCCTTCAGTCTGGCTTCTGTGTCCCTTTGACTTGTCCCGTCATTACTGGAGCACTCTGTTATTTTCAGGTACAATAAGATGTTCTAAGCTCATCCTGTTCTTTCCCAGCCCTAGAATCAATGGTTTCTTCAGTGAACTTTTCCCCCTCTTCCCAAGAGTGGTATTTAGAAGCAAAGATCTGGGCACTAAATGTGCTCCTTGTTATTGGGTGTTGCTGTTCTGAGTCCTCTCAATGGACGACGTGTGCATACGTGCATGTAAATCAAAACACACAACTACATCTATAGTTATTAGTCTATCTATATAGGAAATTATGAATTTACACCAATACATTCAATTCCAGTCCAACACCACAGGATTCATCATAGTTTTCTCTCTTTCCACATTTGTGAAAGTATCTTCTCTGACAATGACAAAACTGGCTCCCATTATTCTTAGCTATTTACTCGTTTGATCAACTCTCCTGTTTATAACAAATATCCCACTGCTGTCATTGTGACAACCACCTCCTCTCTTGCATGGATGCCCTTCCTACCTCAGTTGGGTTCCTACATTCCATTCTGGCTACCCCTACATGCCTCAAGTGAATGCCCTCCTCACCCTCTTTGGGCTCTGCCCCTCATGCCAGCCCACTGGGCTTTGATTCCCTAGTTAGGTTGTTGCCCTTTGGGGTTGCCAGAGCTCAGGCTCTGAAACCCAGCACTGTACCACTTCCCCGTCAACACGGATGCCTTTCTCAGCTTGTTTGGGTTCTGGGTTCTGTTACCCTGCATCATGCCTCCCTCCTATGCAGATGTCTTTTTCACTCTGCTCAGGCGCTGACTTTCTGCTCTGCTCCACCTCAGCTCTCCCTGCACCGTGATTTCCCTTCCCCAACCCATATAGATGCCTACTTTGCTCTGCCTTATTTAAGGGCGTTAGAACTGCATTGTTCAGGAAAAGATGAGGAGAGAAAAAGTGGGCAGAGGGAGGGGCACCTTTCTGTAATTTGACCATGTTTGTCCAGGTGATCACCTAATGCCTGTCCAGTTGAGATCGTCTGCGACCCCATGCTGAGTTGGTGACAGATTTCCAGCTCTATTGTTATTTCTCATGTGCCCACCAAGTCTAGCTCTGCTTTTGGGAGCTATCTTTGCCTTTGCTTCCTGTCTTTGTGTTCACACCTCACTGTTACTCTGGTACTTTCTGTGATGCCCACTGTCCTGGTGGCCTGGGGTCTTCTGTCCCTATGTATGTCAACTGCAGGGCCTCTGCACCAACTGTTAGAGGGCTTAGCTGCAGAGGCTGCCCCGTGCCTGGCATCATGCCCGCTTCCTTTCCCTGTGTTTTTCCAGCTGCCCCTGGAGCTTCCTCAACAGTTCTTTATGGAGCACTGTGGCTAGTAAGTAAATTTTAAGCTAGTTTCAGCGTGAAAAGGTCTGTGTAAAGTTGCAGTGTGTACAGCTCCTGTTTTAAATTCTTTTTGGTTTAAAAAGCTTTTATGAGATAGAGATACATGCTTTTGTTAGCCCCCAACCTTGTAAGTGTACTTATAGGGGAGCCATCTCCAATGAAAATTCTATTTTGCCATCAACTCAGCTGTATGATTTGAAATATAGCTCCAAGTAAAGCACCTTTTAAATTTATGTAGGCATTAGAATGGAAGAAAGGGGATCATAAAGAGATGGAGGCATGATTGAAAGGCACAAGGAGAGCACACTTCATTTCTCTGCATAGGATTATTAAATATTTTCTCTCTCTTGCAAGTTACAGATGAACATTTCCAATGACCTCCTGGGCCTATGTACCTAGATGTCCTCATAAAGTAAAATCATAATTCTTTTATTCTGGAGATTGAGAAGGCACTGCTGAGAGATGGTTAAGGAGGCCTGACTTGGCTTATCTGATGGCTGAGTATTGTTAGTTCTGTTCAGCTGGTATCCAGGTGTGCAAGAACATCATGGAGTCAGAAGGGGGATGGTGTGAGAGGAAACTGAAGAGGTGCTGGGGTCTGGAATGTCACGTGCATGAAGAACAGTGGTGTGAGGCGGGCAGAAACCACAGTGTATTACAGTATATTACATGCAAGAGTGAACAGGAGGAAATTAAGCTCCAAACGTAGGCAGCTGTTTTTGAAGGAAAGAAAAATACAGGTCCGTGGATAGAGAGATACAAAGGGTCGGTTACGTGGAGCTGACCTTTTCTTTTTGGAAGTTGGAAGAGACTTGAGGAAGCCACAGGGAACCAGAGGTTACCCATACAGAGAGGTGATAGCTGATGAAACAAGGACCCTGAAGAGGCAAGAGGGTCAAAGATCCAGAGCACAGTGAGAAGACTTAGCCTTGGATGGGATTTTTTTTTTTAAAGTATGACTTTTATGAAGACTTGGGTGTCCGTGCTTTTGCACATGTTCTAGTGGAAAGCAATGCTGGGGTGTCTGGCATGAATCCGGGGGTGTCTAATGTGAACCTGGGAGCGTCTGGAGTGGATAAAGTGCACACGGTGTAGAGAAAGGGTGTCCCGCCTGGGCCCGGGTTACCCCAGGTCCCTGTGCCTCCTGGACGCCTCTTGCAGCCGAACCAGATGTCGCTCCTGCCCCGCAATGGCCATGCGCCACCAGGCCGGCCGCGTCCATCTGGGGGCATGTCCGCCGCACTCGGAGCTGCGGCTTTCCTGAGGACCACAAGACCGAAGTCCCTCTCGGGCTGCTCCTCCAGGGCCGCTCTCTCCTGGACGCGCCCCAGCAGGTTTCTTTCAGTAATGAATTCTTAACAGCCTTCTGATTGTAGGAAGTGTTTACTGAGTAATGCTGTGATTGAGGGCAGATGTCCACTGTCGTTGACCTGTCTCCTTGGTTATGGTATTATCGTATTTCACACATTCTTTTAAACTTTCTTTTACAAAATAATCATTCCTTTCAAGAAGTACCAAGCAGAAAAGCCACTGCGGGTTCTGGGGAGGTGATGGGAAACGCTTTACCTAAGTGCAGGAATCCATTCAGCTGGAAACAAAGGCGTTCCCTGTCCTGCAGGGTCAGATTCCTGCAAGAAGTGGATGCTTCTCAAGAGTTTACTGGTGGACCTAAGGTGGTCGATTGTCAAAAGGAATTTGTGTATTCGTGTGGGTGTGGTGAGCAGAGCTCTTATGGTGACTTCCTTGTAACACGTATTTGGCCTAATGCAGGGGCAATGTGATCTCCCCTCCCCTTGTCCACTGCCTCTTCTAGGTCCATCCATAGTCCTGTTGATTCTGTCTCCAAGGTTGAGTTCAAGTCCTTCTCATCTCCCCATGTCTGCTCTCTCACTCTAGTCCAGGCACCCCATCTCCTACCTGGTCTCATTTCTTTTTCTCCTGCCTCTATATGATTCATTCTACCTGAAACTGCTAGAGTGACCTTTTAAGGACATAAATTGGATTTTGTCTGGTGCACTTAAGCCCCTCCAGTGGTGACCCATTGTTCTTAGGCTGAAATGCAGACTGCTGCAGAGGCGGGGTGTAACCCCTCTCTGCAGGCTCTGGTCTTCCCATGCTACCTGATGCTCCTCAAGGCTCCGGCCACTCTGGCCTGCTTTTGATGTTTTGACTGCCTCAAGCTTGTTCCCACCTCAGTCCTATGCACATGCTGCTGTTTTTGACCAGAACATTCTTTACCTGCATCTGGTTCATTCTTGTCCTTCAGTTCTTTGCTTGCTTATCACCTCCTCTGAGAGTCAGCCAAGCTCTCCAAGTCAGTGTCTGCCCCACTTCATTATTCTCCAGTCCATTGCCCCATTTCTTTCCTCCTAGTGCTTTCTGTAATTTATGCTTCCTTGTTGCCTTAAACCCGTTGTCTGCCTCCTCCACTAGAATGGAAGTTCCCTGAAGGGCAGAGGACTCCCTGTCTTGTTTACTCTTGTTCTCCGTTATATCCTTAATATCTAGTGAATATTAAATAAAGATTTGTTGAATGAATTTGTTTCCAGTCTCCCAGGTTGTCCAGCTGATTTTTATCCTCCCCTCCAAGACATTGTATGTGCTACCCTTATTTGGGTATTTGCATTTTAAAAGAGGACGTTTGGAGAGGGCTGGCACCAACACTGAGAGTGAATCACCTGTTGGAGGATGTTGGGCGTTTGGGGAGGGATGTTTTCTGCTGGTGGAGGGGCTGCCCATCTGCTTTCAAGCCATTCCAAATGGGCACTGTTCACTCCTTTAGGCTGAGGGAGTCTTCTGTGACTGATGAACACTCTTCTCCCTTCACCCAACCAAACCACAATTGCTGTGGCTGCATGGTTTCCAGATTCTGTGCTCACATTCACTTGGCTTTCTCACCTGGGGGAATGCTTTGTGATAGGTTAATGTACTGAGGATGTAGACATCAAGAAAACAAAAACAAAACCAGGAATATTTATATTTGTACTGAGCTCCTGCAGTACATATCTCTCATTTGAGTCTCTGTATGCACTGCCTAGATAGATAGATAAGTAGATAGACAGATAGATAGATTGGTAGGTAGGTTGATAATGCATGGATGTTATTCTCAATTGGATTACAAATTTTATACAGGGAAAATATTATACTGTTCTTTATTTTCCAATCCTGAGAATGTTGCATGTATTTAATTTCTCTAAGTCTCAGTTATCTCACCTCTAAGATGGGGATAATACCGATTTTGCAAAGTTAGTGTAGGGACTAGGGATAATGCTTGACAGTCCTTAGCTGGCACTGTAGGTTTTCAGTAAATGAGGCTAATTTGGGGGCAGGCTGTATGGTCTCCTTGCATTATTCAATGAATAGTTGTTGTGGACCCCTCTGGGAATATAGTACATTAGACATGGCCCTGCCTTTGTGGAGGTTATGGTCCTGGGTGCTTATGGATGGGGCTCTGGAGATAGGCTTGCGCTCCAATCCTGGCTCAGCCACTTGTTAATTGTGCAGCCTTGGACAAGTAAGTCCTCTGAGTCCCAGTCTCCTCATTTGTGAAAAATAGAATAGACTTCATAGGTCGTCCTGAGGATTAAAGGGCTAGCATTTGAAAAATGTTTAGCAGTATTCGTGGGTTATGGAGAGTGCTGAAGAGATAGTGCTGGAGTTTATATGCCACTGATGTTACTGTGGTGGGTGTTGCCACAGGGTCATGTGATTTTTCTGCTTCTTTCTTGTCCCTTCCCCCCACAAATGCCACCTGGGACTTAACTGTTCCCAAATTTATTAGGTTGGAATCAGTCTGGTCTTCCTGCATATCAGTAAGGCCTCAACGTTTTACTTGTGACCTGAATTTGTATTTTTAAGCAGCCATCTGCAAGAAGTATTCTTGGCCCTCCGCAGCATGTGTGTATGCACAGTCGGAACATAGTGTCCCAGTCCTCCAGGGAACGGGTGACATCTGTCCTAAATTCCTATCTGCCTAGGGAACTTGGGTGAAATGTTTCTGTGTGTGGGTGGTTAAGAGGGGTCCTTCTGACTTGGGTGGATGGGCTTACCCCTTCTGACTCCTCCAGTGGGGCTTTGTGGGGAAGGGCAGGCGCCGAGCCTTCTGGAATGCAAGCCAAGGGTTCATAGCCGGTCAGGGGTTCCTGAGTGAGGAGTAAGTCTTGGCCTGACACATACCTGGCAGTTAGCTCGTTGTTAAGTATGCGGCTTTGCAGGAAAGCCTTTCTGTGTTTCTCAAGAATGTTAAGAAGCTGTTTTAAAAATAACCTTTGTTGTTTTTTCTAAATATAAAAGTAACACATTTTATTGTAGAACATTCGAAACATTCATAAAAATAGTAAAGAGAAAAATGAAGTTCACCCCTCATCCTACCGCTTTTGAGCTTAAATCCAATGAAGCCAATTTGTGTAGCGACTTAAGAACTAAAAAAGCAAGTACTGCTATGAAGTCTGAGGTGTACTTGGAACTTACTAGAACAAGGTTTTTTAGAGCAGAAATTTTATTTCCTCTCCTCCCCCACTAGCCCCTGCCCTAGTCATGCATCTTCATTGTCCCACACTAATTTCTGTGTGCCTCTATAAAATGATGGGGGCAATGACTCACGTCTTTTACTTTTATTCGAGGTGACCTATTCATAGCTATGGTACTCCTAGAAATCTATTATTAGAGAGAAACAAGTGTGTTCCTGGAATCCGTGCTCATAAGAGGACTATATTGACTGAATTAAAAACTAGAAAGAAGAAAAGGTTCACCAAAGGATGGAGAAATAAGCAAGTAGCCTTTTTTCCCTTCACTTTTAAAACATTGAGATATAATTAGCACATAACATTATATTAATTTCAGATGTACAAGATAATGATTTGATATTTGTATGTGTTGTGAAATGATCACCACAATAATTCTAGTTAACTTCATCAGGTACACATAAGTACAAGTTTTTCTTTGTTTTTTTCTTGTAATGAGAAATTTTAAGATCTGTTCTCTTAGCAACTTTCAAATATACAATTCAATATTATTACTATAGTTACCAAGCTGTACATTACATGCCTAGCACTTATTTATTTTGTTTTGTAACTGGAAGTTTGTCCCTCCCTTCACTTTTTGAGGTCAGGCCAACTTTTCAGTCTGGTCTCTGCCTCCCACGGTTGTCTCTGGTACATGTGTGAGAGGCAGAAGGAGTGAGCCTTATATTTATATTGATATAAACAGAGGCAAAGTATGGGTTATATTTAAAGAAGGGGAAAGCCAGCTCTTTTCTCAACCATCATTTCAAATAAGCCAACGTTGTGTCATTGTCCCCAAATCAAAATATAGCAAAGGAAAGCACCACTTTCTCATCAATGCTGAGTGGAAATTTTCTTTCTGAGCGTGTGCCATACCAAGTGGTAGAAACCGTGCACGTTATGTGTGTTGCAAACTTTTTAATGCAAACCACATTTGCCTGCATATCAGTGGAGTGGAACACAATTTAGACAAGGAATGGAAACTCTATTTTGTGGTTGAGGAAATTCCAAATGCATTGATCATTTTCAGCTTTCATATTATAAATTTAAATAGATGTACAGTGCCCATACCCATAGGTTTTTTTCTTTTTCTCACAAGATCTTCATTTATTTATTAGGTCACTCTCTTTGCAAAATACCTAGTCAGGTAGGAACTTGTTGTATAGTGCAAACAAGGAAGCTGAGGCATGGTAAGCTTCTGGGTTTTGACGGAGCTCACACAATGGATCAGGGGCAAACTTAGGAATGAATAAAAGATCTTGTTACCTATTTAATTATTCCAACCACCAGCCTGCATGCCCTCCCGCAGAGTCTCAGATTTTGCCTTTAGAAAGCAAACTGCAGATACTGCTTCCCCTTCTCCCTCTGAATGTTTCAGGATAATTTCAGCAACAGGTCACAGATGGCAGTCCTGGTAATCACCTGAGCTATCAACCTGAAACTCTCAGAAAATGCTGTATTCTTCAGAGGGGAGCACTGTGCTTAGCACCAGCTGTCCTTCAGTGATCCTGTGAACCCCTGTCTCCTAATAGGGAATGTTTCTTGCTTTATCATTCCCAGCAGGACTCTCCCTGGGTGTCAGGAGGTACTTGAGAGGACCTGCCTACTTCTGGTTCCTGCAGTGGCCTTGGCTATGGGGCAGGACTTTCATGACTGTCTCTGCCACCTGGAGTTTTCATCTTGGGGAGTGAATCTTTGCCATGGCAATACATTTTGTTCCCTGTGAAGGCAGGCGGGATAGTAATTGTGAAAAGTAGCCAGACTAAAAGGAGATAATGAAGAGGCTGACTTAATTTACACCTATCATTCTGTCACTAAGTAAGCAGCACAGTAAATGGGATCGAGGTAATCTCTTGGCTTGGGAGAATCTCTTCCCTGTGTTTGGGAGGTGAGAAGTCATCCAGGGTGAGGACCAACCAGAAGATGGAACCAATGATGTGCCTTTGATGGGAACCAATGATGTGCCTCTTGCTATTAGTTACTTAAAATGCAAGATGTCAAGCAAAATATTTGCCTTTAGCAGCCTGACTGCTGTTTGGGCTAATTAGTGAGGAATCTTTCACAGGAAAGCTTGACTTAGGTCACTATTTTTTTTTGCTGGGCAGATAAATCCCCATCATTTAAGAGGCAGTGGAGCAGAGTGGTTTTAGTGATTGATTCTGGAACCAGAGTGTGTGGATTGGAATCCCAGTTCTGTCCCCTTCTCATTGGATGATCTTGGACGAGGTATTCAATCTCTATATGCCTCAAAGACTTCACCTCTAATATGGGCTATAAATAGTAGCTATTTCATAGGATATGGAATCAGTGAATTAATATATGCTATGTGCTTAAGAGACTGTCTGAAAGATAATAAGTATTATCTATTGTTTTCTCCTATTATCCTTGCAATTATTTCTTTTTCCACTCTGCTTTTGGGTGTATCCTAGCTGAGTTATGTGTGTGCGTGCATGTGTGTGTACTCCCTAAGGCAAGAGTCTGTTTGTAGTATAGCAATGATGGAAATTGTTTTGAAATTGGGATTAAATTAGGAACCAGAGGTGTCAAATCAGTAACTGCTAACAGTTGTTAAATGGGCTTTTTTTTTGCAGAAGCTGAAAAAAGGCAGAATTCTTTAACAAGTGGCTTTAAAGTTATTAGGACCCTTCCCCCTCCACCAGCGTCTAGATTGTTTTCTGTTTTATATCAACCAGCAGGTTTCTTGGTGGGCTGACCATTTTCTGATTATCTTCTCTTTTGAAAATAAATCTACTCACGTAAGTGGGCTGGTCTTACATCAAACTGTGATATGGGTCACATTTGCATTCCAGTTGTCCTAGCCCTGTTTGGCCACTCATCTGTTCGCATCACTCCTTCTTTCTACCCTCCGAAGGGCTCAGAGCTGCACTGTGCCTCTCAGGAGCACTGGTGGGGCCATTTTCTTAAGGTCTGCTTTTCTTATAGATCTTTCATCTTCATCACAAAATTGTTCTACCCTTTTCTCTCCTCTAATCCATCAAAAAGCACCATTCCCATAGGGTGGCTAGAAATGGCTGCTTCCTCCTCTTCCTGATTTCGATTTATGTCCAGAGACCCTGGCCTCTCTTCCAGTCGGGGATGTCCTGCCTACCTTCCTTCATATGTCAGGGTTCAGGACTCTAACATTCTATTGCATCAGAGGTATAGGCTGACCAAGGAGGTTATAGAGAGGGCTGTCTAAAAGGCACTGAGGAGACTTGAGGCTCCTATCCCTTCCTGGAAGGGCCTGGGCTTTCCATCACTGGTGCCAAATGGATTCCGCAGTAAAGCGAGTCTGAATTCTTTGAGAATTGAGGAAAGCTGGTTGACATTAGAGCAGGACTGGAAAAGGCCATTCTTAAGGGAGGCTTTGCACTGGCTGACTGGAGTTGCTTAGTTCAGTGGAATCTGCTCACAGCTGTATAGGGGAATTGTTTCCAGGGAATGAGTTCAAGGGAACAGAGAGGCTGCGGGAGGAATTAATTATTAAGGCCCATGGGGGTTAAAGAAGGCAGGGGCAGCCCGAAGGCCAGGGGTCAGATCCTCCTTCCATGCAGTTCCTGGGAATCACTTCTGAACTTCCAGGCTGAGTTAGAAGTTGAGGGCAGTGGACATAGCAGCAATTGCTTACTGCTTTGGAAAGGTGGAGAGGGAAGGTCCTGGCTGAGTGAGAAGAGGAGAGAAATGGAATATTTTCCTTTAAGGCATTAAAAAAGAGCAGATAGTTTAAAGTATACAACGAAAGGTTGTATCTGGCCAAGGTGTTGTTAACCAGGCAAGTGAGGGCACCCGATCTCAGAGACCAAGTCCTGCAGTGGGCCCAAGGGTCATCCCTCTGGTTATGTTCGGGGCATGCCAGCTTGGAGAGGCACAGGTCACGAGTGTTGTCCTTTTAATGGGTTCTTTTTCCATCACTGGTCTAAGCAACTGTACCATTTGTTTATCTCATTGGACTTCATCAATTTTTCTGGCAAAAAAGATTTTAAGATGGAATGGGTATGTGCTGGAATGGAACACATCCGGAGTAGCATGGTTAATGCCAGGAGATGGTGTGGCCAAGGCTCATATGGTATATGTCAGCATGACCCTTTCTCTACCACCCCCCAAGAGGAGATGAGCTTCAGTTTTCAAAAGAAGCAGATAAATCAGATATTAGTAATTATAACACATGGGCCAAAGAGGATGATCAGGACAGTGTCTACCGAGACAAGGCCTTTCTTTTACCTCTTCCCACCACCAGCACCTTGAGTCACTGCATCGTGCCTTCCTCCAGAAGATGATGGGAACGCTTTGGCTTCCCAGTCCAACCCACATCCATGTTTCTCATCTTACCTCTATCCAGGGTGGACCGTTGAGCAGCTGGTGTTAAGAAAACTGGATTAAAATATGGAGAAAAATAAAACTAGAGAGTCTAATACAAATATGGGTTAAGGACTGGGATATGAAAGGTAAAAATATGAAGCCAATAGAAGAAAATATTGGATAATATTTTAGTGACTTAATAGTGGGAAATATTTCTTAATAAAGATTCCAGTTATATAAATTTTAAAGCAAAACATTGATTATATAAAATTAGGATTTCTGAGTAAACAGGAGAATAGCAGAAGAGTCTGGTATCCAAAAGATACACGGACTTTTTAGAAACAATATCAAATCAAATCTAGAAAAAGATAGGAAACATAGTAGAAAAATTGGCAAATTCACAAAAGGGGAAATCCCAATGGTTAATAGGTATATGAAATAACACTCAAAGTCATTGATTCAGAGAAATGCAAATTAAAGGAACTAGGTAACCTAGGAGATTGACAAAGATTAAGAAATTGGTAATGTCAGATCATGGAAGAGATAGACATAGGAACCCTTGCACTGCCAGGGGAGTAGCCTGGTGTGACCATTTGAGAGAGTAATCTGATAGCACATAGCTAAATTAAATATTCACTATCCTGTGACCCATCCATCCTATTCCTGGGTATATACTTGAAGGAGTTCTTAGGATCATGAGGAAACATCTATGAGAGATGCTTATCACAGTGCTGATTTTGGTACCAGGGAATTGAAGGCCAACTTAGAAAAATGCATATATAAAAATGTAGCAGATACATACTATGGAATACTTAGCAGGAGTTAGAAGGAACTCACTAGGTATACCCACAACAAATGGATAGGTCTGAACAAGATAAATCTGAGTTAAAAAAAATCAATAAATAGCATGGCATATATGGTATGATGCTATAGATGTAAATTAAACTGCATACACAAGTCAAGAACATATATTTTTTCAGGACCATATATAAATTCAAGTTTACACGTCAATTACAAACAGAGCAGTTTGCTGATGGGTGGAGGGAATAAGAGAGAGGAGTGAGGATAAAAAGAAGTTTGCCAAGGTATTAGTTTTCTGTTGCTAAAACAAATTGCCACCAACTTAGTGACTTTGGAACAACATCCGTGTATGAGCTCACAGTTCTGTAGGTGAGAAAGGTGGCACAGCATGGCTGGATTCTCTGCTGAGAGGAGCACGTGGCTGAAATCAAGGTGTTAGGTTGGCTGAGTTCTTGTCTGGAGACTCCGGGGGAAAGTCTGTCCCTAGCTCAGTTCCTTGTGGTTATAGGACTGAGGTCCCTGTTTCCTTGCTGGCTGTAAGCCAGGGACACTGCCAGCTCCTAAAAGCTACCTGCATTCCTTGTTACCCGGCCCCTTCTGTCTTCAAGCAAGCGATGACACATCAGGTTCTCTCATGCTTCCAGTGTCTTCTTCCCCTGTGACAGGCTAGAAGAAACCTTCTGCTTTTAAAGTCCTGCTTTTAAAGGACTCATGTGATTAGATCATGGCCACTGTGATCATCTCCATATTTTAAGGTCAGCTGATTTGGGGCCTTAATTACATCAGCAAAACCCCTTCACAGCAGTACCTAGATCAGTGTTCCATTGAACAACTGGGAGGAGCTGTGCTTACAATAGGGCCTGGGGCCATCTTTGAAGTGTGCCTACTACAGTGATCTAAGGATCAGATATTTTTTCTTTTAGAGTCCTCGGTCTCCAGGAAAGGATTTCAGATTTGTTTGTTCATTAGTTTGTCCATTTGGTAATTCCTAGTCTGCAAAGACCTCATCCCCTTCTTAAATCTTGACTTAGTGTGGGAATAAATCTATCACAGAATGCACCATGAGAAACCCGATCTTGGCAGGAATGTAATGAGCTGTATGCGGTCTTGCTATACAGGAAGCCAGTTTAGGCTTATGTGGCTGAAGTTAGTGTTCCAAACACCACAAAAACACCATGTTCTTGTGAGTGACTTGACTTTGTCAGGCTGCCTCATCTGTTCCCAGCAGCCTGCCAAGTATAGCAGGTGCATTCTCCCAAGATGAGGTTGACGTCGTTCACTACTGGCTTTGAAGAATAGCTTTTCAGTTACATTTTCCAGGTCCTCCTAGCCTGGAGCAGTTTTCCTGGCCTTTAGGTGTCCACCCTTCTTCTGCATCATGTTCTAGTGCTTGCTTGGCTTGACATCAGAAATGCTCCTGACTGTGCAGAAGAAAGATCCGGCTTGAGTTGTCAAGGTTTGCCTCTTGAGTCCACTCTTAAGAATTGTCAAGGAAGCGTAACATCTTCCCATCTCTTTTTCTGCAAAGTTGTTCCTTTGGAAATGCATAGGTTAGAAAATATGAGGTAAAGAAAAGACTTTATGTAGCCAGAGTGATTTCAGAATGCCTCTGTTTGTTTCCATTTGTTCCAGGAGGGCTATCAGGGATTTAGTTACCTTACGCTATTGCTTTAATTGCTTTCGTGCCTTTCTGGAGTAATAGATGAGAAATAAAATGCACATGAAAATCAATGAAAAAGCCCTCTGGCATTCAGATTTTGGACTTCATGCTTTCCATGCATTTCTACAGATTTTGAAGGAACACGTACATAATTATGTGTGTACGAAATAGTATTTTTTCAGGCCCCCCACTGTGGCTTCAATCAAAGCAGCTTTGTTTTTAACTATTTTATATGTTTATATGTCGGAGTGACTTTTCCGTGAAACCAAGTGATCTGAAGACCTGGTGCCAGAATCTAATTTTCATTTTTAACTCTTCTCTTCTGCTTCATAGCTCCTATGTTAATTTTTGGTCAGTAGCAAAATACGGAACTCTAAACAGAAAGCAATAGCTAATTGTTTATATGCCAGGTTGTGCAAAATGATGTATATGGGTTATATCAGGGGAGGGCAAGTTTTTTTGTAATGGGTCAGATAGTAAGTATTTTGATCTTTGTGGGCCATATGATCTCTATCATAGCTCCTCAACTCTCCTGTTACAGTGTGAAAGCAGCCAGACGCAGTGCATGAATGAGTGGGCATCACCGCATCCCAATAAAACTTTATATACAAAAGCAAGTGGGCTCGTGTTTTGGGTTTGCCAACACCTGAATTAAATAATTTAATCCTCATAAGAACCCTATGGGCAGAAACTATTCTTATTACTCCCATTTTACAGATGAGGAAACTGGAGTCCAGAAGAGTTAACTGATTTGTCTAATGTCACACAGCTAAGAAGCGGAAAGGCTTTTCCACTGTGGCTCCAGAACTCGGCTCTTATTTCTTGAGCTGTAAATTCTTCTGACTACTGCTAAAGAGATAATTCAGTGAAAAAAATTTTGGGTCTCATGTTCTATTATTAAGGATTGCCTAGAAAATATGATCTTCCTGAGCTACAAGTACGAAGTTCTAGCTGTATCTTTTCATCCATTTCTTCCACATAAGTGAGACTGACCCTCCTCTGCTCCTACTTCCCTATGAGAATGGATCCTTTTGATGGAGGTCAAGGTTGGGTTCTCATCAGGGGTGATTTTGAAAGTGCTGCCCCAGGCCTGCTTGTCAGTCTTGAGCAGCCTCCTCATGGGCTGAGAAAGGGGCCAGGTCTTTATGAGGGGAATGATGCCTACAGTGTCTTACACTTTAATTTTTGTGGATGAATGAGAGCTGTTTAATAGCAGCCAATTATATCAGTTATTAAGGATTATGACATTTTAGTATTCATAAAGTAAAGTTAGTGCATTACCGGAGCTTATGATGGACTCTCATTCAGCATTTTACTGAAACCCAGTTGCCCTATAATGCTTGGGAACATAGCAGAGGGCCCACTGCCCTGCAAACCCATGGATGGCTGCGGTTCTGCAGATTTTGGACAGAAGCTTCTTATGGGTGACCATCAGGGTGGTACTTATCTGTTTGTGTCATTCTTGCTTTTTAATTGCAAACTGCACTTATTATTATTAATTTTGTCTGTTACTTGTTATAGTTAACCAAATAATGTGTAGTGGTACACACATTTTCATCAGGAATATATATGTATATATTTTTTAAAGATTGGCACCTGAGTTAACAACTGTTGCCAATCTTCTTTTCTTCCCCCCTGCTTTTTTCTCCCCAAATTCCCCAAGTACATAGTTGTATATTTCAGTTGTGGGTCCTTCTAGTTGTGGCATGTGGAATGCCACCTCAGCGTGGCCTGATGAGCAGTGCCATGTCCGTGTCCAGGATCAGAACCAGCGAAACTCTGGGCTGCCGAAGCAGAGCGCGCAAACTTAACCACTTGGCCACAGGGCCGGCCCCTAATCAGAAACATTTTTGACATATGCTTTCAGACTATAAGACTTACATATATGGCTTATATATGTATATATATGTAGGTATTGAGGTGCGAATTGAACTACCTATACCCTATTGCTCAAACCTTTGTATATAATCTGCCCCAAATTTGCTGGTACTATCTCAATGTTTTCCATTAAAATTTAAAAAAAAAAAAATGAGTGAGCTGGGTGAACTGTGAATCTTTTGCTGTGACGAGCAGACTGCCATTAAAAAAGAAAAGTTTCAGTTCCATGGCTGAGGAAGAAAAGCCTTTCTTTTCCAAGCACACGATTGTGGACCTTATCAAGAGGCATAAATTGAATATAAACTTTTAGAAGAGGAAAATTAGAAAACCAATTTCTTTCTTGACTTCCCTTGGAAATGTCTCTAACTCTTATCACCAAGAAATTATCTAGGAATATACAGGCGGAAATACCATGTGTATTCATCTTCCTTGCTCTTAAGTGGGGGCTTGTTTTTTTTTAAACACCCCTCCAACTGAGATCAGATAACTGGGCCAAATGATATGCTCAGCCCATTCAGCTGTGGCAAGGGAGGAATCTGTTCCAGTGTGACATTTTCTAAATCCAATTTGCAGAAATGACTTAGCTCAGCCACAACCTGTAGACCAAGCCTGATTCTAGTTTGGAGCACACTCTCCAGGTCACATAACTGAGGACCTGCATGACAGAAGTGCTGCTGGTGATTTCTCCATGGGAAGAGGTGAGCAAAGGCTCATATGGGGAAGAATTGCTTGTAGTTTGGTCCAACTTTCTCCCACTTCCAAAGAATTTTTATATGATCAATTATTGCTTCTTCCTCAATCATAATTTGCTGTACATTTTAGAATTATCCATAAAATCATCTGAGCTTTCTTGGCAAAAACAAAAACAATTCTGATCACATAAAAATTTTAAGCTCTACATCTTGATCAAATAGTGCTAAACAACTAGCTTAAGAGCCTTTTATGTTTTAAAAAAAAATACTTTTGGTTTTGTGTGACATTTGAAATACAAATCCTGGGTGTGCACACTTCTTTCTTAGTGGGAATGTCTGCCACATTCATTGCTGTGACTTTCTATCAGCGGAAAGTCATCAAAGTTTGGCCACTAGCTCTAACTTCTGTCCAATGAAATGATTTATCCTGCCTGGTTTCACTCCTTGAAGAGTTTGGGCCCACAGTGCATCCATAGGTATCACTAGCCTCCTGGCCACCTCCTGGTTTCTTTCAGGTACTCTGTGTGCGGCTACGAGGGTTTCTCTTGAATTTCAGTGGGTGACTTGACTCTTCACACAGATAAGGAGATTTTTAGCAGGTTTGATGGGGTCATCTCTGGCGACCTCCTCAAAACTAAGCTTTTTGATTATTCGAAGGGCAGAAAAGGTTTTACAAACTGGATCTTTGGTTAGGCATAGAGGAAACCACTCTAGTTTTCCTGGGAAATCTGTTAGCATTTGCTTGCTAACTACTTTAATACATAGCTCCCAAATCTTGCTGGCCAATCCCATAAATTTTGTTTCTCATTCACCTCATAGCCTACTCTGGGTCAGCATCTCTTCTGGATGGCTCTCCTCCAAGGGATGATGCCCCTTCCAGTGGTACATCAGGAATCCAGGCTCCTTCATCATGTGGCTCTGCCGTATTGGAACCATTCACTTCCTACCCTGCTAACAGTTCTCAAGTTGTGAAATTCTAAGGATCTCCTAGGGGATTTTCAGGGCTAGGTCAGCAAGTGTCAACCTAGCCACGACTGTATAACTTTATAGAGCAAGGGATGCAGAAAGTGAGGTTGTCTTATGTGCCCAGAAAGCGGAAATGGGATTGGTGAACATCTAGACAGATCAACCACAAACACCATCGGAGGGCCTTTCTTCCTCATTTTACTCCTCAACTGATGGCCCGCCCCTAGACAGCCATTGTTAGGAGTGTTAAAAGGTAAACTGAGGCACATTAAAATTTGGAAGAATTTATTTGAACGAAAATCATTTGGAATCAAGCAGCGCCAAACCAGAACTGGTTAGGAGTGCTCTGCCGACAGGAGCCAGGGAAAGGCTTATATAGAGAAGGCGTGGAAGCAAAGAAAAGGAGTTATTTGCTTGGTTACAGCTTAAAGTCCAGCTGGCTGTTTGTGATTGGTTGTGATTTTGTAACCTTGAGGCTTAGGTTTTGGTTTGCTTATGTAGGCCACCATGGCGTTACAGTCATCTCAGTCTCATGGCCTCCTTGTTTAAGTAATTTAACGAGAGCTGACTGACTGGCTCCCATCCTTAGGCAATGAGCAGGGCCCTCTCCCTCCTGTTTTATCTCTGCTGAGTTTCTTAGAGTGGGGGAATCTGTTTTTTCGGGCATGATTATAATATTGTTCATTTATTTTTTTATTTTTATGTGGACTAAATTGCCCCATTGAAGCTTGCAAAAATGTAAATTTGGGGGCTGTTTCCTCCATTAAAGTAAACTGACAAATGATCTTTTACTGTAAAAAGGAGGCTATCTTCAAGGGCAGTTGAGGCCCCTAGCTCTTCACTGGAGATTCACATGTCATGTCACTCTGCTCTTTTCCTCTGGCAAGGGCCTTCACAAGGTAGAACATAGAGGGTAAGAGCATGGTCTTGGGTTTGGGTCCCGAGTCAGACACCTGAAGCTGCGTGATCTTGAGAGTTAAGTGAAATTCACCATATAAAGCCCCAGCACAGTATCCGGAATATGTTTCTCAGTATGTCTTAGTTCTTGTTACTATTATCCATTATTATTGAGAAAGAAGAACTTCTCTGCAGTGGGTGAGTTGGCTCATGACCATGCTCTGCTTTGGAATGCTTAATAATTCCAAACTTTAGAGGCCAGTTTTCTTCATGCTCCTCTCTTTCTGCCCCAATTCATCCTCACTTTTTGATTCTAAAATGACACCTTTTTCTCCTCAGATGATTCCTTCTCATTTTTTTTCAACAAGGTAGGTCCCAAACTGATGGCACAAAGGCATATAAAATATTTTATTTGGCTCACATAATACTGTGAGTAAACCAGAGCTGGCAGGTAAAATATCAGTTTCTACCTAAAAATATGAAGTTCCTGGGGCTGGCCCCATGGCTGAATGGTTAAGTTCGCACCCTCCGCTGCAGGCGGCTCCGTGTTTCGTTGGTTCGAATCCTGGGCGCGGACATGGCACTGCTTATCAAACCACGCTGAGGCAGCGTCCCACATACCACAACTAGAAGGACCCACAACGAAGAATATACAACTATGTACTGGGGGGCTTTGGGGAGAAAAAGGAAAAAAAATAAAATCTTTAAAAAAAAAAATGAAGTTCCTGTTTCTCAAAAAGGCAGGAGATCATACAGCAACAGGCTCACATGACGCTGAGGCCAGAGTCAATCGGGCTGAGTCTTCCTCTCTCCTCACCTGGACAGGTGAGTCCTGTTGAGCTCACTGAAGCTTCCTCCACTTCCTGTATTTTATCTGACATGGAGGCTGAGATGGGGCAGTCACCATTTATCACTGTTTGTACCTTTGTTTTCTAATTGTTGAGAAATATTGTTTTTCCGTAGATAATGATATAAAAATGAGAGAGAAACTAAAGATAGACTCGTGGAGTTAAATGTATCGGCAAAATGGGAGAAAGCGTAATTCTTTGTGAAACTGAAGATCATTCCTGTGTCTAAGTATAAAGCATGTGCCAATTTTGAAAGAATAAAAGCCAGCGTACTTCACTCATTTATATTAACAGTTTGGCTCCTAAAGGCAATTGAGCTTGCTACCTGCGGAGAAAAGCTCTTAATTGAATATAATTAAGTGCCAGAATAGATAGTTCAGTACATATTATGGGCAGTCTGAAGGAGGGCTTTGTATTTTTTTTTTTTGATTGAGTTTAATTGCTGTGCAGCGACAGTCCTTAATTATTGATGTCTAGAAATTTCCTTTTCATTGGGAACTTAGGAGTTTTTGGAGAAGATTGTAGAGATGAAAGGGGTCTTATAGAGAATCTAACCCAATTCCCTCATTTTCAGATGAGGGAAACTGAAGCCCAGAGAAAAAGTGAATAAGACCACATAACCAAAGCTGGGACTGAAATCTACCTCCTAGGGGTAGATATGGAGCATCATGTGGCTTTTCATTTTCCAGGCATTAAATTGAAAAAAATCAAGGTTTAAGGCATTTCCCCAGCATGCCATGAAAGACAGAAGTGGGAGGTCTGTAATTGTGGATGATGGAATATACCATGTTGATAAGTGTAAATTCCAAAAATAGAGAGAGGTCCAGGGATGAAGGAAAAATAGAATAGTTTTCCTAAACAATATCACAGAGAAACACTTGTAAAAACAAAATGGAACGTGACTTGAAGACTCCTAAATGTTGATCAAACACATTTGGAATAACAAGTTTTACTATCTTAGTCTAGACAGAGAAAAGCCAGTTTTAGCAAATCTAAAATTCAGCAATTCTAAACAAAGAACTGGAATTTAGTAACCAGTGACTTGGTTGGCAGAGATCCATTATTATATTGAAAACTCTTCAATAAACGGATTGAAGGGGTGAAGTTGGGTAATTCAAATCTGCAGAGCAAGTTCAGAGCTAGAGAGAGGAAGGAGGTACTTTGATGGGTTTGATAAAAATATGACTTGGAGGAGCTAGGCCCCAAGGATGAGTTTTTCTTTTTTATTTAAAATTTTAAGTAAAATATATTTATTGCCTATCAGGTTTCAATTACTTTAAAGTTAATGAGTATTGACAGTGATAAAGGCAAGGGCCTACTCACGTACTGCTGGTTGGAATGGATTATGGCACAAGTGTTCAGAGGGCAAGTGTGTTAATACAGATCAAAAAAAATTTGTATGACTTATGACCTAATGATTCCATTTCTAGGATTTTATTTCTAGTATATCCTCTAAAATTCAGCTACCAGGATATGTACAAAAGCGTGGTCATAATAACAAAAAGCATAAACAAACCAAATGCCCAACAATAGGGAAATACTCAAACAATCAGAGTGTCATCATATAATAGAAAATTTTGTAGACATTCTCAGAATCTTGGAAGATTATTTGATGATAAAGAAAATAACTCATGATATTGTTAAATCTGAAAAACAACACGAGTGAAAATTTTAAATTATAAAGATTATAGATATTAGTAAAGCTGTGAGAATGTCATCAGTGGTCATTACTGGTGTTACAACCATCTTATTATATAATCATATTATTTTCCTAATCTGTATTTTCCAAATTTTCTTTATACTTTAGCAATAAAAATTTATAGTTTAGTAATAAAAAACTCAACCCTGAGTCAAACTGAAATTTCCTCTCTCAGCTGAAACTGGCTTCAGTTCTGCTGGCTACAAAACAGTTTATTGTCTCTCTGCCCGTTAACTATTTTGCAGGGGTCTTAAGATCTTGTGCAAATGACCCACATTCTTTACTAGACATGTGTTTAAAGCTTTGTGTAAAGTCTTTCTCTAAGATGTCCAGGACAGGCCACACACAAAGCATTTTTAGAAGTGAACAATCCATGTGGCTCACTCTTTTTTTTTTCTTTCTTATTTTTCTCCCCAAATCCTCCCAGTACATGGTTATATGTTTTAGTTATGGGTCCTTCTAGTTGTGGCACATGGAATGCCGCCTCAGCATGGCCTGATGAACGGTGCCATGTCTGCGCCGAGGATCTGAACCGCCGAAACCCTGGGCCACCAAAGCAAAGTGTGCAAACTTAACCACTTGGCCACAGGGCCGGCCCCTGTGGCGCTTTCTATATATTCCAGTATGATAACAGTTGGATTTTTGTTAGCAGTCCGCTTTATGCAAAGAGCAAAGCCCTGACATTTTTACTTTAAACATCCTCAAATAATTCTGGTGATATCAATTTTTTTAAAAAAGAAAACATAGAATGTTACTGTTTGGAAGAACATTTGAGATTACAGAACCTAGTTGAAAATTTACAGACGATACCTCTGAGACCAAGGGAAATAAAGTGATTTCCCCAAAGTCACAGTTAATCATTGCCTAAATAGAGATGCCTAAATAAATGTCAGCCTGCTATGCCCAACAACATCTCGAGGGGCCTGACTATGTAGTCCACTAACAGAAAGGAAGTGGAATTACTACGAGATAATCCCAAATACAAAATGGCGGCTGGAGAAGGGTGACTACTCTTTTTCCCTTTTCAGCTGGTTAACTTTTAGCTCTATTCAGATACCCAGCACTTCTCTCTCTGGTCTCCCTTCCCCTTCTCTTTTCTGTCCCTCTACTCTTCTCAACCAGGTCAAGAATAGAAAGTATATCACTGATGACTCCATTATAGGATGGCTCTTTGGTACTTAGCGTGGAAAATGTTTGGGTCTCTCAAATTCTTCGGAGTGGAGCATCTATAAGATGAGTAAATCCTTCCCTGGCTAATAAGGCTTTCTTTCCACATGGGAAAGCCTCATGCTTTATTATTTAAAAAGCTCTTTTAAATATCCCTATATAGTACTAAGGAATGATTTCCATGAAGTGATGTTAAATGAAAAAAAGCAAGGGGGAGAAATAGTTGTATGTTTAAAAAAATAATGAGACAATCAAGAATATCTGAACACTGACTGAATATTTGATAAAACTAAAGAATTATGGTGATAATAATGTTGTAGTTATATTTTTTTAAAAAGAATCCATATTTCTGGAGATTCATACTGAAATATTTACTGATGAAATTATCTGATGTCTAGGATTTGCCGCAAAATATTCTAGGGCATGGAGTGGTGTAAGTGGGTGGAGTGTAGATTAAAGGAAATTGTCCATGAATTGATAGTTGTTGAAAGTGAGTGATGAGTACATGAAGATATGTTTTCTGTTCTACTTTTGTAGTGTTTGTTATTTTCCATAATAAAATGTTAAAGAACTCCTATTAGGATATTTAATAGAAAAAGCAGGAACTCAAGCTCCTTGAGTTCTCAGGGCTTAGGAGGAGTGTAGAGGGGGAGGGGAATCCCATTCTGTGGTATCATAAATATTTTTTGACTGACTAAATGATACATGGCAGGTATGAATGAATTAGTAAGCAGACATAGTTCTTTTGACTCCAGTGCAGAACAGTTTCCAGTGAAGGTCAGTGAGTGCCTCCTGTAAAACATGGACTGATTACCACCTGTAGGTTTCCAGATTGGGTTTCCAACTTGTTTATTCAACACTGTGCTTGGTAGTCCAGGTTCTCTCCTGAGTTCCGCATGCTTTGAACCTGCTCTGTGACTTGCCTTTCTGTCTGTCTTTTTTTAAGTTTGTATCTTTTGACGACCTTCACCCATTTTGCTCACCCCCCTTACCCAAATCTCTTGCATCCACCAGTCTGTTCTCTGTATCTATGCATTTTTTTAAATATTCCACTTATAAGTGAGATCATACAGTATTTGCCTTTCTCTGTCGACTTACTTCACTTAACATAATGCCTTCAAGATCTGTCTATGTTGGCACAAATGGCAGGATTTCCTGCTTTTTATAGCTGAATAATATTCCACTGTATATGTATACCACAACGTCTTTATCCATTCATCTGTTGATGGACACTTAGGTTTCTTCCATGTCTTGGCTATTGTAATAATGCTGCAGTGAACATGGGGGTGCAGATATCATTTTGAGATAATGATTTTGTTTCCTTCAGATAATACCCAAAAGTGGAATTTCTGGATCATATGGTAGTTCTATTTTTAATTTTTGAGGAACCTCCATGCTTTTTTCCATAGTGGCTGCACCAGTTTTCATTCCCATGGCCATTCTGAAATAATAGAATTGGATCCTTCCTTTTGTCCTCCAAGGAACTGTTTTCTGTAGAAGTCTAACTGGAGCTTTTTAAGACTACCACTTGAGTTGGCTAACACAGCTCATACTGTGATTAGTTCATAGACTTAGTGGCTGCTTCTTTCTTATTCTTGAATCTAGAACCCCAGGTAGGGAGCACTAACCACCACATAGACACTTACTGAGGAGAGCAGTACATTTATGTCAGAAACTCTACCTCCCATCTTAAAGACTTAGGAATTAGAGAATGTCTGTGTGGAAAGAGTTCAGTATTAACAGAGACTAGGACATAAGGGGCTAGAGTTGTACGTATCTGAGGCAAAGAAGTAGAAGTAAGCAACTAAGCTAAAACCTGATTCAGACTAATCCTACTCACTCTGCTAAATAAACTCCTCTTCTGCTATTCAATTCCTCATCTTCATGCAAAGTGCCCCAGAAATCCCTGTACCTTCTTCATTGTAGCGTTCCCACTAGTTTTTAATTTTTAAAAATTTTATCAGAATCCTCCTAGTAGCCTATAATTTATCTACTTTGCTTCATGTAATCTCAGCACTTAGCACAGCACTAAGCATGTAAGTGTTTAGTAGTCATTTTTTGATTGGATACTTTAGGTAAAATGTCCCTGGAGGTAAATAGGATGTTGTAATCAAAGATGAAGAAAGTAGAAGACAGGAATGGACCTTAGGGCAGTGTCTGTTTTTCACCTAAGGAGACTGAAACTCAGGGAGGTCCACAGACTTGCTCAAAGCTACAAGTGGTAGAAGCAGACCGGAACTCAGACCTGGGCGCTCATGGTCTTTCTATAGTGTCCTACTACTCATTAGGTAAGGGTTTGCAAGTTGGTGATGAGTTTGCAAGTTGAGATGAGGATGTATGCGAGGGTACTGGGTGTTTGCCACTTTATGTCCTGTTGGTATAGGAAGTGGGGGTACTGGTCCACAGCAGCTGTAAAAGGAGAGAGAAGAGGGGTCTTCAGTAATATCGTAAGAACTTTAGATGAATTCTTTATGGATACTTAGAGGAGATTGGAATTAGACTCATCCTGGAAACATTTGTGATCTGGATAAAACTTACCTTTCCTAGCTTTCAGGACCATCCCTTCCCCTCTCCTCCATTTCCCAAGCCCCCAGGATGTCTCCTCCCCTCGTTGTGCAAGGTCTTCAACTTTAATGTCCCACCTACGCGGGTTTCCTGTGATCCTCTAAAACTTCCCTGACCTGTGTGCTAGTCTTCCCAGGACTCCAAGGCCACAAAGAAAGAGATGCCAGCCTCCAAAAGTAATGGATCCTGATGTATGATGGCAAATTATCTCATTAATTTCTCCTTCATCGTACCATTTTGCTATTATTACTTCCATCTTTAAGAACAATAAGAAAAACTCCCTCTTTTGACAAGCTCAACACTTTCAGTTAGCAACCCATTTCTCTGCTCCTCATTGACAATAAAACCTTTTTTACAACGTTTAAAATAAAACTCACTGTTTCTACTTAGCCTTTTCCCGTTCTTTCCTAAATTCTTGCAAGGATTTGCCTCCATACACTCCTCCTTTCAAGGAGTGTCTTGTCACTTCCTGTGGTCAAGGTCACAATGGTCTGCACACTGATAAAGCCAATAGTAAACTCTCAGTCCTGATTTTACTTGACTTATCAGCATCGTTGACAGAGTTGATTATTTTGTCCTCCTGGAAGAACTCTCTTCACTTTGCCTTTTGTATTCTTCCCTCTCCATTTTGCTGGTTATTCATCTTGTTTCAAGCATCTTAATGTTGAAGATGTTCAGTCCTTGGACCTCTACTTTCTCTATACTTATATTCCCTTGGTGATTTCATCCAGTTTCATGGCTTTAAAGAAAACCCACACACATATTATCCCCAAATGTGTCTCCATCCTGAACCTCCCCTGTGGATTTCAGATTCGTATATCTAACTGCTTGATTGACATATCCACTTGGTGATCTAATAGAAAACTTAAATTTAACTTGTGCAATTGGAACAGAAGAGAAAGTCCAGAAGCAGACTCTCACATGTGCAATGACTTGATTTAGGACAAAGGTGATCCTGCAATGCAGGAAAGGGATTGCTCTTTCAATAACTGGTGCTGGTGAAGTGGATGTCTATATGGAAAAAAAATGAGTTTCAATCCATATCTCACACCATAACAAAAATCAGTTTGTTCCAGATAAATTTTAGATTTCAATATGAAAGGTAAAACCATCAAACTTCTAGAACATAACACAAGAATATATTCATAATGTTGGGGTAAAGAATGAGTCCTTTAATAGAACACTAAAAGCACTAAGTTAAGGGGATAGATTTATAAATCGCACTTCATTATAATTAAGAACTTCTATTCATCTAAAGACAGCATTAAGAAAAGGAAAGAGCAAGCCACAGACTTCAAAAAGATATTTGTGGAACACACAGACAACAAAAGACTCATATATAGTATATGTAACAATTTCCTAAAAAGGAAATTAATAAGAAAAGACAGAATGCTGTTTTGTTTATTGATTGCTACATAGCAAATCACCTAAAATATTAGTGGCTTAAAAAATAATCATTTACTCACAATTCTACAATTTGGACAGGGTGCAGTGGAGACAGCACGTCTCTGCTCCACAAGGCATCAGGTGAGATGGCTTGACTGGGGCTGGAGGATCCACTTACAAAATAGATCACTTGCAGGCCTGTAAGTTGGTGTTGGCTGTTACTTGAGTATTCAGCAGGGGCTGTTTTCTAGGGACTTTAATTTTCCTCCATATGGCCCTTTCTGCATAGCTTCTTGGGCTTCCTCACAGGGTGGTGACTAGGTTCCAAGTGAGAGGACGCAGTAGCTGTCAGTCCTCTTCAAGGCTAGGCCCAGAATTGGCACTATATTCTATTGATCAAAGCAGTCAATGGGCAGCCCAGACTCAAGAGGGTAAAGAAATATACTCCATCTCTCATTGTGGACGATGGGTACAACAAATTTTGGCCATCTTTAATCTGCTACAGCAATCGAATTAAAAGATTAGCAAAAGACTTGAACAAGGACTTTTCAAAGAAGGGATATTCAAATTACCAATGGGCTTGAAAATGTGCTCAATAACACTCCTTATCAGAGACATTCAAGTTGAAATTGCAAGATATCACTACACATCAATCCACATGTCTAAAATGAAAAAACACACACTTGACCGTACAGCCATTGGTGAGCATGTACAGCAATATGAACTCTTAAATGTTCCTGGTGGGAACTTAAATTAATGCACAACATTGGAAATCTGTTTGCTATGATCCTTAGGCCACTCATGTGGCCTGCAAGTTGGTGCTGGCTATCCCTTGGGAGTCCAACAGGGACTGTTGGCTAGGGGCTTCAATTCTCCTTCACATGAATCTTTCCATGTGGCTTCTTGGGCTCCCTCATAGCATGGTGGCTGGGTTCAAAGTGAGAGGAAGCAGCATATATATGTACTTATGTACACACTGATACGTACCCAAGAGAAATGCATATATATGTGCAAGAAAAGATATGTACAAGAATGCTCACAGCAGCAGTGTCAGCAACAGCCCCAAACTAGAAACCTAATATCCATCAGCAATGAATGGATATATAAATTGTGGTGTATTCAAACAATGGAATAATATACAACCGTTGCTATACTTAACAGTGTGTATGCCTCTCACAAAATTAATATTGAATGAAAAAAGCCAGGCATAAGAGTTCATATTATATGATTCCATTTACATGAAGTTCAAAAACAAGCAAAACTGATCTATGGTCATGGCTATCGGAATAACAGTTACCTTTGGGGTGAGTGGTGACTAGGAGGGATATGAAGAAGGCCTCTGTGTTGGCAAAAATATTCTATTTTTTGATCTTGGTGGTGAGTACCCTGGTATGTTCTTTATGTGCAGATTCATTGAGCTGTCCACTTAAGATGTGTGCATTTTTCTGTATGTTCACTTGAGCTAAGAAACTAGCTTGTCTAAAGATGAACTTCTCATTCTCCTACCAAGACCTGCTCCACTCACCGTCTTCGCATCTGAGCTAATGGCTTCCCTGTCCTTTGAGTCATCTCTGACTTCACTCTCTCTTCCTCTCATACCCCAAATTCATCTGCAAATCTGGTTGGCTCTGCCTTCAGCATCGCTCAGCTTCCAATCGCTCTCTCCTCCTCCATTGGAACCATCTTGTCCAAGATACCTTATCTGCTCCCCTGGGTTATTGCCATGGCCTCCTGACTGGTCCTTCAGTTTCCACCCTCATCCTTGCTACATGTTATTCTCAGCACTGCAGCCTGATGATCCATTCGAAATACAAGTCACCTCACGGCACTCCTCTAGTGGCCCCCATCTCACTCAGAGTAAAAGCCAGAATCCTTAATGCAGCTTACAGGGTCCAGAGAGTGTGGCCCCCTTTCCTCTCTGTTTTTCTTGCATCCTTTCACCTCCAGCCACTCTGGTCTCCTTACTGTTCCTTGAACACAGCCTGCAAAGCCTCCTCATGTGGTTTTTGCCCTTCCTGTTCTCTCTTCCTGATCATTTTCCCCCCCAAGAAAGCTGCATGATCACTTCTTTTAAGTGATGGTCACTTCTTTTTTAGACACCACCTCCTTCTCAATGAGATTTCCTCTGACTATCCTGATGAAAATTATTCTTCCCTTGCACTCCACTGCTATGCTTTGAATTTTCACCTTTGTACTTATTACCTTCTAACAAACTATGTATTTTCCTTATTTATTATTCATATTATCTGTCTTTCCCCCTTTATACAAACTCCCTGGGGGATTTTTGAAGCAATGTAAAGTTTGGGAAGCTCTGGTTATGCTCTTCCCAGTTGCAAAGTGCTTTTACATCTCCTTATTGAGTTTGATTTTACCCTGTGAGTTGGCAGGGTATTAGCCCACAACCTTTTGTCGTGGTTGTTTAACAGATGTGAAAACTAAGGCTTAGAGAACAAGGTCGTGGTGCTAGAAAATGGCAGGTCCAAGATCTGTACTTTGGTCTTGAAGGAGTTGACTCAAAGGCTAGTGTTCTTTCTACCATAACATGTCATCCTGTACAGCAAACAGCTGTAAGTAAATGGCAGATGAGATATTGGAGAGAGCCCAGCAAAGAGGTGGGCCAAAGAGCAGAGGGAGTGCTGGGACTTAGTTTAGTTAGGAAGCAAGATGGGGGGAAGTGAGGGATGTGTGGCCATAAAGAGGACAGAGCCTGGCTAAGAGATAAGCAGCCCGTTGTCCCCGGGGCCTGTGGTGGAGTCAAGTAAGGACAGTCCTGGCTTGATTCTATGTCCAGAGTCCGGAAGAGGAGGAGGAGAAAGGCAGATCCTTTAGTGACCAAATTCCTCAATTTCAGGGCAAAGTTTCTGGATTGTGGTGTAGTACTCCTTGTTTTGCTGGTACCCAGAGACTTGTTAGGGGTCCCAGATATTCCAAGGGATTCACGTGAGAATCAGGGCTGAATTTCTGAAGATTATTTCACTTACCCATTTTTTATGCTCTTTTCCTCCAACTTCCCTTCTAAGCAGATTTGAGATAGCTTACAATTTAATGGGACCAATAGCATAAACATAAAAGAGAAATAACATATGTGGGGGCAGGGGGATGTAACTATCCAAAAGAAGGTTGCTAGTGAATTTACTGTGATTAGAACATTTGGTTTTGATCATTCTCAAAGCTGGAGAGAAAATGAAAAGTAGCCGTTTGCTTAAAATTGCCTGATTAAAACATGCTGAACATTTGGTTATAGGGACACAGGATTTTTAGGGGGGTGCAATCTAAGAGGAGCCCATGATACAAATTCTATGTAAGGGATGTTGAATTCATTAGTGGCTTTTTGTGTTTTTTTTCTGCTATGAGTTGAGTGTTCTACTTACCCAAGAGCATTCTTTAGAGCTTACAGAGCAGACTGCTTGGGTAGGGGGTTGGGGGAGGCGAGATTTGCATTGTAAGGATCGCACATGTGTGTCTCCTCTTGCTGTGCTCTTAGCACTCCATAATTTCACATTTGTCATTACGTCACTGTCTTCAGTGCTTCCAACTAGATTTTCCCAGTTAAATTTAAACTTCTTGAAGATTGAAATGTCTTTCGTTTCTGAAGTCCTCTCTCAGTGCCAGGTCCAAATATTTTAGAAGCTACAAAGTCTTTAGCCATCTCTCAACTGAATTTGACTGCAGAGTCAGATCAATAACAGGATTTGACCTTGAGTTCTCATCTAGGATTATACTGGTTGAGAGACCTAGACCCAACAAGTCTTGGTCTGAGTCCTGGCTCCAACACTTATAAATCGTGAACTTCAGTTTCCTCTTTTGTAGCACGGGGTGTTTAAGGACCCACTTCTTGTATGACCTTCACTGTGATACATTTGGTAGTCAGTTCTCAGTTTCAGTCTTATTGAACTTAGCAGCAGCGTTTGACACAAATGATCCCTTTCTCCTTTCTGATATGCTGTATTCACATAGTTTCCAGGGCACCAAACTCTCCTGGATTCCTCTCTATGTGATTGGTCACTCCTTCTTGGTTTTGTTCACTGGTTCCTTCTTGACCTCTTAAAGTAGGTGTGCCCTAAGGCTCATCCGTTACCCAACTTCACCGCCCAATCCCTGTCTATGTTTACTCATTTCCTTGGTGATTTCAGCCAATCATAAACATAGGTTGATATATGCTAACTCCCAAATTAATATTAGCAGTCCACATTTCTCTTTCTCGGACTCCAGACTCAGGTTCATCAAATTGATTATTCTACATCTCCAGTTGGATATCTACTAGACATCTCAAATTTAACACATCCAAGACTGAACTCTGGATCTCCCCGCTCCTCACTCCCTAAACTTGCTGCATCTGCAACTTCCCCCATGGCAGCTGATGGCTACTTTATCCTTTTGGTTGCCCAAGCCAAAAATCTTGGAGTCATCCATGACTCCTCTCTCTCACTCTCGAAAGCAAACCACTGGGAATCCTGTTGCCTCTAGTTGGCTCTACTATTCAAGAAGACTGCTGATAGTTGGAACATCCCGACTTCAACTTCAATTATTTCTCACCAGTTTCACTGCTGGTACCATTGTTACACCTCATGCCAACACCAATGTGTAATCACCTTCAAGGATTATTGAAAAAAGACCTTTTTACTTGCCTCCTTGCTTCTAAAAGAAGCTCCCCTAATGGCAGTCAGAGTGATCCTTTGAAAATATATCAGCTTAGTCACTTTCTGCTTACAACTCTGAAGTAGCTCCTTACCTCATCCCAAGCAGAAGCCCAAGTCCTCCTACATTGGTCTGCAAAGGTAGGACCTACATGACCCCCCACTCGCAAACCATTTCCACTAGCGGATTTGTCTTGGCTGTTCCCTCTGCCTGGGGCACCCTCCCCCCAACATCCTCCACATCTTCATTAAAATGTCACCTTACCAATGGAGCTGACCCAGACCATCATATTTGAAATTGCACCCCATCACACACCAAATAACACCTTTTTTTCTTTTTCCTATAGCACCTATCACCTCTTAAGTTACCATTTTACTTATTTATGTATATTTGTTATTGTGTGTCTCCTTCTGCTAGAATATAAGATCCATAAGGCCATATTGGAATGAGCAATGACTGATAATTTTCCAGAATTGATGAGAGACTCAATCCTCAGACTGAAGAAGCATCCCAAGTCTCAAGTAGGATAAAGAAACATAAATCTAGCTGCATCATAACAAAACTGGAGCACACCAAAGACAAAGAGAAAACGTTTTAAAGTAAACAAAGGGAATGAGAGGTTTCTTTAAAACAAATATTAGACTGCTATAGAATTTCTCATTTGCAACAGTAGAGGTCAGAAGACAATACAGTATCTTCAGAGCACTGGGGGGAAATAACTGTCAACACAGAATTCTGAATCTGCTAAACCCTTGCTGCTCAAAGTGTGTTCCAAGGACCAGCAGCACCAGATCACCTGGGAGCAAGTGAACAATGCAGAATCCACCCTAGACCTCTTGAATCATAGTCAACGGTTTTGCAAGATCCCCAGGGGTTTTATATGCTTGTTATAGTTTGAGAATCCCTGAGCTAAATTATCATTCAAAGTGAGACCAATAAAAAAACATTTTACACAAAGAATAAGAGAGCCTTGCTAAAAAATTACTTCAGTAAGAAGGAAATAGGACCCATAGGAAAGAAGAGAGATGTAGGAAGCAAAAAAATTGACAAATGTGGGTAAACCTAAGGGATTGAAGATATAATCCTCACCCTCAGGGAACTTACACTTGTGCTGAGAAGGGGAAATCAACACATGCAGAAAACAATTAGAGGATCATTAGATACCTTGGAATTAGTTGTCAGGAAAACTAGATTCTAGTCTGGAATTCACTGTCATTTGTATGTGTGTATGTGAATTAAGGAAGCCTTTTCATCTATCTGGGCCTTAGTTTTCTCATCTGTGAAAGGAGTTTATTTGGATCACTGGTTTTCAAATTTTTTTGAGCTTGACCCACAGTAAGAAGTACATTTTCCATCTTGACCTGGTTCATTTATGTGAACTTATACAGTTGAACAAATGTTTATCAGAATTATACTTTCCGTTTCTATGTGCAATGCACTCAGATAATTTTTATTCTCTTTCCTTTGTAAATGTCATCGTGTGCTGTTGGTTTGAAAAAGACAGACCTAAATACTCTCTAAAGTTCTTTTTTGCCTCTGACCGTATAATTCTCAATCGCATGTCTCTAGATAACTCGTTCTCAAACTTGACCATACCTTAGAATCTCTTGGGTTCCTGTTGTTTTTTCCTAATTACTGATGTTTGTGTCCGCCTCAGAGATACTGATTTAATTGGTATTGGGTGTAACCTGAAGTCAGCATTTTTAAAAGCTGCTCAGGGAGTCCACAGGCTAGCTGAGTTTGAGAACCACTGCTGACAGAGACTGCGCTGTGCTTAGAACATCTGTGCAGCTGGAAATAACTTTTCCCCGCCTCTGCTTTGTGGGGGCTCCTTGCAGCCATTGCAGAAAATTGCACTAGTGTACGTAATGATGTACGTTTTCCTAATTCCTTTTGGTTACACAGGAAGAGTCCTTCCTCCTGTCTAAAGTTCATGCTCACCCTCCTCCTAAGCTCTGGATCCTGTCATCTTCACTTCGTTGGGAACTTTGTAGAATCAGTTGTCACCTTTCTGTCCTGCACTTCACTTTGCTATCTCTACTACTGGCTCCGACCCACCGTCCCATGGATATTTAAACATGCCCTAATTACCTGAGAAAAAATACTCTTCATCTCACCTCTCTTCTCACGTTCAGAGTGAAACTTCCTGAGTGAACAGCGGTGTCCACTACTCCTTTCCCAACAGCGACCCCTCATCAACCAACTACCCTCTGCCTTTCACAGCTGCCCCTCTTATCAAAACTGCTTTTGTCAAGGTCACCAGTGCCTCCTAGACTGTAGAATTCAGTGGACACATTTCAGTGTTTAACCTGCTTGAACTCTCAACAGCATTTGATGCTGTCAACTGTAGCTTTCTCCTCAAAGCTCTTCCTTTGGCTTCCTAATAACTTCACGCTTTCTTAATTTGCTTCCTAATACTCAGATGACTTCATTTCTCTCTCTCTCTCTCACTGGTTTCACCCTTGCTCAGAGCTTAGTTCCATATCTTTTATCATTTTTTATACCGTGCTTCCTACCTCATCTTCCCCCATTTCTACCCATATGAAACAACTTGTAAATTTCTATTTTTGCCCCAAATCTTTGTCTTGAATTCCAAGTGCTTCCTGATAATCTCCATGCGGATGTCATATAAAATTCAGTTTTTCCAAGACTGAGTTCATTTTCCTTTTCAACCCTCTTTCTCTATCAGCGTCCCTGTCCCAGTAAATGGCATCAACATCACCCAGTGGCACAAGCCGGAATCCTGCACATCCTCCTGACTCCTTCCTCTGTTATCTCCCACAGCCAGTGACTCATCACATCCTGTTGATTTCCCCTTTTACATTTCTCGTCACTATCACTGTCATCCATCCGTTACAATCTGCCCCGTGCAGTCTAGCACACAGTGACTGCAGATTCCAGATTGCTCCCTGCCTGCCCTCTAACCCTTGCAATCCACTGTGCACTTCACTGTCTCTGATATTTTGACAGTGCACACCTACTCATGTCGTTCCCTGATTTGAAACCCAATGGCTCACCATGCCCTCAGACTGAAGTCTGAACTCATTCACACAGCTTATAAGGCCTTTTCTCCTCTGGCCCCTTTGTGTGTCTCCAATCATTGTTCTCCTTTCTCCTGTTTCAAGAATATTGGTTGCAACAATCTTATCTCCTCCAAAGTTCTACATTCCCCTCTGCCGTTGGGCCTTTGTGCTTTCTGCTTTTTGTCTCTTTTTACCTGAAACAGTCATTTGACAGATAAGAAAATTGAAGTTCAGAAAAAGGAAGTGACTTACCCATGGCATTTCATCTGTTTGTTCATTGAGGAAGCATCTAGATTCTCACGGTACAACAGAGAAAGATAATAGCATGGCCCAGAACCAGAAACAATTAGCTTCGACTTGTAGCCCCATCATTTACTAACTGTGTGACCTTAGTCAAATAACTTAACTCTTCTGTAATTCTTGTTTTCCTCATTTATAAAATGGGGATAATGAAAGAACCTTTATCTTTGGATACCTATGAGAATGAAATGAGATAAATATAAAATTCTTATTACAAAGATTGGCACAAAATAAGCATTAAATAAAAATCCAGCGTTGTGTTGATTTAATTATCATCATCATCATCATCGTCAGTTGACTTGATTCTTTGGATTTAAATCTAATGCAGTCATAAAAATGATGACATAATTAATTCATCCGCTTCAAAAATGAACAGTAAATTACTTACATCCTGTGAAAGATCAGTAAATATAGGCCAGGGCAAGGGCAAATAGAAAATTTTATGGAATTCAAAGAAAGCCCTCGTGAGCAACAGTTATCCATATTGAGTTGGCTAAAAATAGCCTGTGGCTTTCTTTAACCACTTTATTCTTAGGGAATATTTGTTGTGGAAAGAATAATAGGCACAGGCTAGGTCAGCTTCTTCTTTTATTGGATTTTGAGACTCAGAGGTCAGAGAAATTGAGCACTTATTAGGGTCACCTCATTTTAAAGGACATAGTTGAAATGCAGGGGTGCGCCTGGGACTGGAGCCAGGTTACCAGACCCCAGCAGCATTCTCTCCACAGTGTGGCCCAGTCGCAAAGCCTGTCAGCTCCCATCGTGCAAAGGGAAGCTCCGAGTTGTGTTATGATGTGACTTGCCCAAGATCACCCAGATGGTGCTTCTTCCTGTAGGAGTGTGACCTGAATAAATAGGATACATTATAAATCTGTGACTTGAGACTGATCCTTTTTTGAAAGAAGTGTAAACTTTTTCTTCCCTAAATTCTGTAGTTACAAACACATTTAGAGGATCTAGAATTTAGATTCTACACTAAAAACTAAGTTTCTTTAAAATTGGTCCCCAGGTGAAAAGTTCCTCCAGGCTTTTGCCTCAGTAATGTGTTTTTACACATCAAAATTGCTCACGCAGAGCTTGAAATGTACTCTTGGCAGGAGCCATGGAGAAGGGGAGTTTTAGCCTCAGCCCCATCACTGGACTAGACCTGGGGTTTGTTGCTTGTATTTCAATGAACAATTTTTAAAAGGTAAAAGATTGGCATGAGGTTGTTTGTTGATGTTTTTAGTTTTCCATGTGAGGATATTAAAAAATTACAACCACTTCCAGCTATAACTGGCCAGCACCATTCCATTGCAGAGAACAGCACTGAGAGAGTACTTAACTAGGCTGCCATCATGAATGGTCTTTCCATCCTTAAGAGACTGTGCTTCCGTTAATTATATCTTTGTGCATATACTGATTGCATTTCTATGTTCTTCAATGACTTCTATATATTGGGAGTGAGAGGGGAGAGAGGGAACTAACACTTTTTGAATGTGCACAGTGCTTTTTCTGTTTTCATGATCTTCTGTTCTGACCACTCTTAGCACTCTACAATTATTGTAATGCATTATCCCATGCAATACAACACTCTTTCAAGGTAGATACAATCTTGGTACTACAAATGAGAAAGCTATGTTCACATCAGATCTGTAGTTTTAGATGGAAGAATGAGGATTTATATGACTCTGAAGCATTCATTATTTTAATGTTTAGTCATCTTATTTAGAATTGTAAAAAAACCTAATTTTACACATCTATACTTATTGACCAGTTAGACTGTTGTGTCCTCTAATTAGAAATAATTATATTTAATTTTATATTTAAGTATTCTGTAATTTACATTCTTTACAAAGTCACTTTTCCAAGTTAAAAAAAGCTTTTTTTCTTTTACGGTGTAGACATCATAACCTCCTTTTTTTTTTTTATTACACATACAGACATTAATTAGACAGATGTTCATTAACAAGGCAGGTACAAAATAGTGCATAGATCTGTTCTGTAAGCTGGATGAAACCCTCCCCTCTCTCCTCCTAGGTGCTCTGTCTTCCTCTCTGTAGGAAACAGCTCATCTGAGGCAGACATGGCTATCGCAAGGCGCGATGCTGTGCAAACAGCAATCTTCCTGATCCGATCGCAGGGTGTGGGTCTGACTGAGGATTAAGGCCCAAGTGTCCTGTACAGGTTTTTAACTTTGCTGCATTCTTATATCTTGTTCATGCAGGAACAGAGAGTGTTGTTCAGCTGTCAGCAGCTTATATATCTTGAACATCTTTGATTTCTTCAGTGAGATCGTATTTCTAATATTCAATATACTAATTAACAAGACCTGACTTTCACCAACAATTTTGTTGGTATTCATTATGCTAATTAGCAAGATGTAGGCTGTTGATGTTGACTCCAATAGTAGGATTGGTGGGAGCCACTCAGGGAGTGTGGCTTTTTTAATTTAATGCTAGGGGACCACCCCTGGGCTGTGCATCAAACACGTCTGTTAGCTTGGCCAGTCTTAGAATTTGAACTGAAACTAACTGTTTCATATATATATATATATATATATATATATACATATGTACTGAAATATTTTGCAGTAAATTACAGATTTCCTAACACCTGCTCTTGAGAGTATACTAGCGCAAGTCAAACATTGTTTGTGTGGTTGAGGAGACAGAGTGCCTGTAATGAATGGGAACTTCATCTTTGTTGTGCCAATTCCCATTGGCTTCCAAATATTTCTCTCTTCTGTAGCCCATGGTGTTCTTCATATGACTTACTGCAGTGCAATGCTCTGTCCCCTCCCCTCCTCACTCCTAGGCTGGTAAATCTCAGAGGATTGGGGGCAGTGGGGATGCCGAGCAGGTTGGGCGTGTGTAGTTTGAGATTTCCAAGTGATTCTGATACTCTCCCTCCCCCACCCCCACTGCCTTAAGCCGGTTCCTCCTTTTGGCCAAACATTCTTTTTTTCACTTCTGAATTGCATTGCAGATATTTTATCAAAATGGTTTCTAGAGTGCTGTCAATTTCCCAGGACCTCTTAGTCTGAGGGGGAAAGTGAAAACTCAGTGGCTTAACAATCATTTCTTCTTGCTCATGCATCTGCAGGTCAGTTGGGAGTTGGCGGGGTTTGGCTGCTCTTGCAGGGTTGAGCTCAGGGCTGCTCCACGTATGATTCTGCTGAGGCCATCTGCTCTTGGGGGAAGCTCTTCCCAGGGTAAGGGCAGAGGGGCAGAAGGTGCGTGCCGAGGTGCAAGCTTCGTTTACGCATTACATCGCACTGGGTCAGCTAACATCCCTTTCATCAAAAGAGGTCATGTGGACAAGCCCAAAGTCAAGGAGCAGAGAACTGTCCTCTCCTGGAGATGGAGGACGCAGGAGAGAATATGTTTGAATAACCTAATCTACCACAGGCTATGAATGAAAATGATGAACATTTTGGAGCAGTTTTTAGTTTTCAAGGACTTGTTTTCCACACACGTTATCCCATTGAATCTTTATAATAGTCCCATGAGGTACCTTATTGTATCTGTCTCCATTTTTAATGAGCAATTAGGTTTAGAGAGGTTAAAGGCATTTGAATAAAGGGGGACATCCAATAGGTGACATAGCTGAGCTCCTCTCTTCTTGTCCTATGTTGTTTCTCCTATGAACCATTGAGACCTTTGCACTCTGGGCTGCCATTGGAGAACATGAAAGTGGCTGTGGGTATTTCTCAGTATTATTTGTGATGGCCTCCTAAGGAAGAGTACCCAAACTAGAGTGGTGCAGGCCAGCGCATTGTGAACTTCATTGCACATAAGAGTGAACTTGTGTGTTCCCCTTTGGTCTTTTCCATGTTTAACGCATTGACCACTTTAGATTACATATGGCAGATACTCACTAGTCTGTCTCTAAATATAAGCTTCTCATCGACAGGCTTATGTCCTGTCCCCAGTAATGTTTCTGATGCTGTCAGTTGTTTGTCATTAGTACTCTTCTTTTGGGGTTTGTAGTAGTTTTGTCTTTGGGTTTTTTGTTTGGTTATCCTAATTTGTCTCTTTTTATGGGGAATATGGGGGAGATTCAAAAGCAATACCATCAGTGCCTCCATCTTCCCAGAATCTCTACACCTGCTCATTTATGGAGCCTTTCCTGGCCCTCTAGTGTGACTGACCACCATTTCCTCTGGACCTCACTGTACCCTGGTTATCCTTATTTCATAACACAAGTGACACTTGCTGATGATGGGTGAGTCTCCTACTGAGAACAGGAGCTGCTTTTTACTGTCTTTGGGTCTCCAATACCTAGTTTAGTGCCTGCCATATAGAGTCTCTCAATAAGCATTTCTTAAATGAAAGAATAGAAAAAATTTTTCTCCAGATAGGTCTCACACCTGGAGGAGTAAACTTGTTACTCTGTGTAAACTGCCTAATATGAGCAAATATATTACCTGTCCCATAACAGACAAGTCATGGGATACTTACTGTGCCTGGCTATTGCCAACATCTGTAGCTTGAAAGAATGTCCAAGGAGTTTTCTTGCAGGGGAGGACAGAGGATTTAGAGATGTAGTGTGTTGAAAAGTGAAGACTAGATTGTTTTCTATTAGCTACCCTTGGATGTTAGCTTCAGATGCCACTGGAGGAAGTTGCCTGAAATCTTCTTAAAACTTTAAGCAGAGCACTCAGTGAGGACGTTTGTGAGGAGTAACGGGGAAAGACGCAGAGAATAGGGACCCGGGTGGTCATTCAAGCCATGGTTTGCATGTTGCTGTCGCCATAGCATCGGTGGAGCAGAGGCATCTTTGGTGATGAGCACCACTCCCACAGAGACACCGTGGGTGGCATCCTTTTGTTTAACAAATGCTACCTGCCTGTGGTTAGGACCCAATTTTGTGCTTGGCCCAGTTTAGCTTTACCAGGAGAAAGTGGTTTGGGCATCTGTTCAACAAAGAAAAATCTTTCCATCTTTCAGAGAAAGCTCTTTGATTAGTCTGCGAAAAATTCTCCTGCTGAGAGCTCCACACTTCAGTGACAAAATACCTCAAGGCTTGGGCACTAGCATCTGAAAGAGTGCAAATCATGGAGATGGGGAACACCTCAGTGATCACCCTTGACTTTTACCTCATGCTGGCATTTTTTTGTCATTTAGCTATCTGATGTCTCAAGGAGTGTCCCTTCCCCAATGACAGACATCACACCTTGCTCATCTTTGTACTTTCAGCACTGTTTCTGGTACAAAGTAGGTGCTAAGCAAATGCTTCTAGAGTGAATGAGTTTGTTCTGAGGCTCTTATTTTTTCAGGACGGAAAACACAGAGAAAAGTAAAGACATCTGTGTAAGGGCAGATGGAATCTCTTTGGGGAAGACTCAGAATAAGGAATCTGGTCACAAGTTAAGTGCATTTTCCATTGTGTCACGTATCACATCACATCATATCACAGTACATCCCGTCACATCACGCTGTGCAATGACATTCTCTAGTTGTTTATCTAGGGCTGAACTACCGAGTTATAACGTAAACACATCAGCTCTCTGAAACTAGAATCCATTATTTGTAGCATTTGCCAATTTCTGTGGTGTGAATAGTCCACAATGGCTGATTTCAAGCTACCCATCCAAATTCATTTCCTATGGCTGCTGCAACAAATTGCCACAAACTTGGTGGTTTAAATCAACAAAAACTTATTCTCTCACAGTTCTGGGGGCCAGTAGCCTGAGATCACTTTCACTGGGCTGAAATCAAGGTGTCAGCAGGACCACGCTCCCTCGGGAAGCTCCAGGGAAGAAGCCGTTTCTTGCCTCTTCTAGTTTCTGGTGGCTGCTGTCACGGCCTGGCTTGTGGCCACATCACTCTAGTTTCTGCCTCTGCAGTCATATTGCCTTCTCCTATTCTGTGTGTGTCAAATCTCCTTTTGCACTTCTCTCATAAGTATACAGATGATTGCATTTAGGGCCCCCCTGGATAATCAAGCCCCCCATCTCAAGATACTTAACTTAATCGCATCTGCAAAGCCTTTTTTTTTCTTCCTTTTTTTTTTTGTCATATGAATTAACATTCACAGGCTCTAGGAATTAGGACACGGTATCTTTTGGAGGGCCATTATTCAAGCAGCCACACCTCTGTTTAGTGACCAGCTCACAAGATTCCTGAATATTTAGCAAATGGTTCTTCCAAGCATGTCCAAGGGGGCACAGCACACTGCCAAATGTAAGCTTCTCGTGGGAAGAGATTGAGGCTCCTTCTTAATATGTCTCCTCTACAATCTTTAGTCTGGTACAAGCCAGTATGAGCTAGTGTTTAAAAAACCCTGGCCATAAGAGACCTTAGTGACAAGCCAAAAGCTAGTTAATGTAAAACCACTGTGGTTGTTTATTTCTAGGAAAAACCGTCAGACTGTGAGAACTGTAGAGGAAACATAGTCAAAGGCTCAGGGACATGATCAAAACTCACAGCTGTGTGAGAGAATCCAGTGGGTCGTGGCTAAAGTTTGCACAATATTGAGCTCCTCGGAAAACCCACATAGCTGCAATGACTCAGTTTCTGAAAGAAACCCTCAGGTCAAATTTTCAAGTCCTGGGTTAGTTTTGGTTTTGGGTTTTTTTTCCTCTTGTCCTTCGTCTCATCTGCCTCACTAGACTAAGCTCTTGGAGCAGGGATTGTGTGTTAAGCTCCTCATTACCCTTGACCTCAATCCTGCAATGCTAGTACAGTGCCTTCAACTTAATAAAGACTCCATAATTATTTTATGTACTGACTGACTGAGCCACTCACCAAATTGAAGTGTGTGTCTGTGTGTAAGCCCACTGAAGGAGTGAAAACTAGAACAGGCCTTGCATTTTTCTAAAGGTATCAAACCTTGTATTACACTGCTATCTCCTTTGGTTCCAGCGCCTGGTTGGCACAGCTTGTGTTGCCTGGGCCCTTACAGGAGGCCACAGTCCTGGTGCCAGGAGCATTTTCAAGAATGTGGGTCACCCATCTCTCCAGCCCCAGAATGTATTCTGGCCTTCTGCTTTCTGTACTCCTTCATTTAGTGACCTCACCCCAGTTCCCCTTTACCTGGATTGAGGGGAAGATGGTGCATGTACCATGTGAGCATATCCACTGTAGGTATGTACCATAATTTATTGTCCTAATGATGTCCTTATTGATGGGACATTTAGATGTTACAAACAGTGCTGTAGGCAACATCATCGTACATATGTCTCTAGGCAGTTGTGCAAGTTTTTCTTTTGCACCAATAGCGGGGAATTATTTGTGAATCCTGATGGTTCTTCATGTGCCCAGAAAGATTCTATTTATCCTAACGGAAGTATGCCAGTGGCTCTCTCTATAGTGGGGCTCTCCAAGTGGAATTTCTAGGTGTTTTCCTGGACTTTGTTGTTGTTATTCCTCAGTGTTTACTCCAGCATTTAATTGCTGTTGAGGCAACTAGCCTAGGTACTTGGTTGCCTCGTTCTCTTCAGCCTTTAGTTCCATTGGTGGGGGGAGACAGTGGCCAGTTTTCAGAACCCTCCATATTTGGGCTAAGGTGGCTCTTACTGAATATTGTGCATCCCCTCTGGACCCCCCACACCCCAGTTCCCCTCTTCCTCTACACTGGAAACGTCAGTGAGGAGCTTTAGGAGTTTGTCCACGCAGCGCTGCTCCTCTGCATAGCTTAGCTCCTGGAGTCCCCTTTCATTTCGTTCCAAAACGTGCTTCTGGATGACATTTCTCAAAACGTTTGGTATGAGACAGACTATTTCCTAGTTTCAGTGCTGTGTGTGAGTGGATTTTTTCCCACATTAAATTATTCATTTCATTTGGTTTAGGGGCTCTGGCGTTCTGTAATTTTTTTTGTTTCGGCTCCCTCTTTCCTGATGCCTCTCATGTCTTTAAGTGTACTCCATCGTGGGGCATTTGATGGGAGCAACACCTTTTTTTGTCTCCACAGAATGTTGTATTAGGGTTGGTGTATTATAACATATTGGGATATTTCAAATCAATGAGCTTGCCAGCCTAATGATCCTCTCCTCTTTACTCCTCGGGCAGTGTCATTTTGTGAGCACACTGAGTGCCAGGGCAGATATTTACAGATGGGAATTACTGGGATCTTTCAGTCCATGGGTCCTGTGATGCTTGCTTTAGGGCCAGAAAAACAGAGAAAATTCTTCCCAGCTTTCCTCTGCTATGCATTTAAAGTTTCCAAATAAAACCCAGACTTTGCTGTACGTGAAAGTCTGCTATTGTGACCAGCTGCTTGAAAGTAACAAACTTTTCAAGTGTCTTTTCCAAACATTTAGAACTTAATAATTACTCAAAGAATGCAAATAACGATGTCTCTGGGAGGAAAAGTTCATCGTCAGAGAGCTGTCCTTTAAAGACTATTTCAAGCTGCCAGTGAAGTTATTTCTGGAGCTGAACTGCTTACAGGTGACAGCTCGAGATGTGATTCCCAGAGTTGGAAAGTGCACTGCCTCCTTGCTCTTCCCTCAAGTTCCGGAGTCTGATATTCCTCCCCCCGCGCCTTGGAGACTCTGCAAGGAGAATACTCAGGTGTGTGGCCCAGACGCCTGCCATACCGGAGGCTGCTGAAACACAGTCACGTCTGTTACGGAAGCTGCTGTTCGCTCTGCTACTGATGGGCCACCCACCGCGGCAGGTCTGAAGGAATGCAGAGTGTCGGAAGGCCATCAGCTAGGCTGTGGTCACACCACTTCCTACCTGCATGGCTGTCTCCAATGCCAAGGGACATCACACATTGGATTTACTTCACTGAATGGCTGTGCTATAAAGGGAGAGGACAGTACAGCAGGATGAGAATCAGCTCATGCACCGGGCTGGATTCAAAGAAAGAGGAATATTTCCATGCTTTTCTTCCCTCACCAGGCCGGCACTGTGTCACCTGCTTGAGCACCCTCACCTCTACTCTTTTTAAATAATGAGAGTGCTCCAAGAGACAGCCAAGTCTCTTCTCTTCCTTGGAATTCTTCCTTGACTCTTCTGAAAACGTTTATCTGTCCTTTCTTGAAACTTTTGAGTCTGTGACGGATTCTGACAGTCATTTATATCTGTATTCTCTTGTTCCCCTCACGTTTCATACTTTAGTCACATCTCCTCAAGCAGAGGTATGCTCGGAGGAAGAGAAAATGCGTCATACATTGAGCTTCAGAATCACTGCGCCTAGCTGAAAGATCATCTGGTCAACCTTGTTCCATAATTATTGGTATTGGTTTTATTTAAGACAACCAAGGCTGATTATATATTAGCCTCCACTTTTCCTTCCACACTAGTCTTTCACTCCTTCTGACGGCCTCTTCTGCTCCAATCGAGCCTGGATATTTATTCTGTCCTGCCATTTCTTTCTCTGGGTCTTCAATTCAATTGTTCCTCCTGTCTTACATTCTCCTTTCCCAGCATCTTTTAAAATTGTATCCTCCCTTCGGGGGCTGGCCCCGTGGCTGAGTGGTTAAGGTCGCGCGCTCCGCTGCAGGCGGCCCAGTGTTTCGTTGGTTTGAATCCTGGGCGCGGACATGGCACTGCTCATCAAACCACGCTGAGGCAGCGTCCCACATACCACAACTAGAAGGACCCACAACGAAGAATACACAACTATGTACCGGGGGGGCTTTGGGGAGAAAAAGGAAAAAAATAAAATCTTTGAAAAAATTGTATCCTCCCTTCAAGGCTCCTGCTGGGGTTCACCCACCCACCCCCCAAGAGGCCTACATTGCTGATTTTGCCTCATATTAACATTCAATCATGTATAATCTAGTAACGCTATATTATGTAATATAGCACTACCTAGGACTTGATGACAATGGCTCTTGGTCTGTTTTTACATGTGTCTTGTCTCTCCACTGGTCTAAGAGGTCAGAATTATATCTACTACCTCTATATTATTTTAGAGCCCAGGACCATGCAATAAATAATTATTGCTGGTACTTTCTTCTGATAATACCAGACTTTGAGATTCATTTAGAAAAGAGCCCCATTTGACAAACAGAATATTATCCAGGAGTCTCAAAGTAAAAATACAATAATAACTTGAGTTGCAGATATCAAATTCAATATGAAGATATCGTACTGAGTTTCATGTGGAAATGTATTAAATGAACAAGAAAAAAATGAATAAAATAACCCAATCTCTCATTTTGAAAAATCTCAAATTCAATTTTTTCTTTTTAAAGATTGGCCCCTGAGCTAACAACTGTTGCCAATCTTCTTTTTAAAATTTTTTTCCTGCTTTTTCTCCCCAAATGCCCCCAATACATAGTTGTCTATTTTAGTTGTGGGTCCTTCTAGTTGTGGCACGTGGGATGCCGCCTCAGCATGGCCTGACGAACGGTGCCATGTCCGCGCCCAGGATCTGAGCCAGCGAAACCCTGGGACGCCAAAGCGGAGCGTACAAACTTAACCACTTGGCCACGGGGCCGGCCCCTCAAATTCAATTTTTAAAAGCTTGATTAGATAGACTTCCATTTATATCAATGCATAGTCCATCCAGATTTTAAGAAATTTAACCCTTTAAAACATCTGTTCCTGGATGCTCATCAAATTCCTCAGGATTTTAAACTATTCAAAAGATTATTCTTAAGAAGTGAAAAAAACCTAAAGTTGATTCTATACAAGTTTAATTCCTCATTAAAACAAATAGGAACATTTGACATCTTGCTTTAAAATTTTGAACCCATTCTCATTGTGTGGGAGTGGGCATAGAGTCCTGGCCTTGACTTATGATTTAAAATGCTCAGCCCAGTTATGTACAAGGCCTTTCTGTCTCTGATCCCAAACAGTCATAGCTCATTTTTCTTGCTTATATTTGAGAACAGAACTCCGTAGTAAGGAGTGAAATCAGATTAGTCTTCATTTAAGACATATTAGAGATCTACGAGTAGCCATAATGGAGGAAAAAAGAGATTGATTCCTTCATTGGAGATTTATCCAGTTAACTACTAAGTGGCAGGCAGAGCTCTAGAGACAGTAGAGAGCCAACATAAAAATTCCTACTCTCCTAGAGCTTCTGTATTGGAAAGGATAGCCAGGAAATCAAAATGGTAAAGGAATCAAATATCTACTTTGTTTGATGGTGATCGGTATGAAGAAGATCAACCCAGCAGACAAGGAGGAAAAGAGTCACGGGGATGATGCAGTAGATAGGGTGGCCAGGGAAGGCCTCAATAAGAAGGTGACATTTGAGTACAGACCCATGGAGGTAAGGGAGCAAGCCATGAAGGTATCTGGGGAAAGAATTCTTTTCACTGAAGGAACAGTGTTTGCAAAGGCCCTGAGGCAGAAATATGCCTGGTTTTGAAGGCACAGCAAAGAGGCCAGTGTAGTTGGACCTGAGTGAATGGGGTGCTGAGTAGCAGGGGGTATAGCTATGGGGGTTGTGGAGATCACCTAGGGCCTTGTGGCCATTGTCAGGACTTTGCCTTGACCCTGAGGGAGCTGGGGAATCCATGGCAATGGGGGTGGGGGGGGCAGATTGAGGAGTGCAGTGACATGATCTGACTTATAATTCACCTACTGTGATGAGAATAGACTGAAGTGGGGTAAGGCAGAGAGGAGAGACCAGTCAGGAGACCACAGGATGGAATTAGTGGACCCTTTGAACTGGAAGGTATTGGCATCTGAGTTTTGACACCAAAGAGTGGGTAAGATGCAAGTGGGGTTTGCAGGAGGAAGGGGGCACTATTATTGATTGAGCACACAACAGACAACGTGGAGTTCCTCTTCATGGGTTACATCATTAATTCTTGCAAAAATCCAGAAAAAGAGAGTGGGAGTGAGAGTAAGATCCAGGGAGGGAGAGAGGGAGGGAGGGAAAGAGGGAGAGAGAGAGAGGAGAGATTGATCTCCCCCTTTTACTGACAGGCTCCAAGAGACTAGGGAACTGCCCAAATTCATACAGTGACTGCAGTGTCTGGTGGGAGTGAGGACTGGGAGAGAGGTGCTGATGAGGTGAGGCCTTGGGACACCTGAGGGCATGCGGCACTTTGTCTTAACCAGGTGCATGCATGCAGAGTGATGCCTGAATTCCTGTATCTCCAGGAAGTGGAGCTCATGTATATTCTTGGTGGGAACACATCCCTTCAACTCTACCCTGCCATCCTTCCCAGGATTCTATCCAGGAGCAGCCACCCTCCAGACCAGCCTGCCTTGTCCCTGCAGTGGCGATTCCTCAGAGGAACCTGGGAAGGCCCTTCACACACACACACACACACACACACACACACACTACTGCAGCCTCTGTTCACCATTTGCTGCTTGTCTGTGAAGGTAGAGAGCACAGGGACACAAGTATATCTTTTGGAGAGATAAAAAGGAGTCTGAACACTTGGCCTCTCTCCTCAATAACTTTTTAGAGTTGGGGGAAGATGGAACACCAAAAATAACCCAATAGAGAAACAGGAATCTGGCTTTTGCCTGGGTGCCTGAGAAAGGAGAGCCTGGGGCCAAGGTTTATGTGCCACTCTGTTATTAAGGAATGCAATCCCAGGGGGCAGGAGTGAGGGAAACGGGGAGTGAGGCAGGGACGGAGGGGAGCACCCCAAAGAAGGGTGGACTGCCAAGCCGGCAGCCCTTAGGTATGAAGATAACTGATGGCTTCTTCTGAGAAACAATACAGAGAACTGCTTCTCAGTGCAGTCTGGTTAGGGGATGAAGGGGAGAAATGTTTTTGCTGGCCGCATCTTCCCTTCTTCAAAGATTCTCCCCATGAGACCTTAATTCCCCGGCACTTCCAGGGTGTGCATGGTTGGGTGTCAGGAGGGCACTGTGGCATCTCGCCTCGGAGTCAACAGAGAAGCCACAAGACGGGAAGTGAGAAGCGCGTGAAACAGTTATCAGGTGCTGTCTGGACGTGCCTGTGTGGAGTTCATCACACTCCAGACACTGGGCCATCACAGTGGGGGCTGGGGCTGGAACAAGTAAGTGGCCAAAAGCACCCAGATGGTGAAACTCAGATGACTGGAGAGGTGTCTGATGCCCCTGATTGAGGGTGGATTCACGGCACTAAGCCTGGTGCCCAGTGCCCAGAGTCTGCTGTTGTGCTTGGTGTTTGGGAAGTGCCTGGGAAAGAGGCAACGGAGGACTCAGGCTGAGTCCTGGAAGGCTGCCTCGAGAGGCTGCATTTCGGGTCAGTTCAGGGGTGCCATGACAAGACCTTATTTGGTTGCTCAGATTGTACACTGGGCAAAGACATCAGCCAAAGGACAAGTCGGGGTTGGAATCCAGCTCATACTCTGCTCACCAAGTTGACTCCCATGTGGAGCACTGCAAGGACAGAGAGGAAAGGGCTCATTTTAAATTTATGTAAGGGAAGCCCTGAGGCTATGACTAGCTTTTCAATGGCACTGTTCTTCTTAGCTTTGCTCCGTCCTTGTGGCATCAGCATGGTAACCAAATGCCAGTCTATCTTGAGTGGCTGTGTGCCCTGGGGTGAACCTCTGACTCTTCTTATTGTTCTGCAGCAGCCTCAGGACAGGTCAGATGGGCTCACAGATACCTCAGACGTTCTATAGACTTGTCACTCTTCCTCCCTACACCAACCACTGATCGCTGCACACAGGATCAGGAGCAGCTGCGATGGCAGGGGCACTGAGTCAGTATGTATCTGCTACGCATTTCCTGGGTGCCCAGCACTGTGCAAGGCTCTTTGGGGGATAGAAAGAAGTACTGTAAATCCTCACCTTGGAGTGCATTTTAAATCCTGTAAAACGTGGAGTTGTGTTGTTACAAGGTCAATGAAAACCAGTACTTTCAGACAATAACAATTTTTATCCAACCTCATTTGAGAATGGGGAATGGGTGGAGGATGGGAACCAGCTGCATGAAATACACATTCCTGATATCTAGGGGATTTAGTCTATAGAATAAGGTCCCTTTGTTCCCAATCTAGTGGTCTAATAAAGTGGGGAAGCTTGTGGGAATTAAGTACAGGTGTGATAACAAGAGATGTTGTGGGGGAATCATTCAGGTAATTAGTGCCATAACATGGACAGAGAGACATCGCTGTGGCTGATGTAGCCCAAGACTCTTCGAGGAGCATCGGGATCTGAGCCTGGGCCTTGGAGGATGGGTGATATATTGGCAAAAATTATTTTGGTGACAAACAAGAGAAACCAATGTGGCTGTCCTAAGCCAAAAACAAGCGGGGGCGGGTGGGTGGAATTTATTGGGAGGTTCAGAAGGATAGCTGGAGTAGCTCAGGCAATCACATGGATCGAACACTAAGGCTGAGAAATTTCAGGAACCAAAGCAACAAGAGTTTGTGGACATTTTCTCTAGAGAATTTCTGTCAAAGTGGCTCAGCTGCCCACTGGATACACTTTACAACGAAGGGATCACAATCACCAATTAACCCTCTGATCCATGTTAGCATCACTAAATGTGGGAGAACCAAACGTTAGAGATACCTCATGTGTGATGCAACAGGAAGAACACAGCACTGCCTATGAAGTATTGTTGGTTATATCTATCTTGCCTATATATATATAGAAGCAGCTGATATCCTCTATTAGATGTATATGCAGTAGTCCCCCCTTATCCTAGGTTTCATTTTCCTGGATTTCAGTTACTTGTGGTAGACTGCAGTTCAAAACTATTAAATGGAAAATTCTAGAAATAAGCAATTCACAAATTTTAAATTGTGTGTCATTGTAAGTGGCATGATGAAATCTTGTGCCATTTTACCCAGGACGTGAATCATCCCTTTGTCCAGTGTATCCATGCTGTACACGCTACCTGCCCATGAGTCACTTAGCAGCTGTCTCGGTTATCAGATCGACTGTTGTTATCACAGTGCTTGTGTTCAGGAAACCCTTATTTTACTTAATAATGGTCCCCAAATGCAAGAGTACTGATGCTGGCAATTCGGATATGCCAAAGAGAAGCCGTAAAGTGCTTCCTTTCAGTGAAAAAATGAAAGTTCTCGACTTAATAAGGAAAGAAAAAAATCATAAGCTGAGGTGTGGTAACTTTTGTTACAGTGTGTTGTTATAATTATTCTACTTTATTATTAGTTATTGTTGTTAATTTCTTACTGTGCCTAATTTATAAATTAAAAAGACAGTATATATAGAGTTTGGTACTATCTGTGGTTTCAGGCATCCTCTGAGGGTCTTGGAGCGTATCCCTGTGGATAAGGAGGGACTATAGTATACACATATATGTATACATCATATATATATCTCTCTCTATATATGTATGTAAGTATATTGAGCTGGAAGCACACACACACATGTGTATAGACACACATGCACCATGCATCTGAATCTAAAGCTTCTAGCTCAAGTTACTAGTTTATAGGAAAACAGGGTTAAAGGAAAGCACAAAGAAGCGAACAGATGAATCCAGAATATGGGATATTCTATAGGACAATTGACCTGGTTTCTACAACCAGTCAATGGTGGGGTGGTGGGGGGGCTGGCAGGAGTGGGGAGGTGGGCCTGTTCTAGAATAAATTGGACATAAGACACAAAACAACCAAATGCCAAGTGTGGACTTTGCACCTTATTTGAGCAGATGAACTGTAAGGAGACTTTTTTTAAAAAACTGCAAAATCTGATCATTTATAACACAGAAATTATTTGTTAACCTTGTCAGGTATGATAATGGCATAGTGGTTATGTTTGAAATGTCCATAATTTTAAGAGATTCATAGTGAAGCATTGGGGTGAAATGACATGATGTGTGGGATTTGCTTAAAAATACTTCAACAACCAACATGGACCTATTCTCAGCCAAAGAGGAGGCATGAGGGGCAGACCAAGATGCCCACTTACAAGGAGGAGGCACAGAGCTAGCTGACCTTCCGCTCTGAGAGCCGACTGGAGAGCACTGGAGGGAAAACGTACTTTCCCAAATTGATCAATTTGTCAGGAACATCAGAGTAATTTCAAAATTAAGGAAAGCATACCATAGCTCTGAAATGCCAGCGGCAGGCTGTCAGGAGCCTTGTCTCTGTGTTATTATCAAACCATCACTGTTGCTACCACGTTCATCATTTCTTTTCAAACCTGCTGGGAAGGCAGCTGCTGTGCTCCCCTAGCCACCAGCAGTTTCCCTCCTCAGGGAACGGCTTAGTAGTTTCTGCTTTCCTGCCTGACAGACTGATAGGGAAGCCACAGAAACCTCCCCTGGATGCCTCTGAGAGGATAAAGAGATCTCGAGAGCGTGCTGTTTAAAGGGGCCTGGGTAAGGAAGCTGGTACATCCTGATCTCTCCTCGGGTGTGGTCCACTCAGCTTGCGGGACAGTATGAGTGAGCAGTGCCTGCTGGTGTCTGGATGACAAATGTGTCCTTGTCCATATTTCACAACGCCCATGGTGGGGCAGCAGCTGGTTCTCTGGGGATCTGAGGCTCCAGGCCCGAGACATGGCAGCTGTCGGGCTGTCCCCTTGCTGAGCATGTGTGTCTTGTGCGGAATTCACACAATGTCCACAACTTATTAAACCTCCTGTGTTCCCACGGATGCTGATCATTACTCATGAAGCATTACTCATGATCCTTGATTTACAGGATCCGGGTGATCTTGAGTGTGTGTGTGAGTCAGATTTCTGTGGCCTGAATCATATTTTCAGTGAGCTGGGACCTTACTCTGAGAGACTGGAGTTTGTAGGCTCCTGGGGGGTGAGGAACCTCCTGCGGAGAGCCGTTGAAACAGTCAGTGTACAAAAGAGGGTGGTGAGATCTGCCAGCCTCTCAACAGAGTTATTGGGAGAACAAGGGAGAATGTGTGCTGACGTGCTTTAGAAGCCGGAAAGCGTTCTACAAATGTTAAGTGGGGGGTTGCTTATAGTGAGTCACTTTCTCCTCTTAAATAGCCCTTCTCTTTCTCTAAGGCTGTAATCCAAAGGTCCTCTCACAGCCCAAGGAATTCAAAATGGCTGCCTGGTGCACCTACTTCCGGTTTTTCTCCTAATCATGCCCCATTCCTTTCCCCATCAACTCACCTGGATTCCCTGGAACATGAAATCCCCTGGACTATCAAGAAGAGAAAGACAAATATTTGCTTTTTTGTTTACCTCTACCTGGTGTATTTTAGTAATCCTTTTCTTCCTTCCTCCCTCCCTTCCTCCTCTCTCTCTACCTCCCTCTTCCTCTCTTCTTTTCTCCCTTCTTGGTACATTTCATACCATTTCAGTGAGTCATTATCAAATTTAATTAAATTTCTCACCTTGGACATGTACTTATTTATTGGATAGGCAAAAAAGAAAAAAAGAGAGAGAGAGATCCAGACCTCTCCCAAAGTTGCTTGTTTGTTTCAGTTAGAGGAAGTACATTATTCCAGGGTCTGCTAAGTGACGGGAACCACTGTTGGCTGTTCAGAAGGAGCCATCTGTGGGCAGGTGTCTGTGTTCCAGAACAGACTGCAGTGCGAGAGCCTGAGCGTGCTCCATAACCATTAGCTGGTGATCCAGGCAGGGACAGGGTGCCCATCTCCTCTGGAATTAATTGGCCTCCTTGTGAGAGCATCTCAATTGGAGGAGACTAAGAGTCACCTGTTCCCTCCCTTTGAGTGAGTCTGGGAGCTCCTTGGTGGCAGGAACCGTCTTACGTTTGTCTTCAGTTGTCTCTCGCTGGAACACTCCCTCACACATGGTAGGCGCTTGGTAAGTGCCTGGTTAATTTGTGTGGAAGAGTCATAAGAAAACAGCTCCATTTCCTATCCTGCTTCCCTGTCTCTCTGCAAAACCTTTTTAAAAAAATATCATTCCCTTTTCTCTACAGGAGACTCTTCTGTAACCCCACACAGTGATGTATTAACGATTCCTAGAAGCGGTCATGCCTGAGGGTCCCCCAGGGATGTGGGGAGAGGGGGATGTGGGCAGCTGGCGTGGAAACCAGGAAACAGGCCTTCCTAATGATGGACCACAAGAGAGGGGATCCTGTCCACTTGATGCCATTCAATTCCCGAAGTATTTGTGCATGGTTCTGATTACTAACGTCACCGCCAAACCACCTTTGTATTTGGTGGTGCCTGTAGTTGCTTTCTTCTCTGCAGAGATGTGTTCTCGTTATGAACCAGGCTTCATGGGGATGCTTAATTCAAGTTTTGTCTACAAATGCTGACCATGGTAGGAATTTCAGACAATTTGCCAGACAGGTTTAGGAACCTTGTTGACATGTGTAGAGCCGGCAGTCACCGTTCGATGGACAGTCACTTTAATTATGTTGAAGTTCCCATGTTCTCTCCCCTACGAAGCTGTCTTTTTTCTAAAGACAATAGGTATCTTCAGTCTTTATCTCTAGCAACCTGATTATTTTTGGCAAACTTGACAATCAGTAAAATAAAGCAATAGGAGGTAACTACAAATGCTATTTTTTAATGTTTCCTACATTCTTTCAAGAATGGGAAACTCCTGCTGACTAAGGAATGACAAAATGCTTCAAAGGAAAAGACTTTACAGTACTTTTTAAAAGGGGAAGTATGGTCTTATAATCACCGACTTGGAAATACCTGTAGTACTTTTCACCAGTGGAGGACCACCCCGAGGCGCAAATGTAGCAGGTTATTTCATGGCTAATATGTGTAACGAGCATGATTAGGTCATAACCATAATGAAGTAATTGGTCCTTTTGGAATTGAGCTCAGAGGGATCCCTTTCAAAGGACCAGAATCCCCACCGAAGGTGGAGAAATTGGGTGACTTTTTGGTGGAGGGGGCATTTTTAATTGTTGGTTTAATTAATTAGGATCACGTAGGTGTTTGCTGTCCTTGGTGTCTGGCACTGGAGGTGGATTGGGTAGATGTGATTAAAAGAGGGTTAGAGGGGCCGGCCTGGTGGCACAGCAGTTAAGTTTGCACGTTCTGCTTCGGGGGCCTGGGGTTCGCCAGTTCAGATCCTGGGTGGGGACCTATGCACTGCTTGCCAAGCCACACTGTGGCAGGCATCCTACATATAAAGTAGAGGAAGATGGGCACAGGTGTTAGCTCAGGGCCAGTCTTCCTCAACAAAAAGAGGAGGATTGGTAGCATATGTTAGCTTAGGGCTAATCTTCCTCAAAAGAAAAAAAAAACAAAAAAGAGGGTCAGCAAAATGGTCTTCCCAGAGTAATATTTATCCCCCTGTGTTCTGCCACAATACTGAAGGTTCTTAGCATTGTAGAATATGGACAATGTTTCTTAAACTTTTCTGATCACAAGAATCACCCGTTTTGCTTATTGAAAACATAGACTCCTAGGACCCAATCCGATCAAGAGGAGATTTTCCTGGGCATCTGTATGTGGGGTAATGCATATCAGAATCATTTGGGGGAGTATTTGCAAATGATATACAGCCTCCCCGTAACAGATGAAGATGTTCTTTGAATTCTGATGTTATACTGTAGGGAGGAGCAAACATATGTGTATTAAAAAAAAACTTCTTAGATGATTCTAATATGCAGCCTTCTGTGTTCCTCTCTGTCCCCACCCCCATCTGCCCTCCTTGGAGACCATAGCCCAGAAGAAAAGAAATTATTTTTTTAGGAAATGTTTTTCAATAGCTTTATTGAGGTATTATTTACATACCATAAAATTCACCCACTATAAGTGTACAGTTCCAAGATTTTTAATACATTTATGCAGTTGTGGAATCAGCCCCACAATACATTTTTAGAATACTTCTGTCACCCCCAAAGATTCACTCATGCCTATTTGTAGTCACTTCCCATTCCAGCCCCAGGCAAATACCGTCCTCTTCTTTGTCTCTCAAGATTTACATTTTAAAGAAATTTCATGTAAAGGAATCACACAAGATGTGGTCTTCTGTGTCTGACTTCTTTCGCTTTGCATAATATTTTGAGGTTAATACATGTTGTTGCGCTTATAAGTAGTTCGTTCTTTTTATTGCCGAACAGTATTCTGTTGTCTTGGTGTTCTGTAGTTCCCCAGGTGATGGACATTTGGATTGTTTCCAGTTTCGGGCTGTTGTGAATAATGCTGCTATAAAAATTTGCATACAAATTCTTGTGTGAACATGTACTTTCATTTCTCTTGGGTAGATACCTAGGAGTGAAATTGCTTGGTTATATGAAGGGTATACATTTAGTCTTTTGAGAAACTGCCAAACTAAATTGGTCCAAAATAATTGTACCATTTTACATTTCCACCAGCAATATATGAGGGTTTTAGTTTCTACAAATCCTAGCCAACGCTTGGCATTGCTGATCTTTTAGATTATGACAATTCAAACGGGTATGCAGTGGATTATAATTATGGTTTTAATTTACACTTCCCTAATAATTAATGATGTTGAACATCTTTTCATGAGCTTAGTAGCAACTTATATTTTTAGTGAAGTGTCTGTTGAAATCTTTTGCCCATTTTGTAATTGGTTTGTCTTCTTACTGAATATATATAGTATACTTATATATGCTAAATACAAGTCTTTTATTAGGTATATGTTTTGCAAATATTTTCTCCCTGTCTGTGTTATGCCTTTTTGGTTTCTAAAACATATCTTTTGAGGAGAAAAATCTTTAATTTTGTTGAAGTTAAGTTTATCAATTTTTTCTCTTATGGGTTATGCTTTTGTATCATTTAAAATAAGTTTTTTGGCCTTATCCAAGACCACAATGATTTTCTTCTCATAGATTTCATAGCTTTAGCTCTTACATTTAGGACTATGATCCATTTTGAGTTAATTTTTGTATATGGTATTAGGTAAGTGTCCATCTTCATCCTTTTCCATGTGGATGTCCAGTTGTCTCAGCCCCATTTCATTTCCAATTACCCCTATCCTGTCCCTATTAAATTGCCTTGGCAACTTCATTAAAAATTAATTGACCTAAGAGTAAGGGTTAATTTTTGATCTCTCTATTTTCTTCCATTGATCTATATATCTTTCCTTACACCAGTACCACACTGTCTTGATTATTATAGCTTCACAGTAAGTTTTGAAATTAGGCAGTGAATTTCCAACTTTGTTCTTCTTTATAAAAGTTATTTTGGCTTTTCTAGGTATTTTGCACTTCAATACAAATTTTAGGACCATCTTATTAATTTCTACTGAAAAAAGCCACCTGGAATCTTGATAAGAATTGTATTGAATCTGTGGACCAATTCGGGGAGAATTTCCTAAAACTGTCTTTAATTCTTGAACATGGTATGTCTCTCCAACTATTTAGAGATTCTTTATTTTCTCTCAGTGATATTTTATATGTTTCAGGGTATAAATCTTGCACATCTATTTAAAAATTGATTTGCAATTATTCTATTCTTTTTGATGATGCTGGGAATAGAATTGTTTTCTTAGTTTCATTTTTTGGATTGTTTCTGGTATAGAAAGACAATGAATTTTTCTATATTAATCATGTGTCCTGTAACTTGCTAAATTCACTTACTATTTCTAGTAAGTTTTTAAAAGTTTTCTTAGGATTTTCTAAATACAGGTTTATGTTGTCTGCAAAAGAGTATAGTTTTACTTCTTTGTTTCCAATTTGTATGTCTTTAGTTTCTTTTTCTTGTCTTATTAGACTGGAGAGAACCACCAGTGCAATGTTTAATGAAAATGGTGAGAGGGGACATCTTTGCTTGCTTTCAGTCTTAGGGGGAAAGCATTTTGTCTTTCACCGTAACTATGAGTTTAGCTGTAGGGAGTTTTTTCACATACTTGTTATCAGGTTGAGGAATTTCCCTTATATTTCTAGTTTATTGAGAGTTATGTATGGGTGATTGATTTTTGTCAAGGGCTTTTTCTACATCTATTGAGGTGATCATATGGTTTTCATCCTTTATTTGATTAATTTGCTATTTTACAATAATTGATTTTTGGATGCTAAATGAACCTTGCATTCATGGGATAAATTCTACTTAGTCATGGTTATTCTCCTTTTCCTGTATTGCTGAATTTGGTCTGTTAATATTTTTTTGAAGATTTTTACTTCTATGTTCATGAGGGACATTGCTCTGTAGTTTTCCTGTGATGTCTCCTTGATGTCTTTGTTAACTTTGATGTCATGGTAATACTGGCTTCAGAAAAAGCTGGGAAGTTTTGCCTTCTATTCTATTTTCTGAAAGAGCTTGTATAGGATTGGCCTTATATTTTCCTTAAATATGTGATAGAATTTACCGGTGAAGCCATTGGGCCTGGGCTTTTCTTTGTGGGAAGATTTTTAATTAGTGATTCAGGTTTAAAAACAAATTTCATCTGTTACATATATGAATTGAGACCGTCCGTCTTGTAGCCTTAGACATCAACTCTGAGAGACTAAATGCTCCCAAGAACCCACGGCTGTAGCTGTGCTGTTCACTTCATCCCAGAAAACATTTGCTGTTCCTAATGCATTATTGCAGCCAGTTTTATATATCTACCAGCACAGTATTCTTGGTGAAAGTAACAAAGACTAGAAGAAGAAAAGAAAAGAAGGCATTTGTCAGTTTTTACCTGGAACTTCAAGTCTTACTTGGAAACTTCTGCCATCCCATCACTGAGATTCTCTGATGATATTACTCCTGCTGCATGACTTCCGGTAACTTCTGAAATGTTGCTGGCAGTGAGAAAGGGAAAGACAACTTCATGTTTATTATACTCATCTCAGGAGAGAGCTATAAAAGGAAAGAATTCATCCAGGCAGCAAAGGGTGCTGACCCAGGGGGATGAAGTTGGCCGTTCACCTCTTGAAGCAATGTGATTTAGAAAGCAGCTTGAGTATAATGTTAGCCTGATGAAGTCCTGAGTACTGATGAAGAATCAGTATTTGGTGGTATAAATGAAAGTTGAGGCTCTTTTGTAGAACTCCCCAACCCTGTTCCTTTCATGTCAATCGATCTGAATCACCTTAGCTTACTCTTCTTTCAACTCTTCCAATCCCTACCACCATGTCATCTTAATGAGACACCCTAAGTTTTTATTGAGAAGTGGCAAAAAGCACCACATGAAGATGACTTGTGCTTTTTGTCTGTCAACATACAATTGAATCCACTATCTTTTAAGTATCTCACTGTATCCTTTATGAATATGTCAGATTTCTGGTGTCAGAAGTCATCTTTCATTACTGAAAATTTTGTGTGCTTTTTCTTTCAGAGAACAAGCATGATATCATGCAAATCATCTGGTCTCTTTCTAACTTTGGCTGACAGGAAGCTGAGGGCAAATTCAATTTTCAATTGCAGTAATGCTCAATTTCAGCCTTTGTGGTTAAGGTACTTAAATTTTACACTTATTCATGGATTTAATTTTCTATCTCTATCTTAAACTTCTTGTGTGTATTTTTGATTAGAAGTAAACTTGCATACTTTTGGTATGTATAAACTGATGGCACATATCTTGAAATTTATTTATTTCTAAAAGTAGTCATGCTCTGTTCAGGGCTGGAAGAAAAATATGTGATGATGATGATGATGATGATGATGATGATGATAATGGTGTTCAACACCCTCCCCACCCGCTATTCCCATTCTGAGCTTTTATTCTCTCCTCTTCCTGGGCCCTTTATTTGCCTCAGAAATCGTATTCTCACATATTCTTCACTTTACTGCCCTGTCCCTCCACAACCCCAAAGTGTAAATGACTGATAATAGCTTTCGTTATTGTTCTTTAAGAGGGGGTTATATTTTTCAGGGCTCAAAGCCCTGAGATAAAGAGATGAGGCTCTGTTGATGAGATGTCAGCTTGTGCCAAAGAAGATTTCTCTGGGCATTGGAACAGTCTTGGCATTTTTCCTCCAGTGGTTCCCAAACACTGTCACACTGCCTATCAGCATCAGAGTCACCTGGAGAGCTTTTAGAAAAGACAAGATTCCCAGACTCTGACAACCAGAGAGTCTGACTCAATAGGTTTGAGCTAAAGACTCAGAATCTGGATTTTTACAACATTCTTCCCTTCCCCCGCTAGATGATTTTCACTGTCATAGTACCATTTTCAAAAAGTTGAAAACAGGATTTTCTACAAACATATATATAAAAGTTTAATTAATTCATTAAAGAGGGAACCAGCAGCATAATAAAGCTGATCAAAGAAGGACATGAGTGACAGTTACTGAAAGAGAATGCTGGGATAAAAATGCCAGGTCAGATACAAAACAGGTTAATGTTATACAGGGCAATACAAATTAGCCTTCAGGGTTATCTTTTCTGCTGGACAGTAACCATTTGCATTTGTATAGGGCAAAAATCACTTTCAACTTTTCAGTCTTCTACAAGTTAATTCTAACTTCACAGTCGGGACTCTCTTCAAAGGTAAATAGTAACTCAAATAGGAGTACATTCCCTCTGAGGATTATACAACCTTTTAGTGGGTCTGAGAGACAGTGTGCCAGTATGAAATCAAAAGGACATGATGTCATCCTTTTGCATTATTTCAAAGTTTTTGAGAATTTTTCATAACATGATATACAACTATGTTTGGAAAAGACTAGCAAGTTCACCCACGTCTAAGCAACTCCAACACATGTTATTTGGTGCAAAATTAACTTAAATGTCAATTCCTCTGTGAATGTTTTGTAGAATGCCTGGGTTCTTATGTGCTTTTATAGAATCCTACACTTTCCTTTTCGGAACTTTTGTTATGATATATTTTAATTGTTTAATTCTCTGTGTTCTCCACTGTACTGTAAACTCCATGAGGGCAGGAATGTCTAGTCTGTTCATTGTTGCATTCTCAGGGCTCTGAGTGAGAAGCTGGAATACAGGAAGCTCTTAATAGATGCTTCTTGACTGAGTAGATGAAAGTAGTGATCTCAGACCAGGCTGGTGTGAAGTTAAACAAAAGCCCAATATAGTGGATTCAGAGGAAACCCAGCCAGCTGCTTTCCTAAGGCAATGCTTGATGCTTAGTGTTTCTCTTCATGAAGGGCCAATTCGGCCCTTTTCCCCCTTCAACATAAGGGATTGAAGGTCATATGTGCATCTTTAAAAAAATGCAGTCATCATCAACATCCTATTTTTTCAGGAGCTCAGTGTGTTTGGTGCTGGGCTAGGCTCTTGGGAACAAAGCATTCAACATCAGAAAGACCTACTTGGGGTTAGGCAGGGTACAAAGTGTAGGGTATACAAAGAAACCAGATATACATGATCTTTCTTCTTCCCAGTTTTATGCACATGCTTAGGTCTATGCTACTGCTTGGAATCAGGCTAATTCTGAGTCCAGTTACTAAGAATTCGCATAGAAAACTAGATCCCAGTTTATCATCCTGACAGCCGCATTGGTGGGGCTGTGACAAGCCATGAAGGAGATGGCACACATGTACACCAGAGCACACGCCAGGCCATAAACAGTTTAGCAGCAGATTTTCATTTTATACAGAGCATGGTTCACCCGTCAGCAGCCAGTTCTTGCTTTGAACTCCCCAAGTGCAAAGAATGAAACTAAAGGGAGCATGGTTCTTAAAGCCGTGAAAACTTATCTGCCTGCTATCTACCAAGCTGCAACCAAAATATCAAGAACACAACCTTTCTTAATGTCAAGTAGACTGATCATTGAGAAGATAGCCGAAGAGTTATTGAGTTGAGCCTGAATTTAAGAAGAGACAAGCCCTGGAGACCAAAATGTCATTGAACAAAAAAGATAAGCAGCAAATGCTGTTCTTACAAAGAAGAATTGGAACAGAAGATTCAATCAAGAACAGCTCACATGTTCTGGAATCCCAGTTATGCCCTGTACTGTCCCTATCTGGGCTTTGTGCAAACTCTTCTTGGAGGTCTAAAAGATTCAGTTCCCAAACTGTAAAGTACTATTGCTTTTCCAAGGCCCCAATCACAGACACCTCCTTTATGAAACTCTTCCAGATGGAATTAATTTCTTTCTCTTTAGTACATCCTCAGCGTGGGATCTGTTCCTTCTCACTGCCCACTTTGTATTAAAGTTATTCATGCCTGTATCTAGAAGGCAAAATATCAACCTCATTCATATATACCTAGCATGTGGTGCTGCTTATCTTAATGCACTTCAAATAGGAGGTGCTCAGAATAAACTGAATCCAGTGAAAACTTATCCATTACTAGCTTGGTTCTTAAAAGTAATGCAGGCCTGTCTTTAAGTCACTCTTTATGCAAAGGCGTGAAGCACAGCCTAGCCGCTCCTTCCCAGGAACCCTGGAAAAAAAAGATCTCATCTTTCCTTCATGCATACACATTATTATGTATGCATGAAAGCACCTATGGGAACTGTCTCCAGCTCTTTTTCTAGCATATATATTTTTTAATTCTGCCATTATTTTTGCTCAATCGCCTGACTTCCCATGTGTTTTCCAGATGAGTAATGGAACACCTCAGGAGGAGTTATGTCAAGATCACAATGGTAAATAAGCTGCATCTGACATTTTCAAGTTTGATTAGTTGATAGAGGATGCCTGGGCTGCTTGTTGAGAGGGTCTGTAAGGTGGGTGAAAGATGTGGATAGTGTGCCAAGAATGATGGTAGTGTCTGCTGTGAACACAGTAGAGGGCCACATAGGTGAGGCAGGCGGCAGTGTGTGGACCGTGTTTTTGCCATCTCTTGTCTAGAAGGGTTATGGTAGCTTTAGTGCAAGGAAATGGCTGCTGAGAGTCGAGAATTACAACTACACAGAATTTATTTATTGAAAGGGACCACGATGCTATTTAGTCTACAACATAATTTTACTTGACAGTGTTATTTTAAAGACAGTGGGTATATCTTTTCTCCTTTTTTGGGGGTGTTTTTTTTTATTGTGGTAAAATACACGTAATATAAAATTTACTGTCTTAACCATTTTTATGTGTACAGTTCTGTGGCATTAAATACATTCACACTGTGGATGGAATGCATCCATCCACAGAATTCTTTTCATCTTGCAAAACTGAAAATCTGTACCTATTAAACAAACTCTGTACCTGTTTTTTTTTTTTACAATTTCATTTTTTTTAAGAACAGTTTTAGGTTCACAACAAAATTAAGAGAAAGGTACAGAGATTTCCCATGTACCCCCTGTCCCCACACATCCATAGCCTCCCCCATTATCAACATCCCCTACCAGAGTGGTACATTTATTACAATTGATGAACCTATATGGACACATCATAATCACCCAAAGTCCATGGTTTACCTTAGGGTTCAATCTTGCTGTTGTATATTCTGTGGATTTGCACAAATGTGTAATGACATGTGTCCATCAAAATATTATCATACAGAATATTCCCACTGCCCTAAAAATTCTCTGTACTCCACCTATTCATCCCTTTCCCCACCTCCAATCCCTGGTAACCACTGATTTTATTCTCGTCTCATAGTTTTTCCTTTTCCAGAATGTCATACAGTTAGAATCATACAGTATGTAGCCCTTTCCAGTTGGTTTCTTTCACTTAGTAATATGCATTTAAGTTTACTCCATGTCTTTTCGGGGCTTGATAGCTCATTATTTTTTCGTGCTGAACAATATTCCATTATTTGCATAGATCACAGTTTATTTATCCATTCACCTACTGAAGGACATTTTGTTGCTTCCAAGTTTTGGCAATTATGAATAAAGCTGCTATAAACATCCAAGTGCAGATTTTTATGTGGATGTAAGTTTTCATGACTGCTTTGGGCAAATACCAACTAGCATGATTGCTGGATTGTATGGTAAAAGTATGTTTAATTTTGTAAGAAACTGACTAACTGTCTTCCCAAGTGGCTGCATCATTTGGCATTCCTACCAGCAGTGAATGAGAGTTCCTCTTGTTCCACATCCTCACTGGCATTTGATGTTGTCAGTGTTCCAGGTTTTGGCTGTTCTAATAGGTGTGTAGTGGTGTCTCATTGTTGTTTTAAGTTGCGTTTCCCTAGTGACATAGGATGCAGAGCATCTTTTCATATGCTTATTTGACATGTGTAGATCTTCTTTGGTGAGGTATCTGTTAAGGTCTTTGGCCCATGTTTCAATCGAAGTATTTGTTTTGTTGTTGAGTGTTAAGAGTTCTTTGTGTATTTTGGATAACAATCATTTATCAAATAAGTCTTTTGCAAATATTTTCTCCCAGTTTGTGGCTTTTCTTTTCATTTTCTTGACATTGTCTTTTGCAGAGCAGAATTTGTTAATTTTAATCAAGTCCAGCTTATCAATTATTTTTTTGCATGGATCATGCCTTTGTGTTGTATCTAAAAGGTCATTGCCATACTCAGGGTAACCTGGGGGCCGGCCCGGTGGTGCAGTGGTTAAGTTCGCACGTTCCGCTTTGGCAGCCCGGGATTCGCTGATTTGGATCCCAGATGCAAACCTGTTCACCACTTGTCAAGCCATGCTGTGACAGATGTCTCACATAAAATAGAGGAAGATGGACACAGATGTTAGCTCAGGGCCAATATTCCTTAGCAAAAAAGAGGAGGATTGGTGGCAGATGTTAGCTCAGAGCTAATATTCCTCAAAAAAAAAAGGTAATTTAAGCTTTCTCCTGTGTTATCGTCTAAGAGTGTTACAGTTTTACATTTTACGATTAGGTCTTTGATCCATTTTGAGTCCATTTTTGTGAAGGGTGTAAGGTCTGTGTCTAGCAGCAGCATTTGTTGAAATGATTATATTTACTCCCTTGTATTACCTTTGCTCCTTTGGCAAAGATCGTGAGTCTGTTTCTGGGCTCTCCATTTTGTTCTATTAATGTGTTTGTCTGTTCTTTTGCCAGTATCATGCTGTCTTGATTACTGTAGCTTTATAGTAAATCTTGAAGTTGGGTAGTGTCAGTCCTCCAACTTTGTTCTTCTCCTTCAATACTGTGTTGGCTATTCTGGGGTCTTTTGCCTCTCCACAGAAACTTTAGAATCAGTTTGTTGGTATCCACAGAATGGCTTGCTGTGATTATTATTGGGATTGCATTGAATCTATAGGTCAAGTTAGGAAGAACAGACATCTTGACAATATTGAGTCTTCCCATCCATGAACATGGAATATCTCTCCCTTTATTTATTTCTTCTGGGGTTTTGTTCATCAGAGTTTTGTAGTTTTCCTCATAGATCTTGTACATATTTTGTTAGATTTATACCTAAATATTTCATTTTGGGGGATACTAATGTAAGTGGTGTTGCATTTTTAACTTCAAATTCTACTTGTTCATTACATAAGAATGTTCTAAAAGTGTTTCCACAAGTGATTAGGGGCCGGCCCTGTGGCCAAGTGGTTAAGTTTGTGTGCTCTGCTTTGGTGGCCCAGGGTTTTGCTGGTTCTGATCCTGGGCATGGACATGGCACTGTTCATCAAGCCATGCTGAAGTGGCATCCTACATAGTACAACAAGAAGGACCTACAACTAGAATATACAACAATGTACCGGGGGGCTTTGGGGAGAAGAAGAAAGAACAAAAACAAAAGAAGATTGGCAACAGATGTTAGCTGAGGTGCCAATCTTAAAAAAAAAAAGTGATCGACTTTTGTATAGTAACCTGTATCCTGTAACCTTGCTATAATTGCTTATTAGTTCCAGGAATTTTGTTGTTGACTTTTTTGGATTTTCTACATGGATGATCATATAATCTCCAAACAAAGATAGTTTTCTTTCTTCCTTGTTAACCTGTGTACCTTTTATTTCTTTTTTTTTTTTGTGGTCTTTTTTGCGTTAGCTAGAACTTCCAACATGATGTTGAAAAGGAGTGATGAGAAAGGATATATTTGCTTTGTACCAGATTTTAGTTGGAAAGCTTCAGATTTCTCATTAAGTATTCAAATTTCAAATTAAGTATTATGTTAGCTATAGATTTTTTATGGATAGTCTTCATCAAGTGTTTTTTGATATGCTGAAGTATAGTTTTTTTTGGCATTTATTCTGCCTGGTGTTCTCTGAGCTTCCTGAATCTGTGTTTGGTGTCTGACATTAATTTCGGGAAATTCTCAGTCATTATTGTTTCAAATATTTCTCCTGTTCCTTTCTCTCTTTCTTCTCCTTCTGGTATTCCCATTATGTGTATGTTATACCTTCCGTAGTTGTCCCAACAGTTCTTGAATATTTTTTTTTTCAGTTAGTGTTTTTGATCTCTAGCATTTCTTTTTGGTTCTTTCTTAGGATTTCCATCTCTCTGCTTGCATTGTCCATCTATTCTTGCATGCTCTCTACATTATCTATTAGAGCTCTTAGCATATTAATCATAGTTGTTTAAAATTCCTGGTCTGGTAATTCCAACTTCCCTCCCGTGTCTGGTTCTGATGCTTGCTCTGTCTCATTAAATTGTACCATTAAATTTTTTGCCTTTTGGTATGCCTTGTAATTTTTTTAAAGAAAAATTGTATATGTTTATGATATACAACATGATGTTTTGATATAGGGAAAAGATTACTACTGTCAAGATAATTAATATGTCCATCTTGTCATGTAGCTACTAATTTTTTGGGTAAGCTTTTCTTAATAGGTGGGCATTATGTACTGGGTAAAAGAAAGAAGCTGCAGTTTGCTCTGTGACCTTCCCTCTCTTATGGATCCAAGAAGAGTTATTGATTTGTCAGTCTATTCAGATTTTTGTATGTTGTTAGGATGGAATGGTGACTTCCATACTCCTTAAATGCAGAACCAGAAACCAGAAGCCTTTTATGTACCTATTTTTGCTGGCTGGATGGTTTTTTTTAGTTAAAAATTTTAATAATAGAAAGTCATCACTTTAGGAGATTTAGAATATCCAAGAAGATAAGAAAGAGGAATAATATCATTAGAATGGGACTATTAATATCTTGGTGAATGCCTCTCCACTTGGTCACTGAGGCTCTGACTTCGTTTTTCTCTGATTTATCAAGATCTGCTCCCAGAAAAAGACCAAGACCTGCTCATTCATGCAGATTGAAAAACTTACTGAGATACTTCTTCCAAAGTCATTTAATTATTTTTCAGGAAACAGATTCCTTATTTACTTTAAGGCAAAGGAATAAAGATCTAATTATGGATTTTAAGCATCAATCATTCAACATTCATTCCTGAACAAATATATGTGGGGCCTACCACATGTCGGGCTGTATTCTAGGCAATATAGCATTAAACAAAATAGATAAAAACTCCTCCCATCATGCAACTGATGTTGTATTGTGAAGAATGACATTAGATAAAATTAATCTGGTAAATATATGCCTATATATGTATGTAGTAAGTGCTATAAAGAAAAACAAAGGAGGCAAGGAGGATAGGGAGTGCCAGAGTGGGAGCTGTTTACCTTTTTGTTTGCATGGTCAGGGAAGGACTTTCTAGAAGACATGAGAAGTGTACAAGTATCTAGGGGAGGATAAGGGTAGAATTTGAGAGCAGAGACCCTGAAATAACATCATTTAAATCATCCCCTCTCTGGGCCTCCTGCAAAGCTCACTCTCTGCTTAGACCCCTGAATTTTTCTGAGTGTGTATTTCAGACAGGTTTGGAAACACTTTTAGAACATTCTTATATTGCCACAAACCCCCAGATAAAGCTGTGGACATATAATCAATGACAGCTGGACTTATTTGGAGTTCTTAATATGTCCTGGGAGTAGTAGAATCAGAGACAGTTGAAAACTCCTCTTTCCCCCAAACAGAGTACAAGTTACAAATTGATAAATAGTGAGAAAGGATCCAGAAATGTCCCCACAATTTCCCAGTAGGCTCCAGGAAGGCTGAATCTTGATCTGAATGGGATCTCTTGCTCCCCACAGATTTCAAATCTTCCTACGCTCAGTTGATAGTTGGAAACAACCAGGACCTGGCACACAAGGCCATTTCCTCCTTAATACCCTTGGGGTCAAACAGACTGTTCTGGGAAGTTCTCTTTGGAACCTCTGGAATGAAGACATGTTTAAAACCATGAGCTCATGCTTTCCGTGGATGAGACTTTGTCAGATGGACTGTCACATTATATAAAAAAGCGGCTACCCATTGTCCCCAGGGATAAGTTTATTTAAAAGAAAACTATTAGTAAAAACTAGTTGTGATTTGCAGCAAAATAAATGATTGTGATTATCAAGCTGAAAATGATAGAGGGATATACGTATGAATTACTTGCAGATTCATGTGTATATTTTAATTTGCCTTTCACTATATCTGTGTGAAGAAGGCAGGGCAGGTATTATAATTTTCGTTTTTCCGCTGCAAAACCTGAGACTCAAGAGATTCAGTGACTGTATAAGACCGCATACTGGGGTAAGACTCTGCATCTCCTAATTGTAGGACTGGTTTCCTTTAAGTCATTCCTTTTCACCCCTTGCATTCCACCTCAGAGTCCCAAATCGTATGTTAAGAGTTCTAGAAAGACAACTCACTATCTTAATGCCATTTCTCGTTTTTCTTCCCAGTAGAAAGAAAATTTCATTTCAACCTTAACGAATTTGACATTTTCTTTGTGCGGATTTGACAAAAACTTGGGGAGCTGAGATGAACTCACAACATCACTGTAATTGATTTAAGGTGAACACCATGGCCTTGTTTTTAGTTCTTTCAAACACTTTAGTCAGGACCAAGTGGCTAAGTTAGCCTTTTCCATCAACCTCAGGGCTACATACTAGCTTTCCTTCAGTTTAGGTCGTCTTCTTTTATTTAGAGCGAGCACCCAAGTTCCAGCTGGCAGCGTCTCTCCTTTTGCACTTTATGTACGCAACCATGTTGTGTTAGTTTCCTATTGCTGCTTTAACAAATTACCATGAGCTGTGTGGTTTAACACACAGATTTATTTAAAACACAGATTTATTATCTCACAGTTCTGGAGGTCAGTAGTTTGAAATGGGTTTCAGTGAGCCAAAATCAAGGTGTTCCAGTGCTGCGATCCTTCTGGAGGCTTGAGGATAAATCATTTCCTTGATTCTTCCAGCTTCTAAAGGTCACTTACATTCTGCGGTTTATGGCCCCATTTCTGCATCTTCAAAGCCAGCAACATGGGGCCAAGTCTTCCTCACGTTGCCATCTCTCTGGTTCTCTCTACCTCCCTCTTCTACTTGTAATAATCCTGTGCATTACGTCAGGCCCACCTGGATAATCCAGGCTAATCTCCCCATCTCAAGATCAGCTGATTAGCAACCTTATTCACAGTTTCTGAGAATTAGGACATAGACATCTCTGGGGGACCATTATTTTGCCTATCACTCATATTTTGTTTTGTTTTGTAGTTGTCTCCTTTAAATGATGTGCATTTTAGTATATAGTAATTTGGGTAGTTTCTTATCTTGCCTCTAAATGTTCCTGAACATAGTAACAAGTCGGACCCTATTTTCCCATAAGGAACATTTGAATTAAATAAATTATAGCTAAAACCCACAATATGCTATAAAATAAAAGTCATGGACATTAAAAACCTTTTAAATTAGTTGGAATAGTAATATTAAACCATAAACCCTATAAAACAAAGATGAATGTATTCTGTACAATAATTACATATTGCATTTTCATGTCCCTAAAATTATAAAGCTTGCCAAGTACAACTCTACTGCATCATTCAAATATGATTGAAAACGAATATCCTGGCAAGTCAAACATCCATATGATTCGTAGTTAATAAGAATTTCCCTTTCTTCGTGGTTCAGAAGAGCTTTTGAAATAATGATTTTGATCACCCTGAAGCCTCCGAAAGCTTAATGGTGGTATTATTTCCCTGTGGCTAGCACTTGTATTCAAAATCACCCCTGTGGCTTTAGTGATCTCCCCTTTTCAAAATGGTCTACACTTCTCCCTCTTTTGCTGTGAAGTAATAAACAAGTGAATGAGTGAAAAAAGAAGCGAAGGTGGATGAGGAGGCCTGAAGCAGCCTCAATGAACAGTACACTTCAACAGCGTGGAGACGGCCTGTGTGTCTCCTTACACACAGCGCCCTTGTCTACGACTGGCGTAGGCGGGAATGGTTGCCTCCCCAGGACGTTCTCTTACAGCTTGAAAACATTTTTTAACAAAATAAGGGCCTGATGTAATCCTGTTGCTCTATCTACTGATTAAGAACATCTCTCACCCTGTGTTAATGTCTATTAGTGAGTTTATTGCATGTAATTTCCCATTTCCTACTCATAGATTTTTGTTTTGCACTTCTCATACCTTCTTTATTTCCCTTCACAAAACTCCGAAAAGTTCTAAACAAAATGCAAAACCTTCCCAGAGAAATCCAGAATATAAGTTAGTGCTAAAAGTCTTTGTCATCAAGGGTTCACCAAATTCTGAGCGCCGTCTCTTACAGGGCCTCAAATTGCGTTTCTTTTTTTTTTTTTAATTTATTATTATTATTTTTTAGTTGCAGTAACACTGGATTATAACAATATATAGCTTTCAGATGTGCATCGTAATATATTTCGAATTCTGTGTAGATTACATCATGTTCACCACCCAAAAACTAATTCTAGTCCATCCCCTCACAGGTGAGCCTAATCACCCCTCTTGCCCTCCCCCCCTTCCCCTATGGTAACCACCAATCCAATCTCCATTGCTATGTGTTTGTTTGTCGTCGTTTTTATCTTCTACTTATGAATGAGATCATACAGTATTTGAAGTTCTCCCTCTGACTTATTTCGCTCAGCGTAATACCCTCAAGGACCATCCATGTTGTCACAAATAGCTGGCTTTTGTCATTTCTTATGGCTGAGTAGTATTCCATTGTGTGTATATACCACATCTTCTTTATTCATTCGTCCCTTGATGGGCACCTAGGTTGCTTCCAAGTCTTGGCTGTTGTGTATGATGCTGCAACGAATATAGGGGTGCATGTATGCCTTTGCATTTTCAAGTTCTTTGGATAAATACCCAGAAGTGGAATAGCTGGATCATATGGTAGATCTATTCTTAATTTTTCTGAGGATACTCCATACTGCTTTCCATAGTGGCTGCATCAGTTTGCATTCCCACCAGCAATGCAAACGTCCTCTCCAACACTTGTTGTTTCCTGTCTTGTTAATTATAGCCATTCTGACCGGAGTGAGGTGATACCTCATTGTAGTTTTGATTTGCATTTCCCTGATAGCTAATGATGTTGAGCATCTTTTCTATGCCTGTTGGCCATCTGTATATCTTCTTTGGAGAAATCTCTGTTCAGATCTTTTGCCCATTTTTTAACTGGCTGTTGGTTTTTTTGTTGTTGAGATATATGAGTTCTTTGTATATTTTGGATATTAACCCTTTATCTGATATATGGTTTACAAATATCTTCTCCCAATTGTTAGGTTGTCTTTTCGTTTTGTTGATGGTTTCCTTTGCTGTGCAGAAGCTTTTTAGTTTGATGTAGTCCCATTTGTTCACTTTTTCTTTTGTTTCCCTTGCCCGGTCAGACATGGTACTTGAAAATACACTGCTAAGACTGATGTCAAAGAGCGTACTGCCTTTGTTTTCTTCTAGAAGTTTCATGGTTTTGGGTCTTATATTCAAGTCTTTAATCTATTTTGAGTTGATTTCTGTGCATGGTGTAAGGGAATGGTCTACTTTTATTCTTTTGCATGTGGCTGTCCAGTTCTCCGAACACCATTTATTGAAGAAACTCTCCTTTCTCCATTGTATGCTCTTGGCTCACTTGTTGAATATTAGCTGTGCATAACTACTCACAGATTTGAGAGCAGTATGTGCTTTGCTCTTCCTTTCTTGCCTTTTTTCCTTGCTCTGGTTCCATCTTTTCCGCTCTTTCCTTTCCCACTGTTTCTGTTATTCTTTTTTCCCTTCTCTTCTTTTCCCATGCATTTGCTGTTTCTCCCTTCTCTCTGTCTTCCTCTGCCTACGTGTTCTCCATATCTGCTCCTCCTCTTCCCTGGTCTCAACCATTTCACCTGTGGACCTCTAATTAACAATGTAATTGGACAAACCGATGACTGGATATCAGGAACAGAATGTATTTTCAAAGCACTTCAATTAAAATCATGCTTCCTAAATATCCTCCAAACATCACACTGTTTCTCTGTATATTACTTAGTATTCTTAATTTTTTTTCTAGATAATATATGTATTACCACTCAAACCATTAAATTCACAGAAGTACAATAAAGCATTTTATACATCCTATATGGTTTTAAAAGTATCACAAGCTAATATAGAGGTTTGAAAAACTCAGAGAGGCACAAAGAGGAAAATAAAAATTAGTTGTAATCTAATCACGCAAAGAAAGGCACTAGCAAATGTTTTGAAGATAACTTTATTTTTATTATAAAAGAAATATATATCCAATATGGCAAATTCAGGAATTTTAACAAAAGTATAAAAGAGAAAATAACCATTTTCCAACTATTCAGGGATGACTATGATTAATATTAATAGATATATTTTTCCTGTATTTTCTCTATATTTCTACATAATTAGAATCATGCTGAGCATACAATTTTGTATTCTTTCATTTAATCTCATGTAATGAACGTTTTCCCATATCATTAAAAACTTAGCATATTTTTTATTTGCTGCCTGACATCCCAAGGTGTAGATGTTCCGCAGTTTATTTCCCAGTCTTCTGTTGTTGGTTATTGAGCTTGTTTCCTGTTGTTCATCATCATGAACAACGCAGTGATGGGTATCTTTGTGCACAAACTATTTTCCTTATTTTGGATCAGTTCTTTTGGAAGTAACTTTAAAAGTGGAATTTTGTGGTCAAAAGTGTGCATTTATGAGGCTGTCGGTGCATATTGTCCTCAAAGGCAGAAACAGTCCTTTCTCACTTCCCTTGAGGTGTGTGAGAGTCTGCCTGACCATAATATTATGATGTGTCACAGATGAATTGCACAATTTTACTGTGGAAACGTTTTTAATTTCCATTCCCAGGTTTTGATTGGGCTCAACCTTCCATCAATTTTAATACTAATAAAAAAAGAAAGGATGAGTTGTTTGTAATTTTTTAAAGTATGCTTTTTATTGTAGAGAAGTTTTAGATTTACAGAAGAGTTGGAAAGATAGTACATATAGGTACATATAGTTTTTATATACCTGGCACTTGGTTTTTCTTATCATTAACATCTAACAATCTTATGGCATATTTGTCATAACTAAGGAGTCAACATTGGTACATTACTATTAACTAAATTACACAGTTTACTGAGGGTTCACTAGTCTTTCCCTGATCTCAGTCTTCTGTTCCAAGATCCCATCCGACTCCACATTACATTTAGTCATCATATCTTTGTAGCCTCCCCAGGGCTGTGACAGTTTCTCAGACTTTCCTTGTTTTTGATGACCTTGACAATCTGAGGAATACTGGTCAGATATTTTGTAGAATGTCCCTAAGTTTGGGTTTTTCTCATAATTTGATGTTTTTCTCCTGGTTAGACTGGGGCCATGGGTTTGGGGGAAGAACCCGGCAGAGGTAAAGTGCCCTTCTCATGATGTCATGTCAAGGGCACATGCTATCAATATGACATCACTGATGAGGGCTCACCCTGATCACCTGGCTGCAGTAGCATCTGCCATGTTTCTCCATTGTAATGGCACTTTGTTCCTTCCCTTTCAGTAGTCCTATCTATGGAACCAAGTCACTGAACACAACTCACACTCAAGGCAGGGTTAGGGTGGGGGGAGTTAAGTTCTAACACCTGGAGGGACAAATATTTATATAAATTATCTGTAATTCTTTACAGGAGAAGAAGTTCATATTTTAATCTTATTAAAATAAGCATGTCACGTAGAGAGCCACTGGCAAAGTTTTTAGAATAATTTTTTTGTTTACAGAAAAATCTGTATCAAATGTATGTATATATATGTATATATGTGTGTATACATACATACATTATATATATCAAGTATTTATCAAATGTAGCAAATTTGGGAGTTATATAAAAAGAATAAAAGAGAAACTAACCTTGATCTTCATGTTTTTGCTGTGATAAGAAATTCTTGATTATACTTCAGTGCTTTGCTTAACAATTACTATTCAATAGTAATTTGGGAGGTCACGAATTAAGTGTCAAACAGGTTCACATTTGCATCAGCCCAGCTCATCTTCAAGAACATTGCCCTCATCAGGGTTAAGGTCATGAAAAGGTCGCAAATGGTGGGTAAACTTCAGCTGTCGTTCACGTGCTTTAGAAAGTTCTGTAGCATTCGCCACATACTTTTGAGAATTGAGTAAATTATTTGTACTATTTAGATTTTGACAAGAATGCTATGTTGTTTTAGCATATAATTATTCTATCACTAGAGATTTTTTAATGTTTTGTGTCATTTATCATTTCTCTTATGAATTTTTGGGGGCACAAACAGTTTTAAATGGCGAATTAACATAGAAGTAAACATTTTCTGAGTGTAAAAAAGGGTCAATTTAGTGTTATAATCTCTTTGGTGTTGGTGTGGAGGCTTAACTCATTGTCTGTTTAAATCTGTTAAAAGTATGTCTAATTAATCTAATTATTTTTAGTTTCAATGTTCCTGAAACCATCATAAGGTTTTCAGAAATGACAGGTGGAAAAATAGGTTTCTTCTCCTTCCTAACAATAACAGAAAATAAGAGAGGAGCCATCACAGGATATGAGATTTTGGCAAAATTCTAGATGCTGGAAAGTGAGACAAGTAGTAACCAATGTTTCATGGCCAAGTGAGCCATACCTCAGAATGTGCACACTGGTGGGATATAGACAAGCAGAAAGTGGATTTGACCCAGGAACCCCAGAAAGGTTTGGGACTTAGAGGGCAAGTGTGATGTGATGGAGGGCCCAGCGGATGGAGGCATGGAGCTGAAAGTAGAATGGTTGTCCGCTTCCACTACCTCGGGGAGAATTACTGCAGCCAGGTGTCTATCGCATAAGCAGCAGACTAGAATTTTCTTCTCTGCAGAAATAAAAAAAAAAAAGACCTTTACGTTCTGGTATTTAGGCAGTCCTCCAGCCATACAGATCAGGTACCTTACCAGACAGCCTCTTGAACAGTCAGAAGCCCTCCATGCCTACACAGAGTATCTCACCAACTTTTCAGAACCCCTCATAAATAAGGACGGATAATGAAGGATGTTAACACATTTGAGGCAAACCTCCAATGGGAAAGAGGTAGAGCAAGGTAAATAAACAGGAAAAATTAACTTTGGAGAAATGAGATGATGCAGGAAGCAGAAAAGAATGAGCAAACAAATAAACAAATCTCAAACCTTTAATTAGTGTCCTTAGAAATATTCAAGAATAGATTATGGCCATAAGGCAAGAAGAAGATGCGGTGAAAAGGAACAATTAGAGGCCAAGAAAGAGCTCTTGGGAAAAAGATTGATGAAATTTAAAAAGAATCAATAGAAATGTTGGAAGATGAAGCCAAGAGAATCTCTCAAAAAGTAGATAAAGGAGACTAAGAGTTGGAAAATATGAGAGAAGAAATAAGGAAAATGGCGGAGCAATCCAGGCAGGCCAAAATTGAAGCGTATTTTTCATAACTGAAGGACTGAGAAACCAGTATCTAGACTGAGAAGGTCCACTGAGTGTCCAGTACAATGGATGAAAGAAGATGCACTCCAAGGCAGGTAACTGTGAAACTTCCAAATAGCCTGGGTAAAGAGAAGATCCTAAACCTTTTCGGGGGAGAAGTAGAGGCCGTACAGAAAAGACTGAGATTTCAGAAAAAAATATCACACATTTCAATTTAAAAAGTGGATGCTGGAACAGACAGACATACAGATGTGAGAGCTGGAAATCAGTAGATCTGACCTAGAGGTGCTGCCAAGAGAAATCCCCAGATGATAGCCAGGGCCTGGTCTGTGAGCCACTTGCTAGTCCAATTTGGAGCAGGGAGATGGAGAGCTCCAGGGATTGTCTCTAAGGAAAAAAAGGAATCCCACAGAATAGTGCCTCATATATTAGTGATATAAAAAGAATGGATTGTAAATAAAAGGAAGACAATGCAATAAGAAAAGATAGATAAGTAGAAATTCCAAGAAAAGTAAAAAGCTGTACAAGAAAGGAAGTACTGGTAACCTATGTGGCATGGAGACTAACTTATTAGAGTAGGTAACGGCCAGTAAGTTGTATCAGTACATACTGGCTGAGTATCAGGTTTGCCTTCACATTGTTCTAATAATGCAAATACACTTGTCTATACTGGTTTGATGGAAGTAATGATATTGGGAAAATGGCTGAGGCATTGTGTAAGGGAGCAAATCCTCATCTATTATAGCAGGCACAGTACTTCAGATAATGTCTAGAACTGATTTAAAAAAGTAACAGCATGGTATTTAGAAATATGAAGTTAGCTTCCAGAAGAATTAGGTCAAAAAAATCAAAAGTCACTACCTCTGGCCATTGGGAGGGATAGAACAAAAGATTATTGTTTTTCATGACAGGGTTTTAAGAAATATTCCACTTTTAAAACCATGTGCTTGAGGTATATAGGAAATTGTTTTTAAAAAGTAATTTATTAAATAACAATCAAATGCATTGTTTTAAACTTGATTAGATTCTGGATTACAATCAAGAAAGAAACAATGAATAGCTCTAAAAGACATTTTGGGGACAATATGGAAAATTTGAACATGGAATGAAAATTAGGTTATGTTATGGAATTATTACTAATTTTTTTAGGTGAAGTAATGCAACTGTAGTTGTATAGGAGGATATCTGCTTCTTTAAGGCTGAATTGCCATGATGTCTGCAAATTACCTTCAAATAGTGCAGCATATCCATTTCAAAGGTGGCAAAATATTAATATTTGTTGAATCTGGGTGGCATATGAGTGTTTATTATACTATTCTTTGAATTTTCTGTACTTTTGAAATAAGACATTGAGAAAAGAAAAGAAAGTCATTCCTATGTACTCTTTAAATCAATCTTTCCCTGGCAGTTTAACATCTAGACACTGCCTGCCCAGTTTGCAAAGAGATTGGAGCCATTTGCAGAGGGCTAGTTTTGGTGTGGTCTGTTCATATCCCAAACAGCACTACCATAAACCGTGTACAGGCTGTCTCTGCTTGGAAGCTGAGAGCGTGGTCAGAAAGACAGGGAAATCGAGCTCTAATGAAGATGTCTAGTCAATTCAGGGCCTTGTTTAAGAAAAAAATCATTAAACCTCAGGGAGTGCTGAGACATTCTGTCTTCAATGTTGTCACTATATATTTTCCTCAATTCTGAAACTCATCTTCTGGACTCCATATAAAATCATGGAGAAAATAGATCTTTTGGTTAAGCCCTAGTAAAAGAAGCAAGTACTTATTAGATGAAATTTTTGCCTTACCAATTTCTTCCCTGAAGAATTTGATTATTGTGAAGGAAAAAAAATATGTACTTTTCCTACTATTTCATTTCTCTAAAGTTGATGGAGATGGAGTGCTGGACTTTGAATGCCCAATTTTGGTGTCATTTTGAGAAAGATATTGACAAGCTGCAGTATGGTTCAAGGGAGATTAACCAGTGTTAATCAGTGATGAGTACAATAGGAAACAAAAAATGGTAGGAGGAAATGGAAATATTTAGCCTGAAAAGAGAAGGCTTAGTGGCACATGATAAATGTCATTCAGTATATTTAAGCAGATATTATGTATAAAAGATATTAGACATATTCTGGTATAGCTCCAGAAGGCAGAACTAAGATGATGAGCGGAAGTTATAGGGACACTGATTTTTAATGCCATAAAGGGAAGAGATTTATAATAATTAAAATATTTTAGCAATACAGGATGCTGTGAGAAATGGTCTCTCCTCACGAGAAGTGCATTTGTGGTGGGGATGAGTGTAGTTGAAGAGGCAGTTCCAGGATCAGCTGAAAAGTTGAACCCTTGAAAAGTCCTACGGTGCTAGACCTCTCTGATTTTATAAGAAGCCAGTACTGTTTCTGAATTAATGCTACATTCTAGCCACGGTGATAGGTGCTTCCTCCTAATATTTCATTTATTCTTCTTGAGAGCTTTATTAAGTAGGCATTCCCCATTTCTCATAGGAAGAGCCTGAGACTCATCAATTGACCAATTTGGCCAACATCACACAAGAAGACAGCATAGAATCGGGATAAGAACTCAGATCCAGATTTAGCAGTAAAGTCCAAGCTCTCCCTGCCACATCAGTGTTTTTGAATCTGCAGGTTGTAATCCATTTCATGGATGTGAAATCAACTTAGTGTGTTGGAACCAGAATTTAAGTTAAATGAAATAGAATAACACAGAATGGAATATATCAGAATGCCTCCTACACAGGGAAAGAAGGAAGCATTGCTTCCTGAAATGTTTGTTTGGTAGTGTCCTGGGGTCGCAATGTTAGATATATTTTTTGCTGTGGGTCAGGGCCAACACCTTAACCTCATGGACCCTCAACCTTGACTTCCCTTCCCTGGACTTCTCTAATTGGGTTACTTTGGTGACCCAGTCCTATGACCACTCCCCAGGTGTCTGAGTTTCCTGGGCTGCAGTAACAAATTGCCACAGACATGGTGGCTTAAAACCACACAAATTTATTCTCTTATAGTTCTGGAGGTAAAAAAAAAAAAAAGTAAAAAATCAAGTTTCATTAGGACTACATTCCTTCTGGAGGCTTCAGAGGAGAATCTGTTTTCTTGCCTTTTTCAACTTCTAGAGGCCACCTGTATTCCTTGGCTTGTGGCCCATTCCTTACCTCACTCCAACCTCTTGCTTCTGTCATTACCTCTCCTACTGCTCCCTCTGATCCTCTCTCCTCCTTCTTGTAGGGACCCTTCTGATTACAAGCTCCCCATCTCCAGATCCTTAACTTCATCACACCTGCAAAGTCCTTTTTACTGTGTAAAGTAGCATATTCACAGGTTCACAGGAATTAGGATGTGGGCATCTTTTGGGGGCCGTATTCAGCCTACCACACCAGGCTTGCCTTACAAATTGAATGCTTAAACTTTCATATTCCCCTTTCTGACCACAACCTTTTCTATGTTTGTCTTGTTTGTCATTTCCTTTGACTTGCTTTTCCGTGGCTCACAATCTCAGCTGAGCCTTCCACCGGGCTGCAGAAAAGCTTGGTGCCCTCTGCCTTTCCTCAGAGCAGTTTCCCAGATGCCTTTCCTCCTTGCTGTAAGCAGAGGCTCTTACCCTCTGCTTGAAAAGAAAAAGAATTTCCTCATATGTATTGCCTCAGCGATCCTCCTCTCTTTTTCTCCTTGTGTCGTCTTCAAAGGAGGGCACAGCACTTCTAGTCACACCAAAGTATCAGAGAACAATGTTTATTTTACTGAATGTTTCATAGACGAAAAAGATAAAGGAGTTTACATGATACATTTATCATCATGCTCCAAGCAAAAATCCCCATTTTCTTTTTTTAAATGTTTCACTGGCCACCAGCTGGTGCAGCCTCCTCTCCGGATCCTTTCCCTTCCAGCCTTTCCATCTCCAGGTGCTGCTTTGTCTACACCTGGATTATTTCCGGGACTCCCAATTTCTCTCTTTCTTAGACAGTTATTTAGGACTTTCTCAGCTGCTGTTTCCCTTCCCCCTACCACTTTAATGTCTTCAAGGATGTGAAAATCTGTTCTACTGAGTAGGAAGATTTTGTTTGCCCTTGGCCAAAAAATACTAGTTTCCCAGGCCTATTCTCAGTACGGGATAGTGGGGGATTACAAATAACTAAACTAAATTTGTTCCGTTGTAGTTGTGACATTAGTGGGGCATAGAAAGTGGAGACAGCGAGAACAGACTTATTCTTTAATTAAAGAGCCCTTGGGAAGGCAAATCTTTCCTTTTGTTTTTGTTTTAGAGATGTGTGACGATATGAATATTTACTAATGTCCACATTCATGTCTTTAATATCTCACATTAGACCTCCTCTTCATTATTTTTACCGTTTCTCTGCGGTGGCCCTTGGTGAAGTTAACGTGCTATCAAATTCCCTTGCGGTTCGCCTATTCTCATCACTAAGCTACCAGAGAAGGCATTCCCCTTTGACCCTAAGCCATTGTTAGACATCCCTGGAATGCTGTGTTTCAGGCCAAAATCGCCTTGGTGGCCATGGCAATGGTCTTGATTGGCTGCTATGATCTTCCCTCCAAGGATGGGAGCTGTTACCCATTAAGGATTGCCACCCATCAGGATGGGAGAAACAGGAATAGGGCCATGTTCTCCATAGCCCGTGAGGGGCTTTTTGCATCCTTACAGTGGAGGATGGCATCTGGTTTGAGAAGGACGAGCTGGGGCATCATGAAAAAATAGTAGTGTGTCTTGGCTAAATCCACTATTATGGTTTTCTGACCCCTATGAGAGAAAGTGCTTTCACTTCTGTGAAGCTGGTTCTCTCCCATTGTTCTCCCTACTAACATATTTCCTGGGCTTCCAATTGTGGGGCTAGCAATTTTTTCCCCTTCCTTTTAGTTGGACTCCTCATTTTCTGGTGATGACAAACATGGATTGCTGCTTAGAGGGACCAAAAATCAAAAGCAGAAATAGAGAAATTCTGAGAAACAGAAATTTTTTTTTTTTAAAGATTGACACCTGGGGCTGGCCTGGTGGCACAGTGGTTAAGTGCGCACGTTCCACTTCAGCGGCCCGGGGTTCGCCAGTTCAGATCCCGGAGACGGACATAGCACCACTTGGCATGCCATGCTGTGGTAGGCGTCCCACATATAAAGTAGAGGAAGATGGGCCCGGATGTTAGGTCAGGGCCAGTCTTCCTCGGCGAAAAGAGAAGGATTGGCAGCAGTTAGCTCAGGGCTAAATTCCTCAAAAGAAAAAAGTTTGGCACCTGAGCTAACATCTGTTGCCAATCTTCTTTTGTTTTTTCCTTCTTCTTCTCCCCAAAGCCCCCCAGCACATAGTTGTATATTCTAGTTGTGGGTCCTTCTGGTTGTGCTTTGTGGGACACCGCCTCAGCCTGACTTGATGACCGGTGCTAGGTCTGCGCCCAGGATCTGAACCGACGAAGCCCTGGGCTGCTGAAACGGGGCGTGTGAACTTAACCACTCAGCCATGGGGCTGGCCCAGCAAATGTTTTTCTGGTAGAAGATTACTGGGAGAGGGAGAAGTATTCAGAAATGACTTTAAATCTCTGACATCCCTCTTTTTGCTCAGGGCCAGAGAGACTATCTTGTAAGGCACTGTCATCTGTGAGGCTCCCACCTCATCCCTGAAGACAGTGTGAAAGAGAAAGTCTGAGGAGTTTTTGTTGCTACCTTGTCTCTTAGCTGATGCTCCTTAATTTTGTTGGCTTATCTAGGAACACATGGTTTTGAGATGTAATGAAAATTCCTTTTTTAATTTTTGAGAATAATAGGTTTGGAACATTTCTTCAGCATTTGTGCCAGGCTAGCTTCTTTCAGACTGCCAATTTCTTCTGGATGTGAAATGATTTCACATTTATTTCACATTTCAAATCAGAACGTTTATTCAACTAGAGTATCTACTTCCTAGAATGTTTTAAACTTTTTTGTGGCATCTTTTAACTGCCCTGATCTGCCAAGATGTTATGGGCATTCTTTGCAAACCTCAGATTCAGGGGAATATTCTTCACAAACTGCAATCAGCGACTGTTACACCTGAAACTTCTTTTGATTGAGATGAAAGCATTTAATTGGGGTCATTGCTAATATTTCCCCATGTCCTTAGTGTTATGCTGGTTTGTCAGTGGGAGAAGATAAAAACGATCAAGCACCACCTAAGGGAATAGTGTAGTGTTTTTCAAAGTATGATACGTGATTATCAACATCAGAAACCCCAGGGTGCTTGCTAAAATGCATATTCCTGGGTATCGCTTTAGACTTACTCATCAGAATCTCTGGGCAAGGCTCCTGAGTCTATGCATTTTTTATAGGCTTTCCAGATGATTCTTTTGTACACTAAAATTAAAGATAAGATGCCTCGTTCTCTTTGGTGGTTATGTTTTTAATTTCTAAACATCCACATTATTGAGCCAAGTGACTGTCCTTCGATCAGGGACTTTTTCTTCCATGAGAACAATCGTTAAAGAATCTGTGGGAACCGCTTTTGGGGTTATAATTGAATAAATGCACTCAGTTCCAAGTGCTATCAAGTGAGAAACAAAGATAACTAATTAAATGACAACTTTGCTACCCTTATGAGAGCAGAAGATTTTCTTTTGGAATTAAAAACTGAGTACTTCCAAAAATAATCAACTATGTTAATCCTGCTGCAAAATGAGGAAATGGTTGATTTAGGCACAGGGAAGGGTCCAACGACCGTCATCTTGAGGAAATCCATAGAGATGGCAACATTTACTGAAGGCCAGGCACTGTTGGGGTCATTTTTATGTATTACCTTATTCAGTTCTTGCCAGAACTCCTCAGCAGAGAACATGTTGTCATTACCATTTTACAGATGAGGAAACTGAGGCTCAGAGAGACCGAATTACTTGTGCAAAGCTACACTGCTTGTTAGTGCTGGAGTTGAGTGTTGAACTCAGCCTTGTCTCCAAAGTCTGGCTTTTTCCACAAGAGGAAAACCAACTGCGCTGTACATTCTGTTTCCAGTAGGAAAAAGAAGAGGTCAGAATTTGGCATCCATGGTCGCCCTATAGACTTGGAAATTAAGTTTATTGACAATTTCAGCCTTAATTTATTTGAATAAATCCCATTTTTGGAATTGGGCTTGATTCTTCTTGAGAGAGGCCCTGAAAACCAACCTCCAAGATGGAGGAAATGACTTCGATGTGTTAGAGGTTAGATTGGAAGGCCTCCACCATCACGTCTAGCTCTAAGACTATCAAAAGGAGGAAAGAGAAATCTATTAATTCTGTCTCCTCTCAGATTTTTCCAGGCAACTCAGTGTACACCCAGTCACCACTGATTCTCCCCTAATGTAACACACACACACACGTACACACAGAGATTTACTGTGAAGAATTGGCTCACACGATTATGGAGGCTGAGAAGTCCCACGATCTGGTATCTGCAGGCTGGAGACCCAGGAAAGCCATAGTGGAATTTAATCTGAGTCTAAAGGCCTGAGAACCAGGGGAGCGGATGGCGTCAATCCCGGTCTGAGAGCAGGAGAAGATCTGGTCCTCAAAGGACTGGATGATGCCCACTCACATTGAGGAGGGCAGGCTGCTTTACTGAATACACTTATTCCCATGCTAACATCATCTGGAAACACCCTCACAGGCAAACCCAGACATAATGAATTAACAAGTTACTATCACTATTCATATTTTTCGGAAGAGGAAACTGAGGCCCAGAGAAGTTAAGTTACTTATAGCTAAGAGATGAACAAAGCAGTTGGACTCGAAATTACTTGCTTTCAAACACCACTTTATATTGTGTTCACTGTGGATGATGCTATGATAAAATGAGCTACTGTGCATTTACTGAGTATCTGCCATATGCCAAGCCTTCTGCTAGGCTTTTTACACACAGCATCACTGATAGTTACAACCCTGTAAATTAAGATAGATTTTGCTCTATTTTACAAATCAGAAAACTGGGACTCGAGCCAGCCCTGATGTCCTAGCAGTTAAAGTTTGGCACACTCCACTTGGGCGACCTGGGTTCAGTTCCCAGGAGTGGAACCATACCACTCATCTGTCTGTAGCCATGCTGTGGTGGCAGCTCACATAGAAGAACTAGAAGGACTTACAACTAGATTATACAACTATGTACTGGGGCTTTGGGGAGGAAAAAAAAAGAGAGGAAGATTTGCAACAGATGTTAGCTCAGGGTGAATCTTTCCCAGCCAAAATTTAAAAGAAAAGAAAACTGGGGCTCAATATATTAACTAATTTGACCAAGATCACACAGCTCATGCTATTTTTATTAAACCCTGTCATAACTTTTTGATCTTATATTTTTTTGGAATCCATTTCATCAGTTTTTCAATGAAAGGATATTTTTTTCTACTACATATACTCTGAACTGCCAGCCAGCAGGTGGGATGTGGTCTTGTGTATATTAGGATTGTGGCAGGCTCCTCCGAAGAGCATCGACGAGGTTTGAGGGCATGCAGCTTGATGTTCCAGGGCTCTCAGGGGGATGACTCCTTCTAGAAGTGGAGCCTGGCTTCCACTTCTGTATGATCCCAATCCCAGTCCCAAGCTCCTGCTGGGACATCCACACCCCTTCCATTCTGGCCTCAGGGCAATGACAGCCTACTCACACAGCCCTGTCACACCATATTTGCTCCTGATGACTCATTTTAATTTTGGCAAATGTTGCCCTTTTTATACCTAGTCACCTCTTTCAATTCTCCGAAGTCTGTTTGCAGTACATGGGTGTTCCAAGCTGCCTCTTGATTTGCTTGCTCACAAAAAATAAACTGTTATAGTGAAATGTCCTATTTTTGCAGTTTGTTTTTCTTCTAAGGCATATCCTCAAATTTGCCTTTGATTACAGCAGTCATCATTGTATGATGAATATGCTTATAGGTGTCTCTCCTTCACACATCAGCCAGTCTCTAGAAATATGCAGTCCATTACGGTAGCCATTAACCACCTGTGGCTGTTTAAGTTTAAGATAATAAAGTTAAATGAAGTTAAAAATTCACTTCGTCTGTTGCATTAGCTACATCTCAAGTGCTCGGTAGCTGCATGTGGCTAGTGGCTATCAAATTGGACAGTGCACATATAGAACATCTCTGTCGTCACAGGAAGTTCTGTTAGACAGCACCATTGTAGGAGGTAGGGACCAGGTCTTCCATATATTATAACACCTGCCTGGTACATCGCAACTACCAGTGGATGCACCAGAGAATGTCCTGTTGGCTTAAGCTTTATCTGCTTAAACCTCATGCGTTACTAGTTACACGAGTTACTAGTCACTTTCCCCTTTGGCTCCATGACATCACAGCAGAGGGTGGGGTATTCCTGGAGGCACCTTCCCAGTGGTCTCACAGTTCTGCATTCCAAGGCTTCTATCATCCCGTGACTTCTGACTTAAGATCCTTGCTATGTATTAAATGAGAAAAAGTTGTTTTGTCTTTTGAAAACCAGTGACAAGAAAGTTAATAATTCTTGGAGGCTGTCACGGCTTTAGGACTGTGCCAAGTGGTTTAGAGACTGTAGAAGTTCAATCTTCTGTCT